>NC_092079.1:8537374-9137374 GCF_039877785.1 Chaetodon trifascialis | reverse complement strand
TTTCATAATTAAACGTCTGGATTTCTTTCCAAACTAGATCAACACTGGCTCCTTTAGTTCTGTTTTTGTTGTTGGTATCAACATTTTTAACGTTAGTTTCACCTAGTGCTGGGTCCATGTCAAGGTTTGTGTTTGTTTTCTGTCCCATGTAATTACCGAGTCGGTGGACACAAAGACTCCATTAATGATAATAAAGAGATGCGATGGAGCTTTATTGATCCCTGTGGGGAATTTGGGTCGCGATCAGAAGAAGTAGTTGAACCTTCAGCCTCTGCATTGTCTGCAGCACTCAGAGGCTTCCTCTTCCATTAACGTCTCTGCTGCCGCTTCAGAAAGGCTCTTTGTTTTCTTCAGGCTCCACTCACTCTCACAGATTTTACCCTCAGGGTCAAAGGCGCAGTGCTGGCCTCTGTGTTTTTGTCTAGGGGTCAGAGGTCACAGAGAAATGTTTTGACCACAGCGACTGTCAATAAACGGTGAACACATTTAAAATCCAGTAGTTCTATCTGTTAATTTCCATGTTACTGAAGTGAATGATATCAAATGAACAATTTCAACTGTAACGAATATAAGGAGCCTTCGTGCCTCAGATTGCAGAAAAATCTTCAACTAATCGATTAATCATTGCAGCTGTAGTCTGCATGTTGATCTTTGTGTTTGAGCAACAGTCCAAAATGAAATTATCCTCCCTGTTTTCTGCAGTGGCATTGAAGAACCAGCTGTCCAATGGCATGACCAAGAGCAGTGACAACAGCAAAACATCAGGATCTGTGGATGGATGCATACCTGAGGGGGAACTGCTGCTGCAGGTTGGTGAGCTCTTTAGTTGTACTAATCAGTTTTACTTCCTGTTGTGCCTAAAATCATGGCTGGTGCTGTAGAGAAGTATTTTGCATTTTCATTTTATTAGCATGACATCATGCAAGATGGACATGGGAAGAGTTTAGAGTTAATGAATGTGGCTTGGCTTAGCAGATGTATTTACACTTTCTAAACATCTGGATGCAGTCTGTGTTACTTTCATTCCTCAATACATCTTGGACATGCTTGTGTCTGGATTTGTATGTGATAAAGGCACAGTCAAGTAGCTATCATCTAACCACTGACGACCCCCCTGGCTCCGAGGCTCTGAGTTGGTTTGCGGCTTTTTTCCATGCATCATGCAGAGAATCTGCGCACGACAACTGTTTGAGGTCAGTTGAAACCTTATGATGGAGGAGAGGCCGCTCTGCACAGCAGGACAACAGGAGAAATGGCTTGTTTTCTTGGACTTACAGCAGGGAAATTTCTGCATTTGAAAAGAGAGAGCTGGGTTTGAGTTGACCACCGTGGTCAGTTGTTTTTCACTCCTACACAAGCTCCATCGCACACTGTTGTTTTCAAGAGTCAAATTCTTGACAGGGTATTGGATGTATGTATGTGTGATTATTCTCTTTTGGAGCTTCCTTAAAGAAGAGCACCTTTCCTTCCAAGTTTAACTGTGTCATATCTGGACCAAGTCAACAGTTCTAGCCTATGTGTGCATCTCCATGTTTATTCCAAAACATATGTGTCAATATGCAAATTCCAAAGCAGATATATCTTGTCTTATTAAGATTATATTATCTTATTTTCTTGGACCGATTTTCCTGAAGTTTGGTTCAGATTTGTGATGCATTTGAATGGCAACCCAATTAGTTAGCAACTAGCTTGTGAACGTAGCAGAGCCAGAAGCTCTGGGTGGAGACATCAGTTGTTGAACCTAGGGACACAAACAGAAGTAAACAGTGCTTTCTCTGCTGTGAGTGAGTTTATCGATAAATGTATTGATCCCAGAGGAGTAAATGGGTCACTGCAGCTGTGAAGAATCAAGGATGTGTCGGCGTAGAGGGCAGCAGCCTCCTGTCTTCAGCTGCTGTTTTCCATTACAGACACTGACCCATGAATTATACAGAGCCGGTGAACGCATCTATTATTGAAGTGAGGGGGGTTTGGATGAAGGATGTGTGTGTCTTGGTGGAAATCAACTAAAAGCAATTTCAGTATTCTTAGATGTTTGACAGTGTATTGCCAAATCTTCAACACACTCCTCATGCCTTCATATTGTCCACTTTCAGGCCAGTAACTTACTTTGTGTGTGTGTGTGTGTGTGTGTGTGTGTGTGTGTGTGTGTGTGTGTGTGTGTGTGTGTGTGTGTGTGTGTGTGTGTGTGTGTGTGTGTGTGTGATAAAGAGGACAGTCAAGACAAATTTATTTTTAAGCACTTGATTACAAGGTCTGACGGGTCAAGCTGAGAGACGGCGACCTTTGCTGCCCTGCAAAAGAAAAAAAGCCAGGAAAAACATGGCCAGCTGATTTGGACCAAGCCAAAATGTTTTATGGAAATGCTTCTTCTGTAGTAAATACTGGGACAGGAACAGAGAGAGTTTTCCTGTTTCCTGGCAGTGGGTGCTGTCATTGGCTTGTCATCTGACAGAGACAACAAACATTACTGCTCTCTGTCTCACACACACACACACACACACACACACACACACACACACACACACACACACACACACACACACACACACACATCCTCCTCTGTCTCAGGAGAGTGAGAGGTTGACCAAACATGAGAACGAGAAAGAGAGATGTGTTTTCTGCAGACAGATGAAGCTACAGTAAATATTTATACACAGCGCCTGTATGCTGCTCCACTCTGCATACTGTGTGCTTGTTCATGTGTGTATAGCATGTGCTTGTATGTGTGTGTTCGACAGTGCTGGGTGTGGTCAGCTTGCTGCTTTTTTCCAGAGCAACACTGGTTGATAGATATTGGATAGATAATGGATTATGCTTTGCATGTCCATGGCCTGGTTTTTAATTCATAAATATCAAAAAATATGCATGATGTGTGAAAACTTTTTATTCCGTAATGATCAATATTGATTTTTATCACTATAATTTGCAACATTGGCAATTTGAAGAGAATCCTGACAGCGGCTGAATCAAGTTGTGTTGTCTTGTAACTTACAGTATTAAGGCAATATGAAGAGAACTAAAAGCTGTGACTCACATGGGCTCATATTTTCATTCTGGTCGGATGTGGTGGGATGCCACCTTTTCAGGTGATGCAAAAGATTTGTTGCTTTCCCTTTTTGGCTGGCACCAACCGACAGAACACTTTACAGACCATCTTAATCTGGGCTTCATCACTTTTAAGACATCCAAACCTCTTGAGGTCATCTTTCCATTTTTGTCAACAGTTTCCTGAGCTTTGGAGGATAACATCAGCTCACCTCTTTGTCCAGAGAGCATCCACTTACTTCACCAGCAGCACAAGCAATGCTTTGCATTTTGACATGCAAGGCAGAAAGTGCAGACTGACTGGCTGTTGTTGGACTTATTTCTGCTGTTAGAACAATCTATATAGAGTAAAATATGTCCAACATTTGTCATTGTTATCGCTGTAAATTTTTTCCCGTTGCCATATCAAGATCATCGCCCAGCCTTATCCCCTTACCTCCAAAATGTCAATAATTCAACAGCTAGCAGAAGCTGTCTTGTTTAAAGCCTGATAGTAATGAATTTTTGACATCATGTAATGGATTTGAAAAGAGGTTCAAAAGCAAATGTAAAGTTGTGACCCAACAGCAGAGTGTATTCGTTCATGTATCTGTTCAGATAAAGCCTGTGTGCCTACGGAGGTCATCATCATCATCATCATCATCATCATCATCATCATCATCATCATCATCATCATCATCAGTGAGGTGTAGGCAGATGCTGGCAGGATGCCGTTGTGACTCTTTGCAGTGTCGGGACACAGTGTCATCACCTCCTCACTGAGCCCCAAGGCTCGAGGAGGGAGAGGAGGAGCGATGATGGAGGTGTTAGTCATCCAGTAGTGACCTCCTTCTCCTCCCTCCTCCTCCTCCATGACTTCTCTGTGAACTGACGTCAACTCAGCTCCAGCCTCTCCTCACCGTCTTCCTCTCTTTCTGCCTGGGGGAAAAGTCTCATCCCTGTTTTTCTTTAGTTTTCTTTGTCTCTCATCCTCTGTTACCCTCCAGTCCCATATATTCTGAGATTATTGAATGAACGATGATAATAATGTTAATTCAAAACAGGAGCTGGATGTGCCATTTTTATCTTTATCTTGTGAAATGTTTTGTTGCTAGCTGCCATTTGGGTTTCAGCATGTAAAACTATCTTCAGTGCATGTGTAGAACATATGTTAACATGTTTGTTAGGGATGCATGAAACTGGATTTTTGCAGATGTCTGATATTCCAATTTCCAACTCATTTTGACTGACTGCTAATGCCACTACTGATGTATGCACATATTTTTTTCCACCTAATTGCAGAGAGCATCAAGTCTCTCTCACAGTGGAATTACCATGTCATTATGCCTGCTTTTATTGTGATGGTCCGCTGCCACTTCCAGTGACCAACACGCAATATAGACGTGCTAATAAATATTCTAAACATAAAGCAATGCTTTTTCGCTCTGCAGGCCCTGAATGGCTTCGTCCTTGTGGTGACAGCTGAGGGAATCATCTTCTTCTGCTCTCACACCATCCAGGATTACCTTGGCTTCCATCAGGTAAAACCTCCTATAAATTTCCAATGCCCAGTCCAATTCTTAAACAAGTTACTTATTTCAACCCATGGGCCTGTTCATGTTCTTCTTGACCCTTTGGTTTGGGCTGAATTTGCCTTTAGGCTGCATAGGAGAGACTATAGAGAGGCAAGAGGTGGAGTACAATGAGGTTCATGGCAAGTGACCCCAAAGAGCAGCAAGTGAAGGTGTTGTTCTGAGTGCCTTGAGGGTTGAAACAAACGCACATATGGAGCAAGAGGTTTAATCCAGTTGGCTTCACAACAGAGTGCTACTGCCTCCAGTCTAATCTTATTCTGGAGAATGTGATTATCAAATTATCTAAAGTCCGTCTGTCTGACACACACTCACATAAACACCATCTAAATGCAGACTATAAGCACACACACTTTAACACAGTGCACAGCCACATATATTGGCCCCCTTTCATACGCACTGGTCAGAGTGTAAACACCACCTCTCACCCCTCATTTCCCTGTCCACCTGAGGCACGTCACCATTCATTTACCGAGCAAACCCAAATCTGTGGTGAAGCTGCTGTCTCGGCTCATGTCGAGTGTTTGGAAACAACACCACGCAGAGTGGCACTCAAACACTGGGTGTCAACAGCTGTCTGAACGCCCAGAAAATAAGACACGACTGAGTATCAAGCAGGAAAAGTAAAAATTAATAAGCCAAAAAACAAGAGTGAAAGAGCGAGAGACACGTGATGATTTTGTAGTTTCTCTCCACCACTCAGACATCAATCCATATAAGACCAGGCAACCAACAGTCAAGTAACAAACAGAGTGATGACAGACATCAGTCATGAAAGACATCAGATAAGAAAGGTCTGATTCTCCAGGCAGAATGAAGCAACGGAATTTTCAGGTAATTTAAGGTGAACAGTACCTGAAACCAGTTCTGTCAACACGAACGCATGCATTTAGAAATCAAGCACAACACGCTGTGATAGACAGGGTTATATGAGGTAATGGCTGTTTGATTTTCTTGTATTAGACTAAACTAAGCACGCCACCGTCCCCACTGGGAAGTTTTTATGCCTTGACACTGCTAGCTGAGCACAACCGATGCTTTAAGAGTTAATAACTCCCCTTCTTATTTTGCTGTTTGAAACGTATTTCACGTAACACTTCTGCCTGTCAAAATTCTTTTTTGTGACCTGAGTTTGACCCCGCCCACACTGGGATGGTGGTTCCAATCTGGTCCTCAGCCAGGTCATGCTGGGTCCGGACAACAGATACAGTATCAGGGTCACAGCAGGTCTTTGGCTTTGTTTCAGCTATTTGAATTAAATGTTTAGCAACACTTGATTTCTTTTGGCTCCACTTCAAGGCAAACGGAATGAAACGCACCCCTCAGGGTACCTGCTGACAGCAACTGCTTCAACAAAACATCTACCTTAACTTGTGTAGTCTCGTATTCAGTCTTTAAAATTCTATTTTTCTAAAACAGGCAACACTTCTCTCAACTCATTTTCTGTGTAAATTCACTCAAAATCTTCTTTCTTAAAGATTTTTCATACTGTGAATTCACAAAAACTGATTCAGACTTAAACTGAGTTTCCCTGTCAGACCGACGTGATGCACCAGAGTGTATTTGAGCTGATCCACACTGAAGACCAGCAGGAGTTCAGGAGCAACCTGCACTGGGCCCTCAACCCCCCTGTTGGCCTCGGACCCCCCACAGATCCCTCAACAGGTCTGTCAACTGAAGACACACCCAATTAAATTCAGCAGTATCGCCATGCTCTTTCTGTGACGTGCTGGTGCAAAAGAAAGGTCTGACCAAACTAAACAGATTTGTCAAGAACAACCTCCTCATTTGATATTGTGCCAGAAGGCTGCATCATTAGTATGCTAGCCAGCTTATAATCTTTTCACTATACCAAATACCTGAGTATGAGGATATCGACATTCGAGTCACCAGTCACTGGTGTTTCCTCTGATCAGTGTAGAACTTGGCACACATCAGATGACACTACGGTAACATCACACTCCTGATTTACACATGTACAAATCCAGTAGATAGATCGATTCTGAACTTATAAGTAGATGTTTCAGATTGAAAGCCTTGCGGGCAGATATTTTGCCCTTCTGAGTGTGATCTGAGGTCAGAGAGGAGGCAAGAAGAGTTGCCCTTTAACTAGATGTTACACCACACACACACACACGCACACATACACGCATGCACTTTCACTAACACAGTGTGCACACAGAAGCACAACACAGCAGTGGATGCATCAACAGCTAAAACAAAGTCACATGGTTGCTTTGACCAGCACACAAACACACACACACTTGTACTGTACATGCAAACACACAGTTGTCATTTTGCATTAGGTAAGGGTCAACAGTTGAAAATACACACAAACTGTACAAGCCTACACACCCACACATACACACACAAGGTCAAGTTGTCACCTAATGTGTAGTTTAATTTTAAAATGAGTGTTTTGCGCACACTTCTGTTCCGTATGTTTTGTATAAATCATAATAAATATGTCTAAAATAATATTTGATGTACTCAGATGGAGAGTCGGTGTCCAGGTCTTCCTGCCTGGTGAGCTACAATCCTGACCAGCTTCCACCTGAAAACTCGTCCTTCCTGGAGCGAGGCTTTGTCTGCCGCTTCCGCTGTTTGTTGGACAACCCCTCTGGCTTCCTGGTATGACTAACATTGCAGTTCAATCGAACTTTATTTATCCGTGTACCAGCAAATGCACGCAGCAGCTCACCATCCACATCAATTACATGCACAATAGATAGAATGAAAGAAAAACGCTGTTAATAGCAGACAAATAACTTGTTTCCTACAAAGAGTCAGGCAGGTTTTGGGGGGTATAATTTAACTTCAGATACAGACCTATTGATAGCAGTTTCCCAGTCAAATAAATCATAAAATTAATCCCTATTTGAGGCTTGTAGTGTTTTCAGACCTGTTGGTGCTGCTGGCAGCATGGCGTGCCACCTCAGAGTCCCTCAGGGATCAGAAGCTGCCATCTACTCCTGTAATCCGCCTTAAGAGAGCCTCGGGGTCGTGGGGAAAAGGACTTTAATCCTCCCACCGCTCAGAGGAGACGAGAGCAGAGGGGGAACTTGCTTAGTCAGAGTTGGTAGCTCCACTCCAGCCACTGCTACTTCCACTAAGACAATTAGCTGCAGATGGAGAAAAACACGCTGTGGTTCAGTGGCAGAGCAAATTCCTGAAAGCTGCTGGGAAAACTGGGACAGGCTTCCCCATGAGCAAGGCACTTCAGGGGCCATACCCATTATTCTGCAACATGTCAGTTCTGAAACTACTGGGCAATCAACAGAAAATCAATCATTATTTATCACACGAAAATGCAAAATGTTTTTCAGCGTCTCATTATTGGCAATTTAATTTATCCTTTGTTTTCTTTTGTAATACATTAAATCTCTGTTTGGGTGGGTTTTGGACACAGGCACAATTGATCACTTGAAAAATAGACAGAATCATCAGCAGTTACCATCAGTATTTGATTTCCTTCGGTCAGGTAGCCATTTTCTTTTCAGCTCATCTCAGTCTTGTGTGAAAATCAACCAGCAGAAACGATGTTGCTAAATCCTTGTCACATGTTTCCAACCGGGCTCCACCCACTCCAAACCAAGAAGGACACAGAGAAAAAATGCGAAATCTCTGAGGTGAAAACTGTATCAACTTTGGCAGAAAATAGAGCATTCATTGAGGAAACCATCACTCAGAGTCATAAGTTAATTGAGAAAATCGGTTTTCAGAGACTTTAAGGTAAAGTAATCCTTTGTAGAAAACTGTGGATTTTAGTTCTTGTCTAAGTTATATTTTTTTTATTTAGTAATGTGGTTGAGAGTAGGGACTGGCCTCTTAATCAGTAAAAGAAAGTTAACTGATGTGGTCTGCCTTGCTCCTTTATTGCCTTTTTGCCTGTAGTCTCAAGCCCTGGAGCTGCCAGGGATTCATTGTCTTGCTCAAGGACACTCCAGTAAGGCTTGTGAAGGGTTTCGAACCCACGTCTCTCTGTCCTCCCTCCCAGCGTGTTTGCGTGAGCAGTAAGCCAGGTCTCTGCTTCTGTCTACCGGTCACTATGGCTTTGTTTTTCGTAATCCCTCCTGCTATTCAGGGCTAGATTCCTGACATCACGGCTGCAGGCCTTTAAACCCACCAAGGTCAATTAACCAGAGCTAACAGAGGAGGTGGGGGTCCTCACACGAGATACCACAGGGTAAGAGGAGGACAGCAGACAGGAGAAAGCGTTTTCAGGTTGTTGTATTTTTGTGAGGTTGTAAAAGCTCCCTGTTGGCTGTTGTTGGTTGTCGATCCAGAAACTGAAAGTTCACTCAAGTTCATTCACTCAATACGTTTTGGTTCCAACAGTTAGTTTGGCCTCTAACGTCTGCATTAAGGATGAAAATGAATGTTTCACTGAGAAGATATGAAGGCTTTGGAGTAATGTTTGTTATTTTTTGGGTGTGTCCTGAGTGTTGTGCTCGTTGCTTGGTGTGAAAAGACTGGTTCAGGAATATAACTGGTATTGAAATGTGCATTAATGGCCTGTTTTGAGTTTGACTGGTTGAGTGGCCATGGCGTTAAGATGATACTGCTTTGTGATTAGCAATAGTGATTTGTCTAATAAGAGTGATGAAAGCCTCACCAGTGGTGCTTTCTCTTAAACAAATCTGTAAACACAGAAACGTGTACAGTGTACAGAGTGTACAGTGATTCGTGTGACCAGAGGGAACGTAGCTGGAGGGTTTCCAGTAAGAGACACCCTGCGTGTTTACAATGTGCTGAAGTGGTATTGCTCTCTACATTACCCAGCAGGATAAGACTAATGGTGCTTGACAGGGAGAAAAGAAACAGCACTCGCTCATCTGCTGTGGAAGTTTGATGCAATATTCTCAAAGGGAAAAGGATCAGAAGCCGAGAAAAATACTCACAGGTTTCTCTCCTCTTATTCATCATTGATCAGTGAAAATCTGCATGTGCTCTCTTCACAGGCGTTGAATATCCAGGGTCGACTCAAGTTCCTCCACGGTCAGAGCCATCAGCAGTGTGACAGCGAGGGGAGCACCCCACCTCAGCTCGCCCTGTTCGCCATCGCCACACCCCTCCAGCCTCCGGCCATCCTGGAAATCAGGACGAGGAACATGATCTTCAGAACCAAACACAAGCTTGACTTCACGCCCATGGCCTGCGACGCCAAGTACGTTCCGCCAAAACCTCACACTTACGACAAGTTTTATTTGGAATGTATTTGTTTGTTTGGCAGAGTCCACGTGTGCTTGACTTTGTCATTCTGATGCGTATCTGCTGGATTTTCAGGGGTAAAATTGTTCTGGGCTACACCGAGGCGGAGCTGAGAGTTCGGGGCTCCGGTTACCAGTTCATTCATGCTGCCGACATGCTGTACTGTGCCGAAAATCATGTCCGAAGTAAGTCCCAGCTGCTCGCAGTCTGCACGGTTTACACCACAGTTGACCTCATAGTCAGCGAAGCACGACTGAGACCGGAAGGTCACTGGTGCAAATCACCAGAACAACTGGAATAAAAATATTGATGGAGAGTGATTGAAAAGGTAATGCGAATCTCCTTTAACAATCCCTGCCAAGGCACCGCTGGGCAAGACAGTTAAGCTTCTTCAATGACCCAAAGGGATCTAGTGGGTGTCCTCTTGTGTGGAACAAATGTGGGTGAATTAATTTTCAGCAAAAGCAGTCAGATTAATTTCATTTAAACACAAATGTGGAGTGGCAACAAAATAGTTTTCAGCACAAAATGCAAATGTCTTTTTTTTTTAATTCATATATGTGTTATGTTCAGACGACAACTATTTTTGTTATGAAGCAACAAAAGAGGAAGTTCGAGTTGTAACACCCAAACACTATAACAGCACAGCACGCTCAACACCACCGAAAAGTCTATGTTCGATGCCTCTTTTATTGGCCTTTTTTAACCTCACAAAAGCTTTCCAGCCATCTCGGATCAGTGTATATTCAGAGTTAATGTGTATTGACCGATGTCTTATGTTTGGCTCAACATTACATTTGTAACACCTGCAACAAACAAACAAACGCTGTGTGTGTGCGGCTGCTGCTGATGGAGGAAATCTCAGAGTGAGAGTCAAGTGTCCTACTTAGCTCGTGCACCGGATGACCCGGTTAGTCGTAACCATGGCGCCCTCAACGCACTGCTACCAGACACGCTCGCACACACAAAGGCACACACTGTGTGCATGTAGTCATGCATACAGAAACGGAAATGCATGCATATGCATTTGGAAACATACAACGCAGAGATTCATCATTTTCAGCACGCTCTAATGCATGCACAGATGGGAAGGCAACTGAATCCACATAATAGCAACTTTACATATTTCTGTTAAATATTATGAGCAGAGATGTAATGTTTATGATACTATTCATAAGACTACAACTACTACTAATCATTACAATAGACACCACAATTAATGGCAGTTGCCTTATTGGACTGAAGTCAGGAAGAAGTAGATTTACTTATATTTTCTGTACTTTACTTTACATGACAAATTCTCTGCTCCAATCTGTACAATACAAATGCATATGTAACCATATATTCACTAATAATAACAATCCATACACATTATCCAGTCATCCACCAGCCGGAGTTTATGCAGGGTCAGTAGAGATGATTGGCCCAGTTGGGGAATACAGATGTTTGCTCCTGTAATCCCTCAGATTATGAGGAAAGTAAAACAAAATGGAGCCACATATCTCCCTGTTTATCATGTGGTACTAGGTTCTGCTCAAAGTGATACAGTTTGATGACAGTTTCAGGCATGATGAACATGCTTGGCTGGAAAATAACACTTGATGTCTCAAAATCTCTGAGCTACACTGAACTACAAGAGTTTGTCCAGAGACATAAATATTGCAGTTCCTTCTAAAGGTCAGCAGCTCGTGGCTTTTACTGCTAAAAATATACAGCGCTGACTGTGAAACTGTACCAATCCCAGAACAGTTTTCATGATGTGGGCTATAGGCAAGACTAACGAGGATTTTTCAAATCTGCGTGCTCATTGTTAGTATTTTACAGGTAATATTCTAAAACATGAGAGGCTTTGCCCCTAAATTGTTTTAGTTATTATGTTATTTTGGTTTTCACAGCTTCTTAGAACACAGTCAAGCTGTTTTTATTGTGGCCTCTTCATTGCATCTAAACACATGTTAACTTGCTTTAGTTACAAATTGCCAATATGCTGCAAAGAGACAGTATTGATCAGCTACTCCTCAACAGTTCAACTGGTATAGTAGTGAAAGCCACAGTCTTTGAGGAAGCTGGTTTGCATCTGAGAATGTGCTTTGCTGTGAAGCTTGTTTAGAAACGAGACAGCACAGAAACACGAGCTGCACCACAATTACACACACCGACAGACACAACACTGAGCCATGGAAATGAAGGGTTGGGGGTAGAGGGATGAGATGCATCTGTGATGGGCTGCTTGAGTGTGTGCAAACAGGACTTGTAACATGTGCATGTAGCCAAAGTGAACATCAGCATGTAGCCTCCATCATGGCCACACGCCCGACTGAGCAAATGCAGTGTGACTGTGCACACTGTGGGGCGTACTAACCCTAATGTAAACAGCAGTGACACAGAGCCTCTAATGTGTTGTCTGGTGTGATTCCAGTGATAAAGACGGGTGAGAGCGGCCTCACTGTCTTCAGGCTGCTCACAAAGGACAACCGGTGGAAGTGGGTCCAGGCCAACGCCAGGCTGGTCTACAAGAACGGCAAACCAGACTACATCATTGCCACCCAAAGGCCCCTGGTGTAAGTTTCAGCAGAAGGTTTCAGTTTGATTTTTGAGTTTTAACTGGATATATCCGCTAATTTCCAATTTGGATTCCCACAGGGATGAGGAAGGAGGGGAACACCTGAGGAAGCGATCAATGCACCTTCCCTTCACCTTTGCGACCGGAGAGGCGATGCTCTACCAAACCGGTTATCCACTGCATGGCTTCCCCGATTCCTTCCAGGGCAAAGCCAAAGGCAGCAAGTCCAAGAAGGGCAAACTGAACAAGAGTTCAGATGCTTCAGATGACCTGGACCCAAAGTCCCTGCTGGGAGTGGTGATGAGCCAGGATGAGTCTGTGTATGTCTGCCAGCCAGACACGGAGCCCAAGATGTCCTACCACAGCAGCCTTTTTAGCGAGCAGCAAGGTGACAGCGGTCATGTTGGCTTGCTGGGTGGCAACAGCTGGCACTTTGTGTCTAATGGGGAGACAGAGAGGTGTGATAGCAAAACATCTAGTTATGATCCACTGCTGGCCACCTTGGACTCTCTGTCCTTGGACGGAGAGGAAACATGCTCCAATAGCGAGCTCTTTAGCGCCCTGGAGAACCTGGGTCTAAACGCTGAAGACCTGGAGCTCCTGCTGCTGGACGAGAGGATGATCCAGGTGGAGATGGACCCCAACCACATCCCAACACTTAGTGACCTCCTCACCAACAACGAAATCCTCTCCTACATCCACGACTCACTGGAAAGTGGGACCGAGGCGGAAGAACAAAGAGACAGAGGTGGATTTGGAGCTTTGACTTGTCCACCAATCCCAGACTCAGCCCAAAGTGTCACCCAGCAGCCACAGGCGTGCCTCACACCTGCTGTCCCTCCAGCTCTCCCCAGCAGCAGGCAGCCCATCACCCAGCTGTCACAACAGATGCAGCGACACATCAGTGTAGGTGAGCTGGTCAAAGCTCAGCCGGGCCAGATTCAGCCTGTCACCCAGCCTGGAACAGTGGACACCAAGATTTTAACTGGGATTCCTAATGGTCACTGGGTGGCAGAGAACCACCATAACCCTAATAACCACACTCATCATCACCCACACACTATACTGAAAACTTCACAGCTGAACGGTGAACATAAACACCTTAACTCACCTCTGGAATTGAGTCAACAGTGGCAGCCTCAGCAGGACCAGCTCTCAGTCCACCTTCAGTCCCATCAGCAGGTAAGCAGCCAGAACTCTTTGCTGCCTGGCCTCCAGAATCAACTTGGACTGACAAACGGATCTTACATCCCGGATGGACACACAGCCTTTCCACCCAATGTGGAGGTCAGCCACATGGCTTACAGCATCTCCAGTGCACCACATCCAGGTAGCACAGTGCTGAACGGCGTGACCGCACCAGAAGCTTGTCACTACCAGACTTCAGTGGCCACCACACAGCCCTACCAGCTGCAAGGTCACCAGAAACACCAGCAGCAGCAGATGCTGCAGCAGACTCAGGTTCTGCCATCTTGTTTGCCCAAATGTCCCACCCAGAGCTCTGCACTGGAATTTGGGCAGTTACTGGGTCTGTCCCAGCCGCAGCACAGCCTGCCATCATTAGAGGCCTACAGCTTGTTCAACACCACACAAGACTCCACTCACAGCAAGGTAAGACATCAGAGGAATTGTTTGTTGACCTAAGATCACAATCATGACGAATCAATACTACTTCAAACTTTTTGGAATCTGGGTTGTAAGTTATTTTACTATTTAGATGACTGAACAAAATGTAATCCTGAATTTTGCCCAATAATATAAGACCAAACACTGGCTGTTCGGGCAGTAACTGCGTTCCTATTTGTATCTGCTTGTTAGTATTACCAAAACCCATTAATGCCTCTGAAAACTTAGCTAGTATTTATTAATCATTTTTATTAAATGATCTGCTTCATTGGGTCTGTGCGGGAGGGGTTTCATCAGATCTGATTGACACGAACAAAGATCATCACAACTGCCAGAAGATTTTGATTCTGATATTGGTCCAGTTGATGCGCATGACATCAAACCAGTGGGAAGAGCTCGGAGTAGTTTCTTTTCCTTCTGAACAAACATTTTGCCATCTTCCATCTGTCATCAGAAAATGCTTCGCTATTAAATCTTGACATCAAATAGTTGAATCCAGGGGGACAATGATATGTGTATGTTTCATTCAACACAGATGCTAATGTCCTATTTATAAGACATTCCCACATTAGTCCCATGAAAACAGGGCTTATGCGACATGTTCACGAGAAGGTGAGTCATGCTTTCCCCTCCCTTAACAGTCATCCTGATAATGAATCCCACGAAGACCTTCTGTCTCATAGCAGGCTCGCTCTGTCTTTCTCTTTTCCCTCTTCCTTCCATCTCAAAAAGACAAAAGCTGCTCGCTCTCCTCAAAACTGTTTGGCCAGGGAGTCAGATTCTTGATTCTAGCCCACTGACGAGGCCTGAAGTCTTTGTTGCCCTCAAATATCAGTGAACATCAACAAACGGAGGGCTGCAGAGTCTACAACCCCAACCCTTCAGCCCTGCGCTGTTCTCTTTCACTGTCATGAAAATGGATTTTTTTCCGAGTCAGCACACAGAGGCCCCAGGCTGGCACGGAGCTCAGTGTAAACTGTGATGATGCGACCAGACATGCCATGTAAATAAGACAAGGGGGAGATGGGTCAGAGCAGCACAGTGTGAGAATAGAGTCAACTAGAATCTATTGCAGTAGAGTCTGTACAAGGAGAAGTTCTGTGGGCAGTTTGTTTTAGCTGAGCTGTGTTTAGGGAAATTACAGTGTGTGCTGTTCCAGTGGGCAGAAATAACCTTTACGAGCACTTAAAAATGTCTTACTTTCCCCTAATCTGAACTCCTCTGTCAAATTTCATTCTTGTTCAGCCACATTCATCCAGTGCCTTCCAGACATGGCAGATGTTTAGCTGATGATTGAGCACATGTCACAGTTTGTTTAAGATGCCGACTGAATTAATCTGCAGCTGTTTTGGGAAGTGTTTAATACGTTTTTTTCTCGTTTAAGCTTCTCAAATGGGAATATTTGCTGTTTTTTTAAGTTAAAGTTAACTGGGTTCATTTGTACTTTTGATTCAGAAAAGTCAACAATGAAAATAATCATTATTTGCTCCCTGAATGAAATGTTGATTAAATGGAGTAATGTAAGAATGTTTGCTATATAAGTAATTGTGCAAAAGTTATTCTAGGGATCTTGATGTACTGTTGGAACTTGGTATAAACTCAGATCCCAATAACATTACTTGGGTTGGTTAATGAGGCTGTATAATGTTCAGGGGAAGCAGAATTTATCTCGAAAGTCCAACAAAAACTTTTTCCAGTAATGACAGACCAGGGAGGACTGAGGAATGTCATCTTAACAATGCTAATCAGTCAAAGAGGCACAAAGCTGGAGGACTAGAGAAATTCCCATCGTAAAACATAACAAGGTAATGAGACCTCACCAATTAACGCTGCCGAATCTAAGTTTGAAGCAGGATTTAAACCAGGAATGTCTCAGGAGCTCGCGCAAATGGCACCTCTGGTTTACTTTTCAGCTCAAGGAGAACAAGTCTGCATTGTTAGCTCAGCTGTAAATATACTAAGTCCAACAAAGGCCGGTCATCCTGTTGGTTAAACAAGCAAGAGAGCAGCATGATGAAGCTTAAGTTCTATAAAAGGCCTTCTGTTGTTAAAATCTTCTCACCTTTGGATTTGTTTCACAAGTTAGATAAATATAGTAGTATGTTGAGCATGTGCTACCGTTATTGTTTTTATATTTAATGAACCAAATGATCACCTAAAACCAATAGAAAATGATCCTTATAACATATTTGTGACGTATGAGACTTGCATGAAGTCAAGATTATTATGTGTCCAACAGTAATCAAATGGGCTTTCTGTTTTCTGCATCTTTCATCATCATGGGTCTCTCCTCCATCTATTTTTCAGTGCTATTTTTCCACGGTGTTCTGTTTTTCCAAGCATGAAGAGCGTCACTGGTGTTTAAAGTGAAAAACAAACTCATAGAATAACAAAGGAGATATAATGAATATGGGAGAACGATTCAGCGGAGGAAAGGAAAAAGAGGCAGTAGTGAGAAAGAATACTGTAATGAATAGAATAAGGTCGGGATGGGACACGGTCGGCTCGGATATGGCCTGACCCCGGCAGGCATCCATTCATTCCCGCCCCATTCAGCCTCCACTGTTATTCTTCAGGGTCAGTGACTGTCGCTGAAAGAAAAATACTGGCAGGCTGACCAGTCAAGCATGAGCGGTGCTGACCTACAATTTGACTGTCATCATTACCTAATGCTGTGAATGCAGGATGAAGGGGGAGGCAGGCGATGCAGCGAGTCTATTCTCAGCTCAGAGAGAAGCGGGGCTCTACAGTAGTTTGATTTACTGTGTGATTTACCCTATGTGAACAAAATATACTGTATAAAGGTGCAGGGCAGCAAAAGGGCAGTTTGTTGTCTGTAAGAGGATGACATGATGAATTCACAATCATCAGATGTGTTCATCATAAGGAGCAATAATATTAAAGCAGCTGTTATTATCGTGGAATCAGCTCCGCACACTGTGATATTCACAGCCGATGATCCTGAAAGCCTCACAAACAGGATGCTAGACTGAGGCAGAAGCTTATAGAAAGTGATGAAGCCGGTGAACGTAAAGGTATTTGAGTCAGTGACTGTGTGACTGAGCGAGTAAAGAAAGGCACTGACACTATAAACATGGCTTATTACTCAGACACTTTCTACTGTATGAGTAATGCTATCCAGTGCAGGGTAATAAGCTATGCTAATCCTAAGCACACCATCAGCCATAGACCTTTGACACAAGTGACATTTGAAAACAGGCAGGGATAATACACTCCTATAGATTTGTCAGATTATGGAACCTTGAATATTCATTTGGGCAATTTAATCAAGATCTTGGTTATTTTTAACGGTGGCATACTGGGTTAATGGTGTCTTATATAAACAAAACAAAGACACAGATGTTAGAGCTGTCATCTGAGTTACATCAGCAGTTACAGACAGCTGACTTTTGCAGCTTTACAGAGGAAAGACTCAGACACATGTAATGTCTTTCTGTCCACTTCAAGAAGGTGGAGAAGTGAACCAAAATTTCCAGTTATTTCTTCTGGTGGATAACAGTGAAACATTGTTAATGTCCTTGAAAAATATTGTTTAATGAAGACAAGCTTTTGGTTTGAGTTGAGGCCCACCGGTGACTCACTGGAAGTCGCTGTGTGATAACATCTGAAATGCAACAGGAAAGAAGAGACTGAGGCTGCTGTGAAGCGGTTCTTCTGTCCTGCACCTGAACTACGTCAGTGCTAACTAGTTGACCAGCGACCTAATCTGGTTAGACTCACTGAAGGGGATTACAGTCACACTGATGCAAGTGGTCACAACAGCTCCAGACTGTAGGATACTCCTTCCTCCCCTTCTCTCTGGTGTCTCTTTATGCTTCCTCTTATGTCACTCCTGCCCTCCATCACTCTTCCTCCTCCTGCTTGTGTCATGGTGTCTCTCAGGACTCCAGGTCTGCTCACTGAGCACCTGCTGCTCAGTGCTTATGGCCTGACCTGACCTGTTTCCTGTGATTAAGGCCAATGGTGACTCCATAGCTACTGCTCACAGAAAATGTTTAGAGTCTCTATAATTGCATTTGCACCACCTGTGAATCCACCTGCAGTTAAAAGAATTGACTGACCTTCCAGGTTTATTTTCAGGGCAAACATTTCCATAGGTGCTGTAGTTAACCTATTTTGAATAAAATTGCCTATTCTTAATGCATGAAACATGTTCGTTCTCTATCCTCTGTGCATTAATGAGGATTCATTTCTTTTTTGTTGTTGTTGTCTTGCTATTGTGCCCTCAAGACATTGTAAAATCAAAGTGATTTTTGTTAAGTAGAAACTATTATAGACAATAAGGTAAAAAGATCATTAAAATCACACCAGTATTCGCCTTCAAATGTAACCCCTTTGTGTTCCAGTTGGAGAATGGCTGCCTCCTCAGTGCCACCAACGCAGCGTACATCAGGACGTGTCTGATGCCCAACGGGAATGAAGTGGCGACAGGCAACATCCCCGTCTCCTGCCCAGACGGACTCTCCACCCTGCAGGACCCCCAGAAATCTGGATTCTTCCTCTGAAAGAGTGATGGCAGAGTATCAGACGAGGCTAGAAGAGCAGAGAAGGTACAGAAGGAAAAAAAGAAATAGGAAAAAGTTCTCTGCTACGTATAAAAACAACATTTTTTTTAATAATTCGAGGGAAGAAGATAAACAAACTCTGTTTTCCAGACCGGACTTTATGTCGGGTTCTCTTTGTTTCGATGTGTCATCCTTTAGTCGGACGTCACACTCGTGCCACTTGATGAGGAAAGACGACCCGAGACGAAGGAATTCCGTTTCTTATCCGTCACACTGGGTATTATAATATTTATAGTGATACGTTCACAGAAAGTTTCATTTTGTTGTTTGGTTAAATTTCTTGGCATTTGGGTGTTTTCCAGTTTGCTGACTCACTGGAACATGTACCTGATTGGATTTTCACTCCCAAGCCAAAACTCATCACTCTCTGATTTGTATATACACTGTTAAAGTCTGAAGGAGAAGAGAAGACACTGTGACGCTCAGCAAACTGGTGAGCTGGATCACTGCAAAGTGTTTAACCCTGACCCTGACTCAAGGAAGATTCCAGCTCAGAGAACCCATGTGTTTCCATTATAAAGCTTGCAGTGACATATAATATGATAGAGAGCAATGTTTCAGCTCATCTCACATTACTGCTGAAGCAGACTGCACATGTTGAGGTGGTTTTCCTGCTTTGCAAGAAGCTGCTGGTTTTAAGTTCATTTCAGTTTAATGCAGACCATTTTCAAATGCTTTATTAATGATGATTCACTCATTTTGTTGATTTTTTATTTCTATTCAGCTACTTAAAGTGTCAGATTTCAGTCCTGCTTGATTTGGTGACACCCATTGTTCCTGGTCCAAACTGCAAATGAGGTTTAATACTGCGGGTCACAGATTTCTGGGCAAAACAAACTATTGTTGCATTAATAAAGAAGTCGGGTAACTCTGATCAGATTTTATGCTTTTATGCATGAGTCTGACGATAGCGGCCAAGATTAAAAAATCTAAGTGAACTGATACCAATGGCTACCTGGAAAGTATGTGATATTCTGCCTTTAAAAGATATGGGTTTAGAAATGGTCTGCATTCATAATGAAAGAAATGATTCACAGTAAATGAGCTGAAACATGTGAAAACACCGGTGTGTGGCAAAAACCATGACAGCCTGCCTGCCAAGCTCAGTGTTACATGGTTGTAAGAACAAGCTGCTTTCATTGGTTTACTCACCACTCAACATGTCTGCTGGTAATCTGCTTTTTTCCTACGCTTTGCCATTCAGTCAGGCTCAGTATGTAAAGTGTAGAGGGAACATTTCTTAGAAGACATTTATACAAACAGCCATGAGATTTGGACTGAACACACCAACAGATTATTTAAACGTCAGTGTTCGTTAGTCACCGATGTGTAGAAGACCTGTAAGGTTAGTAGATGTCGTTAGTCCTGGTGCTTTACATGTCAACAAAACAGCATTTCATTCTTATCGTTATTGTTGTTGAGATGAGATTTAAACAGAAGGTCAAATGTTCAAATCAGAAAGGAAGAGTTTTTATTTATTGCCGCCGCCACAGAAAAACCGCGATACTTCTGCGGCAGCGGCATCACGCTGTTGATCCTAATGCTGCATTTTAGCCTATCTGAGGTTTACAATGATGGTGTGCACTTACATGTATATTACAGACAGAATCAGAAAGGATCTGATTTGTACGTCAGTGGCACTGAAATCAAACATAGAAAAGCATTTTTGTTTCCTGATTGGAGACAGTGTGAAAATCTCCCGTTATTGCCTTGTCTCGGCGGCCTCGGCCAGTCAGACTCCCACTTACTTTATCCTGCAGTCGTGTCGTGTGGGAAGCACTGAGTGCACTTACATGCACACAGTAATCCATTAAGGACCTAATTGTAAATAATAGATTACAACTGAAGGCCGAGGAGGAAGTGCATGTAAGTATTTCTTAGGTTTTGTTTCCCTGTGATCACAAAGTCGTGACTCCATGATTGAGACAATAGGAAATGTCCATTCGTTTCAGTCTTTATTTATTTTCATATCTGGCCATTATGTTCAAGTATGGAAACCACTCGACAGTCAAACTAACTTCCAATTTGCTCTTTGATCAGCAGTATTAGATGGAGACTCAAACCAAACCACGCCAGCGCAGCCAGGCAGAGCAGAGCTAACAGACACAAGCTGTTAGAGTTTTTTCTTCTCAGGTTCAAACGAGAGGAAGTGTCATACTTTACTCACAGGACTGTGAAATGAGGCATTTCAACTTCTGTTAAAGACACTACATCTATGTAGTGCATGAAAATGTTCAGTCGGACAATACTGTGCACCAAAGGTTCCCGACCTCCAGGTCAGAAACCCGCAGTAGGCCTCAAAATCTGAGGGGGTCACCAGATGACTTCATTTTCACACATTCATTCTGACTTTTGTCTTATTTCTGCCTTTTTTGTTTGAAATACTGGATTTTCGACCTCTTCAGCCCTCTCAAAACCTTTCAAATTCAAAACCTGAGAAGGAAATGTTCCTCTTCGCAGCTTTTCACGAGTAAACAGAAGTAGACATAGTTTCAGTTTTAGTGAATCCAATCGACAAAGGCTGGGAACCGCGCTGCTCCTGAATACAGTTTCACTGAAACTTCAGCACAGCTGGCTTCAAGACAGTTTTGTGTCTTTGTTAAAAGTTTAAATTTAAACAATACAACAAAACCTGATGGTGCATTCATGTCATGTCACATTAAATAACAGATGCAGTTTCTTACTGGAAAATATTATTTAAGAAATTGTAATTAACACTGATGATCTTGTAGAATATGATGCATTGCTGTAGATTAAATGAGCCAACAGTATGTAAAGGAATTCTTGCTGTAGTTTGCGCAGGTGTCACCATGCACAGGAAAACATGCCAGGGAATCAAAGCTTTTCACCCATCACTGATGTGACATGAACGCAGCACGTTTAAAAGACCTCAGAGGTAAAAGGAAGGAAGCTGGAGAGTGGACGACAGACTGGACAGCATTTAGCATTTAGCACCGACTCAAAAACCAAATGAGAAACATGTGAACAAACGTGTCTGCAGTTGCTCCATTGTTGAATGTCTTGTGTGAACTGTAAAGGCGTTTGAAACATGAAGCTTTTATTTCACGACAAAAAGGTGCTTCAAAGCGATTTGTCGACATCGGTAGCGTTAGCTGACGACAAACGCCACAATGGCGAAACGCATTTACTGATTTGTTTGTTCTCCACTCGTTTTTGCTAATTTCTTTTGTAAACTTGACTTTTCTTACAAAGCAGATTATTTAAACCGGTCGTGAGATCAAATGCTGTGTGAAAGAAACAAATTTATAAAATGACAATCATTTTTCCAAGGCGCTTTAAAGACAAACAAAAAAATGGTTACGTGTGTATATAACTGTGTTTTTTATCGGTGTTGTTGCAAGCACTACTTTAAAATCACTGCTCTTACAAACTCTTTCTCCAGCACTGAGAGTAGTCTTGTAGAAAAAAACTCATTTTATGAGTCCATGTTGTATGAGTATTGTACCCAAGAGTTGTGTTTTATCTGAACGTCATGTTTGAATACAGTCTGTCACTTTAGCTCAAAACTCAACGGTGCCATAACGTAAGTCAGGCCAGTCCATCGTTCAGTAGATGAGGAGACATTCCCCAACACTCGAGCATCATTTTTTAAATCTGAAAGCTTTTCCTGATCTTTTAGTATCTTAAAATCCACTTTGTCCACCAGACAACATTTAAAAGCGACTATTCATTGTTTTATACTTTAATTGCTATTTTTGGAACTACTTTGGAACCAAACTCTCCGTAAGCTGTTTTTGTCGTGGTTCATTTTTTTTGGAGGCACACAGACTTTATTTTGCTACTTTTATCACTGAAGGTCGTAGTTGTATGTCAAGAAAATGTTTTGATTTTTTTTTAAATGCAGTTTTTCTTTGAGCCGTGTGTTGAAATGTGCTCTTGGATCCTGGAAATAAAGAATTTTGTGCAATCACGCTGAATCGCCTCCTTGCTTCTCTGTGACTGTGATCAACACTGATTGTGCTCACGTCTCCTGTTTTTTTTCACAGCATGCAGTCCCTCACCTGCCCACCAGAAGTCACTGTAGTTTCCCACCTCAAGCATCACCTGACCTGCTCAGCTGTCTCCCAGCTGTTCCCCATTCCCCAGTCAACCTTCAGTCAGCGTACAGAGTAGCCAGCCAGAAAAACTTGCCTCCTGCTGCATGTGCTTGTGGATTTGAAATCTTGACAGTCATTACAGGAAGGTTAGCTCAGAAATTCACAAGAATTCAGATTGAAAACACCTGGAAATGAATCAGATGTTCATGAAAATAATGGAAGGTTATTAAGAGATGTGTCAGAACACTCCGACTTACTGTTTATTTCCAGTGGTCTAAACTAACTAATTACATTTACTCAAGTACTGCACTGAAGTACTAGTTGGAGGTAATTTATGCTACTTTTGCCTTCTGCATTTCAGAGGGAAAAATTCTACTTGTTTATTGGATACATAATTATCAGCTGATTGAATATTATGCATTGTTCTCGATCAAAGGCCCCACAGTCCCCTCAGTTAGATCTGCTCAGGTTCGTTAGTCATTTGTGAGAAGCTCTGCTGTGATTTATGTTTAAATTTAGGACTTTCACAGAGTATTTTTACACTACGGTATCGTCACTTTTGCTTCATTCGCCTACTGTTTATTACTTATTAAGTGGCATGAAAAGCAGCAATTTTGTCACATTTGCCTCCAAGATGTACTCCTGGCTGCTGTGTTGCACAGGCGACAGATCATAAAAGAAGAGGAGATCGACAACAGCTGATGACTCCTTAAACAGAGCTTTCCTCAAATCAATTGCTTAATAATTTTAGGAATATACCTGAAAACATATGAGACGAAACATCATATTTACAGACAGATCACTGCTGGTGAACTCGCATGTATGATGAAATATTAGTCGATGTGTCCAAGAAGGTAAAAATCCACCCTGAGCTGCATCATGGGACCTCAGAAATTTTGAAAACTGAAGTGATGCACGCCATCAACAACCTGAGGATGCTTTTAGCTGCTGTCACTGAACCGTCCCACAACACACACACACACACACACACACACACACACACACACACACACACACACACACCAGTATTGTCCATCTCCACACCTCTGTTCTTACGCTTTTTGCACCAGCAGATGTGTGAAGTCGCACCCGGCCAAAAGCAAACAAACACACACTGATACCAGAGGCGATCCGCCAGAGACTAAAACGACTGTTACTGAGCGACAGCAGGGATGAAACAGTGAGTCACAGCATAAAACGTCTCCCGAAAATGATTCTTAAACCACATTTTGATCTTCAGCCTTTTGTTTCTTTCCAATATGAGAATGTGGATGTTTGACAATGCAGCAGAAACAGCCATCCCCTCCCATCGTCCTTGTGGACTGAGAGGAAAAGAGGTCAAAGAGGATCCTTGTTGTTTTCTTTGTGCACTGAACCTTTTATGGCTCCCGTTCTTCTACATCTGTCTTGATTTATACCTCAAATTTATCACCTTCAGCTCGGGCTCAGATTTATGCATCCTCGTTCAGGAAATTATTAAAAATAAAAGCCTGACTGCGAAGGCGTCTAACCGACAAATTTTAGCAGCCAGAAAGCTGCACATAAAGGCTTCCTCTCCGGAGTGCAGAATGCTGTCTGCTGCTGACTTTACATCTTTAATGACCTGGCCCGAATCATTTATGAGAGTTTTTCTTCCCCTGCAGTCTTCAGCCAGTTAACTTTGACCGCTTGTGACGTGATCAATCATCCAAGCAAGATGTTGTGTGTCCCACTTTAGCTTCCGCGGGCCGCTACGTCACAGCCTGCCGCCGCAGGCCGCCGGCGGGGCCCGCTGGGAGGGCTCAAACTTCATGGAGACTGACGAGGCAGCAGCCGGGAGCAAAGATGTTGTTGTTGTGTTGGTCATTGAGATAATTCACCGCATTACAGCCTGCTTGTTAAGGACTCGAATCACACAGAGGCCAGGACCCAGAATGCAGAGACAAAAACTCCGGTTTTTATTGTCCGAATATAAAGTAACAAATGATACAACCAAAATCTCCACAAGGGGAAAAAACTCCTAGACTAAGGCAAAAGGCGACTGAACAGAAATCTCCATTAGGGGAAAAAGGCACTAAACAAAGTTGCAACAAAAAATCATCTTGTAAGGGAGAAAAACTCAGCTAGAGTAAGTTAAATCAAAAATCACCTGCAAACAGGGACAACACTGGAGAAGTCAGCGATTTAGAAAACTCGAGATTCAAACAACTAAGACCATGCGCGGTGACACACAAAGGGCTGGACGAAAATCATCTGGCGATGAGGAGAGAGCGCGGCCGGCTTAAGAAGCCGCACGCTGATGAGCGCTGATGCGGCTCAGGTGCGTCTCAGCAGCGCAGCCGGAGAGCGCTCGACCCAGCTCCCGCCTCGCTCTAACTGCTGGGAGGAGAAGTGAGAGAGGAAACAAGCAAAAAACACAAACACAAACAGACCAAAAAGCACAGCCATAACACTGCTCCTAGAAACCACAAGGAAGACGACACAGTGTTTCCTTTGTGTTAGTAACGGTGACTGTGCTCACCATGATAAAAGCCAACACAGGATGAAAATTTAGATCTAAAAGCATGTTTGACTGGGCAGAAAATGATGAAATCTTCAGCAGATGATGGACTAAAAGCAACGCTTCCATCAATTGTTTTTGAAGGAGCAGTAAGTCATTTTTATCCCCAGCATCAAGAGCTCATGCAACACACTCCTTGGACTGTACTGACACCTATTGGTGTGTATCCTGTCATGAACATTCAATACATCAGTGCAAATCACATAACATGTTAAAGAAAATTGCCAAAAACAAGAACACAAAACACATTTTTGTGTGGTAAAATAATCCAAGCAAAGCTGAAATTCAGCCTCATAATCAGACTTCTAGCCCATTTTGTTTAATTTCCTGTTTGAAATGCTCAAAAACTGATTGAGTTTTAAAATTGTTTTTTTTTCTCCTTACTTTTTGTCAAGAGCATGGCAAACCAACAGGTGACAATACAACCCTCACCCTAAATCCACACATTTTGTTAGCTTGACCTGTGTGTTTTAATCAGGTTTATACTGATCGTGCATCACATTTGATCATACTGACTACGGTTTAAATGTCCAGTGTTTAACGCTTCGATCAGGGGTGTCCACGTTTGTGCATCGCTCCTGCCACATAGAAAAGATATGAAATATTTAATGACCATCTCCAACCACTCAGGTCTTTTCCTTGATGGAAAATATGGACACTGAGCGCATGCAGAGCTCCTGACCTGCTTTCAGACCATGACAACAGTCCAAAGTGTTTCTTTTTTAAAATCTGTTCAAATAGCTCAGATCTAATTTTAAGTTATTTGTTTTAATCCATCAAATTGAAGTCAGACTTTTTTTGCTTTGATTTGCAAATTTGGAATTCACACTGTCATAAATCATCTTTTTTACTCCAGCAGGTGTTTTGGTGTTTCTTGAGTGATGGAAGTCGAAACCTAAACTTCTCCCCTCAGCCTGAAACCACTGAAGCTCTGATCGACTTCTCACAGATTGATTTTTCTGTCCAAGTCCATTTCTATTTATTTTTTTCCTCTTATTAATCCATATGCAGAGCTGCAGCAGGAAACACTGATCTGTCTCCTCCTGCACACACCCCATCTCCACCCGTCGGGCTGTCAGCAGTCATTATCTCCACCCCAACAAATAGATCCTCCTGTGCTTCCTCTGCTCGGCATCCTGCATTAAGGGAAAACACTCCCTCAGTGATAAAGAAGACATGAAGAGGCAGCAACAGAGAAAATTAACACTTCACAACTTTTAAAGACAAAAAAATAATATATTAGTCAAAACCAGGAAATCGCATATTGATTATGATGTTTTATAAAAGAATTGAAGTTAAAATCTCACCTTCGGTCTAGGTTAATTTATAATCATCAAGTGACACAGAAACGTCCAGACGGCCGAGCACAGCGCAGAGCAAGCTGTCATAAAGGTTTAAACAGAGAGCTAACGGCCGGTGTTAACAGGCAGGGAGGCTTTTAGTGAGGAAACACCCCCCCCCCACCCCCACCCCACCTCTCCACCTCCACCTCTCATCACTGTAACCCAGATCTGAGCTTTGACTCCCTGCAGGCTGCTCACACACACACACACACACACACACACACACACACACACACACACACACACACACACACACACACACACACACACACACAGCTTTGAATAAAGACACATTCCCACACATATGTTTGCTCTTTAAGTGAACTTAGTTACTATTAAAAGTTTCTAACACACTGTTAATTGTATCAGCTATAAGGACTTATTTAAGTGTTTATTAATGCACAGTATTACTGATGTGTTTACCTCCACTTATGGGTGCCATGCATCCGCTTACAGCTACATTATAGTATTAAAAACATTTCATAACATCTAAAAAGCTGCAAAGCTGATGATGTTAGCTGATCAAGCAGGAAAGTTTTAGTTAATTCCTCCCAGCAGGTCACTCCAAGGCGAGCCATTTTGATTATGGCGCAAAGGTCTTTTCCCAGCAGGGAAGTACGGAGGTCAACTGTGGGTTGATGGATTTTATTGGCTATAAAAACTCATGTTTCAGCTGCAGAATCAGCCAATACATATGCTGAAATTCATAATTCTTATGGATACTTCAGAGACTACATCTGTAGAATCGTAAAGGATGATTTGCACTTGTCCCGGTACCTTTTTACTTTTTGCAAATCTGCATCGCATCCATTAGATCAGAGTCCAGTTTTACAGCAGGCCAACACTGGCCCAGATACAGGCTGAATGTTTCCTAAAAACCTGGTTCAGTGATTGCAGGTGGTCCGAGTCAACACGTGGAGAGCTAAAAGGTCACAAAACCTCCAGAGGATGTGTGTGTGTGTGTGTGTGTGTGTGTGTGTGTGTGTGTGTGTGTGTGTGTGTGTGTGTGTGTGTGTGTGTGTGTGTGTGTGTGTGTGTGTGTGTGTGCGCCTGCAGGACGGCCTGACCTTTGCTGAGTGTCAGTATTCAGCCTGCGGACCGCAACCTCAGCGTGACACTCAGGTCAAACCACCACAGTCACACTTAATTATTAATTTCTGGCTCCCTGAAGGACTTTTAGAAAAGTTTGCGGCATTCGATGCAAAGGTGAGGCTGCACATCGAACATTTCGATATTACCACACCGAGTTCACGGTAAGTAGGACAAAAATGATCCATAGAGCTGGCCTGCAGCTCACGGGTGAACTGGAGACCATATAATATGAAACAAAATGTTTGTTTTCACTGAGTGTAAATATTTCACCATGCAAACAAACAGATGAGCGGTGCAGCTGCGGACTGAAGGGACTCTTTACTTGTGATTTTGTTTGACAGGAAAACGTTTCCCTCCATTTTCTGTCCGTGTGAAGCTTCACTGAGCACCTTCGCCTGCACGGTTCGACCTCTAACCCCCGCCTTCAAGCGCACACACGCACCACCCACCAATGCGTGTGCGTGCCGCTGGTGACATGACTGCCATTACCGCGTCCTCCATGTCAATATGCCAAAACAGGTTGCATCAGCGCGTTTCTTTTGTCCACCCCAGCAGATGAGGCGGGTGGAGAGGTCGTCAAATATTGATGCCAGAAGCTGAAACACACAACTGCTCCCCTCTGAAGGAACCCAAAACTTTACTTCCATCTGTGGCTTTATGTTTATATATCTGCAAACGATTCAGCGGATTTGTCAGTTACTGATATCGAACAACAGATAAAAATCTGATTCCAGAAGAAAATCGGGGAGCGAATCTTTAACCAAACATCTGCAAGCGTTCGCTTGTCCCTTCCTCGCACCAACAGGTGAACTCTGATAACACATAATCCTTTAATGCAGTTTGTGTTTGTCGGACGGAAATTTTCAGGCTCCCTCGTTTGTTGTCTTGACTTTGATATGATGATGTTGAATAATTCAGAGTATTTTTGGCGTCCTGCTGCTGCTTTTTTGTGGGGTTTTTTGCAGTTTTTCCAGGAAGCTGCTGAAGCTCACAGATCTGCCTGACCTAAAAGCTCTGACATCTCAAGGGGCGATCACACACTGAGCTGCCAAAAATACTCTGTGTGCGTGTGTGTGTGTGTGTGTGTGTGTGTGTGTGCGCGCGCGCACGCCAGCCATCCAGACAAGAGAGCAGAAACACATTCTCGACCTAGATACTGAAAAAACAACCGGAGGAGGGTTCAAGGAGACAAAGAGGATGAGAAGGGGACGAAAATATAAAAAATTAAGGAGGAACAGCCAAGACGAGACAGGAGAGGAGGAGAAAAGAAGAGAATAAAAAAGAGGAAAGAGATGACAGAGGAGGAAAAAGAATGAAAGCAGGGGGTAATGAGGAAGAAAAGAAGGAGGAGGAAAGATGTGAAAGTGACAGGAGAGAGAAAAGATCAGAAGTATGGGAGGAGGAAGAGAGTGAAAATCAGGAGAAAAAAGGTGAAACAAAAGGTGAACAGAAAATCAGTTATTGTGGAGAAAACAAGAGGAAGATGATAATGGGAGGCACAAATGTGACAGAAAAAAGAAGAAGAAAGGGAGATGAAGAGGGGTGGATGAGGAAGAGGAGGAGAGGACAGTAGAGGAAGAGGAGACTAGTGCTGGTTTGGAGGTCACGGCCTCCCTCCTGTTGGTCTGATGGATCCACACTGACAACCAGAGACCACTGGAGACTGTGTGTGTGTGTGTGTGTGTGTGTGTGTGTGTGTGTGTGTGTGTGTGTGTGTGTGTGTGTGTGTGTGTGTGTGTGTGTGTGTGTTTTCAAGCTCAGTCTACAACACACTCTTTTCCCAGCTTCCCTGGAGGTGTTGTCTTTATTGACTGTGGCTGCGTCTGGAAAATCACACACACACAAACGCGCACACACACACACACACACACACACACACACACACACACACACACACACACACACACACACACAGAGGTCAAACTGAAAGTACTTTGCAAGCAGGTTTTACAGTGCGTGAAAGGTCTCAGGACAGTAGTGCTATTGGTAGTGTTCATAGTCGTAGTATTTGTACAGGTTACAGTACTTGTAGTCACAGTCTGTTCAGTAATACTACAGTAGTTGTAGTGGAAGCTTTACTAGTTGTGGTATCACAGTAGTTATAGTAGAAGCAGTGGCAGAAGCTTTGTTCACAGTACTTATTGTAGTAAACGTCCTTGAAGTAGTGGCAGGAGTTTGTAGCAACTGCAGTTCTTGCAGTGGTAGCAGCAGTAGTGTTTAGTTGCTGCAGCAGTTGTTGTGGTACCAGTACTTTTTGCTGTATTGAAGTAGTACTGGTGGCTGTATTCCTACAGGTTACAGCAGCTGTTGCAGTAGCAGCAGTAATACTTAAAATAATCCTTTATTAATCCCACAGCTGGGAAATTTGCAGAAAAGACCAGTAGTTTTACTTGTAGTTGCAGCCTTTGCAGTAGTAGCTTTACTAATACTGGTAGTAGAAGCAGTGATAGAGTTTTGTTAGTAGAAGTTGTAGTAGTTGTCCTAGAAGTCGTGGCAGGACTTTGCAGTAGGTGTTAGTAATTGTAACCAGCAACATGATGAAGTTGACTGAAGTTGAGCTCAGCATGGATTAAAAGATGAGATGAAGTGATGATGATGATGATGATGATGATGGTGACAGCGCTGACACTCGCAGTGATGATGATGATGATAACGACAGCAGTGATGATGTTTATTCAAAGCAATTGGTTCACGCGCAGTCAGGAGTCTTTGTCACAGTGTTTAAACACTGGAGACTCCAGTCTGTGACGGAGGCTCTGTACTGCATGTTTTTAAAGACAGCTTTCACGTAGCCGGAGAATATTCTTAAAATCGCTGTCTGGGTCTGAAGTCGTTTACCTGACAGCACCTGCAGGTTTTCTTAAAGCTTCTCAGCAATGAATCAGAAGAGCTGCAACACGTGAAACACAAAGTACAAGACAGAACTTAAACTTCAACGAGTCTGAACCTCAAAATATAAATACTGCTGTGATACTGTTGTTATTTGAGTGTTTACCAATGTAATAAAATAAAAACAGATTGCATTCAAAAAACAGTCAGTACATGAAGAGCTCAACATATTCAGTCATGCATTTTATGACAAATTATTGGTAGAGCAGCAGTTTTCTAAATGTGCTGAAAAAATGAATCCTATTCATAACTGAATCTCATGATCAATCACCTCTTCGATTTGATTGAAGTATAAAAGTTAACAGATTTACTTCCAGCAGCTGAGGTTGATTTCACAGTCTGTTAATAGTAGCAGTAATTAAATATCACATGTAAGACTCGTTCACACCTCCCTGGTCGTCCAGTGACTGACTGTCAGATCTGAGGACGTGATTGAGGACTTGACAGCGGCAGGGACAATCTGTTCCAGCAGACCCGCTCCATGTTTCCCTGACCCCTGTGACCCCTCTGAGGCTCTTCCTGTCACCCAGTCACAGCTGCCATGTTGGATCTGAGGAGCGGCGTGAACGAGCTGCCGCGCTGCGCCGCCGCTGTCGCATTCATTAACACCTCCATCCGTCACACACACGCACACTCACTGTAGAAGTTTGGACACACACCTGCAGAGTGACTGTTACTGCACTGCTCTGTAAGCAGCTTCATGTCAACCCTGATTTGATCAAAAGAGCTTCTGTACATGCATTTGAATTGACTTTATTGCTCAGAGGTGTGAGCGACAGAGGGCGGGATGATTGACAGCTGGTGGGTGGGCTCTGTCGAGTTACAGTATTAGCAGGGCCAAACTGAGATTTCTGAGTCAGAGGATCTCAAATCAAGTTTTATTCTCACACACAGTCAGGCTGCTTTTCAGAATGTCAAACCCCAAAAATCCCCAAAATCTAAATGAGGTCATGACCTCTGTGTCCACAACGGTCACTACAGCCCAGAGTATTACTAAAGTACTGCTACTACTGCAACCAGTAGTCATGCTACCATTGCCGTGGAAGTACTGCTAAACTTTTACTACTACTACCACCACCTATACAACCTGCCAGCATGACTGTTTCACTTGCAAATGAATAACAAAGTGGACGCTGTGCACAATAAACCAGTGAATAAATATTACTGTTACTGCTCCTTGTATGAGTACTTTCACTAGTTCATCTACTGTTCCTACTGCTGTTACCATTATTACCATTATTATTATATGCTAATACGAGTACTGCTATTTCTGTTTTTACTACAACTGCATGGCTGCAACTCCTGCTGCTGCAGAGAAAGACATCACTTCACCTTCCCTTCCTTTTGAGAATCCTCTTTTCATTTCAAACAGACCTGTTTCGCCTCCTGCTGGCTGCTTTGAGTACTGCACACAGGTCAGACTGATGACATCAGAACACCATCACCTGGTATATGTAGCGTTTTTTGATCTTTGATTGAACAGGAAACTGTATGGCTCTGGCTGATAGATATTTAGATGAGGTTACACATCATACAGAGGAAAAAGATTTACATGTTCTTAAATGCAGTAATTATTGTGATGCAGTAGCAGTTGTAACAGCTTGCAGGAGTAGTAGAGGCAGTAGCAGCAGTAGAAGTAGTAGCAATTGTAGTAGTAATAGGAGAACTAATAGCAATAGTAGTTTTTCCTCGCCACTGTCGCCAAGTGCTTGCTCATGGGGGAATTGTTGGTTTCTTTGTAGATAAAAGAGCTTGGTCTGTACCAGCTCTATATGGAAAGTGTCCTGAGACAACTTCTGTTGTGATTTGGCGCTATACAAATAAAATTGAATTGAATTGAATTGAATTGAATTGAATTGAATTGAATTGAATTGAATTGAATTGAATTGAATTGAATTGAAGAAGCAGTTGTGGTAGAGGCAGTAGCAGTAGTAGTGGACGCAGTAGCATTAGGAGAAGTAGTAGCAGCAGTGGGAGAGACAGTAGCAGTAGTAACAGTAGAAGTAGTAGCAATTGTAGTAGTAATAGGAGAACTAGTAGCAATAGTAGCAGCAGTAATGGTAAAGGCAATAGCAGTAGTAGTGGACACAGTAGCAGGAGGAGAAGTAGTAACAGTAGCAGTAGCAGTGGTGAGAGCAGCAGAGAAGTGATTTCAGTTGTATTTCAGAGTAAAGATGAGGGCAGGAACGTTTGCAGTAATCATGTTAAGTGTACTGCAGGGAAGTAACTGAAGTAGTTTCCAGCTGCTGTTATTGTGCAGTACAATTATCCAGGTCAAGTCAGAGGCCACAGTGAAACTGGATCCCTGCAGACACCCAATATCTGTGAGAGGAAACACGACTGTACCATCACCGACACTGTCTGGAGGCAACAATTGAAGAGTCTCCACGCTGTCCAACAGCTGACACCAGTGGAAAGAAAAGGTAAACAAATGGAGTTAATTTACTTGAATGTAATGTAATCTACAGATTTGAGATTAATGTGAGTATTTCCATCTCATACAGGTACATACAAAACAAATGATGGGTTTCCAAACTGACCTTAAAATGCCACTTAAACATCAATACAACAATAAATAACAGTCACTGTTCTGCATTTCACATCTGTACTTTTGCATATGTTTAATCTCAATGCAAGACTTTTGAGATTGTTTTTGCTTTGTGGTGTTGGTGCTTGGCACTCGGCTAAAAGCAAAAGAAAACAGACAGAATTTAGGTTAAAGTGCTGCGCGACAAACTAGGCGACAAGCTCTGATTCCTCAATTAATGGAGGTGCATGGAGGCGGCAGCAGAGAGTGGTTTATCTGGGCCGGGGATTTGGATGGTATTAGTGTAATCTTCCTCTCTGTGACCAACAGGTCCGCTCATCGTCTAGCCAATACATCCCAGCCTCACCCTACAGATGAGAATAAACAATGGCACATCTGGGCTGCAGCTGCCTTCAGTTGCTGGAGTCACAGCTTCAGCTTGTCCGCTGTCTTATTCAAAGTTTTATGTGTGATGCCTTCAGATTTCCTTCCTCAGCTGTCGATTTGTAGTCTGTAGTTTGCAGTTTTTTCTTTTAAGCAGGAACAAAAAAACTTCCGTTGTGATGTTTGGCATCAAAGAAACAAAAGAAATGGCAAAGATTTTTGTTTAAAAGAAACAGAAATATTACGTAAGGGACCAAACAAATTCTGGTCAAAGAAAAGAAAAGAGTCTTCAGAGACAGATCAGGCAGAGCAGAGTACCTGTAATAATATAATAATAAAACAAACCACACAACCAATTAATAAATCCATTAAAACCTGTTGGTGCAGTCTGTATCAGTTTCTAATAGAATATTTATTGAATGCACATCAAGCATATTCACATTTCATGCTTGTGCTGCGTTATTCTTTGTCATAAACACGGTTCAGAAAGTGTTTTTTGAACTTTTCAAAGCCTTTTTTTTATTAAACATAAAGTCTATAAATAAACCCACAAACAACCTGGAGATAAACACGCCTGCAATCAGTCAAATCTGTCCAGCCCTTCTAATTCTCAGCTCTGTGGCCCAGTTTGGCTTCAATCTCTTAAAGCTCCCCTCCCTGATAACCCCCTCCCACAACCACAGCGCTGCGTGGTGAATAATTGACGAGCTCGCCTCCCCTCTCCTCTCCTCTCTGTGTCTCTTTCCATCTCTCTGTCTTTGTCGTGTCGCTCGTCGGCTTCTCCGGGCCGTGACAGCCCTCCCTCCCTCGCCTTCATCATGTCCAGTTTCCACCTGCTGTCGGCCGCATGTTGACGACTGTTGGCAGCTAAAACAGACGGAAACACAGGAGCAGCTGCTGGTAAGAAAAACCTCAAACATTACAGAGTTTTTGCAAACATTTCTAGGAAATCAAGCAGCGCATCCTCATCTTTTAACTGTTCCTTAAGTTTCTCTCTTTATGTGACAGGAAGTACTCGACATGGATCCACATACTGTGGAGTTTAGATTCAAAATGTTTGCAGTTGGTGGACTGGAACATGTTTGGTGAATTTCTCAGAGGTGAATCAAAAGAAAACTCCTGTCTGTGGTTGATTTCAGAGCGCTGTCGAGCCATGAAGGAGCTCCTGGTCCTCCTCCTGGTGGTGGCGGAGACCTCCTGGTCCCACAGCAGCAGGTGCGAGCTGGGCTGTGACTGTCGAGGAGATCTGAAGTTCACCATCTGCTCTCGGGCGCTCTTCACCCAGCTTCCCGCCAGAGTGCCGCCCACCACCGAGCTCCTGGACCTGTCCGACAACAACATCTCCATCATCCCTGAGCGCTCCTTCACAAAGAACCGCAAGCTCCGCGTGCTGCTGCTGCAGAACAACAACATCAGCGAGGTGGAGGACGGCAGCTTCTCTCAGCTGGAGTTCTTGCAGAAACTGGACCTGAGCTGGAACCGGATCTCCACCCTGAACGAAGGTTTCTCCACCGGCCTGGCCCTCCTGCGGGAGCTGCAGCTCGCCCACAACTGCCTGACGAGCCTGGACAGCCGGGCCTTCCTACACCTGGACGGCCTCCAGAGGCTAAACCTAAGCAGCAACAGCATCCACACTATCCAGGTGAGGTCGTTCTCCTCCATGAGCACGCTGCGGCAGCTCCACCTGCAGGACAACCAGCTGACAGCTCTGAGGAGCGGGATCTTCTCCATGCTGCGCTCCCTGGAGGTCCTCAACCTGGCCAGAAACGAGATCAGGGAGACGGAGATGGGTGTCTTCAAGCCGCTCACCAGCATGACGTTACTCAACCTGGCAGACAACCAGATGTCCACCGTCTACTTCAAGACCTTCCTCAACATCCACACCTACAGCACCCACATCCTGCTGGAGGGGAATCCCTGGAACTGCGACTGCGACCTGCAGAGAGTTTTCCGGAAGCTGCGGAGCATCCAGAGGCTCTTCCTGGACGACTACTACAACCTGACCTGCAAGAAGCCGCCGGTCCTCGAGGACTACAGGCTGATGGACGTGGACACGGAGCTTTGCCTCGCTGAGACGGTTACCGTGCTCATCATCTCCGTCACCGTGGTGATAACCGTGCTGGCCGCCATGCTGATGGGCGAGAGGAAGAGGAAGAAGAAGAAGAAGGGGAAGCACTGGACGCAGCAGGGGGAGCTTTCAGATGAGTCGGACTACTGAACCACACCTTTCCTTCTTCTACCTGAAAAGTGTCACAATTCTTTCTCCCTTTCTCTTTTACGCTCCTTATTTTCTGGTACAGAAAGCATTTTGACTTTCAGGCAAGATTTCGAGGCAACTGTTGCATCACTTGTAAATCCTACGGGAACATCTGCACGCCTGAAAAGAGATTTCAGATCCTGCGGTTCATTTGGTTGGATTTCCCATCTGCTTCGCACCAAATAAACCTTCCATGTAAACCGACACACAGGATATTATTCCAAAACATCTGCTTCATAATAAAAAAACCTTCCATTTTCTTGAAATGCAGTATTTTTATGGACCCCCCCCCCCAAACTTCACTTTTATATTAACAAAGAAGTTTTATTTTCTCATCTTAAATGTTTGAATGTTGAATGTCACTTTTTTATGTGGACGGATGTGATGTGGTTACAGCAGTGTTTGTGTGTTCTTAATGTTCCAGATGTGACTCGAAGTTTGGAACACATTTAATGGGATGTTGTGACATTTTATTGTGTCTCATGTCTCGTTTAAGTCAAACTTCTGCTAACATTTTCATCTTCTTGCAATAAAAAACAGTTTTCAACACAGAACATCAGCTGTTTGAATGTAAACCAGTCTGCAGTGCCCCCTGCAGGTGAAAAGGTTTACTGCAGTGGAAAGGATTTATGCCGTTTGATTTCATGGTCTTGAAGCACCAGATGGGTGGGGTTTGTTGTTTCCGGGCACATGTTAAAATATGTATGATTAATAATTAACGTGATGATAAATATTGATATTGTTATAGTTGCTGTAATATCATCACATCACTGAAGGAACATCTGCTTCATCTGTGCTCCTCAATAGTGCGTTTAATGTTATTTATGGTGATTCAGTGTTATATTTTTATCCTCTATTGTTCCCATCGGCCGTTATACCAGAGCCAGACAGTCTGTAGTGTCACTTTGAAATGAATTACAGGAATGTTTTTATACTGTATGTGAGTAATGGAAGTTTCCCCTTTAACTGAGACACTGGAGATGTTTTGGAGGAGTCGCTCTGGTGCGTCAATGCGCCAGAATTTGGCACTGAATGCTACCGGATATTGATAAAACAAATTAATTGTGTAATTACTTCATCCTTGGGTCTACAAAAGGTCTGAAAACCGATAAATGTCTAATTTAGTTTTCAGAGCTCAAAGGGACGTCATCAGCTTTCTTGTATTTATTGCACTGAATCACTTTACTTTTACTATCATACAAGACCACGAAAATGAGCAAATCTTACACTTGAGAAGTTGCAACCAAAAAGGGGAGGCACTGGATGCAGCAGGGGTAGAATGTGATTAACAATTAATTATCAAGCTATATCATTATGTCTAATGGGATCTTAAGGATGAATCCTGAGTGAAACACTCACGTTAGAACAAAAGCTAAGTTTATTATATCGTTTTGTGGAGTGATATGATAAATCATCCCGTTGCTTTCGTGTTCGTTTTCCAATTCGTTAGCGCCGCTGTCCTTCCAACGGTATCAAAGACTTTTATTTTGGAGGCTTAGACCGGAAACGGTAGCGCTCATCATAGCAGACTTGACTCTATGTGTCTGGACAGGTGGGAACTCCGGTCTGACGGGCTGCCGTTGTTCTCAATACAAAGAGAGCAGAGCCGGAGAAACACTTTAAATTCATTTGAAAATAAAAACTAAGACACGTGAAGCTAAATTCAAACATTATCAGCAAATTAAAAGTAATTGTTTTCGTGGCTTTTGTGTGAAAAATGTCGGACGGAGGAGAGAGAAATTCAACAGAAACTGCGCAGTCATAATTTAATGGGAGCGGTGACCTGAGCAGGTGAGGAAATGAACCTGTGTAAATGTCGTGTTCTGCTTGCGCTCAGCCTGTTAGTGTGTTTAAAATAGTTTAATTGAGGTTACAATGGAGCTACCGCGTTAGAGCCATTTCCTGCCCGGTAAACCGCTGTTCTTTCTGTTTAAAATTACTAAAATATTTTGGCTGATTTAGTTAATTCGCCCCTTTAAAACGTGTTGAATTAGATTTGTTTAACGCGCAAAATAAACTCGCTTTGTTCAAGATAACGTTTACTTCCGCATAGGACCGGCAGTGACAGTCAGTGACGGACGGAGGGTTTTCAAACGGGGGTCCGGGGACCTCTCGCGGGCGTCTGAAGCCACCCAACCGGATGACACATCACTGATGTTTCATTGACCGTGAGCTGGTTTTGGGACCTGCAAAGATCATAACAGCATCCCAGCCAGGGTCCACAGCAGCCTATGTTGAAATGAACTAGTTTATGAAAGCATAAAAGTAATTTCACTGTTTTACCTCCATCCAGACCACACAACCAGGTCTAGATTCACAAATCAATGTACATGAACTGAAGAGTGCTTTCAGTGTCCTTTGCTCTTTTTTTCCCCCAAGAATGAAACAAAGGTTTCACCAAAATAAACCATCTTAAAGCTTTTAATCTGAAATCCGATACTGTAGTCATTAATTCAAGAAGACATCAAATGTTTAAACATCTTTTTTTAAGTCCTGTCCTGTTAAGACCTCGAACATCCCTTAATCACACTTCTAATTAGTATTACCTCCTTAAAAAAGCTATTTAATGGCTGTGTCTGCAGGATTTAAGGCTCACCTGATGTTACTCTCAGGAGGCGCGTTTGGATCAGCACAGACTGTTTGACTCAAGCCAGAAACATCACATGAATCTGTTTAAAGCAGACGTGGATCACCTCTAGTTCAAATATACATTAAATTCTCTGTTTGCTTTCCTGCAAAACGTAGTTCTGGTTGTCGGAGCAGACAATCCTGCCAGCCAGAGAATAAATTCAGCATCATTTAGTTATTCATTATACTCATTTCCTTATCTTCCAGATATGGCAGCTGACGACAAGGTTGCCATCCTGACAGACGATGAGGAGGAGAACAAGAGGAAGTATGTGCTGGCTGAGCCGTTCAACACTCTGTCCATGGAGCGGCAGGCGGGTGTCGTGGCGGCGGCGCCCACCGCAGACCTACCGCCCGAACAGCCGCCGGCCTCTAAGCCCGACTCCATAGACTGCTGTGAGAGGATGTGCCTCCGCATCAACAGCCACCTCCTCGTCTCCAAAGTCTTCTACTTCTTCTTCTATGCCGCCTATGGCTCACTGCACCCCCTGCTGGCTGTGTACTACAAGCAGCTTGGCTTGTCGGCCAGCCGAAGCGGGCTGCTCGTGGGCATCCGCTACTTCATCGAGTTCTGCAGCGCCCCCTTCTGGGGCGTGGTGGCGGACCGCTTCAAGAAGGGCAAAGCCGTCCTGCTGTTTTCTGTTCTGTGTTGGTTGGTGTTCAACTGCGGCATCGGCTTTGTCAAACCAGCTGAGATGACTTGTGAGGAACAAGGTGTTACTCCTCTGACGACGGTGGCACCAGCGATGACGACTCTCCTGCAGGGTAATGACACACAGCGTAGCGAGCTCACCAACCGCACCAGAAGCCGCCGGAGCTCTCTAGACCTCCATGGTGTTCCCAGACTCCTGAGCTCCTTTTTCAGCAAGCTCCACAGGCACAAGCGAAGCGTAGACGCCAGTATGACCTTCCCGCCAGCTAACGCCACACCATACACAGCAAACGCCACCTTCCCCAGCACGACCACCACCTCCTCTGCTCCAACCAAAGCCAAGGGGAACCAGGTAATTTACAACAAGGACCAGGTGGAGACCATCTTCCTGCTCATCCTGCTCGTCATCATCGTTGGCGAATTCTTCAGCGCTCCCGCCGTCACCATTGTGGACACCGTCACCCTGCAGTACCTGGGTAAAGCTCGCGACCGTTACGGCCTACAGAGGATGTGGGGCTCACTGGGCTGGGGGCTGGCCATGCTGCTGGTGGGCATCTGGATTGACCACACGCACATCATAGACCCCATCGCCGGCATGGGCTGCGACGTGCCCGACTTCCGCCTCCACAACTACCAGATCGCCTTCATTGTGTTTGGCGTGTTGATGGGCGTGGCGTTCATCGTTGCCACTCAGTTTTACTTTGAAAATGGAGCTAACTACCGGCAGGAGCTTCCAGAGGGGGTGGTGGCGGAGGCAGACAGCCCCAGAGCGTTACCTGAGTCCAGCTCCTCGGACCAGACTCCCATCAGCCCCGACGCCGCTGAAGAGTTCCACTACAGCGACCTGCTGAAGCTCCTCTGCAGCGTGCGCTACAGCTCCGTCCTGTTCGTCGCCTGGTTCATGGGCTTCGGCTATGGCTTCGTCTTCACCTTCCTGTACTGGCACTTAGAGGACCTGAAGGGGACCACCACGCTGTTTGGGGTCTGCTCCGTCCTGAGCCACATCTCAGAGCTCGCCGCCTACTTCACCAGCCACAAGTTCATCGAGCTAGTCGGACACGTCAGGTAAGACCAGTGCTGCATTTCAAACATGCACAGATGTGGCAAGAAAATCCTCATCAACATTTCAACTTAAAAGCTAATGAAATATAATGTAATTATTTATGATAAATGATAAGAATGATTAAAATTGAAGAGAAAATAAGTTTTTGCTAATACTCTGCTCACTAGCTTCCAGATCTCATGCAGGGAAATAGCTTTAAGAGAATATTTTCAATGAAGACTGTGATGTTTTTGGTTATTTTATCCTGTTTCAAACAGTCAGGCCTAAAGATATTCCCACTTAAACCTGGAATCAGAGAATCAGACTGAAACCAGATCAGTGTTGACACTGGCGTCAATTTAAGAAATCTCCCGTCAGCTTCCTCATCTCCTATGACCTCATCCGCCCCCAGCCCAGCCTGATAATTCAGCGCTCAGAGCAAACGAGCGTCACAGTGAATAACCTCTTCAGATTGAGCAGTTCAGTGCGTCCTCGGCTCTGCAGCAGCAGCAGCGAGCAGTGATGGTTTGAGACAATGCTGTCATTGATGCCGTGGGTTTCTGCAGGGGTGATTTTGGGGGGCCGGAGCTCGCAGGCAGCGGGGACATTCGAGAGCGTGGTGTTAGATTTCAGCTGTAAGGCCTCTAGGAAACAAGTCCGGAGTCAACAGGAGGTGAAGGAGTGTTTTTAAAAGGATTTCAATCATCACTAACTAAACACACCTGCTGCTGCTGCTGCTGATGTTGATCTCTCACTAACGACGCGCCTAAAAGTCTGCTGTTTGCTTTAAGGCAGGGTATTGAATCTTCACTCTCTGCTTGTGTCTTAGCTTGATTCTTAGCAGCGTGGAAAGATAAAAATAGAGGGAAAGAAATGAAAAAAGACAAATAATGGAAGAAAGTCTGGAAACATTAGCATAAGGAGATTTTTTTCTGGTTTCTGTCCTGTTGATTATCTCGTGACCCCTCAGATTTGTCTCAGCCCTTCTGGGAGTCCTGAGTTTGAATTGTTTTTCGCTCCTGAATTAATCTAGTTTTACTGATTGTAGCTTCATCAACAACACTTATGAGGCTACAGGAAGTAGTTCAGCACACAACCTCCAGTCAACCCACAATTCTTTGTTTTTACACTACAGGTTAAACAAGACAAAATAAAAGTCAGACAGTAAAAATGAAACTGAGACTTCCGCCAGACTGACAAACAAACGTTCTCTGTGGTGGAACAGCTGCTTCAAACTTTGGAGGTATTGCTGCAGGTCGTTCTGCCGCGTCAGCGCTCAGCAGCTGTGTGTTTTCTTCATGTAGTTTGGCCTCTCGGTGTGTGACGCTCTGCTGCAAACACACTTCCTCCTCTTCAACTGGAGGCAGCAGAAACATCTGATCTGTCTTTATATCCATGAGTGGATGTTAATGTTAGGAGGTTAGGATGTTAGGATGCAGCCTCGGGCTGCAGGTGTCCTGTGTTTATCACCACCTGTTCGCTGTGGAGGGATCATCTGCAGCTGCTTCGCCGCTTTTAGTGGCTCAGAATGGTCCCCAGCAAACACGTCCTCCTGTTTGTCTGCTAAAATCTGCGCTGCACCAAAGGATGAAATTATATATTTGATTTGAAGACTTGAAGATTTACATCCACGTGTTATTACACCACTGTCTTGATCCAACCAATGGTCTTCCAGCTGAGAGCCAACACATGGACGGACCAACACATCAGTAGTATGTGTCGTAGTTTTCAGACTGCTAATACAAAACAATCCAGATTAGCTGATCACCAGAAAATTCAATTGAACTCAGGATTTTGTTGCTTTTCTGTCTTATGTGATATAAAAGTTCTGATTTTTGGTTTATCATGCAAAGAAAAGAAGAGTGTTTTCTGACATACAAACACAGACAACTGGCTTGTGATGTGGAATCTGTCCTCGTAAATTGGAAAATCTTATTGCAAGACAGTTGGATTAGACTGCATTAGTTGTAGCTGGGTGTAGCTAATCAACTGCTGATGGAGTGCATCTGCATCTGCACGATTAGTCACTGTTACCTGATAATACCTGCCCTCCAGGAAATTAAAATTATCAGCATTGTTTGAGCTTACAGCCACAAGCAGCTCAATCCCTGCTGTGTCTGGTTGTGTGTGTGTGTGTGTGTGTGTGTGTGTGTGTGTGTGTGTGTGTGTGTGTTTGCCGGGATAGCTAACAGGAGCTGAGTGACTAAATGATCGCTGGTCTGAATCCTTTAATCGTCAGGGAGGATGTAAGAGCGGGCGTTACCCGAAGATAGAAACAAAGCTGTCGTTAGTAAATAAGCTGAAATTATTCCAGATTTGAGTGAGAAATCCTCAGCTGTCGTTCAGACGTGCATCATGTGCCTCAAGTGTGTGCTCAGCAAACCCTCTTTGAATGAACTAACAGTGTCGTAATCCTGTGTGGTGATGAGCGGGGTGTGTCGTCAGGTCAGGTGTGTTCGAGAACAATGACCAAACGAACCTGCCTCATGAAGACACCACAGAAGAAGAAACAATGCGGTGATTCATTGACTGTAGCCGGAAACAAGTCTCGTAAATGAAACTTTAAGAGTCCTGATTTTTCTCTCCCAGTGACAGTTTTTATGATTTTTAACATCCCTTCTCACATAAAATGTAAGATTTTCATGCATTTATTTTGCTGCTGGTCTCTAAGAAGCATCACTTCTGACATTTTTCATTGTTTTTGATATTTAAAGGACAGCATGTAATCAACTAAAAAGCACCCATGCATAGGATTGTGGGTAGAAGACGAGAGCTGAGCAGAACCAAATGAACTGATGCTCTTTGCTTTTATTTAACTCTGTCCTCCATCTTTTCCCTCTCAGGGTGCTGTACATCGGCCTGGCCTGCAACACCGCTCGCTACCTGTACATCTCCTACCTGCAGAACGCCTGGACTGTCCTGCCCATGGAGATCCTTCAAGGTAACGTGCACTCACTGCTCAGTCTGCAGGGAGCGACTTTGGAAGCTAGGACCCCGGGGACAGAACGGGAAGCCTGAGCATGTTTGTCTAACCGGAGGCTTATCAGACGGCCTTCTTCCTCTGACAGCCTGCTTCACCACCGCCTGCTACAGTTTAGAAAACACTCTCAGGAACTTGTGCTTGGGCAGGACGAACCCATGAACACAGTGACAGAACACATACAGTTCAGCTTATTTTATCACTTACAGTAATCCCAGGGTTTGACCCAGTTACATGACACATTCTGACGATGACATGATCTTTGTTGTGCATTGTCCATAACAGCCATAGAAAAATGATGCTCCTTATAACTGCAGAACTTGCCTGGAATCATTAGGTTTTTAAGTGTTTTTCAGTGTTTTAGTAATTCAGTAAAAGTCGTCTGCTCCTCCATGGCTGCACTGCAAACAGGAGCGGCTGACAGCTAATCCGGCGTGCACTTAAGGTGCCAATGTGACAAAACGACACCGTTAAACATAAACCTGTTCATACTTTATGAGCATTTTTACAGTGTGCTCGTACTTTTACTGAAGTAAAGGTTCTGAATATGCTGATGAGATGATAAATCAAAATAAAGTAGGTCAAAGTAGTAGAAATTTCAAGCAGAGCGGGTGATAAAGTCGTAGTAAAGAGATCAGTGAGGAGCAGTCTGCCTGGGCGGTTTGTTGGAGATGTCCGCCCTGAGGAAACACTGACGCGTCACAAGGCTAACATTCGAAAACAAGTTCAACTCTGCTGCCCGTTTTGACTGTGAAGCCGGCAACTGAAACAACTGGAAAAGTTTAAAACTGTTCAAGTTTTCAAGAGCTGCCGGCTTCCTGATAACATCAGTAAAAGACAGAAAGTATGAGGGAGAGCTTCAGCCAGAGGCTCCATTTTCACTGCTGTTTACCTCCATCTGCTGTGAGCGGGCGTGGTGGTCATGTGACATGGAGTGTTCCTGACTTCAGGCAGGAAGCTAAGCTGTTAGCAAAATAAAAGTGTTCTGCAAAGATTGTCACTAGTGAAGCAAATAAATGTGGTTGATTGACAGATACTGGATTTTTGAAGGCAGCTGCTGATATTTCTATTTTATTGACCAAGATATGCGCTCAGCGTAAAGCTGAAAAATTAACTTTTCAGCACTCTCCGGTGGACAAATTATGTAACAACGCTCTAAACTGTCAAGTAAAATAATAGAAACTTTGTTGTTTTTAGTTATCGTACACCATATATGCAAAATCCGCAGCTCTGATCAAGACATCCAATCATATATCAGCTAGCACGTGTGTCTGTGGGGTCTCAAAACCCTGTTTGAAATCAGTTTTCTCTCAGAAAAGTTGTCTGAATTAGGTTAACGACCTTGTTTTCTGAAGAAATGAAAGAAAAGAAGCTACAAAGCGTTTTCTAAGCAGACGTGAAACACAGAAAATGAATAGAAATGAAAAAAATAACCCGAAGTAATGTGCTTCAAACAAAGCAGTGCTCAGGCTCGGTTCATAATGGTACCACTGTTGAATCATTTTCCACTTTGTGGTATGTTGTGATCTCAGTTTCAGTAACCCTGACAAATAAAGTGTGATTTTTACCACTGAAACTGGAGCCAAAACACTCAAAGACGAATGTGGACTCTCAGCTGTTCTCTCAAAGATGTGAAATCGTACTTGAGGGCAAATCTGTCCAGAGAAACAGCCAAAAAATAAACAATACAGTGAAAATGTACTTTCAACATGGAAGAGGTCGGCCATTTGTCTTGATTTTCAAATATTGCAGCTGCAGATTTCTCACCTCCAGCCTCCCACATTCATATACGTCCATTTTACAACCGGAGCTGAGCCGTTAGTGGATATTACAACATATTATGGCGTATTTTTGGTCACTGTGATAAAGTCCAATGCTGTCTTTCCCTTTCCTTTCCTGCCACTCAGCAGGTCACTCATACATTTATCTCAGCTGAGTTCAATGGTCATGACATGTATTGCCTCTGTAATGTGACAAATAGCTTGTGAGAGAGGACTCCTCCAGTTGTGACCCACGTCCATCCTTGTGTGTCCTCCAGGTCTGACCCACGCCTCAGTTTGGGCAGCCTGTATCTCCTTCCTGAGTGCGGCGGTCCCGCCGGCCTTGAGGACATCGGCGCAGGGCATCCTGCAGGGCCTTCACCTCGGCCTGGGCCGCGGCTGTGGTGCCATGATTGGAGGAGTGTTCGTCAACTACTTTGGTACGACAGCGGGATCATACTCACGCACAAAATACTTCTAAAAGCTTATTAAACACCAGCTGTATGGACACAGCACCTCCAGGTGACGTCTGTCTGCTCCACAGGTGCTGCGGCGACGTTCAGGGGAATCGGCATGGCCTCCCTCGTCATCCTCCTCGTCTTTTCCTTCATCCAGTGCTGCGCTGGAGAGACTGAGGAGAAAGGTGGGAAAAACCGTCTTCTGTGCAAAGCCACAGTTTGAGTTTATTGCCAGAGAGCTGATTAAAGTATGGTGGAGGATGTACGTCACTCACTGAAGGGAAAAAGCTCATCATACATAAGAAGTGTACTTTTACAGGACGTTATATTTACTATGGGTGAGCTTCGGCTAACGCTAGTAAAAATGCTAAGCTAATGTCAATCAAGACAAGAAAAGGGGAGTCATCTCCTTCAATGCCTCACTGAAAGTTTTGTCGTCCATGGAGGGTTCACCTCCTTCACTGCTAGCTGCTGGACTAAAAGAGACTGATGGTTTCATTTCGCCTCTCAGCTTGTTTCAAATACGTTTTCAGCCACATGTTGTTCTCTGTCACCTCGTTCTGAGAGACAGCTTGTTTCCTGTCTGTCGTTTGTTTTGTAACGTTTCCTCTCGCCTCCTGCTCCCTCAGAGGACAAAATGCTGGCTGAGAACATCCCCGTTCCTTCCAGCCCAGTTCCCATCGCCACCATCGACCTGGTACAGAGCCAGGCCACGGCCAGTAGCCCCGCCCCGGCTCGCCAGGCGGCCGCTGTGCCCGTCAAGAAGACCAAACACCAGGAGGAGCAGGAGGACGTGACCAGGCCGGCCTGGGTGCTCTCTGCCTCCCCCTGGGTCACCATCGCCTTTGCCATCGTCCAGATCAGAGAGATGATGAACATGACGAAGGGCGGCGGACCGCCTCCAGAGACTCAACCGCTGCAGGTGATCAAAACGACAGTTCAAAACATGTGCAGTGTCGTAATTAAAAGAGAAAAAGTGCCAGAGCAAAGTCATGTTTCTACTCAGAGTAGAAGAGTTTGTCCTCTGTACGGTGTCCATTTCAGGACATCTTATAGACAGACTGAAAATACTCTCTACATGTTTGGTACAGGCCTAGCATGTACTGCATGTTGTCTTGTACCTAAACATGGATGTGTTGTGGGAATAACTGTTACATGAATGTGTTAAAAACAAACAGGTCTGTAATCAACAATGAACAACAATACTAATACTAATAATAATAATGAAAATAAACTAATACTCACAGCAATGATCGGTGCTGGAGGGAAGTATTCAGATCCTTTAGCAGAGTAAAAGTACTAATACCACACTGTCAGAATACTCTTGAAGTTTGGGTGCTTATGATTGAGAAAATGACAATATTAAATCTGAAAAATAAGAATGTTTTCCATTATTTTTCTGTGTTTTTAGGTGATATTCAAGTGTGTAATGAGTGGAAACCCTTTTGTAGCTGCAGCAACAGTTAGTGTCACATTATGATAATAATAATATTAATACTATTTTCCATCTGTTGTTTCTGCTACTTTAATGACTGTGAAGGAAATGTTTCTATAACTTTCACTAACCTCCACTTTCTAACGCTTCTTCCTCTCACACACACACACTCACACACTCACACACACACTGCAGAAAGGTGAGCTGTTTGTGCATGCAAAGGTTGATGGAAAACTACCGTGTGGTGCGTGGGGGTGTCCAGGGTTTCCTCTGTGTGTGTTTCTGCATGAGGTGATAGCAGTGACTCATGTGTACCTGTGTGTGTGTGTGTGTGTGTGTGTGTGTGTGTGTGTGTGTGTTGGGGTTATGTGGGCGTGTACATGCATGCATATGTGTTTCTGTGCTTGCGAATTTCCCATGACCGTTTCATGACGTCATGAACGCATGCCCGAATTGCTCCCCGGTGATGTAACCAGGGGAGTTATAAAAATGTCCCTGGTGCCAGATGTGTGCTTACAAATGTGTGACTGCGAATCTGGCCGCCAGTCCACCGCCATCATTGTTTGTCCCTCTTGTTGCCAGGTACCTAACGAGCAGGCGTCAGCTGAGCAAGAGGCAACATCACACGGAAACCCAAGCGATGACGGCACAGATCTGCCAGCCACCTCAGAAACACCCACACAGCCGAACACCACCCGCCCAGAGCCCACAGACTCTGACAAGGACAAAGACCAAACGCACCCGTCCTCAGACAGAGGAGGGCCGAAAGAAAACCCAGCCTTCACAGCCGAAAACACAGACTGAGTGTTCATTTAGAAACTATTTAATGCAGACATGCTGAGCTTTAAACTCTGTGTGTTTTATCCATCTTAACAAGTCTCAAATGCAGTCTTGAGATGTGAGTGCTGCTGTGGTGTTAATAGTTCACTGTACATATAGACTTATTGTAAACATTTGCTTAATAAGGCAGCGATGTCCAGAATGTCCTTTGGTGTTGTTTTCATGGATCGTTTTTGGAGAGTTTTGGTTGAACATTTAGATGAACCTGGAGGTGCGTTTGGTGGCGTCTACCCTTCAGAGGTGGACGAATCGAACTCACCTCAGCATGCTGTGCACTACATTTACTGCCCTTTGGTGAGTGTGAAGGAAACTAAAAGAAAAATGTGCCTCTTGGTAACTTATTAACTTGATTAGCTTGAAAAGTGATGAAATCATACAAAATGGGAATTTGGGTGGATTCCGTGGTGACATACAACCAAACATGCAAACTACAGGAGTGACTTTTAATACCCTGTAATACCGACGTTAAGTTGTTTTTGCACCACAGACCGTTTTTATGTTGATTTATTTGTGATTTTGGACCAGATACTTTTAATTGCTTCTAATGTGAAATAGCAGCAGCAGGAAATATTAGGTTAGCATTAGCATTGGCTCAAACCAGCATGACCAGCATGGTGTAAAGGAAGCGAACAGGGAAGTGAGGGCAGCATCACTGAGGTGAAATTCAAAATCAGTAGCGCTGGATTAATTGCCGTTAAATTGCAAGAGTGGCAGACCCTGCCACCAACAATGAGGACGACTGTCATCATGACCCAAACTTTGACTTTCTAGGTTGTGTGTTTCAATGTGGTTGCTGACTAAATTAAAAAGAAACATTTAATGTACCACTAAAAAGCTGGTGTTAACAGACAGGTTAGCTGACGTACTGATGACCTATTTTCGTCCAATTCATGGTGCAAACACAGTGCACCATCAAACCTGCATAAACGCTCACCAGCTGGGACACTCATAAGGACAAGTGTCGAATTTAGCAAAAACTTTCATGAACTCAAATGAGTTGATCAAATTTATTGGCTAATCTGTGATTTTATGTTGCTTATCATGGTCCTGGTTGCAAATCATTTGTGTAATTTCCTGAACAGCGGTGATGAAGAAGTGCCTCTTTTGAACATACTGTTAATCATCATCATTCTTCTCACTGATTATTATGAGATGTCAAGCAAGGATCCCTTTACTGTCCTACACTCCTACAGAAAAATCTGTCATCCTCAACGCAGCAGGCTGAGGGTCTTTTTAAAGCCTCATTCCAATATTTTTGTATCGAAGCTGCCAAGAGCCAACGCAGTACATTTACTGTCTTTGTTTTCATGCCAAGCAATTCCCAATATTCAGTGTTTTTGTGTCGTCTGGGTGGAAGAATCCTCAGAAACAGAATTAGATGAAGAAATTCTGTTTACAGTAAATTCAATCATTAAAGGATGTTGTGAAAACTGTAAAGAAAATGAAATATGTTGACTTTTCCAGCCTGTTTTTCTCTCTGTGATGGAGCCCTTTAATACTGCATCAGTGTGTCTTAATCTCATTGGTTAAAAAACATTATTAAATGTATGATTGACAAATGATACCCCAGATTATTTTATTATTGTTTTTAGTATTAACAACCTATGAATGTCATATATCATAATTTATCAGTCAATTTAACAGTCCTTTATGATAATTAGAATTAATAATAATTAAATAATATAATCTGTTGAAATACATTTATATATATCAACACAGTTTTGCGCTGCACGAGTACTTTTTTCATACTTTTAAGGACATTTTTCTGATAATACTTCTTCTTAAATAAAGGTTCTGAATACTTCCAAATCATTTATGAGGGAGCTACAGCTGTTGAGTCAATGTAGAGGAGTAAAAAGCTTAACTAAAGTACAAATATGTGAGTATTGTACTTTCACTGGGCCCAGTCCAGGTTTAAACCCAGCAGTGCTCGTGCTGCAGGCAGATGTTGTGCATAAAATCAGCCACTTGATGGCAGTAGCGTTCTGAGTGCTGGAGGATTTATGGAGGCTTAAATGGACTAAACCAGTCTGTGTGTGTGCGTGTGTGGAGGGTTATTGAGGTCGTGGTGCGCCTGCTACCGATGGGTGTGTGTGGGAGGACAGTAATAGGCTTCCTCAAAAACTAGACTATGTGCTGTCGTAAAAAAAAAAAAAGAAATAAATAAAATAATAAAATCAAAACCGACTTGGCACACTCGGCCTGTCTGATATCCGTGGAGAAATTTCAGCAGCCCCTCTGCTGTTGATGCTGTTGTTGTTTTGTCTTGCATGGTCCTTAATAATGAACAGTATAATAGTGTTGTTTCTTTTGTTGTTTTTTTCACAAGGTGTTATGACCGCAAGCTGCCTAACAATTCTGCACATTTCAATTTGAATGACACACCGGGTCGAGGCCAGACAGCTTTTATTCTCAGACACGGCTCTGAAAATTGCAGGGAATTAGTGCAGCACTGACCTACAGATGCTTCCAATTACCGGAGTGTTGAGTGTTGTACCTGCTCATGGCTCTGGTGTCTTGCTCGTGGACACTCTGGCAGGACATGTGGACAGTCTGTTGATTTGTTGACACATCAGCTGTGGCTTTTCTTCCACTGAACAGTCTGTTCCTTGTCTCACCAGTCATAATGTCCGTCATTATGATCATACATTCTTTGTACAGTCCACCAAAACTGATGTCTTCTGCACACACCTGAGCATCAATTCTGATGTTACTATCTCATAATCGCATCCTCGGGAGATAATATAGCACATTTATTAAACTGCACCCACTTTCCATGAATATGAGTGTTGCTCTAATCAGACGCTCATGGCCAACCGCTGCCCGGATACAACCTGAGGCTATTTTTAGCTTCTTTTTTCTCACTGTGCCGTGATGGAGAGGCGAGCCAGACGCCCTGAGGAGGCGACTTGGCAAGATCTGTTGAGTCAAGGTGATGATGGCTCCTCGTGTCCTCCCGGACTCTCTGGAGAGATCGGGGATCTCTCTGAGCCAAAACAAGGTGTTCACATTATCCAAAAGCACCTTAGGGAGCACAGTGTGGCTCATTATAAGCTTCTTTAACGTCACAGTTTTCTAGAAAACTAGCTCTTGTTTTGATCCAGTGGCCTTTGTCCCATCCCCTAAAAAAGATAATACTTCAGTGGATCATTGAACATCACCAAGAGGTCAAATACAAGCTTTAGAATCTGACACAACAGCCATTTCAAAGACTTTAATGTCCGTCACCTGGCTTGTAACTCACCTTTTTTGTGTGAAGCATACATGGCTCATGTTCGCCTTGATTGATTTTGTGTTCCTGTTTGTGCACCTTTGTTTGCTCCATCAGGCTTGTTTCAATTAGGTGAACAAAGTTTGTTTTCTCGTTTGCACAGCTGAATATTCGTGAATTGTGAGCGAGATCATTTTTATCAGTAGGTCTGAAATTAGTTGATCTTGCTCCTGCCAGCCTGTAAATGTAGGATTTGGTGGTCCAATAGAGCCTTTGTGTTTAAATACAGACAATGTTGATCATTACTGTAACCAGGATTTTAGAAATCCTGATGCCAAGAGTCCAAATTCCCTCCAGCTCAACCACCAAAAGCCGATCACCACAGAGAGTTTGTCACATGTTGAGATTTTTTTCCACATTTATGTTTATTTACGCTACAGAGATTGAACTGTTGAGAAATGAGAGAAAAGTCTGAAAACTAAATAACAAACTCAATATTCCGACAGAGAAATGCCTTTATTTAAACATTGCTTGTGGTTTTCCTTGACTAAAAATACTTGGATATAATGATATTAAATCAGAATAGCTGTGTAAGTGAAGATATGAAGTCCTCATCAAGTCATTAACACCCTCAAACCCTTCAGACAAAATACCTACTGTAAGCCTGAGTCAAAGCCCCAGACTCCTGTCATGTGCTGTTTTGACTGTTCGGGGCTGTGTGTGTTTACGAGAAAGTGAAACTAACCGCCTCAGTGTTTGCTTGGAACAGAAACCTGCAGACTCTTTGCCCCGCAAGGCGCACTGCAGGAGACCACCGAGCTAAATGACTAAACTGTGAGGTGTAAGAGAGCAGACAACAGAGCGGGTCATGGGTTAAAGATGAGCCTGGTGCTGACACTGTTCCAGAAAACCCTCAGACAACCTGGTTAGACCTCCTGCAGTGCTGCGATCAGGACCACCTGAGTCAAGTCTGAGTCAGACTAAAGACCACAGAGAGTCATGTTATTGGCAGGATGCTACAGACTAAATATCACATGGCTGCATGCCTCTTCCTCTCTTTTTGGATCGAGAGATTTGTGCCTATTTTTAAAAACACATGCTCATTTTAAGCATGACACTAAAAACATCCTGAAAGGGCTGCATGTTACCATAACACGTCTCCCATGTGGTGCCTGCCCTTTATTTCTGTTCAGTGTGTGCCAGTGCTTTACAGTATCTTTAGGGCATTGCTGCACAGTAAAGGTCGCGTTTGTGCACCACTCCACAGAAAACTGATCCCGGATCGAGTCGAGGCGGTAAAGCCAGGCAGATCATCTTGTCTCATGGTCAATTTAGTTGTCAAAGGCAGCTTAAATAATCACCGCATGTTAAAATAAATGTGGTGTTTTAAGTAGCACGATTTGAAAAAAAAGAGAATCAGCCTTAGTTTATATTTAAATGGCAAAACACGTTTTAATTGTAGTTTAAGGCTTATATGAATTCATTTACTCAATAATAGAGATATCATAGATTGCTTTGACGCTTGCTTGCTCGTTAGCGTGCTAACAGTTGGCACAGGTATGCTGATTTGTCAAGCTACACCACTATTGGAGTAAAGACCAAAGCACAAATGCAAAAAATAAGCCTCATACTTTTATTTTTACTTATGCTTTTGCATACTTTTCACATTTTAATGCCATACATTACCATTGAAAGTCATCTGTTTGGTCTCCAGGAATCTGCTATGGACGTTGGTCCCATTTTTTATAAATCAAATGTTAATTTAAAGAGCTGTGAGATTAATTTCTAATGAACATATTTATTTGTGGCACCTGAGAGACCGACAGTCTTGTTAATCTAGCATTGTGTTTCTAGCAGGTATGGATTTTGATTTTGTTCACTAAAGAGATTTAGGCTACGATGAGGACATGGTTTCTTTGAAATATATTGTCCTTAATGAAATGCAAAGTCTCTATTAATCTTCAACTTGACCCCAAACTTCACGTGTTTAGCGGCGTGCTCCTCATGTTAGTTTTTACAGTTACATTAACACTGTGTGCAGAGCAGAGCACTGCAGTGTGAACAGGGTGCAGCGGACGAAGACATATGAGAGCAGACAGCTGTCATGGTCGGTCCGGCATCACCCGACCGGCTGCGTTCATCCAGCCTCTCCTCTGTTTACACAGGACAGCGAGGATGCTGCAATGTTACCTGTCCAAATACAACACACTCCTGTTCACGTTTACTGGACGTTGACCTCATTTTGACTTCATGACCATTGTGTGATTACCTGATGATAAGTGAGGCTTTTTTCAATGCAGGGAGAGACTGCTGCGACGGCCATGCTTCACATTCAAGCAGCTCATCATATTCATGACCACGATTGTTCAGCTGGACCACATGGAGAGGAAGTGATTGAAGCCACTGCACGTCAAAGGAAGTTAATGAGGTAGTCAAAGGTTCTTAGCCAAACTTCTAGCCAAATGTTACAGGTCATCCACTGCTGATCAAAGTTATGACCTTAAACCACAAACAGATAACAGATTTGAGAATGAAAACCAAACCACTCATGATTTGGTGGCATTTACTGTGACAAAACTAAAGAGTTACTTGTGGATCTAGCAGGGGGTTGGGAATATTTGAGAGCTAATTTAACACCACAATAAAATCTAATTAATCGACAAGTCTATATTTAACCTGGAAATAAACATTTGCACTTAAAAATCCCAAATTCTTCTCTTTTTTTCTGAGAGAATTGACATTGCATTACTTTCAGATAGGCTGAATCTGAAAAGATAAGGATTGAATGGGATGGTTTATTTCATTGAAAGTACCTCTTCAGCACCTTGGAAGTGGTGTCAAATCCTCACACTGTATTTTGCATATTGCCAGCATGATATGATGGCAGTGTTATTCATTATCAGTCAAATTATTTAAGGATTAACTGTATGGTTGGAAAACACAGGTTCTTGTCTTTTTGTGGCTCTGTAAACAGAAATGCTGGTGCTAAAATAGTTCATGTTTATTCCTTCTTCTAATAATCTCCTTCCTCACCCGGAGACAAGTCCCATAAGAGCTCTTACATGTCAGAAATGCCTCAAATTACCTATATTTTACCATAAATCCTTAATCCTGGGGTTCCTCAGGGAAGTGTCCCGGGTCCTCCTGTGGTTTTAATCTAAAAACCTTAAAGGCTTCCTTCAAGGTCTTTTACATTTCACAGTGAGCAGACATGGTAATGTATTTTAAAACATCTTAAGCACATTACAAGCGTGTTACACACCATTCTGTTTGTATAATCACATTTGGAAACGACATGCATCATTATCAAGGGAGGAAATTAACATTTTCATCCACCGGCCACAATGGTTGCTGCCTTCCAAATTTTGCCAGCGTGTTTCACTGCCTCACCAGCCAAACATGATTTTGGAAGAAGGCAAAAGATCCTCAGCAGGTTGTGAGGTTACCAGTGTTTAGCCGCAGGCTGGTGGTGTTTTTCTGCACCACAGATTAGTGATTGCAGTCAGTGTTACTGCTCTTCGTTTTATATCGATTACTGTCAAATGATCAGATAGACGGACCAGAGAGAAGCTGAAATATGATGGTTGAGAATGACAAAGTCAGTAAAAACCACAGACAACGCAGGACAACAGCATTCTTTACGTATTGTTTGTATTTAATCACTTTCAGTGCTGTATCATGTAATGTGTGTAAACTCTCTTAATGTAGATTAGAGAGGACAGACGGTGTGCTTATAATGGATATGCATTATTAATCATTAAAAATCAATGAAAGTCAACGGGCAGTGAGCAGTACTGTGGGTCTATGATGTGGTTAATGATGGATTATGATGATAATTACCGTGAGATGAGAAAGCAATGGATACAGCTCTACAAAGTGAAGTGTCACTAACTGGACTAATTACAGCAAAATCTCATTTTCCCAGATGCATCGACATCTGCGGCCTCCAGCAGATGCTGCTGTCAGGTGGAGAGGACAGACTGCATGTGCGAAAAAGTGAGATTATCAAGGAGGAATGGATATTTTATATACAACTGCTGGTATGTACGTATGATGCAGAACTTGTCTTTTATGTTCCACGAAACAGCCAACAAATCACTAAGGGATAATTCTGGTTCATTACAAGCTTATTTTTTGTAGTTTTAACCATCATAATTGTTCTTTTTAGCCATTTCACTGCGTTTCCAGATCTCAGCAAGTATGTGGGTGATCACATCTTGTCTGTATAACTGATAGAAATGAGGGCCAATACTGCAAAAGTAGAGCCCAAGTTGCAAGAAACTGGAATTTTGGATAATAGCTGGATTAATTGGATGGGCAGTTGGTTACATCATGTAACTTTCCAAATCTTAAAGCGTGTAAAACAAAAAAAGTATTTAAATGAAACTTCAAATGTTCAACCAGTAGTGCTTAAACAATTAGCAGGTAGGCTTTTCTCTGTTTTGACCTTTCTTTTAGTATTTTTGGGGCTTTACACTGTTGGTCAGACAAAACGATATTTTGAAAGAGTCGAGAGCTTCAGAACCGGCAAGTAATTTGACCTTGAGTTCAACGTCAAAAGCAAAGTGACTGCTTTTGACGTTTCTTTGAGAAATATTTAAAGGAGAAAAATGTAATGGTTTATCAGAAATCATCATTAACGTCCCAAACCAGAAAAATGTCCCACAGGAAAGTTTACCTTCAATCAATCATTGAAGCGTTTTGGGAATTTTTAGCCTTGGTTTGAAGAGTAAGTGACCTAAGAGAAAGGGTCCTGGTCCTCCTCAATGCTCTTTAGGCATCCCAGCTGACTTTGGTGATGAAAAAAGCACAAACACAGCTGTCTGAGAGGACTTTTCTCTGTTTTGTGGGAAAAGCCATTCATTTTGTAGCAGCTGGATTCACAAAGGAGCTTCAATGAAGCTGCAACTCTTGACTGAAGGTTAGACTAAACTGCTTGTTTCTTCTGCTTCGTTATCTTACAGCAGCTCAGTTTCTTTGCTAACCCGATCTGCCAGTGCACATATAGATTAAGACTGTAATGGTTGAATTAATCAGTCATATTTGGCTAAAACATTGAAGTTTTATAGATAAATAGATAAAAGTGCAGAAAGTGCAGCCTCAGCTGCACTTTCTGTTTAGAGCTAATTAACTAATGTTAGCATGCTAAACTAAGGAATATACAGATGTCTATCACTGCCTTTCTGTTGGAGTAGTAGTAGTACTACTAGTAGTAGTCATGAAGCTTCATGTTCAATCACCTCTTTATCACTTAACATATCCACAGACGGAAAGAAAATAAAAACGAAGAAAATAGATCTGCTCTCGCTGGCATTCATTGCTGTAAATTTAGTTTATCTAAAAGTTTTCAGAACTCCCTCAGTTTATAAAAGTGAGCGTCACACCTCCACCGCCTAAAAACTACAGGTGCTGTTTTCTCAGCCCCGGCGCGGCTCAGCTGTGATGCGTATTAGAAAGTGTAAAAGATGTGTGCTCTGTAGCTGTGACCTTTCCCCCTCTCCAGGCAAACACCTCCACACCGAGCCCACAGCAGCAGCCGCCCCCCAGCACGGCTGCCTGGACTTCAAAGGAGAAAAGACTGGCGTGATACCAAAGTCGTACTACAGCGCTCCTCACAAAGTTTACCTCCTGCGCCTCGTCGTTTTTTTTTTTTACTTCACATTTTCCACTGTTGTCTCACGCAATCGCGCTAATTCATGGAAACTGATAATGTTAGTTGATACATTATCTGCAGACCACTTTTCCATCGTTTGTGACCTCTGACCTTTGACCTCCATAAAAGTTGTCTTCAGCAGCTGTCCTTCAGGTGTTAAAAGCAGGAGTACACTTCATGCAGAGTGGCTGCTGTCATGTGAAATCTATTTCTGTATGAAAGCATGTAAATTCATGAGGTGCACGTGCAAGTAATTCAGTTCGAAATGGTGAAATACATGAAATTTCCTTCACAGTTGGAACTTTTATGTGCGCAATGTTCTCATATAGGAAGTGAAAATACGTCATTAGTTGAGTTTCGGAGTCGAGGAGGTAGCAGTACACATTTAGAAGTACAAGTTGATAAAAAATCAGCACTTGTAGTACTGTGGAAGCACTCAGATTAGCAGCAGCAGCAGCATGGTTGACAGCTGCAGGAGTACAAGTAATGGTATGGATAATATCATTCAATTGCACAGTAATATCAGTATTATCAACAGTTAATAGTATTAGTATGAGTGATGTTTCTTATCAAAGAAGAAAAAGTTATTTTTACATGTTTAATAGTATTTGTGATTCATGTATTCAGTCGAAGCAGATTTTAAAGCATTGAAGTTATAATTAGTGCCGTTAGTCATAGACATGATGTGAAACTCCTGCCTCATCTGATACAGAGTAAACAGATGAAGAAGCAGCAAGTAGTTGTCCTGTAGCAGCAGTAGTAGTTGTAGTATTATAGTGGTAGTAGTGTAGTACAGCAGTATTTGCTACAGTGGCTCTGAGCACTTTTTTCTGCGGCTGCCGGCCAAGCAGGACAACAGGGAGACTTTTTGTCCTGGCTGGGATCAATCGCTCCATAGATGACGCCCACCCAGCCAGGCCTCTCCGTGGGCGGCCGGTAGCCCAGCAGCCCAGCAGGCCGGCCCGGTCCGGCCCCACCCGGGGCCTCCTCCGGCCCCCGCAGCCTGCAGGGCCAGCACAGCAGGAGAGCTGCACTTTCCATCTGAAAGCTTTTGACTGACACTTTAAAGTCACCGTAGGAGAGAGCAGAGCTTTCTTACTGTGGTCGACTTCCTGCTGAAGGAGGGATCACTCACCACCAATGGGATGGCAGTGTGAGAGAGAAGGGCAATTTGATTGGACGACCGGTGGATCAAAAAACTGCTGATTTCAGGAAAGAAAAGAAAGAAGCATGCCTTTACTTATAGTTACTTCTAAATATTAAAGCTACTGCTTTTGAGCAGGTTCAAAGTTCATTCTTGACCTAGGAAGCAACAGTTCAGAGTCCATTTTGTTGCTGTTTTTAGCAAGTTTTTAATATTGTCTGTGTGTGTTACAGGTTTGTTTCCATCAGTAATGGTTGTAAATGGAAAAAAAGACCCAGTCACAGTTACCAACAGCAAGATTTCCACTATTAATTTAATGAGGGAGTTTGCTTCATTTCTGGAGCTCCTCAGTCCATCAGCAAAACAGCACACAAGGTAAAATGCGAGAGAGAAAACAACAAAACAATCAGAGATGTAAACGAGACGCATCCGTTCGTCATGAAGGCCGTGCAGCAAAGGACTGGCTGATAAAAGTGGAAGCTGAGAGGTTTTCCTTCAGCTGATGCTCTTATCCAGCTTGTAAACATCAGCGAAGACGTTTCCTCTGAGCATCTGATTTCCCTCTCATTTGTTGTTGTCAGGTTTGATTGTCCGGTCGGATTCGTGTTCAGGCGTTGTTAACCTGGCTGCATCTGTTGCTGTGGTAACAATATCAGCGGATTGATAGTACAATAGATCTGACGACATCAATGAGAGAGGAGGTTTATGTGCATATGCAGACATGCTTTGTGCTGCCAGCGGTGCAGGAAGTGCTCAGGTCCTTCACTTAAGTAAAAATACTTTGTTACAAGTAAAGGTAGTGCATTGTAGAATAATCAGGGAAATGTATTTAAACTACTGAAAGTGCAGAAAAACGCTGTTCATTGATTTAGCCAATAACAAAACTTGATTTGAGAGGTTTTGTCTGCAACAAAAATCTTAATTTTTGAAGTAACTAAAGCTGCCAAATACATGCAGTGAAGTAAAACTTTGCCTCTCAATTGCAGTGCAGTGCAAGTAGAAAATAGCAGGAAATGGAAATATTCAAAGTACAGTTACCTCAGAACTGTTCTGTACTTATCTGCATTTCTGAACTCAATGATTAGTGAGGGTGTCTGCTGATTTTTGGCCATATAGTGTGTATTTATCTTTTGGGTTGCCGTGCAGACATGAAGCTGGAGCTGTTGTGCAGAAAGAGGTTCAGTTCCTGGGTCACCAACATTACAATTTGACAACAAAAAGGACTTTTTAAACTTGTAGTTTAGGCGTTCGCTTGTGGTCGTCTGCAACCTCACAGCGAGCTTAAATTCCTGGAGCACCAACATCACAACTGGCAAACACTGAACACATTAGCATTTACACATCGTCATTTATCCGACACTGTTGTCCAGAGCAGAGGGCAGATTAAATCCTCTGATCGCCGACAGTGAGGACATTCGTGTTTCCATTTGCATTTTACTCACTGAGCTGCAGCTTTCCTACCTGCAGAGACTTCCAGTGAGCAAATCCGCTTCACTTCCCAGACCAGGAAGCAGTGACTGGCAGAAATAGAAATTATGGGTTTTGCCTCCGAGGAACACCGTCTGAGGTGAAACACAAATTCATTCTGCTGAAGTTTGATGTTGTTCTGCAGATCTGAGAGCAGGAAGAAAGAGGAGAGGGCTTGTTTTTATGCCTACAGGGCTGACAATTCCCTGTTTGGTTGAGCAGGTGAGGAACAAATTTACAAAGCCAGGGTTGGATTTCCACTTGGCTTAAAATCTCAATGCTGCTCCAGTTTGGGTTAAAATGACACTATATTTGTCAAAAAAAAAAGGATTTTATTTGTTTTCCACTGAAAAATTTGATTTGTTTCAAGTCAAATTCCCCCAAAGACTGAACTCGTAACACAAACACGGGCGTTTGTCAGATGTTTTTCAGAGAATAATAATGAAACTTCCAGATGCGCCAACAATGATGTTTACATATTGCTCATTTGCAGCAGCAAATACATTTTGAAAGGAACAGAATGCCTCCCAGATTGTGTTTTTTTATCAGCCTAATGAGGAAACAGCAAAGTTGAATCGCTGAACAAATCATCAAAACATTCACTGACGATTTGTTTTCCTGAAACATCTGCACCTGATTTGACTGGTTCAGTTTAGGAAACTCCAAACACTCGCCCCTGGTTGTACAGTTGAACAGCAGATTCTGATGAGCAACACGAGTGATCAGTTCAAACAGATTTCTTTTAATTCTCAGGTGCAAAGAAACTCATTGACTATTTAGTCTCAGGTAACTCACCTGTGACAGCCATTTACACCTGTGTGTTTATTATCAGGCCAAACATTCGAGGGTTGGGTAAGATTTCAGTTGTTGTCTGATAATTATCATCTGACCACTATCTCTAAAAAAAGAGAACCACAGTGCTGTGAAGCATGAGACAGACGCAACCTTTTCTTAACCTTAATGAAAACATTTGACCCAGCGTGCTTTACATTTCATCCACGCTGGATGGTCGCTGGAGTCCATTGTTTCTAATCCAGCCAGCAATTACATTTCCTCCAAAACGTATTTGACAAAAACCACTCCAGCCCAATAACCGTGGACAAAATTGGACAATTCAATGCCTCACCATTTGTCTCCAATGCAGATGGTGTGAATGCAGGAAGTAGTTTATATAGCAGAGCATGCAATAAGGGTGTGTGGGTCGCGGTGGAGGATGGGTGTGAAGCACATCTGATTTTCATGGAATTCACATTTGTTTTATTCACCGTAACGCCAGTCTCTCCCTAAGTACAACCAGCTGTCTTCACATCACCTTACATGTGTCTTATTTGCCATAACCATGATGTTTCCCTAAACTAACCACGCCATCGTTGCCGTTCATAGATATTGCAGATAGTGAGAATTTTGCAAAAATATTGACATTGAATGTTACCCGGGGTTCTGCAGAATCGTCCTTTTTGTAATTTCACAAGCTTTAATATTCAGCATTTTGCTTTTTTACATTCAGACCATGGTGCGATTGTAAAGCACTCCTGACCAGCGGAGTGAACAAACCCCTCCTGCAAACACAATCGATTGTCACGTTTCTGATTTTTCCAGTCGGTTTTTAGTGCACCTCCACGCAGGCAGGAGCCTCCGCGGATGATATCTGCTGTTTAATTTAAGGCAGATAAATCTTTATTTCCTCTGTGTGTTTGGCCCTGTTGTCTCGACACTGTCTTCTCTGTGTGTACATTAGTTGTCAGCACATCTCTGCATTAATGTCACCAAGACAAATCCCTGTGCATTCATTGTGCTCTGCGATTAAAGTGATGCTGGTTGTGATGTGCTGCAGGGACGTGGGCAGGGCGATGTGGGTACTTGTGCGTGAGGAGCCCTAAGTTGCAGAGGTTTTTTTCTAATTGAGTCAGGGACTTATGCTGGCAAGGTAGGCGTGTGAGTGGGGGGGAGACTAATCCCAAGCTGCTGTTGTTTTTCGTGCCTGCTGGCTCAAGATCAAAAACTTAACAGCAATAATCATGCAAAATGTGTGGCTTCACTTCAAAGCCTGCCTCAACTTTGCTCACACCCTTGTAGCTCACATTGTTTCATCATTTCTACCCGTTTTTCTTCTCTTCTCCTTCCTCTCCAACAAGGGATTTTTCCCCCTTTAGTATTCATCATTTGTCACATCTGAGCAGTCTGTGAGGTTTGAAGGCGATCTGATAGGGAGCCGTGACCTTTGTGCAGCAGCCCCACATTAATACACTCTGCAGATTTAACACACCTTCAGATAAGCTCAGAGGCGTCTCACGTCACATGCACACACACACACACCACATCGAAGGCCGCCTGGTTTCTCTCTGACTGCAGCGCGTGGTCGTGGCAGAGGGAGCGTCAGCCTCCGCCTGGAGATAGCAGACATGTCAGACGTCAGCAGCACTCTCAGGGTGAGGAGGCTGTGGGCGGCGAGGGTCGCTGAGGCCTGCACGTGGCCAAAACGGGCAAATCCCCTCCACGTCAGCCCACGGCCTGTCAGCGAGGGGGTACAGGGCTTCCCACTGAAGCTCTAAAGGTGCAACGTTTTATCACCACTAAAAACTCCACCGCGGTAATGAAGCCTGGACAATGTCTTTTCTGAACACATTACGCAGCAAATGATCCACATTTGTCCTCGATGTGAGCTTCAGGTCAGAAATGAGAGCCTGAAAGAATTCCAACATTTGTATTTTTGCAAAGGTTGAGTTTTCTCAGCACCTTTTTGCACCAAACTGAATTCATTTTTTTGATTATTTTGAATCTTTTGTGATACTTTCACTCTGTTCATCGCTGCAGATGTGCTGTTTTGACCATCAGAGAAAGCTCAACAACAGTTAAATCAACTTATTTTTGGTTGAATTTCACTGAAATGCTTCTCACACCAAATCCTTGACGCTGTTTATGCTCGTTATGAAGCGCACTGTCATTTTTTAGGATGATTTTTTTCTCTCATCTCATTTTTTTATTTGTTTATCCACTTCATTTGATTTATTTGTTTGTGAAAACAGTCAAATTTAAAGACATTTAGTCTGAACATTATTCGAATCTGCACTTGTCCCACATGTTTAATTGCAGAAAGGTCATTAAACGCCCAAATTTTAGCCAGTAGAACGTCTGAATGGTAGAATTGTTAGCAATGAAGTTATGTTGGTCTAACTGTGACGTTTTTAGCTCGAGTAGCATACGTCGAGCTAGTGCCTGACAGCTCACATGAACATAAAATGCTACATGTAGCAGGTTAGCATCAGTCAAACTAGCACCATGTTTTGAATGCCACCTTGATCTGGTCTTTTATTCAGAAACACTGACTAAACCCATCAACATAAAAGTGGGATTTTTGCTTGACACACTTGTAGTAATTTAACCTTCCACCTACAGTGACGTCTTTTGAACCACAAGGTCACTCTGCCTCAAACCGAGCCCACTTCAGAGTAGGATGAGTTGTTTTCAACATGTGTCAGCCTGCGATGCAAACATAGATTCAAGCTTGAAACATGTCATTTAACATTTAGTCCAGCTTTGTCGATGTTAAAGGTGTAGATTTGCATGTTGGCCGCAAGTCACATCATTAACTAGTTAAAATCCTTCTATGTGACCAAAACATGACATTTTATTGTTGAAGCTGCGAAGAAGTCAGATTATATGGAAGGCCATTAGTGACATTTTTTATTTCTTAATGTTTTATTTTCTCAATATCACAAAATATTTCAGAATCTCAGCATTTACACATGATTTTAATACTCCATTGATCTTAAATAAGGGTCCTTTTGATGTTTTGAGAGGAAACTGTTGTGACTGCTTGTTCATTGCAGAAATATGTTGTGGAAGTTATTTTGCATATTTGCCTATACGTTAGATTTGATATACAATGATTTAAAACACAGAAAAGTACATTTCAGAAGCTGGAACCAGAGAGATGTTATTGCTTGAATAGCTGTCGGTTCAACTAATTGTCATTGGTGGAATTTAAGTACTTCCTTTACTTAAGTACAGTTTGAGGTACATGTACTTTGCTTGAGTATTTCCATTTTTATGCTACTTCATGCTTCCACTGCAGAATCCAATATTGTACTTTTCACACCATTCATTAGTCAGATTATTAATCGAAAGTATAATCAACTAGTGAATTACTGTAAATTATTATGGATTAAGTTGTCAGGCAGAATATAATGTAGTTTAAATGCGCTCTATCTGTACCAGCTGCAACATGTGTGATTAATACAACGGTCTGTCACTAATATGTCAGGTGACATGAAACAGGCCTTTCGCTAATACTTATTTGTCTTTGCCTTATTGAGCCAACGCTTCAATGCAGCACAGTGTATTTTCACACTGTGGCATCAGCTAAAACATCTGAGTCCTGCCTTCAGCACTGCTCATGGTTAAGTCTTGAAGATCAACGCGACACATACGTGTGGCGTCCTTCTCAGTGACACATTTTCAGACTGTGTCTTCATGGAGGGGATTTTGACTGAAGGTAGTAGTAGATGAGTGTGAGGGCTGCAGATTTCCACGCTGGCACATTTGCAGGCAGCAGGGCCCCTATAGCTGTTTCTGCCGTCCACACTCTGCAGTAAAGTTTCACACACATAAACACACTGCAGGAACACTGCAGTCTCTATCTGTATGTCACATAACCTCCGCCTACGCTCACTACGCCCACACACATCCTTGCCCAAAACGCCCACACGAGTGTAATCTGTGTGCAAAGACACACACACACACACACACACACACACACACACACACACACACACACACACACACACACATCGCCCCTATACACACTCCCCGCCCACGCAGGCACACACGTGTTCAGTCAGACATAAGCCGCTCATACCATCCCACACTTTCTCAACAGACACAAAGTAAGACTCTGCTAACCAGGGAGCCTGTGCAAACACACCAGCTTTAGCCCTGCGCATGCACACACACACACAAATTCTCTCAATACACACAAGCCGTGGCCTCGAACGGCATCATAAACTCAAAAAATATGCTGTGCTTTAATAGACAGAAAACCTGCTCGGCTGCTTTAACTACTTTCTGACCAGATTTTCTGATTTCACAACATTTTTTTTCTTCTTCCCCTCCAGTGAAGTCACATCCACGCCCGTCTAAAATGTGTCTGCCACCCAAAACGGCAACATAACGCTGGGTGGAGACGACAATAGGAGGCACCATACTCCTTTTCCTTTTTTTCTGATTTTTTTATCTCCTTCTTTTTGGCATCACAGTCATCCTGTAACCCATATTCCCTCCAAATGAAAAGGGACACTCCATGACAAGCACTACCACCGCCTGGAGACTGAATCATGCCGCTCTGTTGTTCCTCCTCTTTTTTTTTTTTCCTTGCAAAAGAGGAACTTGGATGAAAAGAGCTGCTTTTTTAGAGCGCAAAGTGTTGAGGATGTGGGTTGGTGGGAAGGGGAGGGAGGAGACAGAGGGGAGGGAGAAGGGGAGCAGAGCAGCGTGGGCGCTCTGACAGGGCGAGGGGCTGACAGGCCCAGGCGTGGGCGTGTCATTGAAATGTGTTTCTACTCCGGGGGGGAGAAGAAGAAGAAGAAGAAGAAGGGAGAAAAAAAAGTTGCAGGGAAAAAGAAAAGGAGAAGAAGAGGAAAAAGAGAGAGAGGCAAGCCGCTGCAGAAATTAAACGAACAGGCGTCTCCTGAAAAATGAAATATAAAGAGGCTCCTCGCCAAATGAGATACATCCACTGTTTGGAGGACACACACACACACACACACACACACACACACACACACACACACACACACACACACACACACACACAAAGTGACGCCTACTCTTTGGGAATGATTGACAGGACGACATGAAAGCAGATTGCTGTTGTCGTGTGAAAACCTTGTAAGTCTCGCTCTCGGCAGGTTTTAATGGTTTTTGGACTAAATTGAAGGAGGTTTTTTGGGGGGGGGGGGGTGGGAAACATTTTCAAACCAGATCAGATGAACAAGACTGAAGCTGGAATTATGCTTCTGCTGAGATACACGTAACCATCCTTGCGAACCTATGCAGAGAAGGGTAATCTGTGCATCAGACTAGCTCATTGGTTGATCTGACATGTTGATTTTGATGTCATGTGTAGCGTGCTAACAGTTTCTAATTAGCACTAAGCAAAGCCAGGGCTGATGGGAATGTTTTTTCGTATTTGGTGCTTTCACGCCAAAACATCCAAAAAATGTTTAGATATTTCACTTAAAACCACAAAAGTGAACTTCATCTTGATACAAGAGGAAAAGTCAAAGGATCGCCAAAGTCAGCCAGCTTCATCCTCTGAGGATCATCCAAAATTTCCATTTAATACTTGTTGAGATGATTCAGTCTGGAGCACAGTGCTGCATTGACACACTGACCTGGGCGTCTATCACTGCAGCTGTACTGCTAGCATTGTTAAAATCTGTTCAAAATCTTCCTCTAAGTGAAGACTGATACCGCTTGTGTTTGCGCAATAAATACGAAGCCCCAGCCAGCAGCCGTTAGCTTAGCTTAGCATAAAGACTGGAAACAGCCCGCATGGCTCCATCCAGTAACAAACTCTGCCTAGCAGCCCCTCCAAAGCTCACTAATTAAAACAGTGTGTCACCTTTTGTACAAAAATCTAAATGTGAAAACAACATTTCAAGGTTTTATGTGATCTGCCGGATTATTTGCTTTCAGTACCTTCATACTGAGCCAATTATGTTGACTGGACAGATATGAGAGTGGTGTCCATTAAACCAATAATAATTAGAATCTTTAAGGGAGAAACTGGAGCATCAAGGTAAATTCTCAAGTTGTTTTTCTGCAGCTTTGGTTGTTAACTTGACGCGACATTTGTCTCCTGTAAAAGCAATCATGTAAATTAACCCTCCATGCAGAAAGGAAACAAAAGAGGCTTTAAGAAACTGGGCAGTCGTGTAAAATTTGGAATACGGGGACTTGTGGGAACAGGCAGCCTGGGTGTCGACCTACCTCACAGTGTGGGTGGACATCCTATTTCCTGCCGGCACTCTGGTTTTAATTGGTTCTTGTTTGGTTGTTGTTGTTCGATACCGAGTGCTGCGTGTGTGTGTGTGTGTGTGTGTGTGTGTGTGTGTGTGTATGTGTGTGTAGGTGAGAGAAAGGTGAGGGTGGGAGGAGTGAAGTGGGTGAGGAGGAGGTCAAAGCAGAGAGATATGGAGCTGATATTCCTTCTCCTCTCTGTTCCTTTCAGAGTTTGATTTGATCCCCGTCTGCTCGGAGGCTGATCTGTTGGAACGCCGTAAGAAGGTCATATCTGCATAATAACACACACACACACACACACACACACACACACACACACACACACACACACACACACACACACACACATGCGCACGCACACACATACACACAGAGAGAGAGCAGCCAGACGTGGATTTAGAGGCTGAAGGTGGGCGGACAGGAATCCTACCTGCCTACCTGCTCCATGTGTGCATTTGGAAAACACATCATAAATGTTTGCATGAAAGTTCATTTTTGACCTTGAAAATACCTCAAAATATTCTGAACTCAGGCTTCCTTTATTAGCTTTTTCCCAGAAAACGACTCATAGGTTGACGGTTGACAGAAGAGAAACGGCCAAGCTCAAGTTTAACAGGAAGAAAATGGACCTTAATGCTAATTTTAACACTGAAAATGATCTTATAATCCTGTTACTTACTGTTTAAAACAGCTCATTTTCTCTGATTTCTTGTTATTATGGCTTGTGAAGGATCTAAAATAATATATAAACTTATCAAGACGATTTCCATTTAACTTAAAATAGTTCGAAATTGAAATTACAGGTTGCTCTTTAAGCAGTGAAGTTCATTCTTTACCTTAAAATCCACTTGTTTGCTTTGTTGCTGCAACCAGCAGTCAATTAGCTTAGCTTAGCTTCAAGACTGGAAACGGGGGGAAACTGCTAGCCTGGTTAGTTTGAGGCTCCAGGATGTTAATTATTTACCATACAGACATGAGAGTGGTATCAATGATCTCATTTAACTCTCAGAAAAACAGTGAATGCATTTATTTAACAAAATGTTGAACTATTGCTTTAAACTTGGTTGTTTTCCTCGAGCCATAAATGGATTTATATGACTTTATAGGCAACCATGAGAGCACTTTTTGTTATTTTTACTTACTGTGCTATAGTAATCCTGTGATAATCCTGCAGTGTAGTGTGATGGGATATCAATCTTCATCTAATTTTAGAGTTTTTCAGGTTATTTTACCTTTCAGTATCAGCATAATATCCCTGTGGGATTTTGAATTCCAGCATAATCTGCAGTTTTGCTTTGATATTTGTTTTACTTTCCTTCTGAAATTAATTAGAGGATCTGAAAAGCAAGCAGTCCCACCCTATCAACGCCCACACACACGCGCACACACACAATCACACACTGTACAAATACTAGTTTTCTCATCACTTGGGCTTTTGAAGACACATAAAAGGAGCTGCAGCCTTGAATGTAAATTGTACTTGTTTTATTTTATTTTTTGTGGCTGCTGTGCTCAGGGTGGTGGAGGTGGAGGAGGTGGGAGGGTTTTGGGAGGTGTGGGGGGTTTACAGACGCCGTTCTGGTTTCGTCCCTGGGGTGTTACACTGGTGGCGGCTGGCCTAATTCCCCAGAATAGCTCATTGATAGGGAATCAAGTCAAAGCGATCGCGTGGAGATTTGATTTGAGTGCTGAGGGCGTCTCTCTGCATTCAGGGGAACGTTTGCAAGCTCTCTGCTCGCTCTCCTGGCCTTCATCTTGCACTGAATATTTAAGTTTCACCCAGGAGTGACTCCACTTCCTGTTCAGCTCAGGTCTTTGCTGCATGGATGCTGTGACCTCTGACCTTCCAACTCCTTCCATCATGTTTCTGTATGAGATCTACAATGTAATCAGTAACCATAGTAATGGTACAGGTAGTCTTAATTGTAGTGTACTGTAGTGCTGCTACTCGCAGTTGTAGAAGTAGAGGTAGTTGTAGTGGAATTAGTGGCAGTAGTATTTGGCAGTAGTTGCAGTAATGGCCGTATCAATAGTAGGAGTATGGTCAGAGTAAGTAGTAGCAATAATAGTAGTTGAGGCAGTTGCAGTGTTAGTAGAAGTAGTTGTATTATTGCTTGTATTGCAAGTAGTAGGCCATCAGTTAGCAGCAATATCTATGTATGTATACTAGTATTAGATGAAGTTGTGGCAATAATTGAGCTCCTTTCTTCAGCTGTATTAAATTAGATCAGATTGCAGACAGCTGTACTCATAATGATAGTAAATGAAGTGTAGCAGCAGTAGTAGTTGCATTAGTGTTGGTACTTATGAGTATGAGACTGTATTGTAGTTTTATCTGTACTTGTAGCAGCTGTAGCAGTAGTAGTGACGTTAGGACTAGTGGTAAGTTGAGTTACTAGAAGTAGTATGAGCAATGTACTCATGGGAGTAACTATTGGGGCAACAGCTGTTGTATCATTAGTAATGACAGTTTTAGTATCAGTTGCAGAAGTTTAAGTGTATTATATACTGTGACACATAGAGTATTGTAGTATTCTGCAGTCGTGTACAGAAGTACACATACTTGGTCATGAAACATGTGGCTGTAGCTGTTTTCAGATCAGCTCTCTGTCAGTCTGAGGTGAAAGTCACGCTGGGGAAACACTTTTAGCAGCAGAAGCAAATTAGTAAAATTCACACACACACACACACACACACACACACACACACACACACACACACACACACACACACACACACACACACAGGGCTTCCTGCTCGCCTCTTCCCTGCGTTGGAAACCATTTGCATTCTCCGTCACATTGCTGCTGATCGTCAGATCTTTGAATCTGAGCTGACTGTTTGCATGCAGGCCTGTTTCTCTGACGCACTTGTGTGGCTCTGAGCTTCACACACGTGACCAAACCTGCCTGTATTGATATCAGCAGCAATAACCATGACAGACTGATTGGACACACGTCAATATGACACTGAACCGAAATGTTTGACTGTGTCAGAAAAAAAAACCTTTTGCAGGAAATCCTGCTCATCGCTTCTTTTAGCAGTTATCAGGAATGTTTAGCACAACTTTTCTAATTATGTCTTTTCTAAAAACGACACTTCCTCTCACATTCAACCAAAATAAGGAACCTTGAGATGAGTCTGAATCACACCTGGAGTATTTCCGCTTTCTTCTCAAACAGGAAGAAAACATGCCGTTCGCATGTTGACACAGCAGCAGAAAGTAGCAGCTGATGGAACACGTGACCTTCTCGCCGCATTGCATGCAGTTTAATTTGTAAAAAAAAAAACAATCATCTGCATCTCCTGGTGTTTCTCATCACTCCAAATACTGAAGAGGACCATGAGCTGCGGCTGAAAGGCTGATAAGACGACCTCTGAACTTACTGTTGGGCATTCTGTTCCCAAAGGTCATCAGTGAACCTTATACTATACTAAATATTACAGTTTCTATCAACGAAGGTGCACATTTTGGCAAACAAATACACGCATTTTATTTTGAAAAATTCAAATAAACATAAAAGCATAGAGGACACATGATGACATAATATATATAGATGAATATGACATATACCTACATATATATCTATAGAGCATACACACATTGTACGTATATACTATATACTTATATACTGTATGTATATACACAATTTATAGATATACTGATATTGACATTTTACAGATATAGAGTACATATACTGTATGTACAAATAAATATGGATGCACATATAGAAAATACTTATAAAGGAAGCATATACTGTACATACTATTACTACTGCTACTACTACATATAAACAAGTTAAACAGAGGAAATGATTTGTCACTGGCTCTTTAAATGCATTTGTACATAGTGTTTTACAAGGAGACAGTAGAATATGTGTGTAAAACCAGGCCAATGGAACACATTTTACACATGGACACAATGAGGACACGCTGTACATAATGAATACATAATGAATACATACTTGTAATTGTAATGCCTTGTAATGCCTGTATAAAGTAAGTGTACACAAAAAAGTATATAAGTATATGCACATTTTACATAAAGAAAAAGTACTGTGGTCACATTGTACATACAGAAAATATATACTTTTAATATGAACCCAGATTTAGATAAAGAATAAATACACGAAGAAAATACACACATGTACATCAAATATACACTTATGAAGACAAAATACTCATTAAAACTCCTCGTACAGATAGAAAATGTACTCATATTGACATTTAAGGCGTATATTCACTTTTCAGAACAAGTTTGAAAGCAGCTGCGGGGTTTTAATCTGCACGCGGATCGATTCCAAAATCTATTGACGATTGACTCTGACAATATTTACAGTTCGGGATCAAATAATGAAATAATCTCCAAATCATCATTTAGGTGGAGAACATGAAGTGCGCAAACTGCTGTGTCTCTCTGAGCCTCTGTGGGTGTTGAACCTGCCTGTGTTTGGTATTCCGTGCAGAAAGCCTCCCACGCCCCGTGTGTCCGCCCACGCGCGGATTTGCGTCACGCAGGGAGCCGCGTGGGCGAGAGAGAGAGAGAGAGAGAGAGAGAGAGAGAGAGAGAGAGAGAGAGAGAGAGAGAGAGAGAGAGAGAGAGCGCTCTGTGGCAACCGCGCGGAATATCCCACTTTTTACTCCACGGCCCGCGTGAAGCTGCCCGCGGTCAGAACGACGCGACACAGGAAGCGGTGTCAAAGTAAAAGCATCTGAAATACGATTTGACATGAAAACTACAAAACAGAAATAGGTCTATTTGTAGTTTGGTGCATAACGATCACAGTAAACAGTGAGAGAAAAGAACAAGTCAGTAGAGCAAAAATTCAAGGATCATAACTATAAATGGAAATTTAATGTCAAAAATACATAAAATATGAGATAAAATAGCAAATCAGCTCCACCTCAAACAACTGCCACATTGAAATGCTTCCTACATGTTAATGATAACAATGCCATAATTCAAAAAATTAAACAATTATAAGTGTGTGAGTTTGATGTGGTTATATTTAGCATTACTACATGCTGTTTACTTTTAGGGATATGTACTACTTCTCTGAACACCGTGAACGATGCTTTTATTTTGTCGCGCCAGCCGGACGCGCGTGTGTGTGACTGTGTGCGATTTGACAGTGTTGAACAGTGCAGGGGAGTGGAGAGACGCTGGGAGAGGACTCAAACACTCACACACACTCACACACACACTCACACACACCATACCCGCACACACACGCAAACACACACAGGAAAAAGACGCAACAAAAAGACGCACGAAGGTCAGCGGCTTTTTACTGATACTCTGCGCCTTTTTTTCTTCTCTCGGCGGCAGGAGAAAGAAAAAGTTTCCAGAAAGAGAGCAAGAGGAGAGGAGTGTTGCTCGGTTTGAGCACGCACAGACAAGCAGGCGCTCTTTGGCTTCTTTTTGTCCTGGAAATAATCTTTCAATTTCTTCCCTTTGATTTCCCATTTTTGATATTACGCGCCTCGTTGTCCTGGGGGATCCCTTCTTTGCGGGCTTTCCTTTTGCACATTTTGACTCCCAGGCTTTTGTGTTGACAAACAGTCCAGAAGAAGGAGAAAGAGAGGAAGAAGAGCTGGACCAGGGCGGACCAAAGGGGGCCAAAAACTCACCAGGTAGGCACAATGAGCCGTGAATTCAATGCTGCATGTTGACTGCTGCTGCTTTTATCCTCCAGTCTGTCATGTTTTGCAAAGATAGCTAGCCGGTAGCATCAGCAGGTATTAGAGGAATATTATAGGAAATGCTTCCGAAAATCACAGACTGGCAGTAAACTCACCACAGACGCGTAAAACTCCGTGAATCTGAACTGCGCGTCTCAGCTGGTAAACTGAAGAGACACTAAAGGAGATGAAAGCACCTAAAGGGAATATTTCTGCGAGAGAAAATGAGCTCATATGTGATTATGGATTCGTTACACACAGAGAAATGAGACTTTGTGTGAATATTTGAGATGAAAAGACCCTAAAGCGCTGCTGCAGCCACTCCTGCTCATCATAAATGTGTATTTTGAGCTCATTATGTTCGCTAAAGTGCCGTGAAAGGTGACAGCATGATAGTAAAGCACCGCAGACAAGTTACTGTGGGAATATTATGGGAAACATCAGCTCGTTTATATTCAGTATCAGAGCTTGTGTGCGGTTTCCTGCCTGTCACATTTCGGCTATTTTTAACAACATTCACTCAATAAGTGTAGTAAATGTGATGCTCTCATGGACTGAGGACACCACACACACACACACACACACACACACACACACACACACACACACACGGACACATGGTTCCCAGCTCAGTGATGATTACAACATGACTGTTCTGCATTGAGAAACTGGGAAATTCCTCCTGAATCAAAGTGAAGTTAGTATTCTTCACTTTGCTGATGGAGGGCTGAGGTCACCCTGCTCTGCTGCGTGGCACTTCACCTGGAAAACTACACATCAGCCTGTGTGTGTGTGTGTGTGTGTGTGTGTGTGTGTGTGTGTGTGTGTGTGTGTGTGTGTGTGTGTGTGTGTGTAGTCTAAGTGTGTGTTTGTGTGTTTGTGTGTGCCTTTGGTGCCATTGTGCCAGCGCACGCCTCGCTTCTCTAGGTGAAAAGGCGAACTCGCTAAACTCGCTTTGTGAAGCAGGACTTCAATTAGAGCCAGTCATTCACGGCTGCATATTACACACACACACACTCACACACACGTCTGCTGTGATGAAACTGGAGTAAGATGGCAGGCTGTTAGATGCCAGTCTGAGTGTGTTTGTGCAGACGGCTGTTGAACCAACACACTGACAATCAGCATTATGAAGCTATTTTCCCAGTGAGGTCAAAGAATCCACTTTCTATTGGTTTAGACACATTGTGGTGCTTTTATAGCCGCAGCTACCGGCTTTATTTTATTCTCCAGATGGAAGTTTGTCCCTGCAGCTGGTGGACAGTTTACCTGCTGCATGTATGGCAGTCACACTGCAGCTAAATGTGGTTCACACTTTATTGTGAAAAACCAGCAGAAGATACCTTCAATGACAAAGTTAGTTGTATTGTTGAATTTAGGGCAACAGCTAACAAGTTCTGTCTTTGTTTTGTCAGAAAATGTTTGTTATATTTTAAACTATAGTCCAAAACCACAAAAATACTGGCATATATGTCAGAGAGAGGCATCTAATCCTCATTTTTAAGAAGCCAGAAACAGAATAGTTGGCTTTTTTGCCTGAAGAATGGCTAAAATGACAAATCCACCCTCAGAATAGGTGCATTTGAGTAGCAGCAGGTAACCTCCCTGCACACTGTGCAGTAACAGTGATCTTGCAGGTTCACGCTATGTGAAATGGCTCTAATGAAATGCTGGTTGGAATCTGCATCAGATGTACAATATGAGTTTAAAGGCAGGTCAGACTGTGCCAGAAATGAGTTTTATCTGAGGTGTTTTTTCTGTTTCGACATAAAGAAAATCACACCTTCTTTACGCAGCTATTAGCCAGTAGCTTGTGGAGGTGCAAAAGGTGTAGTTTTCATTCTTCACACTACATCAGCCACTTTTGTAACTTTTCCCATGTATAAAAACGAGTGAAACACCACGAATGCCGTCAAGGAAAGCGTGCGCAGAAGCCTTCAGAGCACGTATGGAAGCCTTCAGACGTTATCAGACGACACTCTCTACCACCTGGTATGTTTCCTCCGTTCTGAGTTTGGATGTAATTCAGGAAAGTTATCCATCTGAAACACTCATATTTTCATCCAGATCATGATATAAAGACACCATCATTGATTCTGTCTTCATCTCATGCCGTGCTCTGACTGGCTGGTTTGCAGACGAGGCATGTCTGGTCTTAAATTTCGGATGCTGTTGATACTCTGATGCTCACCGGAGTCCATATTAACATCTGTGGCACTAAATGTCATCTCTAGACTGGTGCTTATGATGGCTGCTTCCTTGTTGGATAAAAATAAATGCTGTGTTGCTTTAAGGATGCACTAATGGCGTTTTTAGGGAAATTTTTGAGTCACACTTAAAGCAAACTGGGACCAAATCTGATTGTGCTTATCAATTCTTTTTTTCCGGTCCAAGTTTCAGCTGTTGCCACATTAGTCCCAAGCAGGTTGAACTTTAATAGATGACCTTTCGCCATGAATCATGAGATAAGCTGAATGGTCATGTTTTCCACTTCATTTTGGTAGGCTGTTGCATCAGGATGCTCATGATGCGCTTCCTGTCTTGCGTGATGTTGCGTTCCCACAGTCATTCTGCTGTGTCACTGCTTTCTTTGACTTTCATGTTGTGTTCAAGGATACGCTTGTGTTGACGCAGGTGACACAGATGGAAAGTTGTTCTCAGGAAACAATGAGCGCGCGTCTTGAGCTTCATCTTTTTGATTTGGATCTGATTCTTCTGACGGGTGCTAGCATCCCAAATTTTCCCCAGATGTCTGACTGGAATTGTTTTTAGACTTTTATGACTTTTGAATGAGAGCAATAATGACCCTGAGCAGCACGCATATTGCCCTGACCTTCATTTTAAGATAGAATATGAAGTTCAATTAGCTTCAATCTTTATTCCACGTTCTTAATTTTTTATTTCCAGTGACTGTTTATGTAGTTGCTCATGTATTTCCTCAGTGTCATGTTTCTATATTACTGTTTTCAGCAGCTTCACGGGTTAAAAGTCAGCAGCTTGACAGAGAAGTTGAATGTCGTCGACGTTTTTTGAACAGCGAAGATTAAAGCAAAAAGAGTTGGAAAGACGAGCATCGGCTGACATTATGGATGTGGAAGAAAGTTCAGAAGACGTACAATCGGCTGGAAAAACATCAGGGGAGCTGCTGTGCTTTGAATGCTAAACTCTTTTAGAAAGTGACAGAAGCTACTTTGGAAACAAACCTTCCTGATCAGTTTGTTCAGTGTGAAGGAGAATCTTACGAAATGGATCCACTGACACATCACAATAACCTGTTTCAGCCACTTTTTGTCGCTAGTCTGGTTTGTGGGCATTAATGGTATCAACTGCCAGCAGGCTGTGAATTAGCAAAAGCTGTTAGCAGCAGCGTTTGTGGTCCCAGTTGAAATAAAACTGGAGGTCTAGGTGGTCAACATGTAGGTGATCATTTTAGCCGCCGTCTTCTCTCTGGCAGCGTTTGTCTTTGTCGTTTTTCCCGACTCAGTCAGGCTAAGTCAAGGCCTGCCTGGCTCCCAGGGCTGAGGCTCTCTGGGCCTATTCTGGGCGAGGCGAGCCCACCACCTACACATCCTGCAGGGGTGGAGAGAGGCATGTGGTCCTCCCAGCAACCCGGGCCTGCTGACTGCCACTCCTCTGTCAGCAAGGCCTCCGCAGGGCCTCACATGCACATAGGAAGAGTCAAAAACAAGCCTCTTTCAGACCTCCACTTGCATTTTCTCAAATTCAAGGTGGCAAGTGACACGCATTTGGCACAGATCTGAGTGTTTCTCCGCATTGTGAGGCTTGAGATCGGAGGCAGAGTGAATGACAGCGTCGCTTTCGAAGATAAATACTAATCTGACGAGCTGACAGGGCAGCAAACAGCCAAACACACATCCAGAAAGGGTTTATTCACAGGGTTCTGCAAATGTGGAATTTGCCCTGATGCATGAAGAGCTAAAATAGTAACAGTAGATTTTTTTTTTTTTTTAAAGCAGACTTTCAGCAGTTTATTACATGCATTCGTGCAGAATATGGCACTAAACTACTGCTAACATCTTTGCTCATTTGTGGATCAATGCAAGTATAATAAATACAAAATTAGCCCTGTGAAAGGTTTTGTAGTCTTTCACCCATGCACCTACAGAGTCTTTTTGTGACATAAAATAGGAATATTCAAGTTCAAACACCTGAAAAGATGTCAATTACTAAACAGGGTTAAAGGAAAAATCCTCCCAGTATCATGCATTCTAAAAATGTGAGGCACTCGTGGCATTCTTGATGGAAAAGTCTCCAAATTTAACCTTCTCACACACCTGCTGAGGCCTGATAAACTGCACTCGTGCACCTGCCAAGAATAATATGTACAGTCCAAATATAAGTCTTTTACAGTTTTCATAGAAACGTGTCTCAGTTTCAGTTTACAGTGCTTATTTATGTGCAGAACATGTAACATGTTAACATCCAATAACGAGAGCGGAGACATAATCAAGGTCAATTTTCTAGCTCAACACTGTCTTTAAACTTCATTTGCTGCTAATTACCAATCCAGGAAAGAAAACTGAGCTCAGGTTGTTTGTTAAGAGCAGTGTGACAAGCAAAAAAGGCTCATCATCTCAGAAATCATGTCCTTGTCTCTCTGTCTGTCTGACTTTAAAGGACAAACTGGGTTTTCTCGCCATTTGGTGCTCAGCAGGGGGATTTCAGGCTTTGCAGTTAGCAAATGACTTATCTGACATTTCCACATCTGAAATTATGTGAATAATGAGAAGAGTTATTCAGCTCTAAAGGAACAGATTGTTTTTTTTATGCTTATTTGCTCTCTGGCCAAGAGTTAGATGATAAGGTCAGCACTACTTTCACGTCTGTTAAACATGAAGCCACAAAGACTTCGCACAAAGACTGGAAGCAGCTAGCCATGTCTGGCTCATAAGCTCCCATAAAACTGCAACTTGTCATTTTTATGCTTCTGATAAATCAAACAAGATGCAACGTGTTAATTGGTGAGCTTCAGTGGAGCTAGACTAGTGCTTCCAGTTCACCTGCTTCCAGTCTTTGTGCTAAGCTAAGCTAAGTTGTTGCTGGTTCCTGCTTTATAGTGGTATTGGGCTTCTCACTGAACTATTTAAGTTAGTCTTTTAGATAGCAAATTCACATTTTCTGTAAATCTAAGGTCAGGTTAACCTGTTGTGCGTCCTCCCTCAGGTATGGCGGCGGTGTTGCCAAGAACCCTGGGTGAGCTGCAGCTCTACCGGATTCTGCAGCGGGCGAATTTGCTCTACTACTACGAGGCCTTCATTCAGCAGGGCGGCGATGACGTGCAGCAGCTGTGCGAGGCCGGGGAGGAGGAGTTCCTGGAGATCATGGCCCTCGTTGGTATGGCCAGCAAGCCGCTCCACGTGCGCCGCCTGCAGAAGGCGCTGCGGGACTGGGTCACCAACCCGGCCATCTTCAACCAGCCGCTCACGTCGCTGCCTGTCTGCAGCATCCCCGTCTACAAGCTGCCCGAGGGCTCGCCCACGCTGCTCAGTGGACAGGACAGAGCCAACACAGCCAGCGTCAAGATGCCCAAAGCCGTTGCCGCTGCCTGCTCCGACCCAGGGAAGTTGGACGTGGCACGGGACAAAGTGTCAGCCGGGTCACCCCTGCAGGGCAGCAGTGAGGCTCGATTCTGGTCAGGCCACAGCAACGACAGCGAGCACAGCCTCTCACCATCGGACCTCGGCTCCCCGTCCTCACCGAGGGACGCCTTGGAGGCTCTGGACGCCGCAGCCGTCCAGTCAGTCCTGGAGTGTGTGGACAGGATGGCACCTGGACTGCCTAAGACAGACCTGGCTGAGGTCAAAGAGCAGCTGAAAAACAACAAGAAACTAGCAAAGATGATCGGACACATCTTTGAAATGAGCGACGATGACCCGCGGAGGGAAGAAGAGATTCGTAAATACAGCGCCATCTATGGACGCTTTGACTCCAAGAGGAGGGACGGCAAACACCTGACGCTGCATGAGGTTCACTTCCTGCTCCGATTATATACAAGAATTTGTCCTTACATTCCCGCCTCCTTGAGGTTTGTGTGCTGTGTTTTTCCGAAACTAACCTGACTCACTGTGTGTGATGTGCAGTTGACGGTGAACGAGGCGGCGGCTCAGCTCTGCATGAGGGACATGGCTCTGCTGACGCGTCGGGACGAGCTGTTCGGACTCGCCCGCCAGATTTCCAGAGAGGTCACCTACAAATACACCTACCGCACCAGCAAGTAAGAGCTTAAACCGAGTCTGCCTTTGTTTTATCTTAATGCTTAGATTAGATTTTATGTTACTGTGCATGTTGAGCAACAATATTCAAGAAATGTTTCCATGTTGACGAGCTGACTCGACATTTCTGGATGAGACTGCTGTAGACATTATTCAAGGCCTCTTAAATGCACACGAGTTCCTCATGAGTGAAGATGTGCCGTCCATTCATCTCGGCGTTCATGCTGTTTGTACTTTTCACCGCTGAAAAAATCTCGGAGAGCCGTCCCCGGCTGACAGGAAGTGGTTTTGAATGCAGCCCTTGAATTTAAAGTCCTGAAGTGTATTTGCTGATGTTTGTCTGCAGGTCTCGCTGTGGAGACAGAGACGAGCCATCCCCAAAAAGGATTAAAACAGAGGTGAGTGAAACATGCTGCTGTCCACTTAAAGCCGAGCATCAGGAATATTAGTGTCTCGTTTTTGTCTTGTCTGAAAGGCTTCCTTCTGATTTTATGTAGATGAAATGTGAGTTTCTATAGTTTCAGCCATTGCTGCTTTCCCACTTCTTCATCTGCTTCTTCCAAACAAACCACAACAGTAAAAGCATCACTTCCTTTGTGTCGTCACTGAAAATACAATGGAGGATCACCTCAATATCGACACGTCTGAGCAGTGTGACTTCTGACCTCTTTGGCTGCTTGCGATAAATAGTGTTGAACTAAGAGTTAAAGCTCATTCATTGTTCCATATTTCAAATGCTTCCGATGTAAAGACACAAGCTCGACAGATCCTCTGTGGGCAGCTATCAGACACAGAACGGACACAGCAGCAACAGCCTTGAACAGAGTACAAAGCGATCTCTCAGTGTTCATCTGCTGACACACTTGGCTGGGAGTTTTCTTTGAGCTCTGAATGGATCCTCTCAGTTTGTAAACCAGTGATTGAAAACATGTGGTGGCTGCGAACTCTGCAGGGATTTTTAACCAAGATGAAGAGCCGCAGATGAAGTGGCACCTGCTCACAGAAACTACTCTGAGCTCCCAAAGGGGGGAATTCCTGCCAAATTCACTTTCAGGCCGCTGTTGTACAGAAACAGAAAAACTCCCAAAAATTCCACTTTTGTTTTGTCAGTTGCTCTGTTATGAAAGGAAATGCCAATATTGGAGATGTTTACAGGAAATAATAGCAATATGACTAATACTAATACTACTGTGGTGATGCAACTTTTGGATTGTCAGAAGTTTTAATTCATATCCTGTTTTTATGGAACACTTTTTCAAAATAATGGTTATAACATTCAAAAGGAGGGTGTTAAAATTATTGAAAAAGTATAACTATAATATATATATAATATTTATTATTTATATTGATTTAACTGTGTCTTCTCTACAGTGGCAGGGTTTTTTGTTTTTTTTTTTGTTTTTTTTTAAGAATACAGACTCTAATAATTTCAGAACAAGATTTAAATAATAAAATCTGTGTAATTGTGGAAAGTAAACTCCTCCTCACATCCTTCAGCCCCCAAAATCTTCAGTACAGTAGCAAAATCTGACCTATAATCTGCTGTTCTGCTGTGTTAAGGGAAAAAATGTTAAATACTACTTCAGATGGTGAGCAAAAATGTCAAGTAAGGCTCACGTTGACTCTGTTCTGCTCCTGCAGGAGAACTTCTTCGACATCCAGGAGGCACTGCAGGCCATCCACATGAGGCAGGAGATGCTGAGGGAGCAGCTGGCCTGCGCCAAGTCGAAAGGAGAAGAAACCGTCGGGCGGAATCTGCAGGTAGGCAGACGAGGCAGATGAAATTCTTGTTGCTGTTTGATTTTGTTACGACTCCCCCGAAATCCCAGACCCACAGCTGCGTTTCAGAACATTAAGGGTGAGATGGGAGGACATTCGGGGACGTCGGGGGCGCAGTAACAAAATGAGGGAGTGAATCTTTGAAACACAAGCTTGTAATTGGTGTACATGTTGAACTTATTTGAAGGACAGATTGTCTTTTACAAGCTGAGTGAACAGGAGTGACAAATAGACTGATAAATAAATGGATAATCTGCTGCCACAAATACTCACTGGAGTACTAAATGTGGATGAATCCGGTGCTGAAAATAGTCCCCAACACATGCACTGTACATCTCCAGATGGAGCCAATGAATTGGAGCTGAGAGGAATGACACATTGTTGGTTTTGGTCTTTTCATTTCATTTTTCATTACAATAAAATACATGTAGAATAACATCAGCCTTATATTTGGTGTGATTTAGTTAAAAAAAATGCAGTGTTAAGCAATCCTCATTGCTTCACTTTCCACCAAATCCCATTGAAATGGTTGCTTTTTTAAGATCCTGCTCACTGAAAATAAAACTTTCTTTGTGGTAAATAAAAGAGAGGGTTTATACAATTAACACATATTGAAAGGCGTGAGCTCAAGGGCCTTTTTACTGGCTTTTTCCAGAGCTTTCAAACACATCTCAAGGCCTTCATCAGCTGTTAGTTTGTTCATTTGTCTGTTTTCAAAATCAAGCTTTTTTGTGCTTTGGTCAAATTACCTTAAACAAGATCAAATATTAAATTTCACACTAAATTAAATTAAAATGTGTTTTATTTCTGCTTTACTGTAAATAAACAAATGGTAAGATATTATGGGATGGAACAGTGGGCAATTGAAAACAATATAGGAAAATGAGAAAGTATTTCAATCAGACATGAACACACAGCATCTCCGTAGCGCTCAAACAAATGCACCTCAGCTGTCTGGTTGAAAGGAATCTCGCCATCAGATATGGTGACAGACTTCCATGTCAGCAGATGTTTGTGGCAGCAGGATCCAGTTTGATCCCAGTAATGTTCTTTATTGGTTTCCAGTGCCTCTGCTGCTGTGGCTTGTTCCTAATTAGAGCCGGAGTGTGGGAGGAGAGCTTTATGATAACTAATTACGCAGGAAACATGTGAAGCATGTGTGTGTGTGTGTGTGGAAAGCGCACGCTCCTTCATGTATAGCCGTGTATATGCTGGTTCATCAGCTGTTTGGGTGGCTGCAGTTACACTTGTCATTTTGATGTAATTCCTCAGAAATCGCATTCAGACGAAGAAGAGATTTCATGGCTGCGTTCACACCGCAGGCCGTCTGAACCGCTGCTCGTATCAGACGTTTCCCTGTGTGAGGATGGTAGCACAGCCCATAATAGAGTGAGCTGACAGTGATGCGCAGACTGACAATAAAGAGATATCACTGCTGTTTTTATTCCTGCACATTTCTATGAATCTAAGGTGTCAGCTGTTTGTCAACCTTTACTTCATTCGTCCTCCATGTTAACACTGCCTGAAGATGGAATTATGCTTCTTCTTTGCTTGTGAGTTTCTTTTATACCTGGGAGGATTCTGTCCACTAGGAAGCAGCACGATCAACCAATCTGCTTGCTTCCTGCGCGGTTCACCATAACAGCCTTCTCGGCATTGGTTCGCAAAGCTTCAGAAGTGTGACATTTCTTTGTTTCCCGTCCTTTTTCTGTTGCGGCTCGCTTGTGTTGTTGCCAACGTCTGATCCAGTTTGGTTCCCCAGTCCTCCGCAAGGCCTCCCCTCCAAAAAGTGCAGCGCAGGAGTGAATCCTGTTGACTTTCTATGAGCAAAACAACAAATCAGCATGTTGTGTGGATGCTTTTGGCCCGATAATCACTCTGAACTGTCATTTCACTGCCACTTGATGAAAAAAAAATCAGGTATGTGGGCGATGAGTGAGAGGAAACCAAATTTTAAAGGAATCCTTCCTGTAAATGTGCCTACATACAGTATCAAATAATAACTGCCCTTTTTTTTTTTTTTTTTTTACTCTCAAATATCAAATCATGCTCAAAAAGTCACCCTGCGGTGTTCAACAACACTCTCATCAGTTTTGTTTGTTGTCATAAAAGCTCCATGGGTAGACATGACACCACAAGCAGAACTCAGCTTTTACTTCTTCTCCTCTACATTCAGGACTTAATTTTTCTCTTCATGTATTTGTTTGTGTCCATCAGATGCAGCTGGAGCGTCTGCTGGCCAGGCAGATGGAGATCCTGCAGGACGCCGCAGTCCAGGAGCGACTGCAGGCTCTGGACTGGAGGATCCCCCCTGCCGCCTTAAAGTACCTCAACGACGCCCAAAACACCAACGGAGCCGCTGCCGACGCCAACAGAGACAACCAAGGTTTGCTTTCTTATAATAGTACTGTAATGACAACATATTTTAAGATTTTCTGATGGAAGAATCAGGTTGCCATGGCCACACACTGACCACACAGAATGGCAGCTGCAATTTTGATCCCCAATTAATGCTCCACATTTATCAAGCAGTCTCTGCTTCCAGCTTCACAAATATGAGGATTTGCTGCTTTTCCGTGTTTTAGCATTAATATAAATTTAAAGGTCTGGTGTGTAGGATTTAGTGGCATCTTGTGGTGAGGTTGCAGATTGCAACCAGCTGAGTACCCCTCACCCACATGTGTAGGAGAGCCCCGTTCGGATCTATTTTCCTATCTGAGTGAGAATATTTGCTGCTTCCCAGCAACACAGAAAACCTAAAAAAGGCTGAATATGCTCCCATTCAAGCTTAAATCAATGCTTTTCTTTTAGTTTGTCCAGATGTAGTTTGAGCGTCTTTTTTGCCAAAAGCTGGTCTGCCCGGCTCACTGCTGCCCCTGATGTGCAATCAAAAGAAGACACCCAGCTGCGGGTGCAGTCCTCAGCCCAATGTTGCCCATTGTCGGCTTTAAGCTCAAAGGAAACAGACTGAATCGGAGCCTAATAGGACTTGATCTTTTCTGGAGTGCGGCAGGTTAATTTGAAGAGAAGATTCATTTCATGCCGTAAATGCCACAGGATGTGTGCGCGGCTGCATGGATGGAAACAACACCTATAGGTACTGATTTTCCACACCCAGTTGTGGCAGCTGTCACCTTTTTTTTTTTCATCTGCGTTTTTTCGGCTCTGACTCCTCAAACACAGAGGGAGGAAGAACATCATTATTCAGGATCTTACTTCTCCTCGGGGCCTCATCTCATTTTCATCCCTTTCCTCCCTCACCCACTCCCGACAGCTCATTATATCGCTGTTCCCACAAATCCCACAATGCACCTGTAATTATCACGCCCACGCCTGTTTACCTCCAGCCAGTTGCCTGGAGGGGGGCGTCTCTCTCTCTCTCTCTCTGTCTGTCTACCTCTCTCTCTCCTCCCCCTCTTCTCTGCTTTCCTTCCTCCTTTTCTTCTTCTTGTCCCTTTTCTTTCTTCCTCTCTGTCACTTGTCACTTCTTTTCTTCTCCTTCTTGTCCTCCTCCTGTTTTAACCTCACTCCTATACCACTGTATTTTCTTTTATCTCGCCTTTTCCTGTATGTGCTGTACCTCTTTCTTCCCCTCCATTTTCCTTGTTCCTGTTTGTCCTTTCTGTTTTATATTCTCTCTGCATAGCCACCAGAACAGCTCGATTAGAGAACTAAAAGTGGCTCATAATTACCTCAAAGTGGCCAAAACCTGCTTGATTGAATGTCCATGTATTTTTGGTGATAGAGCCCTGTGGATTGTATTTTTTTTAACCACCGCCAGAATATGTCAACATATTTTGCTATGGCAACTGTGTCAAGCTGCAACAATTAGTTTATTAATTAAAAAAAAAAAGCTGTTTTGATCATCAATTAATCGTTTTAGTCACTTGTTCCAGCTTAAAAAACTGAGAGGATTTGATGCTTTTTTTGTCATATGTGACAGTCAACTGCATATATTTAGGTTTTAGTTAAATAAATCAAGCAATTTAAACACATCACCTTGAGCTGTGAGTTAAGAAAGTAATTGGCAGATTAATCACTAATGAATCATTAGTCGCAGCAAAAAACATCAGACACTTGCATCATGTTTGAATCATGCGTACAGGGATGTAAATAACAGGCTTTCCCATGTTACATATAAACATCATTTCCTGAACATCATCAACACCAGGCTCCAATCTGGGATATGAGTGCACATGCAAATTTAACGATCTGTAAAATAAAGAATAACTGTCAATATTGAGCATAGAGCAGTCTAGCGGTATAGAAAATAAAGGAAAATTGTCCCCCTCTTTCTCTCTCTCTCTCTGACTTTCTTGCTCTCAAAGGGAATAAAAGGCAAACACAAGGGATCAGTAGCTGAATGCACACAAACAGAGGCTCTGTTACCACAGGGAATATACAGCATGTAAAACAAAGGCAGTCTTAGAACATCTGGGCTGATGTTTGCTTTGGATTCACTTTAGTCTAATTGTGGCTGATGATGAGTAGAGTTTAATTTAATCTTGATTAATCACTGATTGGTAAATACCACACTGAAGTTCTGAGCAAAATGAGAATAATTTTGTTTGATTTCTTTTGTCTGTCTGTCCTCCAGATGAGCGGCCAATCAACTTGCGGGTGGTTAGTCAGAATATGCAGGAAGGCGACCTCCCATTGGGCAAGCAGCTGGCCAATGAACTGAAGCGCCATCACAACCACAACAACAACAACAACACAGACGAGACCAAAACACCAGCAACAGGTTAGAGATATTAGACATTTAGCTGGAGCTGTTATCCAGTGGGCAAGTAGGTTAGAGGGTTGAATGCCTTGCTCAAGGCAAAAGAGTGAATTGAGGTACATCAAATCTGTGAATTCACTGCATTACATTTACTCCACAGTCACTATTTTGTGAGCGTTATAAACTTCTTTGCTGATGATACCGTCCTTTCCCTTTGTGTCCATCTTCAGAAAATGGGACATCACAGCGAGCGTCCAGCAACACAGAGAAGAAGACCATCAAATCAGAGCCGGAAGACTCCACATAGTGCCTCCCGTCTCCCACCACCACCACCCCTCCACCTCATGTACCCACCCTCAATTCAGTCTACTCACACTTGACAGTATGCAGTTATTACCCGTCAATAGATACTAAGCAAGCACAGCCACAGTAGAGCCTTAACAACCAATGTTGCCTCATGAATAGCATTTATTTTTCTTTTATTTTGTCTTTTTTTTTATTTTGTTTGTTTGTTTGCTTTTTTTGGGGGGGGTGGGGGGTGGGGGGGGTGTTGTTGAAGATGTATTTGCCAAAGCACCGAGAGAGCAAGTCGAGAAGCCCTTCAATGCTCTACAGGTCTTTGTGGATTAATTGTACACGTTTGATGTACATGTAATTTAAGAGTGATCTGTTGTAGACATTTGTATACTCTTTACCTCTGCCTGGGTGGTATTTTTGTTGCTTTCTTTGGACAGGCTGTGATGCCGGGGCTGAGTCTTAACTCAAACGCAGATTCAGAGATGAAACAAAAGCATCTTATTAACACTTTATATGACCATGACATAACCAGTGTTTTTAAAGCTGATGCTGCAGGTGCTGCCAATATTCAACCTTACAAAATATTTCAGGTATCCCATATTTCTCTTTCAGATTTTTAGCAACACTACTGGCGGTGCTCTGGCAGTGCCCCGACTTTGGTCGAGACTTAAATATCTTGAAAAATTATTTGATGGCTTACCATGAAATTTGGTACAGATATTCATCAGGACTTTGGCGATCCTCTGACTTTTGATTTAGCACCACCTGCAGGTCAGAGTTTTAATATCTCAGTGTCAACGCCATGAAGTCAAAACTTAACTGTCCACTACTTTGGTTATTGACAATATACCTGCACAGCTAATGACATTCCCTGTTCACAGTGTATGGTGCTAATTAATAATTGTTAGCTAAGATGGTGACTATGTCAAACACTACTCGCTAAACATTAGCATTTAGCTTGAAAGCCATTCAAGTACAGCCTCACAGAGCCACTAGCATGGCTTTAAACTTGTAGTCTTATTGTTTTTAAGATGGAAATGGGTGGTCACACACTTATTTTGGGTTTGCGGCCCATATATCGAAAAATCACTCTTACTCTAATACTAATATTACATTGTTAAGGCATTCGGAATCAGTTTTTAAATGATCTCAACACAACAAGTGCTTATTGATACCTGTTGTTATCAGTTATCAACACAGTAATGGCATTCATGCAAAGTGTAACCAAACTTTGAGATTTAATGCTAGGAACATAACTGTCTGTAGGCTGCAGTGGCTGGTGTGCAAACATTCGCAAACCATTTTCAGAACTTTACCAGGAAACTAGAAATCTTGGCTACAATAAGAAGATCTTAAAACTTACCAGCAAAAGCCAAAGATTCAGCAGCTATGGGTGGTGGCTCATTGTCATTTCTCTGACAGTCGCCCCAGGACCTCTGAGCCTCCGTCATTCTCCCAAATCTAACTTAGGTGTCTGCATTTGTACTGTAACTCAAAGCAAAAGTGTAAAAGTACTGTAGGGAGATTGAGTTGGGATTCAGCCCCTGCTGCAGGTTAGTTTTTTTTTTGTCGTTCACTTCAAATGGGAAAAAGGGAGAGGTGGGATTAATCCTTCTTTCCTCACTCTTGTCTTGTGTATATTTATGGGAGGTAATATAAGAAGAGGATGTATAGGAGCTGTTGTGGAATAACAGCATGGGACCTCTGTCATTCGTCTTGGCAGGATGGCTGGGCTGGCATGCCGGAGGCCGAGCTAATTGGTTCATTTCACTTTGTAATTTAGCAAAACACTGCTGTTGAACTGAAACCACGCATCTGCAAATAGGGAGTATTTCAGGAATAGAGCCTGGGTATTTCAAATGATCCAACAAGTTTTCAGAAGGCCCCACAGGTCGTAAAATCCACTCAACATGTCAATGTTCGACTGAAGACAGAGTCAAATATTAAAGATTGCAGGTATGTGGTTTTTCAACAGCAGCGGCAAAAAGCAAAATTCCCATTTACTGCTGTTCGTCACAGAGCAGCAGTCTGGGGTCTGTAAATAGTACCGAGATAACAAATAGTGCTAGCCTAATCTCTCAACCAGGGTTTTCCTTTGTCAAGTGTAACTTTGCTGTAGATTTTTGGTGTCGATACAGTGTTTATGTGTGTAGAGCAAAAACAAAAAAAGAAACTTCAGTGTCATTGAGGAAAAAAATACAACAGTGTGAAAGTGTCTGGTATATAAAAACATGCTTTACATGATGATAATGTTGATTAGCCTTAGCTCTTAACAGTGTTTAATCCACCTGTGATGGCCATCAGTGCATATTTCAAAGATGTGTTTTTGCTGTTTAGAGGTAAATGCATAACAAATAAGTGTTCACTGTGTTTTTATGTGTTTGGCACACTGTGTAAATACGTCTGTTTGGTCCAAAATGATAATAATGTCCAGACAATTTGGTTGAACTCTCCTTTCCCCCTACGCCCTACAAATAGTTTAGTCTCACTCAGCGTATTGACAGACCAATGCAATATTTATGTAAGTAATAAGTCTATTTGCATACTATATGGATCCATCATTTTGTTATGTGCTCAGTAACTGTATGTCTGTCATGAACTTCAGGGTGGGGACTCACCTACGACTTGGAAATGTTTGTGTTGTCTGACTTTTAGTGCACAGGGCACTGTGTTTGTATTTAAAGACATTGCCTTCTTTTCACAAGGTTCCATTGTTTTGTTTGGAGCAGCCACTGCGGCAGGAAACTAGCGAGAGTCATAATCCGTTGTCAATATCTAGTTTGCTGAACTAGCCAGTGAATTCTGGGAGATAAAGCCTGCGTGGCTCATCGTTTCCGGCCGGATTGGCTCAAACACTGGCCTAGTTAGAGTGACTGTTGTACGATGTATCAGATTGCACGTGTCTGACCTGCCGTCTCACTGATCACTGTTCTCCTCACTGTTTATTGTAAAGTGATAGATTAGGCTTCACCTAGTTATGCACCTGTTTTTTAAACACTAATATATTTTATTTGTTATACAGCACATAAACATTAAACTTTATTTTTTTGAACTCTATTGTGAGGTGCGTTCTGTGATCAGTGTCATCGAAATCCAGTTAAAACCTTTGGTTTGTTTGTGGTTCTCCCAACATCATCTCAGAATCCAGCATTTGCACTTGCTGGACTAATTCAATAATGGCCCGAATGGCCTTTGCTAGCTAACTTTTCCTGGATCTTTCAGACAGTAAGAGGCCTGAAATTAAGATTATCTTGTCAAACTATTTCCAAGGTCAAAAATGAACTTTACTGTACCACTCAGATGGATGTGCAGCTGCTCATTGTACCCTCACTGTAGACATTTGCATGTTAGTATGCACACCAGACAGACTTTTGCAGCCTCTGTTGAAGTCAGAATATCGAGTACAGTGACTAATGGGGCAGAAAAGCTCTTTGTAGTACTGTGATAATAGGTTAGTCTTTGTAACACTATAATGTCGTGATAATAATGTTTTGGTAAATTATATATTAGCTTTCAGCTACAGGGAGGAGCTGGTGGAGTTTCGAGTGTCTCGCTCGTAAAAGTAGCTGAATCCTGGCTGGAAAATGTGAGCTGCTTGGTGGCACTCATCCTCCAGCAATGTCTCTGAAGATGCCTTTGAGCAAGGCAGGGAAGCCCCAGCTTTCTCCCAGGCTGAATGTGCGAGCGAATGCAAAGCGGGGAGGAGCTGGAAGCAGAAGTGCTTAGTAATCCAAGCAAAGGCAGGTAAAAAGAGACCCAGCCAGGAATGGGATGAAAGTGGTGACAGGCAAAAAGACTCAAAGGACAGTTCAGCTTCCTTTAAAGGAGCTTCTCTGTCTTCTGTTTGTTTTCTTCTTCTTCTTTGCTTTTTTTTTTACTGAGATGAATCCCTGCGCAGGCCATTTGCATCAGCGTCACATCAACACATTGTGAAACTGGCTGATGACTCACTCTGACGCAGGTCCTTTTCACATACCTCCCATCATCCTCTCCCTCTCCCTCTCCCTCTCTCTCTCTCCACTCCCTCCATCCCTCCCTCACCCCCCTTCTCTGTCACACACACGTAGACAGATTTTCTCTGGAGAATAGCTCAGCTCATGAACACCCATGCTGGTTGCCGTTCACAGTGGCAGCCCCGCTGGGCGCTCAAACGGCCACCCCTCCCCTCCCTGTCCTCCTCCTCCTCCTCCAGCTCAAGTCGCTGATGATGATGTGTTGCCGTGGCAACGGCTGGAGGTGGGCGGCTCCACGGGTGGTGGGCGGAAGCCAGCCGCTAAGCAGCGTGGGAGGGATCTGCCGAGCGCACCCATCACCCTCATTTTGAAAGGAGCAGGAAGCTGACTGCTTTTGAGAAGGTGTGGGTGTTGGTGAATTATCGCCTCTCCTCCCTGCAGCTTCATTAGGGATCGCCTTGTTTGTCTCCCTTCCTTCCTTCCTTTGTTTTCTGGTTTACTGCTGCATGCAGTGAAAATACAGCTGCTCACAGGGGATTTCTGCACAAAATTAAACTTTGACAGCTGCTGTTAGTTTGAAAACGTGGCTTTTTTTTGACATGACTACATGAGACCAAAGGCCTCTCAAGACAGACGCTTGAGAAATAAAAGGCAAGGCAAGCAGGGTCAAGCAAAAAATTATATTATTACACCAACATGCAGCTTTATCCAACAAGATTCTGTCTTAAAACTAAACCTGCGTAACATATTATGAATGCACATAATGCACACATATGAAGATTTGAAGTGAAAATTACAATGAGATTAAAAAAACTGTGAAGAGGCGACTGTAGTGTGAAACACACAAAAAAAGTGTTGGACATAGAGTTGAAAAATAACAGATAAAACAGTATATGTCCTGCCCCAAATCGTCAGAGTGGCAAAGACTTCTGTTGGGAGTTGCTGAATGAGGGATTTAGTTATTGTCTGTCTGACACAAATGATGCATACTCTCACCTTGTATTGCTTTTAATAGAAAGCATTCACACCTGTTTGATTCAAAGTAGCTGACATCTGGTGAGCTGTCATGTGTCTGTGCTTTCAGGGGTTTGCACAGCTACTGCAGAAGAAGACATGACTGCACCAGAAACCCACTAACCATAATGTGCATACTGCCTGCAAGTTGAGGACTTGTTGGTCAAATTTAACATTCAAAAGCAGTTTGAATTGTTTCACTGATCGCTGAACCCAAGACACAGCAGTCAGTCATTTTTTTAACTGCAGATTGAATGCAACAGATTGCACGGTCTTATTTTTAGAAGCTCCCAGTGGTCGAGAAATTGTTTTGCTTACATAAACAAGGCTCCTGTTAATTTACTTGCTATCAAGCTTGTTAGGCTGTCAAATGCTCTGCATGGCCATGATATGTGGACACCCGAACAATTACACCATTATTCAAAACCAATGATACGAAGTGCCTCTCATAAAACAAAGATACAGGAATAGAATCGACAAGAGGGAAACAAGAAGCAAGAGTGAAAGAGAGGAAGATTATTCCCAGGCTAACCGATGGAAATGAGTTGTAAGAAGCAATTTAAGACTGGACAACCTTGCTGGTCAAACTTGAGGCTCACAGTCTACGTTCCAATTCATCCAGAGGTGTTGGATGGGGTTGAGGTCAGGTCTCTGTGCAGCCCAATCAAGTTCTTCCATGCCAAACTGGGAAATTCATTTCTTTATGCAGCTGACATTGTGCACGGGGTTATCGTCTTGGAGCAGGAAAGAGCCTTCCCCAAACTAATCACTGTATGTGGTCATATTAACAATTCTATCCATTGGAACTAAAGCCCCAAACAGGGGCGTCCACACACTTTTGGCCATACAGCAGGCTGATGATGTAGCTGAGGTTGCATTTGAAGCACTGGACTCATTCAGCAACTGCAAAAACAAGGGATTTTTCTGTGAATTCCTGTAAAATAACAACCTACGAGAACATTTCTGTGGAATTCCCCTTTAATTGTAGATCTGGTTGCATGGATAAGCAGAGTTTGGGTTTCTTCCAGTGCATTCAGTCCAAATTCATGAATGTTTCATGTTCCAAGTGAGGCATTATTAGTCAGCATGAATTTGTTTGTTTTATCCTACTTGGAGCTCCAGGTGGGTGGAGTTTACCGAGATTCAGATCGAAGTTGGGAGCTGCAGAAAAGTAAACTGAAGCAACTTAGAAAATACTTTCCAGTGAGTAATCTCCTTTGTAGGTCATTATTTTACACTGGGTGTTGCACTCCACCCACCTAGGCTGCAAAAGAGGTCAAAGCAAACATTAAAATGCTGTCTGACTCAGGTCCATTACAGTCTGATAACACATTCAAGCCTTCAAGTTAGAATCTGGTTTACTGGTCAACGGAAAAGGAGCCTGACCTGACTAAAGCACAATTTATATATTAATTAAATCCTGATTCTTACTGAAATTCAATTTGTGTGTGTAAACACAGCATGTGATTTAAACAAAATCCACATTTCTAACAAATTTTAAATTATTATCATTATGAAGTTTATTTAGAAGTAATACCATCCAACACTGGAATTTGTCACCATCTTTTGTGTGTGTGTTGTTGCGGCCTGTGGACTAGACTCATGTCTCACCAGGAGGTGGCGCTGGAGGTACTTTGTCCAGGACAGAAACGCCATCTGCTGAGGAAACCACAGCCTGAGTGTGTGCAGTACCAAAATGACTCGAATGGTGTCACACCAGGACAAGGCATGACAATGGGCGCGTGTGTGCGCGCTGCTCTGTGGTGAGTTATACTGACTTTAAACCACATTATTCACTCACTCATGTCTGTCACTCAGCTATAACCAGGGCTTAACTTATGCCTGTGGAGCTTTAAAACAGTCACTCTGAAATCACCACATGGGTTCATGATGACGTCGCATGCCTGGCTTATATATATATATATATATTAGTGCTGTCAGGCGATTAAAAAAATAATCTAATTAATTACAGGATTTGTAATTAATTAATCGCATTTTAATCTCATATCTGCTAAAGGTCCCCAAATAAAGAATTTGAATTCTAGGACATTACAATTCACTGACATTCACATTACAGCTGGTGAATTCTTTTCATCACTGTAGTTCTCGACGGTAGCTGGAAATTAGAGTCAGATGACGCTATCTGAAACGCCTTTTAGGCCCTCGTCTTCCACGATTGAAATCGGCCTGCAATCAGCAGCAACCCACTTTGCGATTGCGTTTGTCAGTTTTTCTGTCGTGGCTTTGCTCATTCGTTTTCCTAACTCAGCAAGTGTGGGTTGGCGGAGTGAGCTCACGGTAGCACTAGCGGCACTAGCAGCAACTACATGTTTACATGGAGCGTTTAAATGATAATTCAGGCTGGAGCTGCTACGGTGATAGGAAAATTCTTTTTTACACAAGTACAAATCACTGCGTTCTTGTTAATAGTCCCGTCTTTGTTCTTTTTATAAATAAACTTGCCGTTCAAAGGTCCAAGTAGGCTTGCCTCGCTCTCCGGTGTCGCATCCGCGTCTGTTGTCACCCTGCTTTTGATTAGTAGCGCAGGTAAGATGCAGCCTACGGGTCACTCAAAGGGCCAAATTTAAAATGCTTGCGCATTGACTTGCCACTCATGATTAATTGCATTAATTTTTATAGCGCGTTTAGTTGCAGCGTAATTAATCAATCTAATTAACGCGTTAAACTGACAGCCCTAATATATATATTATAATTTCTTGTTGCAGTGCTGTGGGATGTGTCACGGTTCGTGCAAGGAATTTGCCAGGACCCAAATGCAGAGTACAAAAGAACAAGTTTATTTTCCAAAAGTAACAACAAAAAAATCACCATAAAGGGAAAACACTCGATCCGAGGACAACCAACTGAAAATCACCTTGAAGGGAAAAAAGTACCAAATAAAAGTCAAATAAAACACAAGACAAATTACTTAGAACAACAGAAAACGTCCAGGAGAATGCTCAGACTGGAGAATGACAAAGTACAAAGAAAATCTATAGAGACTGGAGCAAAACGACGTGAGGCAGGAACTGAGCTCGAGAGCAGGGCACATGAGAGAAGCAATACGCAATACTCTGGCACAGAGGCAAGTTTGGAGCCGGCTTAAGTAGCCAGCTTGATTGCAGGATGAGACACAGGTGAGTCAAATCAACCCTGCTGCCGAGCTGATCGCCCCGCCTCCGTGCACTCAGTCTAGGAGCAGAGGGAGAGAGAGAAAAGGGGTTACTGCTGAGAATCAGAGCACAAGAGTGACACATGACAGGATGGGTGAAACAGCACTTTCTTATTTTTTTGTTTTTTGTTTATGGATGCAAGTACACAAGAAAATGACAGTCACCTAAATCTTGAATGTTGACAACAGAGGTTCTTGTAAAAAACAGATGCAAACGCAAAAGAAAAGCAAAAAGTGCAGGGGAAGGGAAAAGCACGTTCCCAATGATAGATCATCCATGCCCTAAAATAGGCCAGGATGGAGAATCTAACATATATACACAGCAGGAAAAATGCACAAATGTAAAGACATAAAGAATTGAGACAGATGTGGGGTTACAAATATCTAAAATAACCATTCCCAAAGCTGGATGGTTTTGCTTAAGCTGTATTATAAATACTCTGAAATCTGCTTTGTTCACTTGTGTCAGTCTGAAGTCATGTTTTGCCCGACACACACATTGCCCAAAAAGTGGCAACCTTTTTACAAAAACATTATAAAGGTAAGTATATTTTCATAATCGCTATAAATTGTTCCCTAAGTGTCGAAAGTGATGGAAATAAATGGCCACAAACACGACCCTCATCAGGTCAAAACAGTTGGCGAGCCAGGACTGATGATTGACAGCCCCTTTGGCCAATCAGGTGCAAATATATGTTATCATACTCCAATCAAAGCCCTTGCGGCGGAAGGGTAGGTTGTATCCCACTGAGAAAAATGTTCTGTTGTTGAGTCACCGGGAAAACCGTTACTCGACCGAGAAAGCCTCCTCTCTCATCAGCAACTGTCCACTGTAGTTCTCCGGTTCCACAATCGGCCTTACTGTAGTTATACCCTCCAGACATTCTTCTCGACGGGGTTGAAATGTTACATTTTCGGTCATCTGTGGTGCTCAAGGAGTTATTTCAAACCCAGCTTAAGCGTCCGTTGACATGCAGAGTTGGTGTTACAGCGGCGCCCGCAACCTCCGCCTGCTTCAGCACCGTTAGTTTGGATGGGAGATTGCCGGGAAGAGGGAGGGCGTTTGCCGGTTGGAGAGCCCCGCCGCACCTCACCAGAAGGCACGGCGTGAGAGGCTTTTGTACCAAAGGTGACGGCCAGAATGAAGCCGCCAAGGACTCATCAGCAGAGAAGTGAGTAACGTTACAGTTAACCCAGGTCTGCGGGCAGGCGTTAGCCGCTAGCTCCACAGTACACCGAACTGGAAAGGGAAAAGTGACAATTTACCAAGCCATAATCATTCATGGAAGGCTGTGATGACGCCGGGAACCATTCCTTAAAGTTCATTTTTTTATTAAAATATGTCTATATTTACCTACAGAATGAATGCCGAATTAGAGAATCGCTCCTAATATCAGCTACTTTATGATTAAAATGTCTTCATTTGTGTTGTATGTGTTACATTTACTCAAGGCCTGTTTGAATTAGTAGATATTTACAATGTAGTTCAGCATTGAGCGTTTACACCAGGCAAAGGGGCTTATGTTAGGTTAGCTGTTGACTAGCTAGCTCAGATTTAGTTCTACTGGAATGAGTAGCATCGGTTGCAATGACGAACTAGCCAGCCAGCTAATGGAGCTGATGCTGTCTTGTGGGTTTAAGCTAAGTAGGCTTGTCAAGGCTGTAGTGGAGGGGAACAATCGCCAGAAGTGACCGGTGAAAAGCTCTGTGTACCGGTTGTTAGCAACCGGGGCGTGAAAGCTAAGTGGCTGTAAGCATATTGTTTTGTGAGCACATTATATCATCATAAATTGCAATAATATCAAAACCCATGTTTCACTGGTATCTGCCTGTAAGAGAAGGTAATCCGATGAAACGTCTCTGGAAAAAGGGAAATGAGCGTTATATTGTGTTGTCCGACAATGGAAGCATGTGGTGTGCAGCCAGCCAGATATCGTGACCAGCCAGAAGCTCCAGCTTTGATCATCAGCCCAGCATGTTATACTCACTGAGGCATTAAGCTGTACCAGCTTCTCTTGGCTTTCAAAATGACATTATAACTACAACAAATATAATATGTGTCTGCGTAACTTAATGCAGCATGCAGACAGCCTAAGCCTTAACTCAATGTCTAATGAAGGTCAATCATCACTGGATATAGGAAAGCAACTAACAGGTATTTCTTATTGATCTGATGTATTGATCATTAATTCGTAAGTCCTTAAAATGAAAATTTACCAATTTTTATCAACAGCCCCCAAAACCACATAGATCTCCATTCATGTCAGAAAGAAATGCTAAGCAATTTTATGCATTTGCAAAACGATATGGTGATAAATGATAGCTAATCAAGTATCAAATATATAATCAGCTCATATTCTGTCAACTAACCAATCAGCTGCAAATTTCAGCACTGCTAGTGCTTGTCGTTTTGGTTTGTGTTATGAAGATAGAATGAATCAGTGACCATTACTGATATTAAGTGTTGACTGGCGGAGTAGTACGTGGTCGTTACCAGCAATTATTTGCAGAATTCGTGAGTGCTCATAGAGAATTGAGGATAAGTGTCCTCTTGGTGATAGATTGGATACAGGTAAAAAGCATTTAATGACCAATAACACTATAACATCACCACCACAGGCTGATAAGGCCTCCCTGAGTCCAATTAAAACCCACTGGCATCAGTGAAGACAATTATCCACCATGCCATGCAGTTGCTTTGCTTTGCAGAGTGTCGACTCCTTGTCTACTTTTGTCCTGGGATCCACAGACAAGTGTCAGAAAATACTGAAAAAAGTCCAAGATGGCATCTCCATGTTGCTCATTTCTTGACCAACATTCCTAAATCTAAAAATTTTCAATTTACTATCATATAAGATGAAGAAAAGCAGCAAAACGCCCAGCCCTATTGGTTTCTATAAGCTAGAACCAAAGAACATTCTGTGTTTTTGCCTGAAAAATGAAACTGTCAATCCATCATCAAAAAAAAAAGATGCTGGTTAATTATCTGTTGATCGACTAATTGATTAATGGTCCTATCATTCCGGCACTGACGGCTTGTTTCTGTCGTGAAATGCAATATTTATATCGGCCACTGAAACTCAAAGCTCACTTCAAATCTGAGTGTGAGAATCACAGTATTTACCAGGAAGTTTCTACTACTCGACAGCATGGAATTGTAAAACTGATTTATACCAATTCATAACGCCATCGACACTGGTTGGTCTGTGGTTGCATTAGTATGCCAGCAGCATCCACTCTGATGTGTGTGTGATTTTAATGAGATGTAGATCTGACTGGAATGTGATATGGTGCTTCCTCTTTTCATCTGTAAACACCAGAGTATTGACTCAGGCCTCTGCTTGCTGCTGAAGATGTGCTTCATAACCCAGAACCCATTTAACAGTCTGGACTGAATCAGTCTGGCTCAGTCAGTGTTTGGAGATGTGTTAGTATTAACTGTAGCTTTTAAAGCACAGAGTCACATAAAGATGTTGGTGCCAGTTTTCCCCATGTTGGACAGAATATTAAGGCAACGTAATAGACTTCAACATTGGGAGCAGCTGTGATACCAGCCACCACACCGGCCTGTATCCTCCCTTCAGAGAGTTTCCATGGTAATAAAATGCCTCATTGCCCCTGCAGGCCGCCGCTGTCCCATTTGTTTCCATTCACGGACAATTTGCTTCAGCGGTCGGCCATGTATAGGCAGTCACTTTGCTCAGCTGACTGGTTGTCAGCAACGTCTTGTTTCCCTTGGAGGCTAATTTCAGTGTTAGTGAAGCCTCGACTCGTTCTGTTAACAGTAAGGATTCGTGTTTGAGAAATCACCAACAGGCTGCGTTCGCATTTAGCTTCGTGCAGGATGACAGTGTGTGAGCAGGACTGCTGTCGAGGAACACATCGGCTGTTCATTGTATCAGTCTTTAAGGCAGCGCAAAGGGACACTGACTCATCTGATCACATGGACTTCTGCTGGTGGTCAAGCTGCTGCAACACAACAAACCCAACACGGAGGGTCATGGAAATATTTAACATAAAGAAACCCTGTGGAGGCATTTGGTCTTTTGGCTTGAATGAGGGATTTTGAGTAGTTGGGAGGTTTCAGAATTTGCTGCTTTTCTCTGTTTTATATCTTACTAAATGGAATATCTGTGGGTTTGAGACTGTTGCCTGGACAAAATAAACATTTGATAAGTCAAGCTATAACAAGTAGTCAAATAACAGAATTTTATTCCTCTGCTTTTTAAAATTTTGTCCATGTTGCTCAGAAAATGAAGACTCAGGGGAAATGTTACAGGCATTTTTCACTCTGCTGTGACATTTTATAGACGAACCCACCAGATTATGGTGCTGTGCCAGACATACAGAATTCCCAGGGTTAAAAGTCAGTAAATCAGGCCAGTATAACATGAATAAATCTGTTAAATATAATATCCACGGGGAGGTGTTTGAAGTCCCAGGGGCCCTGACAATGTTCAGCTTCAATTCCAGTCTGGCTATGAGGGTCCCGAGGCTGTGTTCCTGCTAATAAAGGGTTAAAAATGTTTGTAATGCAGGGAGGCTTATCCCGCCCACATCATTTTTCCATGGTTTTTGCACCAAAGCCTGGATGCTGGCGTGCTGCCCAGCAGTTGTCAGGGCCTCCAGGAGCAGATGAGTCACTTGCGCAGATTGATTTGTGCAGCACCGCCTCTCAACGCTCTGGCTTTAATGTCTGCCTCCACCCTCCGCGCCAGTTTGTCATAACATCTGTGAGGCAGTGAAACCAGCACCATCGATCAGTTCAAATAAACAGAAACTACAGACAGCTCAATCCAGACGCTGACCTCAACTCAGCAATATGAGTGTTAGTGTGCCAATCAAATGAAATAGCTTAATCTACGGCGGGCTGAGTGGGACATCTTTGGAAAGATGTAAAATTCGTGAGATCTCTGTTTGTAGCCTGGTTTTGTTGAGATTATTAGCTAAATATCAGAAGCTCTTTAGTTTCTCTGTGATGGAGATAAACGTCCAAAGCCTTCATGTGCGGCTCAATCCAAAATCGATCTACGGTGCAATGTTGTTTTCACTTTTCTGGACGTGCTGTGTGTTGAATCACAGCTGACCTTTAAAAGCATGCAGAGAGGGATGCGAGAGCGCTAATGAGAGCAGCTGAGGTGGATTAATGAGACGGTCCAGCCTGGTCCAGATGTTCCATTGGCCACCTCTAACCTGGGTGGTGATGATGCTCCCAGACGTAAAATCTCTCACAGGCCTTATTAACTTAACAAGAATGTTATTTAAAGCCTCTTAGGTCAGTGCTGTTTCACATGAGATCACTGTTGTGTTTGAGCGCAGTTGATATTTACTTTAAGGCTGAGTTATGTTAATGTTACTGCAGCTACTCGGAATAATAATTACAAGCAAGGTCGAGGTTTATTTTTAGACACTTACTGGGCCACTGAAAAGTGCATATTATGTTTCTTTGATTGATCAAAATGATGTGATTTTCTTCAGGTTCGTGACATAGACACACCTGCAATGCTTTCCATGCATTAATCTCTGTTTCTATTGTTAATTTATTGTACTGACAGCAGCTCTGAATTATGCCAGTATTCATATTTGTGTGTACATTTAATCACTTTATCTTTTGTGAATCATGTGAATATTTGTGTCCATTTTTGTACCAGGATGTGTTTGCTTGTCAGTATTCTATCAATGCTTGCTGCAGTGACGTGCTGATGTGTTCAAACTGTACTGTAAATGCCATTTTCACTGTTACTAATTCAGTATTATTCCCTCTGCACACTCTCTCCCTGTTGTTGGTCTGCTTGCTTTGCATTTGTAAGTATGTTTCTATTTTTATTTTAGTTTTAGTGTTTTTTTTTAAATCTGTTTTCCAGTAGATGTAGAGGCTTTCTGCAGGAAAGCCAATAACCGCTTTTACCTTGAAATTACCTCACTTCCTCCCAGCGGCTGTGCTTGAATCCCCTCCCTTCTACCTCACCTCCATTCCTCCCTCCCTCCCACACACACACTCTCTGATGTGTATTCCTTCCTCACCAGCAGGCATCAGCTTCCATTAATGAGGTCAGAGCACGCTAACAATCAATGCAACGTTGCAGGTTCGCAACAACATGTTTGTCCGGAGTGCATGACAATTATTTTCAATTCAGTAATAATACTGCAAACCACACACGAGGTAGAAAGTTGCAAATTCAGATTTCCTATGTGGAGAAAATTCATCTCAGGACCAAAAAGTGAAACGCTGGAATCACAAATTTCCCGCTCAGAATTTCTGATTTCTGACTCTGAGTGGAACCATCAGAATAGTTAATGACGTGGAAGTAACAGGCTGAAGGCTCGGTCCCAGTGTTTCCTCTGTTTTATTCTGCAGCCCAGTGGTCCGGATGATGGGTTTAAAACATGTTTACAGCATCGATAGGAAAACAGTAAAAGCTCTTCTTGTTTAATCGCAAGAAAGGAAAAGCTGCCATTGGCTGACTGATGTTTTGGATGTTCATATATTTCAATTTTCAGTTCAGTTGTCGTGTCGATTTCCTGATAGCTCACTGCTGCTGAATAAATCCGGAAATACTGTTAACGCTGAGTCTGAAGTGACAATCTGCCAGATTTCTGCTCTCATGTCTCCAAGGGTGCAAACTCAGCTTTATATCTGGTTGGCTGCTGCGAGGAGCCACCTGCCAACTAAAGCTTTACCTTCAGACATCCTCTCCCAGCACACAGGCCAGTGTCCCATGATGCCTTGCAGGACAGAGTGCACCTGGGCACCCAGAGCTTTGCACAAATCCAATTTGGTGCTGATATGAATCATAGCAGAGAGGCTACTGTGAGCTGGTCGCCCCGTCTGCCTCCTGATACTCTACTAACTGTCCTCCCAGAGATGACTTGGTGTGGAAGCGCTGCTTAGAATACCAGCCAGGCCGTAATACAACCTGATAAAACACTTTGCACTGTAAAGACCAAGTTTATTTAATTCAATGATCGCCATGGGGGACAAAAGGTGTTGGAGCTGCAAATAACAGGATTACAGCTGCACAAAGAATAGAGATGATAAACACATTCAGTGGTTCAGGAAATGTAAAAGTCTGGTTGGTTGGTTCTGTATGAGTCTGCAAGCAGCCACACTTTCAGGGTTTTTTAACAGACTGTACTGTTATTCAGTAGCAGGCTGGTGGTCGTTTCTCCGCCACTGTGCACTTATGTGCCAGTGGCGTTGGCGAGCTTCCACATCACAGCTGCAACAGTTAAGGCCCAGTCTTCACAATTCACAGATTGCGCTTTTATTCGGCTGAATTGCGCTGACACTGCCACCTCACGTGGCAAGCATGGGCGAAGATGCCTGCAAGGCAGTGTCACTTCTTTCTCAGACTGTCATGAAATATGTGTTTTTCTGGTTTTCATGCGCTGCTGCTGTCCAGCATGACTGTCCCCAGGATTCACCCAAACTAAAACAGGACACATATATTCAAAATTTATAATTCTGAATTGCTCAAAGGTAGTTTCATTTTGGGTCAAAGGGTTTGGGATTAAATTCCCAGTGTAAAACTATGCAGTGAGTGGTTTGGTTAGCTTATATGTTAATCGGCTTTTTAAGCACATTCCTGGCTGGTGTTCTAGCAAAGTAGACAACAAATAGTTTACATTGCAGTGGCCTTACGGCAGCATAAACCTAAGGAAAAATACGTGTTTCCACAGGTTATGATACTGAGCTAAGGTCAGTGTAAGGTAATGTTTTCCAGTGCAGTCTTACAGTTATTCCTCACAGCTTCTCCTTGCAGTCAGAAAAGCTTTTTTCTCCTCCTCCTCCTCTGCTGCAGTTTCCCCTCCATGTTTCCACCACAGCAGGTCTCACGGCGGAGTTCTTTTTCTCACTTTGCTGTCTGTGTGTTTGTCTTTTGCTTTCCTGCAGGAGAAGGAAGGCAGGCATCCTGCCCAGCCTGGAGGACCTGCTCTTCTACACCATCGCAGAGGGCCAGGAAAAAATCCCTGCGCACAAATTCACCACAGTGAGTCGTCAGAGCAGGAAAACATCACCAAGGATTTATGTTTGAAATGAGTAGTTTCCAATCAGACTTTTTTCTGCAAGAGTTCCACATATAAAAAAAAAGAATAAATTAAAAAAATGGGCCCATGCTGTAGGATTTAGTGTGACAGCTTAACAGCAGGCCAGCAGTGAATCAGTGTTACTCCTTGTCGATGTCTCCCTGGTTGAATTATGAGCAGCCTCTTGTGCGGCTCTTCAGGAGCCTCAGTTCACGACTCATGGCATTATTGATTTCTTGTCCGGCTGTCTTAATCATCATGCCCCCCACCCCCCTTCTCCCTCTTCAGGCTCTTAAAGCCACGGGGCTTCGCACAGGAGACCCTCGGCTGAAAGAATGTATGGAGATGCTTAAGGTGACTTTGAAGACGACCTCTGATGGAGCGCTGGACCGACACCTCTTCAAAAAGTAGGTTATTATTTATTATCTTTGAAACCAAGGACGAAAATTTCTTGCCAGTGGGCTTTTAAAGTAATATCCTGCTTTGCTGTTCCACCTTTATTGTCAGCATCAGTGCTTCGTCAGAGTCTATTAGAAGAATTATTAATGCTGGTCAGAGTCCTCTGCTTTTCTCTGCTGCAGAAAAAGGTCACATTAATTATTCATTACTCCTCAGTTTGCACGTCATCGGCATCTTGTTGAGGTTTTTGTCCTGTAGGATTTGAGCCGTACTCTACCTGTCAATCTTAAAACACTGTCAGACTCAGAGCGACCAGAATCAATGCACCTTGACAAAACCCGCCGCCTACACTTCCCACAATTCAACAGGACCAAACATTTTTAGCCCCTAAAGCTGCTGTGAAAGCACAAGTGGAAACAAAACAAGGCTGGATGTGGAGTAACATAACATTAACACCCCCCGTCACGGTGCAGTAGCACCGCTGCTGGTTGAGCCCGTAGCAGAAATGATGTAGAGACAGAACTGGGTGACAGCTTGGGAAGCGGTGGCGTGGCGAGTCGGGGCATATGACAACTCACTGGGGAGCCCAGTCCTCACCGAGCAGACCCCCGCGCCGCTGGGATCGTGCTCCCCGGGCTTATTTTTAGAGCTCGGCCTCACAGAGGGAGGCACGTGAGCGGGCGGTGGAGTGCAGTGTGGGTTTTTCTGTGCAGGGATCCCATGCTGCAGGGATTAGACAGGGTTTGATGCAGTGAGATAGCTGAGCCACAAATCTCTCTGCTGCCCGAGAGGCACAGCTTCTACCTCACCACCTCGTTATGTGGAGTCATGTGTTGACTCTGTGGTCCTTAATCGCACAGATGAAATAGGTTAGAGCAAAATCTGGACGCCATGACAACATTTGGAAGATTGGTAGTAATGTGAGTAAGAACCACACAATAAAACAAACTTGCAGACATGGGGCCGCTAACAAATGTTTATTTTGGGGAATCTGAGGGTTCGCTGTGGTTAAACAAAGGTGCATAAATCCTCCCAACAAGCTCATCAGGCTGAGTCTCCAGAGAGCTTGTTTAGAAAAGTCGGCAGGAGGTTTTAGCCCGGAAATGAAGGCACTGAACCAGAAAAACAGACAGGTTTCCAAAAGGCGACACTACTAATTACATGATGTTTAAGTCCAGGAGCAGATGTCTCACAGTGGCAGCTGCAGTATGAAGAATTGGACCAGTTCAGCTAGCAAGCCGCTGAAGCCAGTGCGATGATTGGTTTTATGAAAAGGCTTAACTTTAAGCTTTGTCAGGCTTTGAACCATCAAACGAGTGAGCTGCAGTGTTAATAATCACCTGTCCACATCCAGCAAGTCAGGCTTTTCTTTCAAAAACCTGGAGGTCCAATCTGTTTTGTCGTCTTAGATGTGTCCAGAGCAACATCGTGCTGCTCACCCAGGCCTTCAGGAAGAAGTTTGTCATCCCAGACTTCCAGTCCTTCTGCGCCCACATCGATGACCTCTACGACACCGCCAAAAACATGTCTGGAGGGCAGGTTAGTGAGGGGACGACAGAGTACGTTTGACACAATAAACCTGATAAAAGCTTTATGTTTTGTTCTTTTTTGTATGGTACATCATGCAATAGGTGGCTGACTACATTCCCCAGCTGGCCCGCTTCAGCCCAGACCTGTGGGCCGTCGCCCTGTGCACTGTCGATGGACAGAGGTACAACTGAAATGTTAAAGCATGCTTTTTTTAGGGAATTATTTCTTTTTGTTATTCTTAAAACTCTTCTTCTAAAGTGGATGTACAAAGTTCATGAAACATCTTTCTGCGCTGCGGTGGAAATCTGCACAGAAATGGAAACACAGCCTGAGCAACCTTTGACATTAGCAGCAGTAATGACACTCTGTCTCTCCCTCAGGCACACTGTCGGCGACACCAAGGTCCCTTTCTGTCTGCAGTCCTGCGTCAAGCCGCTCAAATATGCCATCGCCGTTCACGACCACGGCACCGAGTACGTGCACCGCTTCATCGGCAAAGAGCCCAGCGGTCTGCGATTCAACAAGCTCTTCCTGAACGAGGAGGGTGAGGAATCAGTCCACACGCACACACCTGCCCCTCTGCAGCTGTGGTTGAACCGTCTCTCCACGCACTCGCTGAAAGAGGATCCATCTCGAGGCCTGGTTGCTATGGAGCTGGAATAAATAGTTAATGAGAGGTTGCAGCAGAGTAAAACAGAGTGGCCAGTGTGGAACAGACTGAGGAACAGGGAGATACAAGAAACTGCTGGGACAATGAGACCCTGTCTTCAGGACTTCAAATCTCACACATTGAATAGTGATATGATGTAGAAAAGTGTTAATCCAGTTTGTAAGGTTGATTTTATGCAAACGTACATCATGATTTTTGCCCACCAGCATCTTTAATAAATGCATGCTGGTGGCCGTCGGTGTGTGGAAACGTTGAACCGCAGCGTGAATTGTTGGCTCGTCCTGTGCTGCCGCTGTCAGCAGACATTACCTCAAGTCCAGACTTCGGTCAGAACGGTGCGTTTTTTGAAGGGAAACTGGTGTGAGAAAGTTCCCAGGTTTCCTCCCTTTGTCGTTATCTAACAGAGCAAAGGACTCGCCGGCAGCGGAAGTATTCCAGCTGTTTATTTTTAGATCTGTTTTTCTTTTTTCTTTTTAACATTGTCCTGGCCAGTTGCATAAGGAGATTAGAACACGGAGGGGAAGCGCTGTGTCAGTGCAGATGGTGTGTTTTAGTTTGTGTGGATGTTGTGTAGTTATCTACCTCATTATGCTGATGTTCACTCATGGGATTATTCATGTTTTGACCTCTGGCATAAAGGTGTTTTTTTTACTAAATACATTTTAGAATAATGAAGCAAAAGCCAGGCTGATACTAACCTTCAATGTTCTCTCCTGCAGATAAACCACACAACCCCATGGTTAACGCTGGTGCCATCGTCTGTACCTCCCTCATTAAGGTGAGCTGCATTAATGTACCCCCAGTTTTAGTTTAAGTTTGCTTAACATGGCCTAAAATCCTGAGATGTGTCATTTCATATCTTGAAAATGTAGCTTCCAGATTGTGAGGGGTGTTGTTTTGTTGCCTGGGCTGAATTCTGAATTTCTGACCGCAGCTAGAAAGTCCGACAATGTTGTATCCAAAGATAAACTGTATGAAGTACAATTCTATTCATCTGGAGAATGTGTTTCCGCCAGATTACTGTATACAGGAGATTAAGGTTGGAGATAATAACGCTGAAAGGGGATTTGGTTGAAAGCAGCATCGCTCAGATATCCTGCTCACACACACACAGTTTACAGAGTGGGCGGAGATGGAGACCAGCATCTCTCAGTCAGGTCAGCTCGGACACGTTAGCGGCTTCAATCACAGAAACTGCTCCGCCACCTCAGTGTTTCATTCAATATCTCTGACCTTCAGACACAAGAGCACCACTTGCTGATTCACAACTGAAAAATGAAGAGTCTCAGCGACTCTGACCCGTTGCTCCTCAGGCGGCCAGCGAGGATCACGAAGGATCCCGGTGGAACGAGGAGCAGTTTAATTACACTTCATCCAGAGAAAACGCATCTACAGGAGGTGTTAGAGCTCTCCTGCAGACTGAGATCTAGCTGCTGTACGTTGAAACCCGGCCTGGATGTTGCAGCTTTTTCTTCATGTCGCTGTCAGAGGTGTAAATGCAGACTGAACATCAGCCTCTGGAGACTTTAACTGATACTCAGGGCATCACCAACACGTGGGCTCAGAAAGCCTCAGAATAGCTGCTGTTTTTTTATTTATTTCTCTTTTTTTTACATGACACCAGCTGTGCATATCTGGATGAGCAGAGGAGTCATCCACTGTCTTGTCGTGTTCATATCGCAGGGGAATGACGGCCAGGAACAGCAGAGAATCGCTCGTTCCTGTCGGGTTTTGCAGTCCATCATTCCCGTGTGATACGAAAACTTCCTGTCAACCAATCCCACTCTCCCTTTGAATCCCAACCAATCACTTGTTGAGATTTCCGTAGCTGAAGGTTGAATCTGTCCTATCCATTGATCCGAATAGTGAAACCAGGTTCTCTCTGTGCATGCGTACCCCCCTCCTCTCTACCCTTCAAATGCACTCATTTGCAATGTACCTTTTCAAGGCTCGTTGTGTGGTTTTATGTGTTGTTGCATATTTTACAGCATTAGGATCTTTGGGAAATTATGACCACTGCAACAGGTCAATGACGTTGGTAATTTTTCCTTTTTAATTATTTTCCCCCCTCTTTTGTCTGGATTTGTGACAAGCTTTTAGCCTTCACATGGCTGTTTATGAATGTTTAAATGTCGCTTTTATACTTTTCACCTGCATTCTCCAAACCTGTTTATAGACGTCTGGATTATAAACAGTGCAGCTATGGCTCAACTCAAACACTGGTTTTTTATATCATACTCCATTCTTCTGTAGAGAAGGACCTCTTTGCTTTTGATTTGTCTGTTTTTAATTTTATGTCCTTAGATTAGAACTGGTTTTGTCTGTCTTTTATCTGTCATCCTTTTGATTTACTAGGGACTCTCTTAACTCAGGACTCAGGCTAGAAAATCGGCTCAACAGTTGATAGAACTCAGAATGTGTATTCACACTGCGAGCTAGTGTGACTGGTAAAATCTGTTGCAGGAGAGCCTGCAGTTGCATTAAATTGCAATTTCAGAGTTTTATCTGCAATTTTTTTCACACGTCAGCATCGTCAGAAAATACTGGTTTCTGTCCCATCACCAGCTTTAATGCTGCAGGACAACATCTGCATGCTTTTAGAAACATGTAACACACCTGGTGAGTTGCTGATCACATGGCTCGCAGTATGAATACACCTTGAAGTAAAGTAACTCACCTGCTTTGTGCAATAGGCACACTTCCACATAAACACACAGGCTGATCAATAGCTACATCTGGACCAGCCACATCTAACTTCACTTTGTAGCTAGTTTAGCTCGATGGATCAAGTTTAGCTGAACATATTCTATTTTTTCTTTGATACTTTCCATGACTCTGAGTGGATTAACTGTTTTATTTCACCTCCTCCATCTCCAGCTAGTTTCCCACCTCTAATCTCAATCCATCGATTGGTTTGATTGGTCACATAACTGACGAGCTCAGCTTTTGATTTTGAAAGAAATATAGTGACGTTAACTTGCACTGTTTTCCCTGTCGTAGTTTAATGTCATAGAGATATGGATCATGCATAGTAGTGCTAATGTCATGGGTGACTTTGAGTGTCAGTGTCGGTCAGAGAAGGAAGATGCAAATTTAACACTGGGATTGTTCTGTTTGTGTTTCAGCAAGGGGCAAGCAACGCGGAAAAATTTGATTATGTGAGTATGACTGTGTTGGGTTGAAAATCTGACTGCAGATCTATTTTCTAGCTGTGGTACTTAATGCTGATGAAGGATGATGATGTCTATGTTCAGTGTCCTTCACTTCTTGTTTCTGCTGCCCCCAAGCGGCCAAATTATCCAATTATTGCAGGTGTTACAACAAAGGCACCTCTGTTCATTTTGACATGTAAACCGTCAGTTCTTTGCGTACAATGTGTGCTGTTAATGATATTGTAAATATAGACCATTTTAATTGAATTATTAGCAGATGTTTTACTCTAAATCTGCCGCTGTGCTCTGCAGGTCATGAACTTTATGAACAAACTGGCAGGAAATGAATACGTGGGCTTCAGCAACGCCACGTGAGTACAGCTGTGGAAATACACTGAACACTACAGACTTACTGATTTGTTTTATATAACATATATTCAATTATTAAGTCCTTGAGGAGCGTAGCACTCTGTTGACAGTCATTCACTCAGGACAGTTTGAGTTTTATGTAACATGAGCTGAGTCGCGGTGTGTGAAGAACAAACCCCCCCCCTCCTGTGTGTCCCAGTTTCCAGTCCGAGCGAGAGTCTGGAGACAGAAACTTTGCCATCGGCTACTACCTGAAGGAGAAGAAGGTAAGGTCAAAGGTCATCTTTTTTTCCCTTTTACACTTCCAGTATTTTCGGTCATTCTCCTTCAGTAAGTTTGCTGTTCTTTTTCACAAACATGAATGCATTTACATTCTTTCAGTGTTTTCCAGAGGGCACAGACATGACCTCCATCCTCGACTTCTACTTCCAGGTAAATGGAAGATTAGATTATTGTTCAACTGATGAGCTGGTTTCTGTGTGAAACTAGCATTCTAAACCTTTTGGTGTTCCCCATCAGCTGTGCTCCATTGAGGTGACCTGCGAGAGCGCCAGCGTCATGGCGGCGACTCTGGCCAACGGCGGCTTCTGTCCAATCACAGGAGAGCGTGTGCTGAGCCCCGAGGCGGTGCGAAACACTCTGAGTCTGATGCATTCCTGCGGCATGTACGACTTCTCCGGACAGTTCGCTTTCCATGTCAGTATCACGTCCGTCAGACATTTACAATAATCAGCCTGTCGGACTGCTGCGGCTGTTCTGTCAACGCGTCGGCCTCCTTCTGTTTCAGGTCGGTCTGCCGGCTAAATCTGGTGTCGCTGGCGGGATTCTGCTGGTTGTTCCAAACGTGATGGGCATCATGTGTTGGTCTCCTCCTCTGGACAAGCTGGGCAACAGCGTCAGAGGCATCCAGTTCTGCACGGTCAGCTCCACCACACATTTTATGACTGAGTGCTTTATGAATGTGCTTCATCGTCTGGTGTTAACAGAGGTCATTCTCATCTTCCAGGACCTGGTTTCTCTCTGTAACTTTCACAACTACGATAACCTGAGACACTTTGCTAAGAAACTGGATCCACGCAGGGAGGGAGGAGACCAGAGGGTGAGTCCCAGCACAATGCTCCTTCATCGGTTTCTATCCATCCTCCTCCTCCACCACCTGCTGCATCACTCTTATTTTCCTCTTGTTCCGTTTCTCGTTGAGGTTTATTTTTAGTGCAGAGGGGTCATTTTATCAGGCAGTGAAACGTTTTTCAGGCAGTCTGCGTCACGTCCTCTCGCTGGGCGCTTGCTGGCCTGGATGCTGCGCGACCTTGTGTTGAGCATTTTAAGCCGTAGCACCATCTGGTGGAAGTGAATAGTATCACCAGTGTTGAAAGTTGATGCAGGTAAAGCTTCACTTCGAGTGCTCAGCTTTCATGTGTTTTGGTTTCAGGTGAAGTCAGTGATCAATCTCCTGTTTGCTGCTTACACTGGAGACGTCTCAGCCCTGAGGAGGTAAAAAAAAAAATCCAATTCCAGTCTGCTTTCCCATTAGGAGTGTTTCTTCCCATTTGTTACCTTTGTCCTCCTCAGAAGCCAGTATTTGTTTTTACACTAATATTAAATGTCTCGAGTCGTTGTCTAATGTTTATCCATTACTCGTCCAGGTTTGCCTTGTCCTCCATGGACATGGAGCAGAGGGACTACGACTCCAGGACGGCCCTGCACGTGGCAGCTGCTGAGGGTAAAAACACTGAGGAGATCATTAATGAGTCCTGATCAGTGTGTTTCTGTTTGTGCAGCTGATGTGTGTGTGTGTGTGTGTGTGTGTGTGTGTGTGTGTGTGTGTGTGTGTGTGTGTGTGTGTGTGTGTGTGTGTGTGTGTGTGTGTGTGTGTGTGTGTGTTTCAGGACACGCCGAGGTGGTTCGATTCCTGCTGGAGGCCTGTAAAGTCAACCCAGTTCCCAGAGACAGGTAACCACCAGCAAACTGAAGTATTATGTTCTTCATTCCTGCAGCTGCCAGCTCTGCTCTGACCCTTCCCTCTGCTGCAGGTGGGGGAACACACCCATGGACGAAGCGGTGCACTTCGGCCACCACGACGTGGTGACCATCCTCCGCGATTACCACACCCAGTACAGCCCTCAGGAAACCACGCCCGACAAGCAGAACGCAGAGAAGAACCTGGACGGCATGCTGTGAAGGGAAGCGGCCGGAGAGAAGAAGCTGGATGGTTGTGTGTTCAAGAAGTCAGCCAAACCAACCCGGACGGGATGCTGCGAGGGGGCGACAGGACTCGGTTAGCACTTGAGAAAAGAAAATGTCTTAAATCAGAAAGGTCAGGAAGGAAACTGCATTAAACATCACACGTAGAAAACATGACATCAACCCAGACAAACTGAACAGTGGGGAAAAAAATCCCTGTAGAGACAACGTAGACAGCAGTCCCCTTAAACACAGAGCAGTGTAAACACTCCCCATCATGTTATTAGATGTTGTTGGTTTTTGTATCAATGTATGTACTTTGAGTGGGGGAATTTTTTTTTTTTTAATTTCTCCTTCTGTATTTCGCCATCTGCTTCGTAGCTTTGTAGGAAGTCATCAGCCGGCAGTTGAATGCTGGGTGAATTCAGCCGCAGTCCGAGGACTCTTATTTCTCTTATTTTTATTCACATGGTTGTTTTTATTTTGAAAAGCTGAAAACAGGAAGGTGTAATTAGGCATCCAGCGGGTGTGACAGACAGTTATAAACCTTCCTCACTTCATCATCACAGTGTGGTGGAATGTATCCTCCCCAAACACTTTGGTGTGTGTGTTTGTGAGTGTGTGTGAGATATTTATTTATCTATTTAAGATAAACTGTACAGTCATGTAGTGTGTGTGTGCGTGCATTTCTGAGATGAGGATAAATTAGTGTAAATACGTTCAGGTGTATAGTTGTAGTTCTGTCGTGGATCAGCTCACTGAAACAAAGAAGGCTCTGGTGGCTTTGATCACGAGGTGTGTGACGTCGATTTCACCAAAACTCTGGAAACATTTAGATGAATATTTGCATTTTTCTTTATTTCAACCATTAAACATTCAGCCTGTAAAGGTGAATATGACCGATAAGCTTTTGTTTTTGTGTTTACTCCCAGTTTCAGGGCGACAGCATATTATTTGATATTTATTTTATTGTGACATAAGGAAAGCGAATTAACTGGAGACAAACAGAAATGTTCAGGTGGAACCATAATCCCAAAAATGACCCGTTTACCCAAACTGGAGAACCAGCCAATCAGAGCTGCGGACATGTACTGCTGGGAAATACTAAAAAAGATGTGATATAATGGCAGGTAATTATTGTCCCAACTGGTTTTCCGTCATGCGTTCATGCTTTGGCTGGTACGATTGTGACACCAGTATTAAATTGTATTGTTGGTGGTATTAAAAAAGCCTTAAGATTAATCTTAAATGAAATCTTAAAGCGATGACTCCACCACTGGCAGTTACATCGAAATTAGGTCCAACATTAACACAATAACAACTGACTCAGCTAATCCTCAAAGTCTCAAAAATGAAACTGTTGCCACTTTAAAGTATTTGTCTTTGTTGAGTTGCACCTCTTCCATTTCATTTCATGCTGTAACACTTTATTTTCACTGCTATCAATCTCAAGATCTCTGTTTTTTTTTCCTGAAAATCAAGCTTTTAGTGCAGAAAATGTATTGACTGTAATGTATCACACGAGTTATGATGGTTTGTATGTAAACACTTGTTCCTGGAAAGGACTCAGGAAGACCTCCACAGCAGAACCGAGACGCTAAAAACAAACTGAAGGAGTTTTCTAATGCAGATGGATCGTTTTGTGTTTGTATCGTGTGCAGAACATACTTGAAATGTTGAGCAGATGTTTCATTTCTGCAGAGCTTTTGTGTGTTTGTAGCTTCTTGGAAGTTTGGTTGTTGTTTCTGTACAAACAAACCAAACCAGGCAATCAACGCGTCTGCAATATTAACAACCCACAGTTCAAGTTCAGTGCAGGCGGAAACATTTTCACTCCTCTGGTTGGGATCAGTTCACTGAAATTATTTAAAACTCATTCGTTTCAAAGTGATTGACGAGAAGCACAAAGTTGTACCCACAAACTGCAATATTTAGAAGAAGCAATTAGCAATAGCAAAAGTCATGATTGTAAGATGAAGTCAGCAATATGGATTTGATTAAGTGATCCCGACCGGCAGCTCCGCTCGCTCAGCTGTCATAGATATGAAGTGACTGAAGTACTCTGAATGTAACGTGTTTGGTGTCGTTCTGTCTCCTCTTCATGTATATTTATGCTGTCGCAGGCAGCTCAGATATCTATTCACAAATCAAACATTGAATAAAAGCTATAAAATCAATTGGATGTCTGTATTTTGGGGGGGTTTCATGAATTTCATGTATGATCCTTTTATATTGCTTTTGTTATTGTTTTCCTGTTGTTGAGAACGCGGCAAGCGAACTGGCCGTCGAAAATGGGCAGATCATCAACACAAGACTTGCAATTTATGTGAAATTATAGATTTTAAGAAACTAATGTATTTAAATAACGATGCCGTTGCGGTTAATGTTTCATGTGTGTCGCTTTCCCTCCTTGCTTTGTGATAATATATACACACATATACTGCAGGCTTATGCTTCAAGGTGTGGAGACACATGAGCAATTGCAGTTACCCAAACAGGACACAAGATGTCACTGTGTGTCCTTTACGTTGGCATCCATCTGTACAAAACTATATTATTTTCTCTTCTGATGGACAGTTAGTATAGCTATATTTTTTACCTCATTATTTATTTGAATGGATTTATTGGGAACATTTATTTTGTGTTTGTTTGTATAGTGATGTTGCATGTTAAGACTTTTGTGTCACACTTGCAGATATATGGCCTCAATGGATCACATCTTGGAACAACACTAACATGGAACAACAGGCACACCATCAACACTATCTTGGAACAAGCTAACATATTTTACAAGCTACCATTTCCAGGTGCTGCTGCTGCCACCTTTAGTGTTGAAAGGATGGATTCCGACATTGAGCATTTAGAGCCTACAAAATCACTTTAAAATCTTCACACACACCACACCGGGATGCTCACTCACCCACACCCACTTGCTCACACATCCATGCCTGCCTGGAGGGGGGCGGAGGGGGGGCCAAAATCCTCAGCTGCTCTCTGGAAGTACAGACGATGGTGTTTTTATATTTGTTTAGGAGATATTTAACATGCACTGACTGAAAAATAAAAAGGATTTGAATTGCATCCATTTAAAATTAGCTCAAAAACCCACAGAGCTCACAGCGTCAGGTTTGCAAATGACATGATTTTTGGGGACAAAAAAAAAGGATGAAACCCCCTTTCTCCTCCCCCAGCTCTATGTTACACACATGAGTTAGCCAACAGTCCTCCCCTCTCCAATGAACACCTTCTTTATTATAACGTTGACTTCTCCCTAATGTTCTCGCATGTGTTTATGCACTCTTACCTTACGCACGCCTGTTCCATGATGACATAGAATTAACATATCAGTGTGAAAAACCTAAATGGATTACCCTTCTTTAAAACTAATGAGCACTTGGATGCCCAGTATTAGCATTTGTCATCTTTTTGGGGTGACGTGAGAATAAATAATTGAAGAGAGGCTGAGTGTTGTCTTTGAACAATAAATACAACATCCCACCACCTGATCTCCAGCTTCTCATGTAGCTCAGTGGAGTAAGGGGGTATTTCTTGTTTGTAGATTTTTTTGATAAATAAAAGAAAGAAAAAAAAAAAGAGTAAGGGGGTGCTACTAATGCCAAATGTTGCTGGATCAATTCCAATCTGTTGTGAAATTTTGTTTTACTTGTAAACCAAGTACTGAGCCACCAAGTGTAGCTCAGTGAAATAAGTTGTTTTTTCTTAATGGTTGAAGGAAAAAATGATCAAATCCTCTTATCATGATGTTTTCAGTTTCTTCCTCAATCAATAGAAAAAACAGTACATAGCAGTAAAGCAGTAAACTAGCATAGCAGGAAGCTGTCAGCCTCAGGTGTAGCTCATTGACATAATGACCATGCTCCTTTCCCCCTCCCTTTGCCTTTGTTGGCAAAACCACAAAACAAAAAAGAAAGTTGAGGGGTTGCCCCCCACTCCCACTCCCCCCCCCCAAAAAAAAGGGGGGGGGGGGGCAGGGGGATTTTTTTTTTTTCAGGGGGGCAGGGCCCACCGGGCTTCATAAGATTTGAACTCACAACCTTTGTCTCCAGAGTCTCCTCTTACAGCCTGAGCTATAGGACAGACAGCTGGCTGCTGCCTGTCAGAGCTTTTCTCTTCTTCCTTTAGATATCGGTCTGCAAAAGTCAAGCAAAGACAGCACTCAGCCTCTCTTCAATTATTTATTCTCACATCACCCCAAAAAGATGACAAATGCTAATTCTGGCCATCAAAGTGCTCATTAGTTTTAAAGACGGTTAATCCATTGAGGTTAGTTCATATCATGATTTATTCATTCTCAGAGGTAGAGAAGTGGTTGGATTCCGTGTCCCGGCAGCATTTGTCAGAAAATTGAGCGGTCTGTCCCACGAGGCACGTGAATCAATAAGCTTGCATACCGACGTGGCATGCAGCATGAGTTACCTTGCAGTGGCTGCAGAAATGACCTGGCTCCTCAGACGCAAGAGTGGATGAAGACTTTTCTTGCATCAAACAACTGAGAGGTTGCCTTCACATGTTCATGACACCGGAGTCAAGTTACAGTAATAATAAAACCAGTCTGTGGTCAGAAGGTGTGTTATGTTTCCTGTTTTGTGTGTATGCAGGTTTCTACACTGAACTATGCTCAGAGTTTCATGTTTTTTCATTGTTTTTGTTATTGAGAGGTCGTTGAGATGAGATGCAGCTGATGGCTCAGGCTGGTTCTACTGTTTCCAGCAAAACTTTTCAATCCTGACATGTTGGCCACTCAAACTTAAAGAACAGATCAGCCACAAACCAAGAGCCTCCTGGCATGAGGCCTGATTCGCACCAGTGCCCCCTGGGCCAACCTCTTTTCTCACACCAATATTAATTAATTAAGTATTCTTCAATATTGATAAGGTCTTTGGAGACCTTATTGGGAGGATTTCAGCCTTTATGTTGGTTTTGGAAACTTTTAAAACACATTTAATCATCAGTGCTGTATACAGTAGGCCTATATGCTGTCGTGTTAATATGGGTGCTGTTGTGTGTAGTTACTTTCAATGACCACTGGAGGGCAGTGATCTCTGTCTCTTGCTGTAATAAAACATCGCCTTCGTCTCCAGGCAGTGTCGTCTCTCTTTTCTGGCTTCTTACACACCAAACGATTTGTGATGATTTATTTCTTCAAAACCAACAGAACTCATGAAGTTATGAAATAGTTTGATTGCTGTAGCTTTCCCACTGAAAACTGAAGCTAATGATACAGTTTCTTAGATAAAACGCTCAGGAAAGCTCCACACGCGCATTTCATGTATGCACAGACATTCACATTATATCATTTAATCTTTTAACAGAGTTTCCTTTGAAAAAGTATGTTTTCATAGAATTTCTGCTACAAAGAAGCCGCCATGCACAATCACATTCCTGCATTTCACTGTTTTAAAGTTGGGCTTATGAAGGGTTTTTCATTCGGATTTTAGAAAAACTAGGGCTGTCAGTTTAACGCGTTAATTAGATTAATTAATTACGCTGCAAATTAACGCGCTATAAAAATTAACGCAATTAATCATGAGTGGCAAGTCAATGCGCAAGCATTTTAAATTTGGCCCTTTGAGCGACCCGTAGACTGCAGTGGCAGGTCGCATATTACCTGCGCCACTAGTCAAAAGCAGGGTGACAACAGACGCGGATGCGACACCGGAGAGCGAGGCAAGCCTGCTTGGACCTTTGAACGGCAAGTTTATTTATAAAAAGAACAAAGACGGGACTATTAACAAGAACGCAGTGATTTGTACTTGTGTAAAAAAGAATTTTCCTATCACCGTAGCAGCTCCAGCCTGAATTATCATTTAAACGCTCCATGTAAACATGTAGTTGCTGCTAGTGCCGCTAGTGCTACCGTGAGCTCACTCCGCCAACCCACACTTGCTGAGTTAGGAAAACGAATGAGCAAAGCCACGACAGAAAAACTGACAAACGCAATCGCAAAGTGGGTTGCTGCTGATTGCAGGCCGATTTCAATCGTGGAAGACGAGGGCCTAAAAGAGGCGTTTCAGATAGCGTCATCTGACTCTAATTTCCAGCTACCGTCGAGAACTACAGTGATGAAAAGAATTCACCAGCTGTAATGTGAATGTCAGTGAATTGTAATGTCCTAGAATTCAAATTCTTTATTTGGGGACCTTTAGCAGATATGAGATTAAAATGCGATTAATTAGATTAATTAATTACAAATCCTGTAATTAATTAGATACATTTTTTTAATCGCCTGACAGCACTAATAAAAACATATATGTACATAAATAAAGTGACAGATCACTTGATTTAGACTGGCTCAGCTTCTGTATGTGGGTCACTTCCACCCTGACCGCAGTCATATAAGTGCTACTGTTCTGGGAACTTTTAAACTGGATCGCTGAGTTTTTCCAGTTCAAATGGGGCTCGAGCCTCTTCATTCTTCCTCCTGATTGGTGACTTTACTGCCCTGTGTACCTGACTCCATAATCTGACAGCTTCAAGGTCTACAATACCACAAAGAGCATATCACATGATCAACCAAGATCTTAAGATCTCTAAAGCAACAAAAGCTCCAAAAGAAAGTACAGTGTGAGGACGTGGATGAAAGGAAGGAACTGGCTCGTCCTCAGTTTTGGTCTGGAAAGTCGGCACTCATCTGGGAAGAGAAGAAGAAACGTTACACTCTTGTGGTTGACACAACACACAGCGACTTGTGCATGCAGGGAAAGGGCAGGCAGTGTTCTGTTAGCTGTGGTGTTAAAGAAGAGGCTCTTTTCACACCTGGCCTGTTTGGTTTGGGTTAGTGCAGGTGTGAAAGCGGTTAATCGATTTTTGCTGCAGAGCAAACAAACTCTGGAGCGGGTTTGTTTGTTTCCTGGTTATTTCTGCAGACACATCTGACCAATGATTGAAGTGTGCGTTCGGCATTTTGGCTCCAACGCTTCAAATTTGCCAACTTTATTTATCAACTGATTCAGACCAGAGCAACCAAACAGCAGGTGTGAGCAACACATTCATGCTGCATCTACCTGAACGTCAAACTCTTCAAATCCAGAAATCAGATTGTTGGCCTGAAAGCAGAGCAAGAAGAAAGAGACAGACAGACAGACAGACAGACAGACAGACAGACAGACAGACAGACTTATTTCATCATTTCCTGATTTCCCTCAACATCGCGGCTCTGACATTCAAAGGCGAGCCAGTTCTGGAGCTGGACCTCAACAGAGCAGTATTTAAAGCGGCAGCGGCACAAAGCAGTACTCACCACAGCATCGATATCTCTGGGACTGACGTACTGCGCCAAAGCCTTGTAGTCATCAGGAGACATCGGCATCATGTTGTCCTGCAGTCTGGACGGATGCCTGGACCAACAGGACAGACGAACATCCGCATTAACTGCCCAAGCTTGTACTGAAACTTCCCAAACCTTTGAGCTTTTGCATATAAAGAAAAGAAATACATCATGTTTCTGTGACTGATGCTTACACTTCTGAGACTGAGATGAGCTCCGTCTTCATGTAGCCGCTCCTCTCTGGGTTCTCCACGTCCATCGGCTCTGGAGCTGAAGTCAGTCAAACACAGGTAAATGTGATGGAGAGGAGGTGGCAGAAAAATACTTGGGTACAGAACTTGTTGTGCGACTTACTCTCTGAGGGTTTGGGGTAGTACTTCCCAAAGGCCTTGTCTTTCGGGATGTCCGGGTAGAGGAAGCGCAGCGGGTTCTCTGGGATGTTCTCAGCAGCCATCACCTTGTAGGTACGGATGATGTCAGGCAGAGAGACGGCAGTCAGCTCCTTCTTGGTGTACGGCTCCACGGAGTGGAAGACCGGCTTGTCTGTTCGGAAAGAGACGCGTCACAGGTTCAGATGGTGAGGAATGCCAAAACCACAGTGTGGTATTAGTACACTGAATGAATGCTGTGCTCACCGTGGACGTCATGCTCGATCCAGGTGAAGGTGATGGCTCCCTCCCTGCTGCTCTCGCTGAACCTCAGCAGGAAGGTACCGGGACACTTGTCACTCAGCAGAGCCTTCTCCCTCTCCTTACTGATGAAGCCCATGATGGAGCTGCACGCAGACAGAAAAACACTCAAACATCCGCTCAGGAATGTTTCCCGCTCACTCTAAAAACCACGACACGGGCTCACCCGTCGTTCCAGAGGGGAAGCAGGTGTCTTTTAATCACGTCCAGGATTCCTTCGATCCACAACCAGAAGGGGAAAGCTTTCTCATTGGCGCTCTGCTGCAGGACAGAAAGAAAGGTGCACAGGTACCGTCCAGAGGAGACAATAAAAATACATAGAAATATAGATGCAATATGAAAGACTAACAATGTTTCCCTCTCTGACCTTGCAGAACTTGGTCCATGGGATCTGTCCCTCTGGGTTCCTCTGGGCTTTGGCTCCTGCAGAGACACAATCAGCTGTGAGCTCGTCGATTCACCAGCTCACAGTGTAACAGTGCAAAAAGCCTGCAGGTGTCAAAGGGGCTCCTACCGAGCAGTTTGTCCGCCAGCATGTTGAGCTGCTCCTGGTTCAGGCCTCGCTTGGTGACGGAGGAGAACTGCCAGCTGAGGACCTCGGACAGCTGAGACCACTTCGCTGTCGGAGGGGAGATGAAGAACTTCAGATTCTGAGGATGAGGAGAGGAGAAGGAACTTATGGTGTGCGTGTGATTTTTGAGGCCAATACAGAGATTTGGTAATGATTTAAATATGAAATTATTAATATGACATATTTTGTGTGTGTGTGATCACCTTGGGCTCGGTGGTCAGCATGTTGTACCAGAGGATGGAGGCCCAGCCGCTGGGCAGCTGACAGACGTTCGAGATGACCACAACAGGCAGAGATATGGCCTACAACAACGACAGCATGTAAACAATAACATTAAAACATTACATTTTCCCTTGAAGGGCAGACTGTGGACTGCAGGAGTGAACCGTCTCCTCCGACAAACAGTGTTCAGTCACCTCACCTCCAGTTTGATGTCCAGTCCCGACTGGTTGAGCTGCAGCTCGGACTCGAAGCTGAGCGAGTGAAGCTCCTCGGTGACGATCAGAGGACCCTGAGCAAACACACGCAGTTCACACAAAACTACAAAACACGCCAAGAAACAACACAAAACACTCTGCAGGAAACAAGGAAGCCTCCCGAAGCTCCTGGAAAATGACTGAAGCTACGTTTGCGTCACGTCGCTGAAGCTCTTACCTCATTCGTTCGGTTGCCGGCAACTTTCTGCTCTTTCAGTTGCTGCATGGAGAAGAAAAACAAATGAGAGAAACTCGGCGTTTCAGTTTCAGCCAAAGATCCCGAACATGCTGGGATTGTTTTTGTGCATCGGGTTTTCAGCCTACTGGAGCATCTAAAGGGATGAAGGGATCTAAATCTAAGTCTCACCAAATGTCTGAACTCTGCTGCCAGGCTGCCGTTTGACTCCTCCATGTTCATCACTTTGGTGTTTGTTCCCAAAATGTTGAACTTCCGAAACCTGATGACAGACAGTCGATCGTATCATTGGATGCTCTGGTAGTATTACTTATATGAACATGCTGATGTGTGTGTCAGTGGTTTTGGGACGTACCCTTTCTTCTCTGTAACATCTCTGAGGAGAAGCAGAAATGAAGAGATTATTTTAAAAAACGTGCTCAGACACACACACTCTCAACAGTTTTCAGTGGGTGATGAACTTTGAACCACAGCTTACTTATCAAACACCGCCTTGACTTTGAGCTGGTAGTTAAACTCCTGCAGCTTCACCAGGAACCTGAACAGAAACCAAAGCAGGTTAATCAGCTGAGACAGGAAGCTGACGCACATCTGCAGAGTGGGAACAGACTTGAGAACAGATTTTATCTGCCCGAACTCAAAGTGTTTAATATGAGATGAAGCACGGAGTGTGCTGTTCAGCTATCAAATCAAATGGTTTTGACGTCACTAATCGGTTTCTTACCGCAGCTTGACAGTGAACTGGACGCCTGTTTTCAGCACCAGGGGTCTCTGTGGGTGGGTGGGCATGCAGGGCTGCCTCTCTACAACCAGGGAGCTGCACGCACGCAGGTACACACACACACACACACACACACACACACACACACACACACACACACACCGAGTCCATTACTGCTTGGACTACGACCCACAAAAAACTGTGTATTACAGTTAAATGAGCTATTTAAAAGCTATTCAGCAATTTCTAATTGCTAATCAATAATCAGGTGATCAATAACTTGTGTGTAAGAGGCTCCTCACTTGGACAGGAGGTTCTTGAGGAGCTCCAGGGCACGGGCCTCCAGGTAAGCTTTTTTCTGTGTGATGGGGTCGCTGTCATAGGTGAACTTCTGCTCCAACTCCTGCAGCTTCTTCAGGTGCTGACGAACCTGCTGGAGACTCTCTGCTACTGCTGTGAACCTGCAGGAGGAGGAGGAGGAGGAGGAAGAGGAAGAGAGAGGAGAGATGAGGAGAGACAGGAGGAAGGAAGATGAGAGGAAGAAGAGAGGCAGGAGACGAAGACAAGAGGATAGGAGGAGGAGAGACAGAAGGAAGAGGAGGAAGCAAGAGAGGCAGAGGGAAGATGAGGAGGACGAGAAAGAGGAGAAGAGGAAGATAAGAGGAAGAGAGGGGCAAGAGAGACAGGAGGAAGAGGAGGGAGCAAGAGAGGCAGAAGGAGAAAGAGGAGAGGGATGAAGGGAAGACGACGTGGATGAAGAGGAGCAGGTTCCCGACAGAGAGGAAGTGGTGGGTAGAAAAAGAAAAAACGTTTATCTGTGTCTGTTTATTTTACTGTTGTTTGTTTGTTTGTTTGCGGGACACAGGAAGTCTCACCAATTCTGCAGCTGATCCACGCAGGCGTTAGGCGGACCGCCAATGCAGGCGATCTGCTGCCGCTGCTTCCACTCAGGAAGCTCCTCGGAGATCAGGTCCGACAGCAGCGCCTGCGTGACGTTCAGGAGGTCGGTCAGCTGGATCACCACGTCCTGACGGGCGGCGGAGGGAGGGGGGGAGAGAGAGACAGAGAGAGAAAGAGAGAGAGAGAGCGTTCGGTTTGAATCAACATGTTCCTCTGTTTTGGATGAGGGGGTGTCATTTTCAGGTGTGTTCTCTCAGGGATCAGCTCGTCTCTGCTCACCTGTCGCTTGGCTTTCAGTTCAAAGCACATCCGCGCAACTGTCATCTTCTCCTTCTCCAGCTCTTTCGGTGTCATGCCGTTCATTTCATTCTCTGCAGAGACGCAAAGAAAACCTTAAATCGCAGTTCTAAAAGTAAACCAAAGACGTTTCTTACTGGAGGAAATGAAATGATGTGAATGAAGCTCAACGTGTTTCCCACCTCTGTTCTTCAGCGTGTTGATTTTGAAGTCGTACTCATCCTGCAGATCCTCCAGGTTCTTAATGTTCTGATCCACCACCTGATGAAGAAGATTGGACATTAGTGACATTTTAGGGGCGTGACGTCAGGCCACGACCTGAAGCTTCGGCTGCAGACGTACCTGGACTCGGTCTTTCATCTCCTTCACTTTGTTGTCCAGCTTCTGTTTCTCCACCACCATGGCCGACACTGTGCCCTCACCCTCCTGCTGCAGACAGGAAGGAGACACGTTTACAGTCCACAAAGAAAAAGCATTGAAAAAAAACACCTGCAGCCTCCATGACAGAACACAAAGCACTGCTGTTTTAATAGAGATGACAGCTTCCAGAGGCGTGAGTGAATATCTGTGGTCCGCTGACCTGCTGTGCATCGATTAAAGATTTCTGAATTGAATTCCTAAAACATTTTGGGACTTGTCGCCTGTAAAATGACCAAAATGAATAATATGAAATGAATAAATGGAATAATGCTGCAGGTTTTACCTCTGTGCTCTTGGCTGTGGCAAGGATCTTCTGCTCCTCCTTCAGGTTTCTCGAGATGATCATGGCCATGTGGACCGGGTCTTCCTGGAACCGATCCTGAGCAGACAGTCACTCCACATTTAGAGCTTCTCACCAAAATGCTAAACCACAGTGACACAAAGAATAAAGACGGACCTGCAGGTTCCTCTTGATCTTGCGGATGTTGTGCTGCAGCAGGAAGTTGTTCTCCAGGGCGAAGCGGCTGTGCTGGTCGTCCAGCTGAGCCAGGAGGTCGTGGAACCGAACTGTGGCCAGAGAGTCCTGAAACGCCACCGTGTCCCTGAGGAGGAAACTCTACTTAAAAAAAGGCAGAGAGACAAGAGACGTGACGTGGTTGTAAACAGCGCAGCTTTCTCGTCATCTTACCAGTCGATGCTCTCGATCCATTTGCTCAGGTACTGACGGATGTCCATGGGGAACGAGTCGTCATACAGCTGGTCCACCTGCTCCAGGTACTTGCAGTCCAGCATCTGGAGCTGGCACCACTGAGCCATCTTCTGGTGAACAAGAGCAGCTTCATGAGGATTCAGGGATCCAAACATCAGCCAAACCAATGCTTCATTTTTAAACTATGGATGTTTTACAGCTAAAAAAAAGACAAAGTGTGTAATGGAATTGAGACACCATAAAAAAGAATGCTTTTACTGTTCAGATTATATCATTTCTATACTCAGATTATGATCTGCAGGATTACTGCAACCTCCCAGTGTTCCCACTACAGTCAATAAAGTTTCATCCAATCCCTAAAGTCACCTTAAAACCTGCAAAATATAAGAATAATGTATTAACTTTATAACTGTTTCTGACCACTCAGTGTGGTCAGAGGTCAAAGGTCAGGGAGCTCCTGACCAGCTGCTATATTGTCCTACATAAACAATTACTGCCAGACAGATGACTGAGTGAACGTATTAAATGGTACATTACTGAATGCGAGCTTCACTTCTTCATTAACAGACACAAAGCAAGAAATAGGAAATCAGAAGTGCTGACTAATTATTATGGGCTGTATCCTTCTTCCTCCCTGACTCATTTCTGCTCAGAGAAAAGTGGATAAGGTCTTTAATCTGGAAGCATGGACGTTAAATAAGCTTGAAAAAAGAAGTTTGAAACAATGCATTCAAAGTCTACAGCGAAGTCCAACATCTGAGACTTAAGGGCTTTTAAAATGTTGTGTTCTTTTAACAGAAAATGCAAAAACGAAAGACAAATCACGAGTAAACACAACCATCCTACAATGCAACTTATTCATTAAACATACTTCAGCTAAATGAGAAAACTGAAGATTATTGATGCATCAAACCTTAGTTCTTATTATTCAAACGCAACAGTTTCCATTATAAGCTGGCAATGGTGAATGTCGGAGGAGAAGTCCATAGGTTTCATTTTCCCCACTGGTTCCACTCTGCCTCCAGCATCTGTCCAAACAGGTCCTACGACAGATCTCTTCCCTGGAGCCACTTGGCCTTGCGAGCAAACCACACTCCGTCCAGAAATGCCACTTTTTGAGGATTTCTTCTGTTTCGCCGTTAATAACAGAGTCATACAATGACATGTAACATTTCATCTACATGATTAGATTCCACTGGTGAATTCGTCTAACGTGTCACTCATCTGAGGGAAAATATGAAATGAAATGACGACATTTGGGACAGGATATTGTTCATAACAAATCTTTAACATAACATTTAAGGTGGTGGGTGGTGACGGATTCCGTGAACAACTATTCCGTTTAATTTTGACTGAAATAACTGCTGCTGGGTGTAGCAAACATACAAGAGGAAGCCAGCGACATATAAGCGACCATTATCGCTTTTCTAACCGCAGTTTTTCGTTTCACATGTTTAACTAGCAAAGCCAAGTTTCAACTACCCAGTTTTGTACGTGAGTTTGGCGTTTTCTATGACAACAAATAGCGGGTTTGGGCTACATTTTGACGCTGTGTGAAGATGTAGGTGATTAAACTTACCTTTTATTATAAGGAAACGTGTTTTTTCTCAGGCAGAAATGTAATTTTATTTCCGAGGACGTTCCACAATTGTGCAACGAGCGAACCTGGCAGTGTCTGTTGACGTCGTGCAGTAGCTACAGTACGGAAACAGCGTCATCCAATCACTGTTAAGCACTTGCGACACATGCCCGCCCCTTTGATTGTGACAGCCAATCAGAGCGATAAATGTAGGCTGTTCTGTCATTTAGCAATCTTCCCCATAATAACAATTATACACTGTGTTTTTCATGTAGATTTGGAAAAATAAACATATGATTGAGAATAAATACGTTTTTTTTTAATTTCATGGACTCTAATAGTGTCAAATTAGCTTCAAAACATTTTTTAAATGATTAAAAGCAAAACCACTCAGAGGTTTTACGGGAGGAAAGCCAATAAGCAGAAGAGCTCACAGTGACCACGTGTTTTCAGAGAAAGAGAAAGTAACTCATCGCCAACTCCGAAACTAACGATCCAGATCACTTTACACATTACTAATGACATTTTGTCCTCAATAACATATAACTAAATACGTGACTGGAAAATAAGCCATTAAAAACAAAACAAAACAAAACGAAACAAAACAAAACAAAACAAAACAAAACAAAACAAAACAAAACAAAACAAAACAAAACAAAACAAAACACTTAAACCAATAACAAAAACAATAATATCCTTTCTATACACAGCGATTTCCAACCTCAAAGATGATTCTAAGGCTTTTGCAAAAACAAGATTATCAATAGGCTAGAAAAGAGGAAGAACTGAATACTGCTTAAAACAATGCACATTTTTATTCCCGCTATATTTGTTAATATTTATTTGTGTTACCAATTGTTCCTAAAGCTTTATAAACCTTATATAACACAATCTGAAACGTGTAGAGGTGAAAATATCACAATTGTGATGAGGGATCACAAGCAGACATTGCTTTATTTTGAAGGGTCACAAAGCATATGAGGGTGGAAGCACTGCTTTAGGGACTACTGTGTCTTGTTATTTAACGTGGTTCAGAAAACATGAATATTTGGTTGAGCAGCACACACACACAAAAAAAATGTTAATCAACAATACAGAAAAAAGATCTGAACAATTTACCAATTGTTACCAACCAACACATCCAAGCCTGTTAGTTTGCTCATCGAAGCATGACAAAATATGTGATAACTCTGTTATTCATGCATATATATGAGTCATGTGCAGCTGTTTTTGGACCCTCTCCTCACATACTTCAACACTTCACAGTATTTGTCAACATGTGGACATTTATAGTACATTCATGATTGATCAAATACAAATACAGAGTGCACAAAAATCTGCCTTTAGACAGTTACAAATATCTAAAACACACAGGTGGCATCAACTCTTGCAGCATTTACAATTGTTTACCTGTTTTTGTTCAGAGTGCAGTCCCTCAATTTGGAAACAATGTGTGTTAGCCCCACCTGGTGACAGAAATAAATATCTTTCAATATATATTTGAAGGACTTAACCAGAAACGCTGGACTTGTGTGCAGCAGATTTCAAAGAGATGGAGGATAATCAGGGAAACAAATATCTACTTTTTAAAGGACCATCCTTGTGTAATACTTGCACTTACATACTGTATATTCCTGTTGACCAGTTTCCAGTCCATACAACCACTGGTTTCAGTCCATTTCAGCAATATTTTCTAAGAGAATCAAGTTTAAAATATTTTTGCAATCACACTGAACAATGTGACTCCAACAGTTTGGTCTTTATTAGTGATGATGTGACATTATAGTCGCCTGTTAATGCAGGAACTGCTGCTAAATTGTTGGTGCCTTCAAAGACATAAATGTGCATGGAAGATAATCTCAGAGCTGTCTGCATAAAAGCAGCTTAACATATGATATTAAGTCATTTTACTGAGATTTAAATTTTTCATGAAGTGGAATAATTCTGCTTTTTAGCCATGCAAATCTCCGGTGGATTAATCTGCCTTATCTAAAGACAACTGTTGCAGAGAGGAACATCATGACACAACAAAAACATGACATGATCTGAGGCGTGTTTGCAGGAAATGGGACATTTTGTTCGCTGCAGAATCACAAACCTGTGTCACTCGTGGACGTTCTGTTCCAACAGCAAAACAAAGACTTTTGGGTCAGAAACCCCCGTGAAGCACAACAACAGTCAGGACATCTGCACTCGGCTTCAAATCAAGATCAAACCTCCCTCTGAGATCACAGTTCCTGCCCTCACGTTGTAATTGGCTGGAGGATCCAAAACCTCCCTGGCTATTTCTTCACTATTTCACCCGTCAGTGGTGATTTTTAGATCTGAAACCACCTCTAAAGGCTGGTTCTGTTGTTCTTTAGATTTTTGCTTGAGTCCAGCTTGAGTTCAGAGGTCAGGTTTTGGCGTGAAGCCATGCAAATTAATATTATTGCTTCCCAGCTGTATAGAATTACAAGTTTTTTACTAAACCACCACACACCACAGCTGAACGCTAAGATGAGCCTTTAGCTGCAGTCCTTCTAACATCCTCTAGATGGTCCTATACTCTGACTACAACAGGTAACTGACTGTGCACGATGATTGATGTGCGTTTATTTTCACTTTCTTGTACCAGGGTGACCTCCATTGGTTTAACTTCTCATGCTGCTGCAGTGATGTAGCAGTGCATGTCAGTACACTGTGACATCACGATCAGGTGTGATTACAGGTGCAACAACAAGCACCAATCCCACCTCTTTTAGCCACTTTCAGGGCAGCAAAATACTGTTTTTCAGTCTGATGTCAGGTTACTCTTTACCCCTCAAATATGCACACAAAACACGAAGAAGAGAAAGTGCAAAATGCCAAAAACAAGTTAGAAGAAGAAAGAAGACATTAAAAATCATCTTTGAAAATCTTTCATGCAAATGCATTAAAGCTTTAGGCCTCAAGGAAGGGGTAACTTGACGAGACAACCTCACAGGGGTGCCTTTAAGATTTGACTGACAGGTCTCTCAGCTTACCACTTTCAGTTGTGATGCGCATCGACTCAGCTCCATCCATTCACTCACAATGAACATTTTCTGGCTCCAGCAGCTGATTAGATGAGGACAGGGCAGCCATCAGAGCTGCTGACAAACTGACTGAGTTTGCATTCTTACAACATACCACACAATCCACCTCAAAGAACAACTGACAACAAAATCATGTTTCTCTCACACATCACTGCAATGCTCCTCAGAACAATTCACAGTGAGGAGTTTGCAAACAAGCTTTGGGACAGAAGGGCAATCTGTCAGCTTGGAGTCACTAGGTTCATGTTTTTCAAAATAAAGGCGCACATGGAAGATGCCCTGCAGCGTTTGTTCTGGTCAAGGCTCAAATCAGGACACGATTTCATAAGACAGGAAGCAGCAGGAGTCTGTCTGTCTGTCTGTCTGTCTATCTAGTTATTGAGTAGATGCTTCCACAAATGAGGTTTTGTTTTCATTAACGAATCTGCTTTTTACCAATGCATATGAATACATAAGCGTTGCATTATTTTCTGCCTGGATACTTTCTGTGCACCTGGGACTCCCTGAAAACTTGGTATTTAATCTGGTTAGGCTTAGTTTTGCAGAAATGTAGCAGTGCAGGCTTCAGAAATGCCAAGTTTTTAAGGCGTCCTGTGTGCACTTGGTGGATTAAACCGTTTATACACTTAAGAATGGTCTGCTCGCATCTCATTTGTAGATGGATGCTACTGGGTCTAAGTTTAGATTTTTAACGAAATACAGAATTTTTGCATCACTTTGTTGAAAACAAAGCTTCTACGATCGAGCCTATGTCCTGCAGAAGCCTGGGCATCCTCAGGAGCAGCCACAGTGGTCCACCACCATGGATGGGATCTTTCCGTAGATGATCTGCTCCTTTCGGTTGAAGTAGAGCATGTTGATGGGTGACATCTTGGTGGGTGTGCAGCACGGCCCTGCGGTGCCCCGTGGGTTGGCCTTGTTCACCAGGTGTGCATGCGGGTACTGCTGCAGGTGCATGAATTCGCATTCCCCCGAGCAGTAGTTGGCCCGGTAACGCTTGGGTGCAATGATCCAGTCCCAGCCGAATTCTTCAAAGTCGACAGTGAGCGGGTAGCGGCAGCAGCGGGTTTCTGCAGACTCCTCGTCGCAGTTGAGGCCCGAGTCACGGCGGGATCTCTTGGGGCTGTCGAGGATCTTCACTTCAATGAACGGTTGCTGGAAAATAATTGCAAACATTCTGAAAGTGCAACCACAAACAACCAGCAGCAAAAAAAGCCAAACTTTTGTGATGAAATTGCCAGAACAAACGCTTGAAAACCAGATCTTCAGTTCAGTTCATGTGCTTTTGAGATTTTATGTTAATATTTTGGTTGCACTCACCAGTCCTTCCTCTCCAGGCTCCACTGACGTGACAGCCAGATCTTCTCCTTTGGAGTCATAGGCATTGATCTCAATGCCGTAGTTGGTCTCCGGTTGACGCAGCCAAGCCTGCAGCAGAGACTTGATGTCGATGCTCTGCCAGGAGCCGGCGCTGGCGTCAGTGTCGACCTTCAGGGAACGGACTCTGACTCGGGTGTTGTTTCCCTCCTTCCCGGGTTTGAGGCGGGAGATCTGCAGGAAGACGGTGGTGACCATGTTGGCCGGCCGCAGGTGAACCCACAGCTGAGCGCGCAGGATGTTCTTGGGTTGGATCTTTGGACTGAGGCTGAACAGACAACAGGAGGACAGCTCGTCCTGGGCAATGGGATTCTCTGGAAGAAATCATGAAGTTATAAAATGATCTTGTTTCATGCACCAGCCTCGTGACAAAACTCATGCCACTGTCAGATTTCCAGTCATTTAGACCAGTTTGTGTGTCACCAAACTCACGTTTTGTTGTGGAAAAAGTGTGCTGTTTTGAGATTAACAGAATAATATTGGTGGAATGGCAGCATGGGTCAAAGAGGAAGCCACTGAATCTTGGAAGAGATCCAAATCAAGGGGTGGCTACAGGTATTACTTTCGTTTACATCGCGAGACAGAACATTTCGGCTTTTACAGAATAAATGCCTTACATCATACAACCCAACAGGTGGCAGTAAAGTTCAAAGGTGACAAATCAGCCAATTGTACAAAGCCAATGACTCCATATCACAAACCATATTCACTGGGACCAGGAACTCTCTGCTAAACACACACATAGCTGCTCTAACTTCATACAGAAAGAGGTCATTATGGAGCACTCAGTGGCTTCATCATTGCAGTAACAAGAAGTACATAATAAATTGCACAGTAGAGATGATGAGTTTTCAGGAAGGCACAACCATGTTTTGATGTAAAGTGCACATTTTCGTATCATAGAGGGATGGAGGATTGGCCCCGATGAAGGTCTGTGCCCTTCTACTTCTCTATTGTTTCACATGACCAAAAAAAAAATAGCTGGAAGGAAACAATATATTCACTCAACAGCCAGACATCGTCCCTTACTGAAACTGGACTGCGTGGCTTTGATTAGACGAGGACGCACACTTTTACGCAGAGCGCAAACGGTCGCTGGATCACATCCATCATTCTTGTCCCACTACTGACATGAGAGTTCAGCACGTGTCATTATTGAAATGAAAAGATTTGAGTTTTAATTTTTTGATTTGATGAGCAGAGGTTTAATTTATGGATTTTAAGTACGAACATCTGACCAAAATCAGACTGCTATCAGTATTTTGGATTAAAGCCCAGCATCGAGTTATATCTTTGCTCAGTGGGATACAAATAATTACAGTTTAGAGGCCCACAAAGTCGTTTGCGCCAAAACTGTTTTCGGCTACTTGGAAAACAAACTTTACGCACGACATTTACGCACGCATTACACGCTTTCAGCACGGCCTTCAGAGAAGGTACAGAACAAACAAAAGTACATGTGAAGCGTTTTTTTGGTTTGGTTTAGTTACGCTTGGTGGCCATGGTGATGATGGTCTCCGTGGTGGCGCGGTCCTCCTCCTCCACCCGCGGGTCGTACTGGTCCAGAAGCTGCGTCAGAGGTGGCGCTTTGGGCAGCAGCTGGCGGATCATGTCCCGGCTGATGTTAGGAGCCTGTTCGAGCCGCAGGATGCTGAGGATCTGCGACTTGATGCTGTGGAGCCTCATCTGCTTGCTGTGCTCCCGGAAGTCGCAGGCCGAGCACTGCTCTCCGCTCTCCGCCAGCAGCTTGGAGGTCTGGTTCATCTCCAAGGAAAAGCCCGCAGAGAGGAAGACGGCCAGGGTGAGTGAGAGGAGCATCCTGGAGAGAAGAAGAGGTCCGCGCAGTGACACTGTCTGATATGAGTCTGTCCCCGGAGCTCAGGACTTTATGATTGGCTGCGAGGAGGGTTTTTTTTTTTTTTTTTTTTTTTTAAGTCCGAAGGGAGATTTAAAGAGGTAGCAAAATTATTAACCAATATTTTTAGACGAATTTGTTAGTGACGAACTATGATGAGTCTTAATTGTCGCAGTGACTTTCCCATGTAGTTTGTTTCGTGTTTTTCCGTGAAATTGAATGAGTGTCACTGTACAATATGCGACAACTGCATGTGAACTGTAACATGTACAGGTTATTGTGTTAGTGTGCCAATTTTATCTCTGTAAAAACAAGAGGTTGTGTGTGATGCTGTGTGGGACGATCCGCCCAAGACAACTGATGCCATCAGTTGTTTCAGCAAGGGCCCCAAAACAATATTATTATAGTGTCTGAGTGACAGGGGGAAGCCAGCTGATGTTGCAGACTGACAGAATCCACACAATCTGATGACCGGGCCAACAAAACACCGTAAATGTCCGAGTGAGAATAGTGAAAAGTGATGGATAAATGGTTGAAATGTCTGTTTGTGGCCTAACGCACACAGTTCAAGCGCTAGAAAAGTTACAAATGCAAACGTCACCATTTGGAACCACTGATGGAATTCTGGTCATACGTTCAGTTCTAGAATGAAGCATAAATCCATCAGGAGAGTACAAATATGGACTGCTGAGCTGTGTTCGTCCCTTCTCGTCTTGGCTCTTGGCTGCGTGCAGAAAGGGAAACGACTATTTCACGACACATTGTCAGAATGTCGACTACTACATGGCGGAATATGTCCAAGAGGCAGAGGAAGCGCAAAGTAAGCTGAAAGTGATGATTTGTCTGTGTTGCAGTACAAATACATGCCAAGGCTCTGCTCAAAGACAAAATCTACCTGTTGATGTCATCATGTAAAGCAGAGACATTTCGGCTTAATTTATTTATTTATTTATTTATTTATTTATTTATTTATTTATTTATTTATTTATTTATTTATTTATTTATTTTATTTAAGATGAAAATGACAAATGGTCCTAACAAGTGTCCAAATCTTTTGTCTTTCAGCATCGTGAGTCTGTGAATGAGCTCACATCGCTCATGGCCAACCTGACCGCCTCAGGCATGGGGGACATCTCCACGCAAGACGACCCAAAAACGATGCGCTTCAGGTCCTCTGGTGGCGATTCAACAGGGAGTCCATGGTACGCACTAAACAGTCGTCCAAATAAAAGAAAGCAGGACGACGTGACTGACATGCGTGGAAACAGGTAGGTGTTACTATAGATTCTCTCCCTGTGAATGATTTACTCTGTACTGAATAGAAGATGCTTAACATGTTTTTCTTCTCATCTGCAGCCCGGAGAGAAAGAGACGAACTCTCCAGAAGGACATCCCTGCGTTTCTGCTGAAATACCCGCTCACCGGGTGGCAGAGACCAAAAAGAAAGACTCGCCGAGGAAGGCGGGGCCGAAGAAGAGGTGGACGCAAGAACAGGTAGGTTTTCCAATGACAACACGTCCACGTGGAATCAGTGCATCTGAAACCAGTTCCCCAGAAAGCCGGACAACTTTGGATGTTTTTAGAGTTGGGAGGGATTATTTGCTGTTAAAGGTCAAGAGATAAACCCTTTATTTTACACAGGCACTCGCAGCGTCCTGTCCAAGATTATGGCACACAAGAGGGACAGCAAAACAAGAGGTGGAGGCGTAAACGAGGCTGGCAGAAAAACGTAAGCTCTCTAATGACAATACACTCCGCTCTGCTTTGGATTATCAAGCAGCTGTCTGGGACAACTGGTCCTAACAAGTGTCCAACTCTCCTGTCTTTCAGCATCATGTCTGTGGGGACACTCACAGCTCATGGGCAGGTCCTCTCTCCAAGCAGCCACTCTATCCCAAACCTCAATAGTAAAATTACAAATAAAAAAAACTCTTGTGATTCAAAATCTTGTTTTATTTTTACTCTATTTTGACAAAAATTGTTAAAAAAAGTGTCATGTGGCTGAATGAGCCTGGAAAAGCTGCAGCTATATGGTGCTTCTTCTGAAATTTGCATCTCGTAAAAGTGATGAAAGTGGGTGGTTTTATCGTCAGTTTTTATTATCAGATTTTATTGACAGTGAACAAAAAGTCTGTGACTCTCTGATGCATATTTTCACATCAAGGATGTCCCCATCGCTCAGATGTGGCCCACCTGTATTTACCTTTCTACCAGTGTCCTCGCCCCTGTCCACGTCCACGTCCACAACCCTGCCAGTGGCCGAGCTTCTGATTTCGCCTGTGCTTTTTACCACGGCCGCCGTGGCCGTCATCTCCATCGCTGCAGCTGCTGTCATCGCTGCTTCCTACCGTGTTGAGGGCTGTGGTCACGTTCCTGGTCATGGTCATCATAGCGAGCGGGGCTGCGTCTGTCCCTGTAGCGGTCCTGATCAGGGTCAGGGCTGCGTCTCCTCTGCCGCTCGTCGTGCTCATCTCGACGCCCATCATCTCTCTGATAACCACCTTCACCATGGTGAGAATCTCCACGCTGCTCGTCTCCTCCACCTCTTCCAGAGGTGCGTCCAGATGCATGCTCCCTGTCGCCGGCCCCATGACCTTCCTGGTCCCCTGGCAGGGGGCCCAGGTCGTAGCCGGAGGCGGGCTTGTCTGTTGGAGCATCAATCAGAATAAAGAGCCCAATGAAGATGACAGATGATTATGGGACATTTTGTTGAAGAAATTTTAACAGCAGAAAATAAACATGAGCTGAGGGTCATACCTGTGCTGGTGCTGAACATTTCTGCTGATGGTGTTTGTCTCTGTCTTTATTTGGACTCCTTATTGGTGCAGCACTCAACTGAAGAAAACAGGGAGGTGCCCGTTTCCACTTCACTGAAACCAGTTGGACTGGAAAATCAAAGACATGGCAAACAACAAGGCACTACAATAAATCAATAAAAGCAGGTTCGTCTTTGTCAGGTGGAAACTTAAAATCTGCAGAACGCCAGCTTCTTAGAAACCAGTAAGTTCGCTCACTTTGAGCATTTTTGAGTCCAAGCCGAGATTGGAGAAGGCTTGAAAGAGCAGTCACATATGAATTCAGACTTTTGCTCCAGAGTTTTATGGGATTCGTCAAGCAGCTGTTCATATGAAGTGGAAAATATTGCATTTTTTTTTTTTTTTTCATATTTTCAACAAAAGGCAAAACTTGTCTCCGCCTTTGCAGAGAAATCATCAGTTTAACTTTGTTTTATTTAATTAGATCTCAAAGATCTGCTAAATATTTGGACAATTCTTAGCTGAAAGCCTCACTCACATGCAAGACTGCTGCATTTCTACTGAGAGAAGATAAATGTTACGCCTGGCCTAGGGGTGCACAGGCACAACAGGAAAAGAGCCCCCCATCTTCCCCAAGTCCCAAGTAGCCACAGATCCAGAGCAAGTTTCACCAGTGATTATAATATTTATTTACAACAGAAAATGAATGAACTGAAGGTTCCAGACAATAATGGCTTCAGGTTTTGCCAAAACCACAAACAATTCTAACTGAGGAGGATTCTACCAAAATAAAAGAACCAAAAGACATGAAACTAACCTCCCTGACTACGCAACACAAGAGAAAACAATAAGTTAACAAAACTGGCAGCCCACCCCTACTAGAAAACGTGTGGCCAGTTGGGAGAAGAGGGAGATGCTGAACGCCGTCTACCGTCCCACCGCCGACCCCCGTCTTGGATCCTTTAGCTGGCACCTCCGGAAACAGCCAATCCAGCCATTGACCAATCACATCTCCGCCATGACACACTCTAATCTGCATAAAGAAAATTATATAACACAGACGAGGAAACACACGAGAACTAACAGAAATTACGACTGAAGTCGAAACATAAAACTGTTTGAAACCAAACCTCAGTCTGTTTTCAAGTGTTGGATGTTTGTTGACTTGATGCTGAGCCAAACGAAATCTTGTCACCAGAGGTCTCTGATTCACAGTGCAAACACTGATTACTGCATGTTTATAGCAAATGAGGCATTTTAATGAGGAAAAATAAAGGGAAGGGAAAACGCAGTATTAGTACTTGTGTTACAGTAATATTTGCATGTAATCATCATTAGCCTTCAAGCAGTTACTCCCTCTCATGTCAAAAAGTAGTAAACTTTAGTGTATTATCATTATTATGCTCCAAAGGAAGGAGGCCATGTCTCCTCCTGATGTTCCAGAGACACTGAAGCAGGGGATTATGGGATGGAAAAGCACCAAACTATATGAGAATAACATAAGACTGCTGATTATGTAGTAGATTGTAAGACCACATGTAAAACACAGCAACAGCATCAACAATGCATGAACGCTCATCAGTGAGATCCATGAGTTTGTTTGCCGTGGTGCATGCTGGGAAGCTTCCCTAACAATGTAAAGTCACACAAGCAATCTAATGTGTAGTTTAACATGTTTTTGTTTTCAAAGTGTCAGAATACAATAAAAAAATAAAAGCTTTGAGTCTCTTTAGAGTCACAACATGTACATTGGACAGTAGGATTGTTTCACTTTTTCAGTTGTGTTTGATGAAAACTTATATTTGAAAAATATATTAACTTTTTTATCTTTATATGCTCCCATTAAACAAGAACTTTGTTCAAAGTGACTTCATTGGCGGTTGATAGATCTGATTAATTTTTACCTCTCTCACACCTCTCTGAGGGTTTAGTTTCACTCTCTGTGGACTTTGTGGCACAGATTGTTTTCTCCATCTCAACCTCCAGCTGAAGGTAATGTGACAACTTTGAAATGTTTCACTTGTTAACATGAGCTTACGTTAGCTTTGCTTCACTAGAAACAGCAACGATCTGAGCCTTCATTGTTCACTGTTCATTAAGAGTAGAAACAGAGAAAGTTGGTCCTCAATAGTTGATGCAGAGACAGCAGGAAGGAGCATTCAGAGGGCGGTGAGGAGCTTTTATTCTTTAATTCAATATGTGACTGTGTCACTTTACAAAAGAAACAAGTGTTGCATCTTTTTCTCCATTTGAACTACAATGTGTCTACTTGTGCAACTTGGTGGAAATCAACTAATTTATTCAGAAACTGTAACAAAGTACAATCTGGAAAGATTTGTACTTTAGTTGAATATTTCTGCTTCTTTATCTTTCTACTGTGTACATATTTTACCTTTTATTTCATTACATTCTGTTACTTTTATATGAAGAATTTAAACAAAAAACAAATAGTCAGTCCATTAAACTACAAGTCTACACAACAGTTAAAACTGGCTCCACTACCAACTACAAAAATGAAAGTACTCGTTACACATCAGTGATACAATAATAGAATAATAAAACTGTTAAAGGAGCCATTCTAATGACCTCAGAGATAATATAATATGCATTGCTGCCACATTCATTCTGACAGATATAACGCAGGTTGTTGTAAAGAACTACAAAGCTTTGCTTTTTGAGTTAAGCTGACATCATCGACGCACGTCTCAGTACTCACAGGTGCGGAGGGCGGAGGGACGCCGAGCAGAAATAGTTTTCAACCGCTCGCTCGACACTCGTATGAGTTTAATGCGTTTCATCCTTATTTTTTGTTTGACGGTTTTGAACGAGTCAATTTGCATTGCATTTGCATTTTTGATACATGCATGTGAAGTTTATTTGTCTCATTGTTTATACGAACGCACACTCGCACACATTCACTCGACCTGCTGCAAACCAACCTGGACCTTCAACCAACAATTCATCCCCTGTAAGTAACCCAAGAAAATGTTTGAAAGCGCATTAGAACGCGTTTGAGACTGTGCCTAGGCGTCCTGTTTAAAAGCCAACACAGGTGGTTTTCTGTATAAGCAGAGCAACATAACAGAAAAATTGAAGGTTTCTCTATAAGGCCATAGAGAAACCTTCAATTGTGCTGAATTTACTGAACATTAAAGAATCCGAAGCTCGGTGTGTGTCAGTGAATTTAAACGTTGCTCCATGCATCAGGTGTGTGTGCCAGCTGGTATTCACTTCACTGTAGCTTTATGGCGCCATCTAGTCTTCTGTTAGAAGAACTACAGCAGCTCTGCCTCACTCAGCTGTCTGCGGTCAGCTGACACTGACAGGGAACAGAAGACAGCCAATCACTGGCAGGAAACTTTTGATATTGTGGGGGGAGACATGATGGAAAGGATGATTTCAGCTGATGTGCAGATGAATGATTTGTGTTTCCAGATCAAAGTGTGTGTGAGCTGATGTGAGTTCAGCAGCATGAATCAGTGTGAGGACAGAGAGGAGGGAGTCCTCCACTCTAAAACCACTCTGTGTGGGGAAGATGATGGCCAGACCAATGCTCAGAGGTGAGATGAGCATCTCTAACTGTCCAGGACTCTGCCCCGTGTCACAGCACTCAAATCACTGGTTATTCACACTTGAAGCTGTGTGTGTGTTGTGTTGAAGCCCAGAGCAGCAGCACACCGCAGACTCTGCTGAACCTGGACCTGAACCCAGCTGTGTGTCCTTCAGGAGTGAAAGCTCAATGGATCGCTTTCATAGTTTTGAAGGAGAACAACCTACTGATGCACAGAAGTAAGCTGTGAATAACATTAAAATATTCCAGATTTACCCAGAGGGGTTTTTTTAAACTCTATGTTTGTTTTCAGCATCATTCTTCACATTTTCTCCGCACGCACGTTCTGATCGATGACTGCACAAGTAAAATCAGGGATTTTAGCGAAGCTATCAGATGCTGGCAAAGGCTAACCCTGATTCCGCCGAGTTCCTCCATCAAATCGACATTTTCTGGTTTTCAGTCATGTGACAGCAGAACATGCTGCACAAGTATGAAAGAAACAGCCAGAACAACTTCTGTGAACAACACCTGTACCTGTTCACCTTTGTGTAGCCCAGAGAAGTCGTAGCTTGACCCTTAGCTTTGGTTTCATCCAGTAATCTCTCGTTTTCTCTTTAGCTTTCCAGTGTATCACTCACTTCACCTGCTACAAGTTTATTGCTACTCACTACCTATGTGCACTGGACAGGTAGCATCCAATTAGCTCGTGTGAGCTGTGTGATGCTGTCCACAGCATCATAGGGGTTAATAAGACCTGGAAGGGCTAAACAAGACAAGCTGGTGAACCAACGCAGTACGAACAACACTTTAATGTCAGTGGAAAATATCTAATTCAGTGATTCCTCCACAGAGTTGACCTGGAGAGCTCAGAGGTTCCCAGCAACCAGTCTGCCCAGCAGCATCGAACACATCTGGACTCCATATTTATGGTCTGAACATGTGCAACAGCTACCTTTACATCCATTCTATCCAACATAGATCTGATGTTTGGTGTTTATGTAATATTCTGTTCCAGCTGCTGGAGGAGAACATTGTCACTTTTGTGACGATAGAGCTGAAAAAGATCCAGAAGGCTCTGAGTTCAGATTACCCAGAATACCCAGAGAGTCAGGGGGAGGGTGAGGAGGTGTCGTTCGGTGAGGATGCAGAGCAGAGGAGGAGCAGCAGAGAGGCATTTCTGAAGATCACGCTGCACTTCCTGAGGAGAATGAAGCAGGAGGAGCTGGCTGAGCGTCTGCAGAGCAGTAAGTGGATTTCTCTGTAAAGATTTAACACGCTGCATAAATAGGACATTCACTGATGTCTCAACAGATGGAGGAAAATGTGTTTATATGTCCAGTCAGTCAGTCAGTCAGTCAGTCAGTCAGTCAGTCAGTCAGTCAGTAAGGGTAACTACATTGTCACGTACTTCACAAATCACTTCCTGATATCGTATTTTGTGTATTCATTCAGAACATCTTACTGCATTTAACCAACGTAAACATAAATCTAACATGAAGGAGAAGTTCCAGTGTGTGTTTGAGGGGATCGCTAAAGCAGGAAACCCAACCCTCCTGAATCAGATCTACACAGAGCTCTTCATCACAGAGGGAGGGACTGGACAGGTCAATGATGAACACGAGGTCAGACAGATTGAAACAGCATCCAGGAAACCACACGGACCAGAAACCACAATCAGACAAGAAGACATCTTTAAAGCCTCACCTGGACGAGATGAACCAATCAGAACAGTGATGACGAAGGGAGTGGCTGGCATTGGGAAGACGGTTTTAACACAGAAGTTCACTCTGGACTGGGCTGAAGACAAAGCCCACCAGGACATACAGTTCATGTTTCCATTCACTTTCAGAGAGCTGAATATGCTGAAGGAGAAGTACAGCTTGGTGGAACTTGTTCATCACTACTTTCCTGAAACCAAAGAAGCAGGAATCTGCAGGTTTGAAGAGTTCCAGGTTTTGTTCATCTTTGATGGTCTGGATGAGTGTCGACTTCCTCTGGACTTCCACAACAACGAGATCCTGACTGATGTTACAGAGTCCACCTCAGTGGATGTGCTGCTGACGAACCTCATCAGGAGGAAACTGCTTCCCTCTGCTCTCCTCTGGATAACCACACGACCTGCAGCAGCCAATCAGATCCCTCCCGAGTGTGTTGACATGGTGACAGAGGTCAGAGGGTTCACTGATGAACAGAAGGAGGAGTACTTCAGGAAGAGGTTCAGAGATGAGGAGCAGGCCAGAAGAATCATCTCCCACATCAAGACATCACGAAGCCTCCACATCATGTGCCACATCCCGGTCTTCTGCTGGATCACTGCTACAGTTCTGGAGGATTTGTTGAAGACCAGAGAGGAAAGAGAGCTGCCCAAGACCCTGACTGAGATGTACATCCACTTCCTGGTGGTTCAGTCCAAAGTAAAGAACATCAAGTATGATGGAGGAGATGGGTCAGATCCACACTGGACTGCAGAGAGCAGGAAGATGATTGAGTCTCTGGGAAAACTGGCTTTTGAGCAGCTGCAAGAAGGAAACCTGGTCTTCTACGAATCAGACCTGACAGAGTGTGGCATCGATATCAGAGCAGCCTCAGTGTACTCAGGAGTGTTCACACAGATCTTTAAAAAGGAGAAAGGTCTGTACCAGAAAAAGGTGTTCTGCTTCGTCCATCTGAGTGTTCAGGAGTTTCTGGCTGCTCTTCATGTCCATCTGACCTTCATCAAGTCTGGAGTCAATCTGCTGTCATCTGTATCTAAAGTTGTTCTCTGGTTTTCTAAATTCTACAGAGACAAACCTGAGCTCACATATCTCCACCAGAATGCTCTTGACAAGGCTTTGCAGAGTCCAAATGGACACTTGGACTTGTTCCTCCGATTCCTCCTGGGTCTTTCACTGCAGACCAATGAGACTCTCCTCCGAGGTCTGCTGACACAAAGAGGAATTCCTCTTTGTGTCAGCAGACCACAGACAGGAAGTGGCTCAAAAACCAGTCAGGTAACGGTCAATTACATCAAGAAGAAGCTGGAGGAGACTCTCTCTGCAGAGCAAAGCATCAACCTGTTCCACTGTCTGAATGAACTGAATGATCGTTCTCTAGTGAATCAGATCCAACAGTCCCTGAGTTCAGGAAAACTCTCCACAGATAAACTGTCTCCTGCTCAGTGGTCAGCTCTGGTCTTCATCTTACTGTCATCAGAAAAAGATCTGGATGTGTTTGACCTGAAGAAATTCTCTGCTTCAGAGGAGGCTCTTCTGAGACTGCTGCCAGTGGTCAAAGCCTCCAGGAAAGCTCTGTAAGTGGGATTTATTCATCAGTAAATTCTGTGCAATCTTTTAACAGGAGAATAAATCAATAACTTCTGCTGTCTCTGCAGACTGAGTGGCTGTAACCTCTCAGAGAGAAGCTGTGAGGCTCTGTCCTCAGTCATCAGCTCCCAGTTGTCCAGTCTGAGAGAGCTGGACCTGAGTAACAACAACCTGCAGGATTCAGGCGTGAAGCAGCTCTCAGATGGACTGAAGAGTCCACACTGTACACTGGAAACTCTCAGGTCACATCAAGCTACTGCTTGTCTTGTCATTTCTATAAGTTTTGACATCCATTTAATTCAAACAGTCTCTCTCATGTCACAGTACAGAAAGTCATATGCATCCATGCGATTATTTTCACATGCACACAGAAGGTGATGTACAACTGCAAGCTGTGAAATTAATTATTGTTATTGTCATGTTTAGGATTGAACAGGGAGTGTCGAAGCCTAAGTGCAGTTTATTTGATGTTTGACTTGACAATTTGTCTTCTTGTTCGTTATTTCCTCTGCAGGCTGAGTGACTGTAACCTCAAAGGAAGAAGTGCTGAAGCTCTGTCCTCAGCTCTCAGCTCCCAGTCGTCCAGTCTGAGAGAGCTGGACCTGAGTAACAACAACCTGCAGGATTCAGGCATGAAGCTGCTGTTTGATCGACTGGAGAGTCCACCCTGTGCACTGGAAAGTCTCAGGTCTCACCAAGTTACTGTTTGCTGTTAAAGCATTGACATATTTCTTTCAACTCAGAAATCCAACAACTGGAGTCTTGACTCAAACTTAGCCTTTCAGAATTAATGCTTCCCATGACTCTAATAAACAGTATCGCTCTTTTCCAAGATGCCGTCGCTGTCATATGATGTGGAACCTCACATTTTAACACACGTTATTTGTCTTCTTGTTCATTATTCCCTCTGCAGACTGAGTGGCTGTAACCTGACAGAGAGAAGTGCTGAAGCTCTGTCCTCAGCTCTCAGCTCCCAGTCGTCCAGTCTGAGAGAGCTGGACCTGAGTAACAACAACCTGCAGGATTCAGGCGTGAAGCTGCTGTTTGATCGACTGGAGAGTCCACACTGTGCACTGGAAACTCTCAGGTCAGCACACATTTTGTTTGTTTTAACTGAAGAACTTTTCCTTCCAGACTGTCGACATACCTTTTATTTAACCATTATCTTATCAGTTGTCTTAATTAATTTGCTGTACAGGATGAAATGTGAACTCTGGCTTCAATGAAGGATCTCATTTCTGTTTTGATATAATCTGCCTTTGATTACTGGATGTCTGTTTATTCCTGATTCAGCCACGATTAGTCACCAATCTGATCAGCTTGACACTTGGTGGGTGTATTGTTGATGACCCAACTAAGTGCAGTGTCAAGTGTGAAGTAGTTTGGATGAGTAATTAAATATTGATGGAGCATCTTTCTCACCTTTACAGCACTGCTTTAGCAGCCCAGGAAACTCACAGACTGATTGCATGTATTGTGAATCATCTGTCACTTGTCTTCTTGTTCGTTATTTCCTCTGCAGACTGAGTGGCTGTAACCTCTCAGGGAGAAGTGCTGAAGCTCTGTCCTCAGTCATCAGCTCCCAGTTGTCCAGTCTGAGAGAGCTGGACCTGAGTGACAACAACCTGCAGGATTCAGGCGTGAAGCGGCTGTCAGATGGATTAAAGAGTCCACGCTGTACACTGGAAACTCTCATGTCAGGATACAATGTCCCATCCAACATGACCATTTAAAATATAACATTAGAGCATGAACAGCTCACCTGTGTAGAATTGTGTCTAATAACAAGTTTTGTCAAAAGACCTTGAACTAAACTTTGGCAGACTCAGAAAATGACTTTGTTTGCAGGCTGTCAGGCTGTCTGATCACAGAGGAAGGCTGTGCTTCTCTGGCCTCAGCTCTGACCTCCAACCCCTCCCATCTGAGAGAGCTGGACCTGAGCTACAATCATCCAGGAGACTCAGGAATGAAGCTGCTGTCCCCTGGGAAGGAGAATCCACACAGGAGGCTGGAGACTCTCAGGTACGAAGAGGCCTGCTGCAGCGGTTTCCTGCAGTGTAAGCAGCGTTCATGCAGGACAAGTCTTAGCCAGATGTTGCTGCTGGATGCAGGTGGTGTAGGTGATCCCAGGTGGAGCAGGTGGAGCTGGAGGAGTCGGGCTCACACAGGAGAGGACAGAGAGACTCTGGTCTCTGCTGTGGATGGGTCAGTGTTGGGAGGCCTGGTTCAATTGGACAAACGAACAGACAGAGTTATGAGTGAAGAGAGGAGGAAGAAGAGAGGACAAGAAGACAGAGGATGTCCAAACCAGCTATGGTTTTAGTTAGCAGGCTGGATGCACATATTGTGTACTTGTTATGAGAGTAATGTAACGTCCATGTCTGCATGCTGAAAGAGGATTTGCTGCTCTGACCTTCCTCCTCCTCTCAGGGTGGATCCTGCTGGAGCCCAGTGGTTGAAACCAGGCCTGATGAAGTGTGAGTATGTTTTCAATTGGACTGATGAAAATGAAGCAGGACACATCCAAGCATCTTCATCAAACTGTCGATCAATGAGCAGGTGGTAGATCAATAACTGTCTGCTGTCCTCTTCTCTCCATCAGATTCCTGTGAACTCAAACTGGACACAAACACAGTGAACAGAAACATCAAACTGTCTGACAACAACAGTAGGGTGACACAAGTGGACGTGGATGAGTCGTATCCCGATCATCCAGACAGGTTTGACCAGTGCCATCAGCTGCTGTGTCAAACTGGTCTGACTGGCCGCTGCTACTGGGAGGTTGAGTGGAGAGGAAGAGTCGATATAGCGGTGGCTTACAGAGGAATCCCAAGGAGAGGATACAGGAATGACTGTGTGTTTGGATGGAACGACCAGTCCTGGAGTCTGATCTGCTCCGAGGAAGCTGATCGTTTCTTTGCCTGTCACAATAACAGCAGAACATCCATCTCCTCCTCCTCTGTCTCTCACAGAGTAGGAGTGTATGTGGACTGTCCTGCTGGCACTCTGTCCTTCTACAGCGTCTCCTGTGACACACTGATCCACCTCCACACCTTCAGCACCACATTCACCGAACCTCTTTATCCTGGCTTTGGGTTCTGGTTCAGGTCTGGTTCCTCGGTGTCTCTGTGTCCCTACTGAACAGAGCAGCTGAGGGTCACAGTGCCAGAAATAATTCAGGTTATTGCAGGAAATTCATCAATGATCTTTGCACACAATGATTCAGACTGAGTGAACTTCAGCTTCTGGCACCTGGTTAATCATTTCAGACATCCAAATCTTATTTTCAAATCATAAAATCCTGTTTTTTTCTGTTTTTATACAACCATTTATGCTTTAAATACTTAACTTCAACCCTTAATGTTTTCCGACACTAATCTCACCTTATATATTCACCTTATATATTCACCTCATCTTGTATCTGCAGAATGTAAGAAAAAACAGTTTTTAAGCCTTTATTGTTTCAGTATAAGTTGTGTTTTTATGGTGCTTTTAATAAAAGTAAAGTGACCACAAACTAATGACTGATCTCTACCAACATTCTTTATGGAAGTATTATGATATGAGGGAAATCAGTTTTATTGTGTTTATTGCCTTCGAAACACACATTTTACTTGCTGCTGTACTTGCTGGGTTCAGTCTTCTTTATGTGCAGTCATGTTGAGGTAACTCATTGGACTCAGTAATGCTGTAACGCTTCATCAAGCAGAACCTTCCACAGCAGAACAAACAACTTTAGCAACAAGCTAAAATTGCTAGTTAACTATTTCAACTTGATTTTCACTGTTGGGTTATAAGTTGACCTCACGGGGGCGTCTTAACATGATCTATAGAAGCAGGACGTACTGTGAATAATCTCTTTGAATGAGCCCAGCAAACTGTTTTTCATGACTGAGCTGGATGGACATTCAAGCCTGTGATGTTTGGGGCCACAGACAGATTAAACATAGAGATCATGTCTTTGTTTATAAGTGCTGATAATTAATATGAATAATATCACGACGTTAGACAGCCTTCGGTATATGTGCAGGGATATTGGTACAGCTGAGACTAGACCAGAAAAGCTCTCACAAAGACGTCCATTCATGCAGTAAAGGTCAGAGGCCGGAGGTCATGTGGAGGTGTGAGAAGAAAAACCCCCTAAAAACTCGCAAAGCTGAACACAGAAAAGCACTTTGTGTCTGCAGACGAAGCCGAAAGCACCGCCGAATCCTCCCGTACAGCTCTACAGATCCAGATCCGCAGATCAGGTACGCGTCTTTTCCTGGATAACTTCACTTCATGAGGTGACAAAGACATTTTATTTTTGGTAATTTGATGAAGAAATATGTACAATGTATTCTATCTATCTATCTATCTATCTATCTATCTATCTATCTATCTATCTATCTATCTATCTATCTATCTATCTATCTATCTATCTATCTATCTATCTATCTATCTATCTATCTATCAGACATGAGCTTGGTGTCCTTGTTAGAATATAGTTAAACAGTGTGAAATGTATAACAGAGATAATTCTTTAGTCAGTTTCTCCTCAAAACTTTACTGATCATATCTGATAAGACATTTTTTTTCCTGAGAATTAGTTTAGAAAAGGTGGTGAAAAGGTGTTTTATAACATCTACGATCTTCCCATCTTCTTGCCATTTTAACACTGATGATGCTGTAAAGAGAAACGTCATGTGAACAATAAAGTTTTGTGAAATGACGATGAGGCGACATGTTGCTGTAACAGGAGAGATAAACATGAAAATATGTCATTATAATGTGAAGCAGAAAGTGAGACTGACTGAGTCAAAATGTCAAAGAGTGTGTGTCTGTTTGTGTGTCGTCTTCAGTCCACCCGAAACATGACAAAGCGTCTCCTGTTGAGCGTCCTCATCCTGCTGTCTGTCCTCCTGCTGCTGCTTCCTGCAGGTAACTGAAGGCCTGACAGGCCAAACCAAGGGGAAATGGAGACTATAACGTTAATAAAGCAGCTCATAAAGCTGTGAGGTCACATTAATATATGAAGGTGAGTCAGACAGATCAGGCAGATTCTTCAGCGCTCAGAAATAATGGAGAAGACAAAGAGCTCTGGTCGGTTTTTCTCACCTGGGTGTCATTTTGTGGGGATTTGTGCTGAAGATGACGAAGCAGCGTGAAAACAAACCGTTTCCTCTCAACTCTCTGCTTCATGTTTCAGTGAAAACCTCCAAAAACGCAAAGCAGAGAGTGATTTCTCCTCTGAGTTCAATGTTTAATCAGCAGCAGCTAATTTTCAGGCTCTATATGTGAGTTACAATAGTGACAGTGAACAGAAAAACATGTTTTGAATTTTAGTCATTTTTAACTTTTGGTGCAAATGTTCAAAGCTGAAAACAAACGAACTAAATGAGAGATTTAAAACTTTTTCACCAGTCTCGCCAAGACACCATGAAATATTCTGCACGCTTCATTATGTTCAAAGTAATACCTTCACCATCGCTACATACGATGACCATGAAATACAAAGCTTTCTGATGATGTCTTTCAGGTGCAGACGAGGACGCGGTTGATGCAGGTGAAGGTGATGATCTTTCTGAACATTACAGACTCAAATGTCAGTGGACAAAAGGAGCTTATGTGGAGGATCTCCTGTTACCTCAGATAAACTGATATAAAATAGGTGCAAGATGAGGAAAAATATCTTCTAAACTCGGAGTGGCTGTCTGACAGACTGAATGTCCCTTTAAATCCACTTCAGGTCTCCTCACCTCACTTGTTTTGCAGAAGGAAGACAGAAGCGTGACATACCAAACTGGGCCATGACCTCCTCTGACTTCTTCGGATGGGTGGAGGACTTGAGGAAACACGGCGGCTACGAACGAATCGAAGACCTGGCAAGGACCTTCTGGGCTCATTTTCCCTCCGCGGACCGGCTCGGGTACGGAGCCCACGAACCGGACGAGTAGAAACAGGAACAGGATGTTCAGGCTGTGATGGAGATATGGTGATGATAAGATGGGGGAAGGACATGAACAAGATACACAGGAAATAACAACAGGTGTCACCTTTTTTATAGCAGAGTAACATGATGTTTTGTGAATGGACAGGAGTGTTTTATTAAAACTCATGAAGACTGCGTGCATCCTGGGTCTTTTCTGTCCATAATCTTGACCTTCTTCTTGACCTCTGTGGTCAGTTAGTGTCACAGTGTGCGATACAATCGGCCACAAAGTCTCTATAGTTAGTGGCAGATTCCAGATCCAAATGTCACCTTTCATACAAGCTTAATTGTCTTAAAACTGTCAACAGTCATCGTTGAATGTTTAAAAGATTTGTCTATTGTCATAAAGAGTTGTAAAATAAATGGAAATTATGTGAAATTAAAGATAATTTCTCTTTTCATTTTATACACTGAGGTTGCTTTGAATGCACAGTGAAAGTATAAGAAAGTATATTTATTGCACTACTTCAGTACAACTTTGAGGTGCTTGTTATTTTAGTATTTCCACTTTCTCCACTTTTTCACCTCACTACAATGATTTTTGTGAAATAAATAAATAAATAAATTGTAAAATAGTTCAAATAGCTTGACCTTGATACAGTTTACAAATCGATGCATCATCAATAATAAACAGCTTTTGAATACGCACGTTCAGTTGATTTCTCCTCCTCTTCCGCCATCATCTTCTTCGTTGTTTTTGGCTCCTAACTACTCTCTGCGCGACAAACTGACATCACAGATCTGTAGAGGCGGAGCGCCCTCTAGTGGCTCCAGGCACAAACTGCTTTAACGTGTGTGGAAAAGCAGCAAATTGACTGAAGTAAAGTACAAATAATAGCTCATATGTGAAATCTTTCCATCCTGCTAACCAGTTTTTAAAAAACATATTGGCAGGAATTCATTTTCTCTCAGGATCAACGAGTCTTGGTGTATTTTATTATGGAAGTCTACCGAGACGTTCAGGAAGTGACTGCACTGCATCTCATGCATGGTGACCTCTGTTGGATTGTGCAAAAGCTTCCGCGTCGAAAGGTTTCAAAGTGAATTTCCCTCCCGTTTAAACATTAATGGAGAAACTGGAGAAATCCAGATCAAGGTTTTTGATCCGAAAAATCAGAGAAAATCACTAAAATTAACAGTTAAAAACTGTATTTCAGTTAAAGGGGTGAATATATTGAACAGCTGCAGTGAGGAACACCTAGTAAGTTTAAACAACAGTAATAATCAGCACAATAAACTGCAGCTCCAGCCTTTTTCATACTGCTCAAATATGAAGGCAGCCAGATAGTGTGTGTTAGGGCATAATAATAATGCTGATGGTCATAATAACAAGACTGAAACTGCATCTAATCAGATGTACTTTTCCACAGAGTTGTTTAGATATCAATGAATATGTTCTTTGTTTTTCCAGTCTAACATTAAGTCTGAATAAAATGTGAGGCAGATTTGTGAGTGGGTCGCCACATTTTGACTTGCTATGGCGGATTTAGGTCACAAGGTGGCAGCATAATATTGTTACTCCAGCAAGTGCGTCACGGTCTCGCTTCCTGTTCTCACGCGCGAACAAGATGGAAATTTGCCTGGTGGATGATGCTGTGAATATGTAAAGTAGCAGGTAAATACACACATGTTGTAAAATATTTCTGTACAAATACGTGAAGGACGTTATGTGTTCATATTTTAACGGGATGGTTTCATACAGGCGCTTCTGGAATTCACGTCTTGAAGTTTTGGCGATATTTTGTGTCGTTATTAGCATGTTAATGTTAGCATAACACACAATGTGCTATTGTACCTTGTTAACAGAAATGCGAAAAGTTTTGCAGTCATTTTAACTCTGTTTGAAGGTCAGCAACAGTGTGGTGAGCTGTGTGGTCTTCAGGAGGTCCCACGAGAGTTTGGTGAAACTTGTCAGAGTGTAAGTGACTTTTATAATTATATGTTGTACATTCCCAGGTTTGATATGTATTAAACAGGTTTTATTTTTTTGCACTGATGCTACGTGAATGTAGGGATATTATTACATTGTGGTATAATTTTGAGTGATCTTTCATCAGTATATTTCCACAATGAAATAATACCTCAGGAATACGTAAAACTAACTAACATTATGAGGGTTTGTTCAGCTTTTTAAGAGTAAAATTCAAGCACTTTTCAAGCACTTTCAAGTTATGTAAACCAAAACACTTTCAAACTTTCAAAGCCTTAATTATCGCCTGTAAATGCAATTGTAAAAATGTATGCCTGCCATTCACCCTGACCGCCTTCCTGTGACTCCAGGGCAGTATATAAATGTGGTGTTTCATTTACTCATAGAAATGTGCTGTAGGCACAAAAGATACTTCCCGTTGAAATGCATCAGTTGGAAAATCATGTGGAGTGTCACCAACAATAGACATTTCTGTCCATGAAGAGATAGATTTAGATAGATAGATTTAATTTTTCAAGTTTTCACAAAGATTTGATCAAGTGAAGTAGGAGTAAACAGCTTTATTTAGAGAAGGAGGTAAAGACACATTCTCTCTAATTGGAGAGTCGTATATCAATATACCAAACACCATGGGATTGAGGTTGGACAAATTGCTGCTCAGCAGTGACATTAGTGTTTATTAATGATCTGCATACCGCTACCCTTTCTTTAATACAGCTCTGTTTTTAATATTCCTCCCCATCTTCCTCGCCTTCCTCTTCGAATGAGTCGACACCGACCTCTTCATAATCCTTCTCCAGAGCAGCCATGTCCTCTCTGGCCTCTGAGAACTCTCCCTCCTCCATCCCCTCTCCGACGTACCAGTGGACGAAGGCCCTCTTGGCGTACATCAAATCGAACTTGTGGTCGAGTCGAGCCCAGGCCTCGGCGATGGCGGTGGTGTTGCTCAGCATGCACACCGCCCTCTGAACTTTGGCGAGGTCTCCTCCTGGAACCACAGTGGGAGGCTGGTAGTTGATGCCAACCTTGAAGCCAGTGGGACACCAGTCCACAAACTGGATAGTGCGCTTGGTTTTGATGTTGCTGATTGCCACATTGACGTCTTTGGGCACTACGTCACCACGGTACAGCAGGCAGCAGGCCATGTACTTGCCATGGCGAGGGTCACATTTCACCATCTGATTGGCTGGCTCAAAGCAAGAGTTGGTTATTTCAGCCACAGTGAGCTGCTCATGGTAGGCCTTCTCTGCTGAGATTACTGGAGCATAGGTGGCCAGAGGGAAGTGGATACGAGGGTAGGGCACCAGGTTGGTCTGGAACTCTGTCAGGTCCACGTTCAAGGCGCCATCGAAGCGCAAAGAGGCAGTGATAGAGGAGACGATCTGGCTGATGAGGCGATTCAGGTTGGTGTACGATGGACGCTCGATGTCCAGGTTCCTGCGGCAGATGTCGTAGATGGCCTCGTTGTCCACCATGAAGGCGCAGTCGGAGTGCTCCAGGGTGGTGTGGGTGGTCAGGATGGAGTTGTACGGCTCCACCACAGCTGTAGACACCTGAGGGGCTGGGTAAATGGCGAACTCCAGCTTGGACTTCTTGCCAAAGTCTACTGAGAGGCGCTCCATCAGCAGAGAGGTGAAGCCAGAACCAGTTCCTCCTCCAAAGGAGTGGAAGACCAGGAAACCTTGCAGTCCTGTGCATTGGTCAGACTGTGCACAAAAGGTAGAACTTACTATTTAATAATACTGCAAGAAAGCTGTAAGAATAAACATGTTTGAATTTTGCTCGTCTTACCAGTTTACGGATCCTGTCGAGTACACAGTCGATGTGCTCCTTTCCGACAGTGTAGTGACCACGTGCGTAGTTGTTGGCGGCATCCTCCTTTCCTGAAATCAGCTGCTCGGGGTGGAAAAGCTGGCGGTATGTGCCAGTGCGGACCTCATCTGAAAGAGAGAGGTGGTTGAATACCGTATAATGCCCTCTGAGATATAATTTTGATTTTGGGCTTTTGATAAAATTGACTTTATTTTGGTCTGGATGCTGAATTTGTCTTAAATCTGAAGTTTCTTTGCCAGAAAAGCTGGTTCCTCAGCTCAGCCCTCTGTAGTTTCATTCAGAAATTTTCCATAACTGAAAACAGCTTCTTCTGCTTCCTCAGCAGCTGCTGATCAAGACCCTTAACCCCTGAACACTAGCTCCCAGAAAGATGAGTTCAAAGAATGTGAAACAGGAAGTTGTGGCTGAACATTACAATTCTTTATGTTTCGCTCTGAAATTTGAGGAAAAAACTCTAAAACTCACCAATCACAGTGGGCTCCAGGTCGACAAAGATGGCTCTGGGGACGTACTTCCCGGTGCCTGTCTCACTGAAGAAGGTGGTGAAAGAGTCGTCGTAGCCTCCAGAGGGCTTCTCTGTGGGCATTTGGCCATCAGGCTGGATGCCGTGTTCCAGACAGTACAGCTCCCAGCAGGTGTTGCCCATCTGGACACCAGCCTGGCCGACGTGGATAGAGATACACTCACGCTGTGGAGGAAAAAATATTGTATTATATAAAATATTGTATTGACATTTTATTGTATTATCATTATTATTTAACTCTCTGGCATTGAATCCTATATGATGCAGAGATTTTTAATGCTTTCAGCTGCAATATGGCATCACTGAATTCAGAAAATGACAGTTGAGCACCAGGACACATCGGGTGGAGTCGTCAACTGCTTTTATACTTTCACACCAGTTGCACCACAAGCTGCATTCAAATTTTCAGGTCAGGATATGCAAACTTTGCTGACAACTGGTACATTTTCACAGATCTTTGCGAGTACGATGTTGTCATATTAATAAGGAAACAGCGGTGATTGACACAGTCTTGTCAAAAGTGTCTGTGGGGCCGAAGTGCTTCCACACCCTGCTGAAGTATTTCTAGTTCCTTGTAAAAGATGTGGGTGGGGGGGTGGGGTGCAGGCAATGGGTGCAGGCTTGCTGAGGACTGAAACAAGTTTAGTCTCATCACTTGGAAGGGAATTTTGGCCTGAGGGAGTTTAAAGTGCAATGTCGTCTGTCCTGTTCTGTTCACTGGCCTTTCACGAGGAGATGGAAGAGATGGAAATGCAAATGCGGGCCAACCCAAACTCATGAACATCAAAGTACATGAGTAGCACTTTTGAGGAAGAAACTAACATTATGAATGAACTGTTAACTTGTGTTAGAAATGCATGAATCTGATTCCTTTCTGCTGGTCCATCACTGCTTTGGCCTGCTGTATGTTTACATGTTATTGTGGCAGTTAGTCTGTCAACAGAAGCTCAGCTGTCACTGGTAATATGAGAACACAGATGCCTCAAGTATGGCTGTCAAAATATCACTGTGACGCTTTCGGTGTCTCACCTCATACCCGACAAGACAAGAGTTTCGGGAAACCAAACTCTGATGTAGGATAAATGGTTGAAATTATAGCTAAAAGTAATTGAAAAATGGTTAGCTAAAGGCGATGGATAAGTGGTTGTAATAACATTGGCTAAAAAATCTGATTAAGTGTTGTGATAGCTAAAAGTAACAGCTGAAATGTAGCTAAAAGTTAAGGATGGATGGTTGAAATAGCTAAAAGTATTTAACAGTTGAAACAGCGACATAAAAGTACTTGATAAATGGTTGAAATGTAGCTAAAATTCACAGATAAATGATTGTAATTTCAGCCTTCTGCCATGGTGGAAGTTGTAGGAGTACAAATAACCAAACTGACCTAAAAATTTCTGTTCTGTTCAGACTTGAAGCCTAAACAACAGCCTAAAATTTGACAAAAATCGTTTTTTCTTTGTGGGGTTTTGACTTGTTGTGAATTTTGATCCCTTGACCTCCCCCTCCCCTGAAAAAAAATCTTGTGATAAGGATGGGGGAGGGGCTACCCTGACATGGGAGCTGCCAAATATGGCGATGGCAGCCAGCTCAGCAGCCAGCTATTTTGAGTGAAACTCCCATCATGAGAGCCACACAGACCACTAAACTGTACCCCACTGACCTGCTTGGACTCCCAGACTGCAGCTTATCGTGGAAATAATTTGCTATAAGTGCAAAGAGCGCCTCAGTGAATTTATGTAAAATCAACCACAGAAAGCTGACAAAATCATCCATTCTAAAATTGTAATGAAGTTTATGTTGAGCATTTGCTCACTGGTGTTGTAACTCACCACATCCGCTCATGTTTACAAGGCACAGTGTGAAATTTACCCTTCCAGGCAACTGAGTGGTTATCTACTTCCTGTATCATGTCCTAAAACTACGTCATGGCTGACGTTGGCATCTCAGCAACACAGTGGGGCTTTGTGTACTAAGACACAGAAGAATGAGAAAAACATTTGACTTCATCTTTTCCCAATTGAAAATGAACTACAAGGAGGTTGTTTGTGTTTTTATGTAGTAATATGTGCTTTGCAGTTCTTGAGGTTTCACAGGAACAAAATCTTTATAGTTATAAAACCAAAATGTAATATAATGAAAATAAATCTGCAGCACAGTATGCTGATTATTCTGTGTTAATTGCGCTTTTTAAGGAGGAATAGCAGCTCTGAAGGCAGGAAGACTCTTAACACTTCCTCCCCTTTCATGCTTTTACCAAATTGCCCAACAGGAAGAGGCAGCAGCTCAAACCCATTTGGGGAAGCAGGCTTTTCTTCTGAGTTTACACCTAGACAAACTGTTTTTATGCACCCCCGTCTTTCCAAACGACCTGCAAACATTACAACACGCTCACTGTTTGCGCCTGTGTTACGAAGGAACAAAGTCAAAAGAGAAAGGTCAGTGGCCTGACCTCATGCTGAAGAATGAACTTAAGACTCTTTAGCTCTCATTAGCTTGTAAAAATGTTGATCCAAGGCTAACGTGAGGCCAGACATCATGTGCCTGGCCTGAAGTTTGACAGCAAAACACCCATGTTTGTAGCAGACTGCTGATCTTTTTGACATTTCTTCAAATGTATTCAGAATACCCCAAAGCAGCAGCTAACACTGCAGGAATCCAGCAGCTTATCAGCAGCAGAAATAGAAATGTAAAATACACACAAGCAGCCGCTGGAAGCCACATCAGCATTCCCCAAACCAGCCAGGCAAACAAGCACGCCCTCCCTTCAGGCAGCCCTCCAGTGCCCATATGGAAACAGTTAACCTTTACTGGAGCTGGAGCCACATGCCTGGTAGCACATTTCCGCTAATCGACTTTCTGTTTCTCATTATTTCAAACAAATGAATGAGTTTCGCGTGCTGTAGCAATGGCGCAAAGTTATTTCAGAAGCAGGCTGGAGCCCGCTAAAGTAGACAGTCGACAAAAGGCTCAGGCTTGTTAAGTTTTAGAGGAAAAAATCTATGATTTTCAGGAGCATTGATGTTTTTTCTAAGTCACCAGTAGCACATAAAACACGGCAGATGTTGCTTTTTTTTGGAATATTATCAAAGGAATTAAACTAGTAACAGTAATAATGACTTGATTCTCACCATTGTGCTGCTTAAATTGTCCTTTTTGGAGAAGAAGTTCAAACTGGCAGGCTCTCACAGTGCACCTATAATGAGATCTCCGTGAGTGAAGTCCTATCAGTGTGTGAAACACACTTTTAAAGCAGCGGGCAGGGGGAGGCGGAGGAGGATGAGGAGGAGCCATTAACAGCTTCGCTTTGTTGTTTTCAAATTTTTGTTTTTTCAAGAGTGAGATATGGCTTCCTGTCTGACCTTTTCAGTGTAAAAGCAACAGCTCAAGCACTCACATGATCACTGTGTGAAGTGTATTTCTAGTGGTGAAACGTGTTTAATTACAAACATTTAATTATTGTTGAATATGTAAGAGAGGGAAATATTGAACTTTTACACAACCCTGTTTCCATAAAAGTTGGGACACTGTTAAATGTAAGGAGTAACACAGTGTGATTTGCAAAACACTGGAACTTCGTATTTAATTGAAAAAAGGATAAAGACAACATCTCGAATCTTTAAAGCAGAAGCATTTGGGAAGTAATTGCCATAATTTTGAAAAGTGGAATGTTTTCTTATTCTTGCTTGATGTATCATTTCAGCTGCTTGACAGTTCGGGGTCTCCGGGTCAGGTCGGGAATGCAGGCTGGCTGATATGAGCTGAAATGAGCAAAGTCCTCCCTGAAAAAGACACTGCCTATTCGGCGTACGTTGCTCCAAAACCTGAATATATGGTTCAGCATTAGTGGAGCATTCACAAATGTGCAGGTTAGCCATGTCATGCACTAATGCCCCCCCCCCTTCCCGGCTTTTGAGCTGTGTGTGATGACAAGCCGGATGGTCCCTCTCCTCTTCAAGAGGACCCATAATTTCCGAAAAGAATTTCAAATGTTGACTCGTCAGACCACAGGACAGTTTTCCGCCTCGCCTCAGTCCATCTTAAATGAGATCAGTGTTTCTGGATGCGGTTTAGAGACGCTTTCCTCACTTTCGGCTCACATTTGTGGCTGCAGCGATGAACTGTGTTCATAGATGATGGTTTTGGACGTGTTCCTGAGCTCATGCAGTGACGTCCACAACAGATTTGTGTCTGTTTTCAATGCAGAGCTGTCTGAGGCCTGAAGATCACGGCAAGCCAGTCTTGGGTTTTGGCCCTGTCTCTTACACACAGAGATTTCTTCAGAGTGTCTGAATCTTTAATCTGTTTCCCAACAGTCTGTCACAGAGGGTGAACCCCCCCCATCTCGACTTCAGACAGACTCAGCCTCTCTGGGAGGCTCTTTGTATCTCCAACATTACTCAACTGTGGCAAGTTAACCTGATTAACTGTAAGATGTTTCCTCCAGCTGTTTTAGCATTTCACAACTTTTCCAGTCTTGTGTTGCCACTGTCCTAACTTTTTGGAAACATGTTGCTGGCATCAGATTGTAAATAAGGATATACATTTCAAAAACAACACATTTCAGTGTCTTTAGGCTATTTTCAGTTAAATATGGGGCTTCAGTGTTTAGCACAGTGTCCCGACTGTGTTGTACTTGCCTCATGCTGACAAGTGTGGAGTCTATGTATACATGTGTATTTGACTAGATCTTGTGTTAGAGGTGTACTCAGGGAAAGTATATTTAAATATTCTGCCTTATGCAGAAACGTTAAGTATACTTGTGTACTTTTTTCATACGTATTGGCTCCTTTGAGGGAGTACTCCAGCAGGTGTTTTATAGTCTGTCGTATAACGTCAGCTTTAAACACAGATTTGGGCTAGCAGTGTGAACAAGGCCAAAAAGTCTGATTTGATCATCAGTTCATGTGTGAATGTGACAAAAAAAAAAAAAATCTCTCAATGCTGCAAACAAAAAAAACACAGATTAAAATCCAAAGTAAAGCGATGAGGGGATGAGGAGCAGGTGGTGAGATAGGTGGAGAAGCTCAGGTGAGGGTAATGAGGTTAACGAAGCACCAGAGGATGGAAGGTGCTGATTGGCTGGGGAAAACAGTGGGAGGAGGGCAGTGCTAACGAGGCTGATGCAGGGCAGGTGTGGAGAGACAGTGAGGAGGGAAAATCAGCCTCTATACTTGCACAATAAAAATTGGACTAATGTTACATATCTAGTGAACTAACTCTGTGTGTGTGTGTGTGTGTGTGTGTGTGTGTGTGTGTGTGTGTGTGTGTGTGTGTGTGTGTGTGTGTGTGTGTATAAAATATCATAAACTTTAATTTTAGATATTTGATAGTTCAAGGCCTTGAACAAAATAATATTTTTCATTGGACTCATGCCATTTAAAATAGGCTGAAAATGAATGATATTCTTTGAAAGGTACAAAATGAAAGTAATGTTTAGGTATAATACTGTCTGATGTAACTTTCTATTTTTTTTAATATATTTTTTAAGTGCTGCTTTCATTTTGAATGTTTTCAAGATTTGCTGCAGTGAAGCTCACCCTCATATAGCAATGCAGGGTACAGCCACTAGATGGAGTCCTCATCCTGTTTATGTGTGTCCTCAACCCTTCTCACGCTGCAGAGCGCAGATAACATCATGCTGAGGAGGAAATCTGGTCCGTTTCCTTCCAGTGCAGAGGATTTTTGTGACAGTGTCAACTTTATCTCAACCTCAACTGGAATTTTGGTAACAATATCAATAATAAAGATAGGACATTGAAAAATAAATGTACAGACGAGGAGCAGATCAAGTCAAAGATAGAAACACCTAAGACCAACAGCATTTCCACAATTACATCATATACATTTACTACCCATGGTCGAGTATAAGATTGTTTTGCCCCTCCTCTGTCCATCTAAATGGCCTTGATTTATGTTGTTCGAGCTCAAATCAGATTTGCTCTAAAGCTTGCCCACATAAATATCGTCTGGTCCCGCATGTGTAGAGTGTTTTTGTTCTTGTTCTGTGATTTTTTTTTTAAATTATTCCAACACTGTTAGAGCAATTATACAGCTGCACTCAAGAAAACATGGAGTTTATGTGAGAAATCGTGTAATTCCTCTCCCTCAAATTCAGTTTCCACCTCACAAATGTCTTCAGTTTGTGAACTTTAGCTGTCCATCACTCTTTATAGGAATGCAGAGCTGATCCAGGAGCCTTCAGAGGCCTGGGCTCATCGCACCAGGCCTTCGGCTCTGAATGTAAACGTCCTCATAATCCTCAAACAAACCCCTGAGTCCTCTGGAGCCTATAGCTTCATCCCCTGAACCGCTCATTCCTCTTCAAACGCTCCCGTAAGCATCTTTTTTTTTTTGGAAGGGAGAGATAGTTTGCGATAGGCGGATAATGGAGATCTTTTTCAAGTGTTGTGTTTCGTCCTCCTCCCCTTGGAAGCGCGCAGATTACTTTTCTTTTACATCTTCCCATTTCTTTCCCTCACTTCTCCTGACAGGTTGGCAGCTTTTCTTTGTCCTATTCTTCTGCTTTTGCAGCAGCTTGAGTTAAAAAAAGTCATTTATTTCAAGAGCAAACAGCATATACACAAAAACACACTGGGGCACATGTGTAGTTTCACAGGTCCGAATGCCAAAGAATAGAAATGGCCTTTGAGAGAGGATCTAAAGGTTTCAGTTGAGGGTGACTCCTCATCTAAAAAGAGGGATTGTTCCATTTTTTTCTGATATACTGAACATTAAATCCATAACTTAAATCCATAATCCATAATCACTTGTATGATTTCTGTTTTCACACATGAAGATGTATAATGCCGTAAAATACCCATCATGATGCCTGTGTTACAAACACTATCAAGTTGCATTGTGGGAAATGTAGGATCCAGAGTTTTGGAGATTGACCCTTGATCGAAGAGGAAAATTCACAGTATTTGACTGTTTCTTTTTATATTCATCATGTCTGTTTTCAGGAAGTTGTAAATTCAACCCCGACAATTGTAACTGTATGTATGTGTATGTGAGACGCTTCGATGTGGAAGTAAGAGTGGAATATTTCTGCCTAATTTATGGGTGTAACATTATGCAGCATTGTTTAAATTGAGCCAATCAACACTGGAAGTGCATCGCAAATGAAATCACTGGTGTATCAGGATAAATATTCATATAAATGTGAAGAGAAGTTGTCATGGTTTTAACACATGCTGCATATGCTACACATTTGCTATTATTCACTGTGTCATTAGGATTTTAGACACTTAAGACCTGTGTGCATTTGCACTGTAAGAAAAGTCTAAAGTTCTGTTACTTCAGAATAATTGAAGCTGACGTAATTTTTGTGATGAAGAATTAAAATTTGATGGAAAGTGTTCGCCCTCTGGGCCAGGAAGCAGGAGTTCATGAGTCAATATTTGGATAAACACTGATAACTATGCGGCTGGCGTCAGATGGAAGCAGCTGGTTTCATCATGGTCCCGTTCATGGCAATGACTGAATGAAACAACATAAATCAGACAGTGTGTAAAATCGTCAGTGTAGCTCATTTAAAGTTAACAATCAGACAGCCTTTTCTTTACCAAGTGGAAGGAAATCAAGCAGCAGCAGTCAAGATTTTAAAGAAATCAGCTAAAACAGTTGTCTCCCGACAATAAAATGTCAATATCTAACTGCTAAACGACACATTTATAATCTGGATAAATTGTTGAGGATTTTTCCAATAATGCGATGCAGTCAGTCCCTATCACCAACTTCCTGTTAATAAATTAACTCTGCTTGGGGTTACAAAAAATTGAAGTGGAATATTTTAGGTTCTTGATGCATCACCTGGGAATGTCTGTTTGTCTTCTGTATTTTGTCTCAGGGCTGAAATAATCCAATCCAGTGATTCAAGTGTCCAGACAACTGTTAGCTGTTAGCAGAGAATGCTAATTTCAGTAGTAAGTTAGAGACCCCCTGAAGGATTTAGCCTTGGAAGTAAAGAACTCTAATCCCTTCCAATTATTGTCTGTTGTTTTGATGACAGGAAGATTTAGAGGAAGAGTTGCTAAGTGGACCCTTCATCCTGACATAATACTAATCCACTAAAATCCACTGATTGCTTTCCTCAACAAATGAACCTGAGGCAAATAGTTAAAGCAGTTTTTTAAACAGCCACACTTGTCTGACTGCAATAAACTGCCTTATGAAACAGCTAGGTAGTGTAAGAGATGAAACTTTAATTAAATGCATGTGATTTAAAGGTGTCTTAACCACATTAAATCATGCGATTTCCACCAGAGTTGGGGGCTAAAGAGGCAGCAGTTACTGCAATCCAGGCTAGTTAACATTTGCCAGAACTAGCCTGGTCTTCGTTCTCTCCATCATGAGATTTAGCTGTTGTGTTATTTATATGGTATGACAAGACCATTTCTGAGCTTTTGGAGTATAAAAACAGATTTTCATTCAAGGAAGCATGTAAAAAAGGCTAATTAGCTTTAGCTTCGGCTGTTTCAACAGCGTTGGCTGCACGGTGGCGCAGCAGGTAGTGCGCGTGCCTCACAGCAAGAAGGTTGCTGGTTCGATCCCCGGGTCAGGCGGGGCCTTTCTGTGTGAAGTTTGCATGTTCTTCCCGTGCATGCGTGGGTTCTCTCCGGGCACTCCAGCTTCCTCCCACAGACCAAAAACATGCTCATTAGGTTAATTGGTGACTCTAAATTGTCCGTAGGTGTGAGTGCGAGTGTGAATGTTTGTTTGTCCTTGTATGTGGCCCTGCAATCGGCTGGCGACCGGTCCAGGGTGTACCCCGCCTCTCGCCCATTGTAGCTCCAGCCCCCCGCAACCCCGAAAGGGTATAGAAAATGGATGGATGTTTCAACAGCTAACTGGAGTGCAGTCACCACTCTTTGTGAATGAACAAAATTTGTGAATGAAATTCAGTCCACATGTTGAAGTATTCTTGGGTAAGATACAGAACCCCAAAAAAACTGCCATCGTTTTGTGAATTCATATGTTTGTCGCTTTGGATAAAAGCATCTGCCAAATGACTGATTGTAATTGATGTTCTGATCATTTCTGTGGTTTGGTTTTAAATCAGTGTTGTCCAAATGTGAAGGCTTGTTCATAAATGTGAGTTTTAAAGCAGATATGAATCAGAGTAAAGTATGTTTGTTGAAACAATTCAGCCACACCTCGTGGAGGCCAGTTAACAAAACTGAAATCATGTGGGCTGAGCTCACTTTTATCAGGGTTCAGAGGTATTATGATAACAGAAAGTTGGTTTAACTGATCAAGTATTGTGTGTGGATTAATGCATAGTGGATCTTGCATTTATGCTCCAAATCATATAAAAGTCGTGCTTCTAATATAAATATTACATCAGTTGTATTCATAGTCTAAGAGCAGTCGACGTTCCAGTGGATGTTGAAATGTAAGAAATTTATTATCTTATATTCCCAAGAATGGATCGAACAGATGTTATGTCTGACTCAGTTATAATTCCAACAACTATTGAAGCATCTGATCAGTAATCTGTAATAATCTATAATGGATTACATGTTGAAAGTAACCGGGTGTCCCTGCCTATAAATCCATCTTGATGCTCGCGGTCTCTGGGCTGGTAGTGATAAGGGTTAAGCCGTATTGAAGCTGGATGGATGCAGAGATCAAAGTTGGCAGTCAGAGTCTCAGAAAAATCCCACAAATCGAGCTCTCGAGATAAAAATACTTGATGCTCCTGCACGGCCTCCGCCAGCCTCAAGGCCAGGACCCCCCCCCCCCCCCCCCCCCCCCCGAAAAACAACCTGCAAGTTCAGCTGTTGATTGAGACAATCGGGAAGACCTCAGAGGGGTGAAGATATTCATGTTTAGGGAAGCAGCTTTCTTTTAATCTTTTCTTTTGGGACTTTCTCATGGTGCATCTTTCTACTTCATTTAAAGAGCACTTCATCTCTTATGGTGCCACTACAACATTCCCGCTCAATAGTCTGTAGGAAGCCAAATTAAATGGCCAAAAGTATGTGAACACCTTTGAAATTTTTCAGTGTCTTTCAATGTCAAGATAATGAGCTGACATACATTAAATGGCCAAAAGTATGTGGACGCCTGAGCATTATGTCTGTGTGTGATTGTTGAAAATCTCATTTTACAACCTCTCCTCTGGTCTCAGGGAGGAGCAGCACTGATCAGGTCTGGTGCTTCAGTTCATCCTAAAGGTGTTGGATGGTCAGGGCTCTTTGCAGACCAAACTGGGAAAAACTTGTTATTTTTGGACTTGGCTTTGCAGCTTTGAAGCTGAAAAGTATCTTTGCATGCTGCAGGCCATGAAAGACAAGAGGGGAGGCCAAATGCTCTTTGGCCACATAGTGAAGGTCATCCGGTAGTTAAAATCTCTTTATTAGTACAGTCCTGTAACGTTACTGCAGGAGACTTCATAGTGATGTGAATCATATGTTATTGCCTTCAAAGTCACCACTTCAATGCCTCTGGAAGACTTTGTGTCAGTACTCCCCACCATCATTTTTCTGAGTAATTGTCCATAAATTGTCAGAAAATGGTGACAGATTTGGCTTCAAGTGTCTTGTTTTGTCAGATCAACAGTTCAAAACCCAAATATAATCGGTTTATTATCACACAAGATGAAGACGAGCACATTTTAGAAGCTGGAGGCACGGAGTGTTTGGCGCTTTTGCCAGAAAAAGTTCAGAGAATTGTTGGTGATTCATTTCAGAGTTTCGGTGTCCGGCATCAGACCTCAGTGCAGCTCTGCCTCTGCTTTTAACGGCTTCCTCCTCTTGTCGCGTCTCTTCTCCCGCTGAGTGGACAGCGTCTTTGAGTCTCGTGTCCTCCTTGAAAGTCTTGGTGGAATAATATTCTTACACATATTCTTACATATTTCCATTTTATTTGGAATTTTCCTCTTCTTATTTCCAGTGGTGGAAGAAGTACTCTAGTAATCTTTTACTTCATTAAAATAGCAAAACCACAGTGTAGAAATACTCTGTTACAAGTGAAAAGCCTGCACTCAAAAATACAAAAACATTAGTGTCAAAATATACTCAAAGGATCAATAAAGTCTTTTCTTAATATATAAATATGCTTCCTAATTTATTTGTTCTGAATGTGTAAAGTAAATAAAATGATCAAATAAATGTGATGGAGAAAAAAGTACAATAGTATTAAGTGGAAATAGTCACGTAAAGTTTAAGTACCTTGGAAATGTGCAGTACTTGAGTAAATGTATTGAGATACTTTCCATCACTGGTTATTTATCTGTTGCATGTCGGCCTGTTGTGGGCTTTACGAATAAAACTGATTTTACTAAGACACTGGTTTTTCCTTTTATTTGTCACTCATCTGAATGTCTCTGATGGTCAGTCATGACATATGATTCGAGGTATTTTTACTCCGTGTCACTGCAGTTCCAAATATATCTATATGTCATCCGTCTTTGGAGTTCCACTGGAGTCGTCTCTGTAGTACTCAGTACTGCACTTAATGGAGTCTTTTAATATCTGTATCTGTAAAATTGCTGTAGGAGCTATCACTGTAGTCCTGGTGTGAAACGTCTGATATTGTATTATTCACTCTCTCTACCTGTCAATCACCATCATCGTGAGAATAAATTGGACTTTTTTCCGATATTGCCATCGATTCATTTCTATCTCCGCCCGCCACGCCGGAGCATTGAACAGCCTCCACTATTGATCCGCAGGCCTATTAAAACCTTCTTTGGAACATCATCCTATTTTTTTTCTTTCCATAAGACCTTTTTCAAACCATAAAATCAATTCTTTCTACCAGATAGAAGAAAAGACGTGTCACATTGTTGCAGACGAGGACGAGGCTGAGTACAAGCCGGCTGGGATGATTTAGAGTGATTTAACCTCTCCAGGCTGATCTGATTATGTTTTAAGGATTTAGTCGTTCGCTGGTGGTCTTTTAAGGTCAAGAAGCCAAAATTAATGTTTTTCCTGAAGTGGACTTTAATTCTAATCATACTAACAAGCTTTTGCAACACAAGGATGAGCAACAGGAGCGCTTACATTTTCTTTAGCACTGTGAGCAGCAGCCGTATGTTCCCCTGTTTGCTGAATTCCAGGCCTTTATCTTCGCTAACAGCAGCAGAAAAGGACTTCTTAATGCCAGAACTAACCAAAGGGCTGCAGAAATGTCAGGCAGCCAGCGGCCAATAAACACACACACACACACACACACACACATACATTTCTATTTCATGTCTTAGATTAAATTTGTCAGCTGGAACACACTGAGGGTTAACTTGACCTTTGACCTTGACACACAATCCTCATTGACCAGTGTGCTAATTACTCTCCAATATTTTGCCTTTCTTGTGTCTTTTTGTGGTGAAAATGACAAACTGAATAATAAAAAAAATGGTGTCACTTGTATATTTTAGAAAACTTTGGGTGTAGTATGTATTGTTTTCCAGTGTGTCCTCAAGTCTCAGGTTATATATTGCATTACTTAATGCCTGCTTGTTGCAGAAATAACAAATGGAAGTTAGTAGTTTGTACTCATATATTGGAAATATTAAAAAATATGATATGCATTACCTGAGCAGACAGCCTGTTAGCTTTGCAGAATTAAAACAAATTGCATAAATTGAATAATGTTTTACTATATGCTTCAATAAAGGCCATTTCTTATAAGGAAGATTACCTTTAAACGCATCGCTGCAGAAGCTATAGACGACAACCTGCATGCAGTTACCAGTGTTTTATTTAAGTGAAAAATAATCACATATCTCCGAATCGGCGTTTTAAGTCAGGAAATAAAAATGAGCTACATCCTCAAATTTGTTGAGTCATTGCAGAAGTAGGATTTTCTTTCTTAAAAATGAAAGTACCAAAAAAAAAAGCTGATGAATGAGACAAAGTCCGGCAGCAGTAATGGTCATTTATTTATTAAAACATGGACAATGACAGTTTACTCTGAGGACACAACCGTCTACTCAATATTATTATATTAATCACTAATATGTTATGAAAAACCTAAATGAGACACAGTCGTATCAAAAGTGCCTGTACAGGCTGAGAAGAGGGAAAAACCTGGGCAGGCTGGAAATAAGCAATAAAGCAATAAAATTGGTCTGAAAATTGAAAAAGTCCCCATCATCATGGCTTTGTGTTCAATTTCACTCATCTGATCGCTTGATATTAAGGAGAAAATTACAGGTGAGTTTCACGTTTTTGCGTCGGGAATGCTCATTTTCACGCGATTCGGCAACTCGATTAGATTTTTTATTTTTTTTTATGTTTTAATGCAGTGTACAGGTGTGAAACTGTCAGGAAGGACTGCGGGGATTAAAGCAAAGGAAGCTGCGGAGAAAAACGTCCCCATGTGTGTTTTCTTATGTCTCTAAAATGGCAACGTGTCGAGGAATAACTTATCTATTATTGCAGGCGGCGGCACCAAATCCTCCAGCTTCAAATAGAAAATCCTCTGCAGGCCCTGGATGCACAGAGTGCGAAGCTCACGCAGTTTTTCCAACAGTCTGGACAGATGGTTGGACCAGCAGCTTGAGCCTCCGTCGCCCTCCTTCAAGCACTTGACGATGTTGTTCTGCAGCTCCTCCACTTTCTTGGGCTCCTTCAGTCCGTGTCGCTCTGCGGGTCCGTAAATCACATCACACACAACGATATCAGACCAACGTGATGTAGTATCATTTTTAAGAGGCGAGCATTTAATTGTCTTTAATTATGAAAATTAACTGCATTCACTGCACACTGATATTTGACAGCTTGACATTTAAAGGGTTTTATTTTGAAAAAAATATGTGATCTTATTATTTCATTGTTTTTAGCCATTTCACCATTTATCCATGATTTTAGCAATGTCATCAGTTTGTTCAGTGTTGTAGCTATTTATCATCACATTTACCTAACTATTCCAAATGTTTATCCATTAGGCTTATTGTTAACTTTTACCCATAGCTTTTAGCTAAGTGTTTCAAAGTTATCCATTAGCTTACTGTTAGCCTAGCTAATATCTACCCATACTTTTAGCTAAGTATTTAACGACTTCAACCATTTTTTCATTACTTTGAATTAACAATTGTAAACATTTAGCCATCACACTAATTCTACATAACTTTACTTTTTTGAGCTTTTCTACTTTCTTTCCATGTAGGGCTATCCTCTGGCAGCAAGTACCTCCTCGTCACAAGGTCAGTTTTGATGTGTCCTACATAATGTTGAGTCCTTAAACATTGTGGTACATATGCACCCAGGCAAGAAAATGTACTTCTTTTAGCTTAAAACTGCACCTCTTCGCATAATTTAATTTGAACATAAAATGGCAGATATGTGAATTTGGTCTACTTTGTTGTTTCCACCAATAATTAATTGCAATTTCGAAATCCTGGAAAAGAGCCGCAGTATGTGAACACAGTATCAGAAGATGACCCGCAGTCGCACAGAAAGTGTTTTCGAGCGTCTCACCGGTGACCAGGGCGAGGGTGCACATGCAGGAGAAGGTGGATACGTCCAGGTTCATCCTCTGCAGATTAGCAGAGAATTCAACGATGCTGTCAATCCACTCCCCAAAGCCCCGCAGGCACTGGAGTCGGTGCCACACGGAGCCGTCACAGAACATCAGCTTCCCTTCCTCTGGTTTGGATCTGAAATAGTATGACAGCTTGTGAGAGGTGGATATAAACGGCCTGGTTACAGTTTTATGTACAAGATCGGTGCAGAGAAAAGCGTCCAAGGCCCTGGCTTCAAATTTTAGGCCTTAAGACAAAATGCTCTATCCTCCTTCTGGAATCTCCCATGTCCTTCTAAGGCCTCTCCAGCTGTTACCCTGTCTTTCATTGGTGGCAAAAAAGTGCTTGAATAACAAATCTGTTCCTGAGCTTAGTTGTGTTTATTGGAGGATCCATCAACAGACATATTTACATGCTCAGGACTTCTAACCTGTGATGCATTGTTCATATTTGCAGACAAAATGGCAATGTAGCTTCAGAAGATGGGTTCCTTTGTCATTGTCTTTACCTGTAAGACAATCGTAAAACAAAGAGCTCCAGGAAAGCAGAGTAGAAGAGGAGGTCTTGGTCGTGTTTTGGCAGGGAGGTGAAGCCTGGGATCTTCTGTGCCCAGCCTCGAATCACCTCCATCGATCTGGTCAGGAGGTCGTAAAACTGCCGCACATGCTGAGCGTCATCTCCCAGCGCACTTCCTGGACTCTCCTTGAGCTAGAACAAGGTCATCAGCGGGATTAAGTAGAAAAGATAGAAAATACATCAATTACAGGTCTAATATGCTGTGTATAGGGGCCACACAGGCACCCGACACATTGTGTGAAAAGTACAACTCTTGCCGTACTTGCTTTATCTCAATCATAAAGCAATGAAATGAAGCCCACACTTACTCTGAAGCAGTCAAGGAGAGAAGGCGGAGGGTTCGATTCCACATGTGCCCTGATGAGGGAGCTCAAAAGGGTGCTGACAGGTGAAGATGAGTCCGGAACAGCTTTAGGTTTGGACGGCAGACGACCCCTTCGACCTTTCAGACTGTCTGTCCTCACCACTGCAGCGAGAAACAGGATATGCTTTTCAACTTTTGTTGTGAGATCAGTCGAATTGGAATTACCACTGCTCTAATGCCAGATGTAAAATGTGTCTCTAAGGTTGAATGGTTTACCTTCTTTGACCATTCCCACTGCAAGGCACTTCTGGAAGCGGCAATATTGGCATCGGTTCCTCCTGCGTTTGTCCACAGGGCAGCTTTTTGAAGCCAAACACACGTACTTGGCATTTTTTTGTACTGTGCGCTGCATGGAGAAGGAAAAATGTTTTAAACAACGTTGAGAAATATAAAGACATAAAACGTAAAGAACACTTTGAGTGAACTTCAGGTTGAATTTAGTTCTCAACCTCATCCTCATTGGCTCCTCTTTTTCATCTGTGTTTATCACGATAAAAATACCTGGTACCATAAAACTACACACAGGGCCAACCCGATGCGCCTTTTTTGTACATTCTCTTTGCTGCATGTTGGTGCCAGTTGTCAGGGCATCTGGAAAGAGCTTTGAAACACAATTATGGTCTCTGTAGAACTAATACTTTGGTGTCGAACAGTCCTCAGAAGGTTCACTGCATGGCATCGGTGGGGGCCTTCTACATGTCTGTGAGAGATGGTCTGATCTGGTGACATGGGTAACCTTTCTAGAAGGGTCTTCAAAGGTCTTTGGGAAATGGTTCAACATGAAGAACCTTTTTCGGTTGCTTTGAGACCCATTTTTGTAATAACCATTAAATTGTCCTCTGAAAATTAGCAGCAGCACTCTTGCTCCTGTGGGCCATCTGAGGCAGTGTAAGGCATTCAGCAGGCGGACAGGGCAGTCTGGGTAAATACAGGGTCGTGGTCAGTCATAATTTGGAGAACTGCCCCCGGGAATCTCCTTCAGAGAGGAGAAGGGGAATGTTTTTATTCATGGCACGTTGGTGGCCATTTTCATACAGGACATTTGCCCCGAACACGCGTGTGTCAAGAGATCAAAACGTGCAAATGAAGCATAATGTCCAATTTCAGAGGCCAGTCAGGGGTCCCAGTGGAATTTTTACATTGCTTATTACTCGAATTAGAGTTTTATTAGACGACAGTGTGGCCAAGTAGTCTTCTGTATATGGAGAGAGATAAAAGCGAATATATCCATTTTAATTAAGAAGTCTGGCGTTTTCTAATGCTCGTAAAAGCAGCATCAGATACGTTATTTTAGAGAGTTGGGAAGAACTGGGGTTGTGTTTTTCCCTTTTGACTGACACTTTTAACATGTCACATGCGCTTCTTGCGCGTCATTTCCACAGCATTAACTGAAACTTCATCAGGATAATAATGATACCCGCATTCTGTGAGCCCATGAGCTGCCTGCAGATATCCCAGTTGAAACTGCAGCTTTTCCATGCAGCTTTATAATAAAGTTGCATCGAGGACAAACCTTGAAGAAACCCTTGCAGCCCTCGCAAGTGCGCACTCCGTAGTGCTGGCAGGCTGCGTTATCCCCGCACACCGCGCACAGCCCCTCCGTGCTAAGCGGTCCTCGGCTGGCAGCGGCAGAAGTCTGGTAGTCCATAAAGTGGTGACTGTGGGCGAGCTGGAGAGGGTGAGGAAATCCCACCCCGGGCTGCTTTCCGAGGGCAGTGGAGCTCAAAACCCCTGGGCTGTCCAGCGGCTGGTGCGCCCCGGCTGCGTCCAGGTTCATGGACACATGGAGAGATCCGTCAAATTTCATTTGGCAGGTGGATAAGCTCTGTTGTTGCGCGTGTTTGAGGGATATCAGCGAGAATCTGGATAGTGTGTTTTTCCTGTGCGCCGCCGTCAAATAGTCTTGTCGAAAACTGTACAGAGAGCCGGAGTCCTCCCATATGTGCGCCGGTGGAGTTTGATAGTTGGATGTGATGGGAGCGTGCGGTGACGGAGACCGGTAATAATAAACAGAGCCCGGGGAAGAAAGCAGCTCCTCGGACTGGTGATGCTGATTCGGCTGATACCGCGGACACCCATGCGCATCCTCGACCTTGACGCACGGAAGCTCCCCTTGTGCTGGCATTTGGAAGAGGCACGGGGGCTTCACGTCGTAGCCGGAGCCATACGTGTCACCCAAAGGGCCAAAACTGGGACCCGATGTTGCAGCCGAGATTTCACTGTTAGTAAGGTCCATGCTGAACTTGACAAACTCCGGGGTGAGGAAGTCGCAGCTGCGCTCTCCGCCGATGCTCTGAGAGGCCGGGCAGGCACCTTGTGGAGAGGAGCCGCACTGGGTCTGGACACACGGCATGGTCCCTGCAAACATGGGCATAATGCATTCAGGCCAAAGTGGACAAAACAGACAAGTGCAAGGCTATTTCGCTTATATCAGATATTAAGCATTGATTTCGGAGGCCGTCTTTGTAATTTTCTTCATGATTGTTTCAGAAAGTCCGTTGGAAAAACATTACGCTCCCGTCAGACAGAAATTTCCACTTGTTGGAAGACAGATCAGACCTTTAGATTATTTTAAATCAGAAAACACCATGAACCCGGGATGCAAGACCAGACTTGGATAGGTTATTACCTTAAGCTTTAGTTGTCTTTTCCCCCCAGAAAAATGCTATTCCCCGCCAGAGTTCGCCTGGTGTGAGACAATAAACATCAGAGTATCACTTGCAAGCGTTGCACTGACATGCAGCCATCGATTTCTTCATAAAATTTCGAGGAAAAAGTAAAATATGCAATACCTCAGACCTCCATCCAGCGCAGGAGGACACTGACGAGTAATCCCATCTCTGTTGGAGTGTCGCTTGTGGGATCTATTAGACCTTCAGCCACGACCAGAAAAGTCCACTCAGTGTCTGGAGAGCAAAGGAAATGACTGTTCACTTCTCCCACTCTTGGATTGCAGACTGCCTGCCAGTGACACAGACAATGTGCTTTTGTTTACGTGGTGCGCACCCTTGTGCCAAACCCGATTACGCACAAGCCACAGAGGGGCGGGCGGGCTGGTGTGTGTGTGTGTGTGTGTGTGTGTGTGTGTGTGTGTGTGTGTGTGTGTGTGTGTGTGTGTGTGTGTGTGTGTGTGTGTGTGTGTGTGTGTGTGTGTGTGTGTGTGTGTGTGTGTGTGACATTGACTGGTGTGGGCAGAAAGTGGTTCATGTGATTTGGAAATTATGCTCGGAGCCCAGTTTGTTGCAATTTGCATCGTATGTAAGAAGCTGCGATTCTTTTTAGTATTTTCTAAATTGGGCTGCTAGTAGATGCCTTTTGGCATCTCGTTTCCTCTCGAAGATCACGTTCAACAGCTGTTCTTTAATCACTGCTTGGCGATAGATGGGGAGCATCATTTTACACCTTAAACCACGTGTTTAGTATAAAGAAATACTTTGGAGATGCCAGTCTGCGCATGTGTTGTAGCTTTTATTTTTGCGCTGTCCATCCCGTGTTTAAAGACAGAGAAAGCGACAGCTGGTGGTATTCCTCTCTCTTTATTATTATCCTTAAGGAGGATGGAGGGGAGATGAGCGGTTGTGCAATCTTACCCACATATTACGTCAACGATGTAGCACCGCCTCCTCTCCACCGCTATTGGGCGCGATTAGTCGAATCCTGCATTGCGACTGGCTCTGCGGGGCGTCGCTCGTGCTTTCTCCTCTTCCTGGTTGTAGCTGTCAAACACAGACTGCAGTGTAGATAGCAACCGATGCCCTCAGTCGCCGCCCTGAAACGCCCCGAGCGAGTTTTATTCAGCCACAAAACAAGAAATCCTGTAAGTGGGAATGTGTGTTGTATCACCGGGTGTTTTTTCGGTCATGTTTTAGTTTGTCTAACGAATCGTGAACCCTCTCTTCGTTCTGGCATAGAGCCAAAAAGCGGAGCAACATCTGCGAGCTTTGCTAGTGACTCTATAACAACGAAGGAATAACGTCCTTAGCTGTTACAGCTAAGGACATGCCAAGTTAATGTGTTTATTTTGCTTATTTAAAACCAGGAAAATAGCTGATTTTTCCCTACGACGTTAGCCTCATCTTGTGAAGGTATCTGTACTGCGAAGAGCTTATTCGTGACTGTTAAGACGAAGCTCGTTTGTGGTTTTACTCAAACTGAGCTGACATTTTAATCCACAGCAAGATGTCAGTGTAAGATAAGCAGCGACTTGCTTTTGTGTGGTTATACCTGCCGTCATAAATCAATATACAACCACCTGCTGTTAAAGCCGTCAGTGCTAACCTGATGTGTGGGATTTTGTCAGGACTACAAACGGGGTTCTCAGTGTCTCTCTGGGAATACATTGGCCTAAAAAAGGCAAAATGTCAATGAGAGTTCGCCATGTGCTTGTTAAACAATCTGCCCACGTTGGAGGCAGGAAGCCCCTTTCCCCTGCTGACTCACAGTGAGTCTGCTGGCTGATGTAAGCATCATCACGAGGAGGAAGAGTTCAGTTTTCTGGTTGTGTCACTTACTCATTAGTCAGTTTTGTGGTTCAGCTGGCTGAACTACACCCATCGGCAAGTTTTCGTCAAAAGGGTTCCTAAGGGCTAATTATTGTCATGTTTGGCCTTCATGTTCTTCAGTAATGAGCAGCTTGTGAGAGGGTGTGAAAGCTGATGGCATGCCACTGCATAGTGCAGGCAAATGGTATTGATCCTCAGTACTGGTTTGGCAGAGACTTAAATGTCTTATATGCTGAGTGTGAAAGTATTGAAATCTTTGCATCAAAGTGTGACGAGTCACATGTTTAATCTTTCTTATTTGATTTGCAATTTCTTCATTTGAATGAAAAATCTGGACTATTAGCTGTGTTAGAGGGAGACCAGTGTGTCGGCCAATAGTAGCTTGCTGCACCTTTATTGTTATATGTGTAAATGTTGACTGATTTGTAATGAGAAATGTAAGTTTGAGATAACTTGGAGGCAGTGTCAATATTACACAGTTTGGCCACCAGAGAGCCCTGACAGGTTTATATTTACTGTAAAATCTCCTATTCTGTATGTATCCTTGTCACAGAGAAGCTAAGGGATCTGGATATGGATTGTTTGTTTATGTTGTGTGTCATTTTTATATCTGTCCAACCTTTGTCTAACACTGGCGATATTTCCATGAAAATCAGGAACTGTCCAACCAAGCAATAAATTAACAAGATTAGACGTTTAGATGAAACATTTAGCTCCACATGTGTGTCATAAGACGTCCCACAACCCTGCTGTGCATTTCTTTAGGTTGCACTTTTCCTACTTCATGGTCATTTTTCAAGTCAAGTGCTATAATTTAAAATTCAGTCTGATTTTTGGTGCTGATATTGGCTGCTTGTAATAGGTCATTTGTTACACCAAACTGGTCACTGACATTTGTGCCATCTGTAGCTATGTTTTATTAAAATGCATTAGAATCTGCTCCAGCGTATGCCACTCCCTGGAAACCTTTATTCAAAGTACTAAATACTTTTCTGGGCTGCCCCTGGTGGGAAGTGAGGCCCTCGCCCTGCCAGAGCGGCTATCATGTTCTGCTCATTATAGTGCACAGGGTCATTATGGAAATGGACACAGTGTCCTGGCAGTTGCTTGATAATAAACTGCAAATATACTGTATGTCAAGATAATACTACAGAGTGTATTGTGTATTTGCTGTGCAGCGTTGTAACATCTGACCAGACTGTACATGCTTTTTTACCCTTCTGTGTTTTAAATAGCTCTGAAGCAATCGTTAGATTAATTAAATGCTAAATGTTTGATTATTATTCAAACATCTGATTGATTTTTAAAGAAACAATGCCAAAAATTCTCCAGTTCCACCTTCTCAAACGTGTGGAGTTGCTGCCATTGTGGTTGAAAGGCAACATTTAGGGGCTGGGTTGCATCGAAAGAGAAATATAATGATATGTGATGTCTGACTGTCCAAATGGAAAGCTGCAAATCCTCACATTTTGCAAGCTGGAACAAGGGAATGTTTTTTTTTTTGTTTTTTTTTCATCATAGGACACTTATCATATGTTTATTGTGTCCCTGCAGAGCGTGCATAGCAAACATTAACTTTATACTGAGTCATTGTATATTACTGTTTGCACACATTGCACAGAACAATTAAAGTCAAAGTTCACTGAATGAAATGTGCTAATGCTGCATAGTTGGACAAACATAATGATTTTGCAAAAGGTATAGCTAACAGTCATTTTCATTATTGATTTTCATCTAATCAATTTGTCTGATGTAGCGTTTTAAATGTCAGAAATAATCACAAACTCCCATCACAAGTTAGCAGTGCTTCTTTAATCTGACCAACAATTAAAACACTTCATAATGATGGGAAAAAGGAAAAAAAGATGTCACCATGTGTAATTATGTGATGAGCAATAACCTTAAAAATGACAAAAAAAAATCAGTAATATATGTAAAGTATGATCAAATTTGCCAATCATGTCCAATTCATTCTCTGTAAGTTTCTCTTTATTCTGTGCAACAGGTGACATAAACACAGCACTCCTCTCCACGCCTTTGCCACGTGAACTTTTCTCCTCTCGTCTGTTTGAGCCTGACTTGCAGCTTTTTGGATCCTCCCACCCGCCTTACTTACTCCCTCACTCAGGGTCGCATGCCTCCTTCACATGACCGCCTGTCATGTCAGAGCCTTATAACCCGGATCTGCCTCCTCACTGCTCTTCACTCTCTCCACAGGGCCGACGATGGCTTTCAGGAAGGCTCTGAAACGGACGGCGATCATAGGCAGCGGGGCGGTCGCCACAGTTTTCGGCCTGTCACAGCTGATAGAGTATAGGAGGACCCAGGTAAGATGAAGAAAGATGTCACCTCTCAGTCTGCGTTGCTTTTGTTTGGTGTTGCATGAGCACAGTTTGCAAGAACCCTTGCTTTTCAGCATTTGGCTGAAGGCAAATGTTTTAGACTTTACCTGCAATTGGCAATATTTTTGCTCCTAAGACCCCACTGGAAAGGCAGATTAAATGCTTGACATGTGGAAAACTAAGGGACAGACTTCAAATACTTGAATGTTCTGGGTAAGACAGCGATATAATATTTAGAATAATAGCTATTTTGCCCTGTAAACAGTCTACAACAAGCCGGGAGGGACCACCTTTCAGGGCATGTCCTATCTAGAGTTTGGAATGTGCTCACTGTGGATTCCAAGGTGTGTACTTTGTTTTTAGTGTTTTTTTAACTGGATCCTTCCAGCTACTGTACAGCTGGCATTAGTTAGCAAGCATGCCGGCACTGGACCCTGGACTGCTTCAAAATGGTGATAAATTTAACATACTGTATTCTTTGGCACCAGCAGGTTTTTACATTGCGGTAAAACTCCAACCACCTCTGATTGTTTTTCTTCCACTTCCTGGTCCGATAACATGCATTTTATTCATTAATCGTAATTGAGGTCACCTCGTACTTCAAGTCTTACGAGGTGTGGCTGAGTTATTTTTTCCCTTCAGAACAAAGTAATAAAGTTAGTTTGTTATCAGTGTGTACTGAGACAAGGAGATGTAAAGTGTTCTGTAAAAGGAATTCACTGGGAATTGTTCAACAGAAGTTTTACATTTTGTGAAATAAATTTATTTGCTTTCTTGCTTGAGTTAGATTAGAGGACTGATGCCACTCTCATGTCTGAATGCTAAATGTGAAGCTACACCTGCAGCTGGCTCACTTAGTTTAGCATGAAGACAGGAACCAGCTGCCAGACTCCAGGAAGTTTATGGCCCCGGCTAAGCTGCAGTATAGAGCCCCAGTAAAACAGCAAATTGCTGTTTTCATACTTTGACTTTTGTACAGATTAAACAAATGAGATGCAAAGTAGTAATTAGTGAGATTTAAGATGTGCTGAGCACCAAATTTTGTCACCTTGGGACAGATCCAGCTGACCCTGTTTCCAGTCTTTCTGCTAAGCTCAGTTCTTCGGCTATAGCTTGTGTACATGAGACATGAGAGTGGTATCAGTCTCTCAAGATGGTGAAAAAGCATATTTCCTGAAGTGTTGAACACAGCTACAGATCAACTAGCTCCTAGCCAAATTCATTTAGTTAAAAGAAGTTTATGAATATAGAAAAACACTGTTAATAAACATATTTTTATTCCTATCACTGTACCTATTTTGTAACATACACAGTAAATACAGATTTTAGATGTTTAGTCATTTTATATACTCAAAGGTTTGTGTTTATCTACAGGTCACATTGACACTTAAATCCCCAAACTGTCTCATTCTGCCTGTTTAAATGGACCACAGATTCATGTCAGCTGCTTGACAATGTAGATGGACGACACCTTTAATTTGAGGAATGAAGAAAATGCTCAGAGAACAATAGGTCAAGTTTTAACAGCAGTTGATGTCTGGAGTTCGCGTCTCGCCTCATGACCAGTGGCACTGGGAGCACGGCTGGCCTCGAGAGAAACCAGTTTTTGTCGAAGCTTCGCCACCTTCATGAACACATAAATAACCACGCGGCTTGGCTTCATCTGAGATGGACAAGCAGCTGTGTTTCCCCTGAACTCTGACCTGACATCGGCCTATTTTAAGCATGCCTCACATCTACATACCAGGCTTTATTTGACTGTACAACCTAATGTGAACTTTGTTTTGTGTCCTGGCGCGATAATGTCCTCTCTCGCCCGTCGTCGTCGTCCTCTCAACCAAGCACGGATTGGTAAGCAAGAAGTCGACCCTGATGAAATATAATTATTTTCACAATAGTTTGCAATCATGCATGCCTCTAATCCCAGTAATTGCAATGCTGATGAGATGAATGTCCGTCCTGTCTCCGTTAGCAAGGGCATATGGCTTGGAGAAGTTTTCAAGACAGCGGTCGATTGGCTATTAGCATGGGCCTTGCTGTGCCATTCGCTGACTTAACTTGATTACGGGGGGCACGGTGGCTCTTAATTTTGTGGAGGTGTTTGTCTGTATGCATCATCAAAAATAGACAATGATTATATCATGGTCTTGTTTGCAGTTGCAGAGCTAAATTACAAACGCCTGCTTCTATTTGCAAGTCAAATGCCACGTTCGCTTCAAAGCAGCTTGATGCAATCATTTAGCTTGAACCTGCTAAATAGAAAATGAATAAATATTTCATTAGAAGTGAAATCCCACATCCTCACATCAGAGGGGAGCTGTGCTTTTTTTTATTGTAGTTATGATTATTCCTTTAAATTAATTCTTTTTGCTAATCAAACGATGGATATGAGTGATGTTCAGAGAGTGAATTGTGATATAAGTTTGTGGGTTTTGCGAAGATGAGCAGCATGTTGCAGCAGATAGTAACCTGCAGCCAACTTCACTTTGCCACTAATCACATCAAGAAAACACCCTGATTGTTTAGCAACACTTCACTTAGAAACTAAAGGTGGAAATGAGACATCATAAGCACATCATAATCTCACTTTTACTCAAAAGAATAGCTTCACCAAACTAATCTTGGATACTGCATTCGTACTACATTTGGTTTCCGTCTCACTTCTTGCGGCAAATTAAGACGGTAGTGTGGCAGAAGTATTCAGATCACAGCAATACTATGAAGTAAACTTACCCTCTCATAAGTAAAAGTGCTGCATTCAGAATCTTATGTTAAAGTATCAGAAGTACTCACAATGGTCTTATATCATAATAGATTATTTTATACATTATTGAAGCTGGTATTAACTACTTTATATACTGTAGGGGAGTTTCATGGTTGACGAGGGATAATATTTTGTAAAGTCTTTACATGCTGAATCATCAAAGTAACCAGATAAATGCAGTGGAGTAAAAACTATAATATTTAGTACAATATAATAATAGCATAAAATGGACAGATTGAAGTAAAGTTTGTACTTAATTTGTACTGAAGTGCATGACATCAATAAATGTTCTTAAATAAATTCTAACACTGCAATTAGGAACAGTTGTAATTGTATTTTCATTCTAATTTTAATGAAAAGTTCAAAAAAATGTAAACTGGTTCATCTAAGTATATTTAAGTAATGTTGGTATATATTTAAATAAAGTAATGAATGCACAATACAATAATGTAGATTATAGGCAAGCATACCACCGTATGTCTTAACTGTTATCTCATTACACATTCACACCATATCCATAATGTATTAAAATGATTGCAAGTCATTATGCATTATATCACATGGAATTTTATGAGGTGATTGTAATGCATAAACACATTACACTGTGCCTGCACTGTGCTTATAATGTTTCAAAACGCACCTAAAGGAAAGTGTTGCTACGTTTCACACAATTTAACATCGAGTTGAAATAGAAATTAACATAGAAACATTATTTTGCACAATTCAGGGAATACAAATGAACCTTGGAGTCACCGTACTCACTGTGGTTGTGATTGTGTCACATCCAGGCTCGGTTAGCCCACGTGGTGGCAGAGGCGGAGCTGAAGGTTCCCTTTGCGGACGAGCTTCCCTCTCGGCAGGCCCAGCTCGTGGCGCTGCAGAACACAGAGGAGTTTGATGTTCTGGTTGTCGGAGGAGGTGCCACGGGTGTAGGATGTGCCTTAGACGCTGTCACACGCAGTAAGCTCACTCTCAAGTAAACCATGTCTCACGGGACGGAGCAGCTTTCCAGCTCCATCAGTGTCCTCATGGAGTCATGATTGAAGGAGGGCTGCTAACAGTTTATCATGGTCTCACTCCAGTATGTCAGCTGTTATTACTGTAAATACACCTAAGGAGCATGTATCAGTGCTATGGCTATGCTGTGCTCATCCATCGCCGTTTCCCCCTCAGACCTCAAGACTGCCCTCGTAGAGAGAAGCGATTTCTCTTCGGGGACAAGCAGTCGTAGTACCAAGCTGATCCACGGTGGAGTCCGCTATCTCCAGAAGGCCATCATGCAGTTAGACTACGAGCAGGTTCCTCTTCATCCTCTTATTTCCATCTCCATCTGTTGCTCTTCCTCGTCCTCATCCTCTCCTCCTCTCTGCCGGAACAGTACATGATGGTGAAAGAGGCCCTCCACGAGCGAGCCAACCTCCTGGAGATTGCGCCTCACCTATCGGCACCGCTCCCCATCATGCTTCCTGTTTACAAGTAAGTGTCCGACTGCTACAGTGTGCAAAATGCGCAAGACATGTTGGGAAAAATAGCACAAACAAGCAGGTGATAATTGGCGTATTCTGTTAGCATGATGCTTTTAATGTTTTAACTGAAGTCAACTGAAGTTGTTGATTCATTTTCGTCTGGATGGAAAATTATCACCAGCTTCTGAATGTTTGTCGTGGCCTTTTGACGACCCCAAAAATGTAGTTAATGGGTAGAAATGCTGAAAGGGACTCTTGAATTCAGTTTGCGTCTTCGCTGTCTTAACTGTAATCACTGTGTTCATTTCCAAGATGGTGGCAGTTGCCTTACTACTGGGCAGGGATCAAGATGTACGACTTGGTGGCTGGGATCCAGTGCCTGAAGAGCAGCTATGTCCTCAGTAAGACCAAGGCCTTGGAGCTTTTCCCCATGCTGAAGAAGGACAAGCTGGTGGGGGCGATTGTCTACTACGACGGTGAGTTTTTCACCCACAGAGGCTTTTTTTTGCTTTGCTTTAAGTCAGATATTGTCACGCTGGCATGTGGACAGTAATCTAAAAGGCATGCTTCGTTTGTTGATTCACAACTCAACTCTTTATTTTCTGTAAACATGCTGGAGCCAGCTGAGTCAGGCCTGTTGCTCTTGCCCTTTTCCACTGTTGTCTCTCCTTTCCACTGACAATGAATTGAATCAGTTCGCCATTAACTGATAAGTTATAACACCATGATTTTAACTGCATCTCTGTGACTGATACGCCCTCAAAGGGGTTTTGAGGCACATCAGAGGAGGTTTTGTTTTTACATTTCTAAAATGTCATATTATGATAGTTCTTATATTGAACACAGTGCAAAACCTCCCTCCTCTTCCTCTGCTCGGCAGCAAGACACAAACTATTGTCTGCAAAAGGTTTGTTAGAGATGACCTGAAAAAAAAAAAGCCAGGGGTTCAAAGGGGACACAACGGGACAAAATCTTAATATTTTCTGTTTTACATTCACTAAACCTGCACCCAGTTCAGAAAAGCTTTTAGGTTTGCAGAGCTGCCTCTGATCCCTTTGGCAGCTGTTAGGAGAGAAAACGCCTCCATCCACAGTTCAACTGATGACTGCAACATCACCATCAATGAGCGCTTAGGCTGTAAAAAGATGCAAAATTGAAAAAAAAAAAAAAAGGAAATTTCTCAAGCAAATTCTGCTTCTGAATAAATTCTAATATTGTTGGAAATGTGTAGAAACTGCTTGATTAAGCCAAACATGAGCCCTCAGAAGTAAATCTCGCCCTGTGGCCTTCACATCTCCACTGGTCCCGAACAAAACGTGTTGACAGGCTGGTAGGATGGCCTCTCTTCCCCGTGGCAGTAAAGGTTGCGTGTTCCCTGCATGAGTACAGAGGAGAACTAAACATATGCTGAGTGTCCAGCTGAGTGTGAGGAGCCTTCCTGCCGCAGGCATGCTTTCCTTTCCGCCACCGAAAATAACAAATTTGTGTCTGCGGGTGATGTGTCCGTTACTGTAGGCTTCACTGCGTATCGGCTCGTCACGTCTAATGACAACACGCTGCTGTTGTTGCTAGTTAAAGAGGCTTTCAATGTCTGTTAGTTAATGTGAGATATCTTTCAAAATCTGCATATTGGACTTGCAAAAAATAGCATCTGCTGCTTTTTAAAGGATATAATTTGAGCAAGTTCCACAATTTTAAACGTGTGTCTCTCACCATGACTATTAGTTGTAAATAAAAGTTCTCCACTTAACAGCATGTTTTGGAAGCCATTGATTGCTTCGTTTACAGTGTTTTTAGGCCAAAACGAGCAGCCCTCTTCCTATTTAAATATAAGTGTTCAGTCATAACTGGATGTACTGCAGGCTGGAAAAAGGAAAGAGCATTTTCTTGGTGCAAAGCAGCATATGTTTGATTTCCACCTCCCCCCGCCCGCTGTCATCTGCTCTTGGGTGGGGGGGTGGGGGGGACAGGGCTGGGGTGGTGGAGGGGTGGGCCGTCTTTTCTCCAATTATGCCGTCTGGAACAATCACGCCGGTGACATTTCGAAATCTGACCTTCTCTCCCGGCGATGTGGAGCGCAGAGGAGCGTCGTAGATCGGACCGGCTGAGCAGCAGCTAATTCTCCCGCTGTCTTGGTGACTGCTGCCTCTGTTGCCACCAACAACAGCCGAGACACAGGACAGCAAATGTGTTGGCCTCATCCTCTTCTTTTCAAATGGCTGGGCGGTGTATGAATGCTCTGGGAAATGAATCTACAGTATGTTAATGCTGCTGTAGGTTCAACAGATATGTCTCATCTTACACTGCAAACTGCTACCAAAACACTGACTATGCACAAGAGCCCATAGACAAAACAGAGCAAATTTTCAGATAACTGCAGCAAGAAAACAAGAAATGAATACTCAAGCAGGTATCAACAGGATGTTGTGGCGATTGACACTGAGGGATGTTGGTATGGCATCTCGCATCAACTCTGGTGACCTGTGCACTGAGGAATCCACAGAAAACGGTGGAATTCGGCTTCCCAAACGGATCTGTGAATATCCACAGAGGAGAGGAGAGGAGCCAGCCAATGCAGAAACATGAGGAAACTTCACACAATAATGGCCTGCTTATGTTATTGATAAAGAGTACTGAGAGTGTGATCCTCAGTATTCTGCGATGGTGGACATGCTGAGAGGTAGCCCGCTGAATAATCCAGTAATTACAGATCTGTATCAAATGATAGAGAATTAGCATCAACTGGCTGAAAATACACAGTATATAAAACAGCAAAAAGAGAGCTGTCATTTTGTAATACAGAATGTGCACTGCGACTGACGTCTTGTCACTGCTAGTTTGCACATTTAAAGAGGTGTCCAGGCCTTAAATGTCAAATAAATATGGCACACATAAAAAGTGTTTTACTACTTCAAACTAAGAGATAGTGCTGCAGTTTTTATACTTGCTTTCTGTCCACTATTGTTGTGTTTGTTTTGGTCTGACATAGAAACAGTTTGGCTGATTGACTTTGGTGCACATCGTAAATGAATGTGTAAGAAATCCAACTTCTTCTTCTCTGTTTCCTTCAGGGCAGCACAACGACTCCCGTATGAACCTGGCCATCGGCCTCAGCGCCGCCCGCTACGGCGCCGCCATCGCCAACTACACCGAGGTGGTCCGCCTGCTGAAGACAAAGGACCCACAGACCGGAAAGGAGAAGGTGTGTGGCGCCTGCTGCAGGGACGTCATCACAGGTGAGACGTGCGGTTCATTCACCAGTAGTCACTGAAGTTCATCCTCCAGCCTGCATCAGTGAAAACTGAGGATATTTCGTTATTGTTCCCCTTCACAGGGCAGGAATTTGATGTGAAGGCCAAGTGTGTGATCAACGCCACCGGCCCGTTCACAGACTCGCTGAGGAAGATGGACAACCAGGAGACCCAAAACATCTGCCAGCCCAGCGCTGGCGTCCACATCGTCATCCCCGGTTACTACAGGTGCTGCATACATTCAACCCTCTGACAGCATCTCCTTTAAAAATTGCCCATTTTTATCGAAGGCGTGGAGACATGGAGACATTTTATGTCTTTCTCACTTCTCATGAGGTTCTTGGTATTTCAAATGCATAAATGCATTTTCTCATTCTTATGTGTAAATACTAAGCTGGCTAAACTATTATCTGACCTATACTTACAAGCGCAGTACAATCTTCCCTGGTTAAGCAACAGCAAAGCAATAGAGTGGTTTTGTTGAAGTCGGGGGGTTTTTAAAGTTCAGCGAAAGCTTATTGAGCGAAACCCGAGGGAGCGCGAGCCCTTTGAACAGCTGCAGAAATGCCAACCACCTAATTCTCTTCTTCCTTTCCTCTCGTCTTCCTCCCGCCGCTATCTGCCCCCTCCACTGCTCACCTCCTCTTCCTCCCCCATATCTGTGTTTTTCCATCTGCTCTCTAACTCCTCAATTTGTCCTTCTCTTCCTCACTTCTTTGTGCTACCTTTTCTGCCTTTTTCTCCTTCCTCGTACCTGCTACCTGGTAACAACAAAACTACTGCTACTTCCTCTATTTTCTGCCCTACAGCCCAGACAACATGGGTCTGCTCGATCCGGCGACAAGCGACGGACGTGTCATCTTCTTCCTGCCCTGGGAGAAGATGACCATTGCCGGGACGACCGACACACCCACCAACGTGACGGCCCACCCCATCCCAGGAGAGGACGACATCAACTTCATCCTGAGGGAGGTCCGCAACTACCTCAGCCCTGACATAGAAGGTAGGGGAGCGTGTTCAGGGTTTTTCCTTCATGTTACATTTGATTTTTCAATAAGTTTTGACTCGTTTCAAACAGTGTGGTTGGTTCAAATGTGTGTGAAGTGTCAACGTGAAACCAGAATTTCAGGAAGTAAGAAAACCTCATTCAAAATCCCATCGACATTTGGAATAATTCAAATAACTACAAATCCAGCCCTAAAACAGAGGCTTGAATGTTAAATATTGAATATTTCTGTCTTGTTTGTGGTCTTTAACAAACACCATTTCTCATAAAGGGTGCATAAAAGAGATGAGTAGAGAGAGAAAACCCCGGGAACAGGTTTAATTTAATTTTCCTGCAGAAAGACTGATGGAAGAAACTAAATGAGAATTTACAAAAGCTTGTGGAGCAAGACAGAAAGTGACGTCACAATGTTGGCTTTCTGTAGCTGGCACTCTTTTTCTTTCTTCTTTGGTTTTCTGGTCATCCCACAAATAATCCCGAAACATAAGACAGGTCAGAAATATATATAGCAATTCCATTACTAGCCAGTAATGGGGATTGTAATGGTGGAAAAATGTGTCTGTGTCGCTTGCAGTGCGCCGAGGAGACGTGCTGGCGGCGTGGAGCGGCATCCGACCCCTGGTGACCGACCCCAGCTCCAAAGACACTCAGTCCATCTGCAGAAACCACATCGTCAGCGTCAGTGACAGCGGCCTGGTCACCATCGCTGGTCAGTCAGCCACTCGGAAAAGCTTGTGGATTTACAAGCTGTCTGTTCACCATATTAAGGTGCACGTTGTTTGTGTGCAGGTGGGAAGTGGACCACCTACAGGTCCATGGCCGAGGAGACTCTGGACGCAGCCATCAAAGCCCACGGCCTGTCTGCCGAGCCCTGCAAGACTGTGGGTCTGATGCTGGAGGGAGCCAAGGGCTGGACGCCAACCCTCTACATCCGCCTGGTGCAGGACTACGGCCTGGAGATGGAGGTGAAAATCAGAGAGTGGTGGTGCTAATTTTCCAATCAGGTGCCATTAAACCATATTTTTTTGCATTTCTCTTGCAGATAGTGAGCTTTAGAGCTGCTTTTTAACTTTGGACAGAACTATTTCTTTGAATTCCTGAACCGTTTTCAGCATGTCGAGGCATAGCAGGAAGAAGACCTTTAACTACCTACTGTACGCAGCAGCGGCCAGACATTCATGTACAAACAAAGCTGTAAAATCCCGCTCACACAGACACATTCACTGTCTTCTGCAGTGGAGCTGACATTAAAGCCGCCGCTGTAACAATGCTGACATTTCTGCTACACAAAAGACTGGACACACGTTGAAGTGCACTGTACGCTGTACAATTTATCAATGGCATTAAGTAAGGGCGCATTGATTTACATCAGCTACACGCCATCTTTCCAATAATTAGGCTGTGCGTTTTCATTAAATCCAATAGAACACTGTTTCATGAAGAAAAAGTACTCGTGCACCAAGTGCCTACAGTACGCTTACTTCTCATTAGAGGTGTTCTGCACTGGCTCCGCTGTTCTCTGGAATATTCCTCAAAGGTCACTGTTGATATTTGGACAGCGTTTGCCCTTTCACATGATCGGCAAGCCGGCGATCTGAATAGCAAACAGCCCTCTTGTTCTGTAAACATGTGACACCTCATTGACAAAGCGGCGCTAACGCTTATCGTTTAGCTCCAAGGAGGTGAAATCAATCATGTGAGGACCAGCAGCCGCCACTGCGACCTACAAGGTTTAACCTGTGATTTTTATTTTTGTATCTATAGGATTTGGAGTATTTTCCAGCAGTACTGTGAAGTAATTTACTGGAACTGTCAGTTTAATGTTCGTGTCCAGGCTGTTAAATGAAGTAACTTCCTGTCGTATTTCCTCTGTGCTCAGGTCGCTCAGCATTTGGCCTCCACGTATGGAGGGAAGGCGTTCGACGTGGCCAAAATGGCTCAGGTTACTGGGCAGAGATGGCCAATCGTTGGGAAAAGACTGGTGTCTGAATTCCCGTACATCGAGGCCGAGGTGCTGTATGCCATTAAGGAGTATGCCTGCACAGCCATCGACGTTATCGCCCGACGAACACGCCTGGGCTTCTTGAACGTGCAGGCGGCCGATGAAGCCCTCCCATGCATCGTGCAGATCATGGGCAAAGAGTTGGCCTGGAGTCAGGAGCGCAGGACGGTACGATTGAAACACTTTATCCACCAAAAGGTGGTATAACTCCACTTTTTCTAACCCAAACTCAAGATTCTGTCACATTTTTAGCCATTTCATCAGTTGTGTAATTTTCTTCCCTGCCCCAGAAAACCTGCTCTGTTTGACATCCTGTTTTAATCCCTAGTGGGTTTTTGAAGTTTCTTTTTCGATCGGTGCACAATGGAGAGGCCCACACCCTTTATCCCTTTAGAGCAGAAGCTCTGTTTGTGCATGAGAGCGATGAAGTGATACGTGTGCGTGAAAACTGAACTCTCAACTATTTTAAGCTGTTATTGTTCACCAGAAACAGGGACGTCTGAGAGGAACACTGCAGAGTAACATAAACAAGACATCTGCCAGTATGATGAATACCTTCAATTCATGTTAAATGTCAAGGTTTACTTGTTTCATGATCTCTTTAATGGACAATAAGCCTCAGTTATTTAAGAAAAACTGCTAATGCTAAGATGGATATTTCACACTGGATGCATTTATTTGTCTGCTATTACTGAGGAGCTTTTCAGTGTAAGAGTAAATATTAAGTGTAATAAGGTTTCAGGAAGTGTAACAACAAAGCAACAGCTGCTATGACGAATGGACTGAGGGCATTCATCTGCAGATATTTTGATATTTGATGGACTGTTTCAGTCATTTTTCAGACAAAAATGCATTCCATTCCAGTGTCTCAAATGGGAGGATTAGCTGCTGGAGATAAAATGTCCTTGAATTTGGGCTGTTGCTTGAACAAAACGAGAAATTCTGAGAAACTGTTGTCCATTTCTTTCTGACATTTCATACACCAAACTCTTAATTAATTAGCCGAGACAGCAACCAGCACATTGATTTGTAATGGTACAAGTAAAAGTCAGCTCAACTGAAGATCAATTAAAATCCAGCTGATAATTCTTGTTTTTTTATTTAGATCTTTTGACTGTGTACTCGCCTTGAAGACATTTTCCAGTTGTACACGTTACAGTAACCTCAGCCTTTACTGTGGAAATGCTCTTGGGTATGTTTCATATCATTAAAGATAAAATGATCAGTCTACATCCTCTGATAATGTTTGATCCAGGCGGAGCTCGAAGCAGCGAGGAAGTTTTTGTACCACGAGATGGGCTACAGGTCTCGCTCTGAGCAGCTGACCAAGACGTCCGAGATCAACCTGGACTACCAGGAAGTAGTCAGGTAATTATGACACAAGCTCACCTTCAGAACGTGGCCATCAGCTTTCATAAAAACAGCTGTAACAAATGCTGTAAAATCGAATGTAAAGAAGTGAGAGAGGACATCACTGCTCATCCGTGTGACAGGTACAAGAAGCGTTTCCATAAGTTCGACAAAGAGAGCAAAGGATTCATCACCACCGTTGACGTGCAGCAAGTTCTGGAAGTGAGTCATCTCTCTGTCCGTCTTCATCCCTGCACACTTGTCTTCATTATATGTTATTGATCTCCGCTCTTGTTTTTCTTTCCTGCAGAGCATCAATGTCCACATTGATGAAAATGCGCTCCATGAAATCCTTAATGAGGTGGACCTCAACAAGAACGGACAAGTCGAAATTGATGAATTCTTGCAGGTGGGTGACGTGCAGACAGTGAGGGGAGGGGAGGGGAGGGGAGGGAAGCGCGACGTAAAGGCGTCTGATCAGTTCACACCTGCGTCTCAACAGAGTCTTCACTTTTTACTGCCGTCACGAGTGAAGTTCATCTGTAAAACGCTCAGTTCAAATGAAGAAACCGTTCTTTTCTTGATTTTTTACAGCTTACCTGTATCACACTGGTTTTTGCAGAACAAAAACACATTTTTACAGGTTTGACTCAACTCGCTTCAGCTTCCAGATACTTTGCCTTCCTTTGCTCTCCTCCCTCAGCACAGGTGGGATTGTGATCTGATCGTCATAGCGATGGCGCGTCCCCTTGTTGAAGTTGCAGCCTTCATTCACTGTGCATTTACAACTTCATTGCTAATCTTTCCTCTGCTACACTTAAAGGATGCTGTTCTTGACACATCTGCGTGTATGTTACGTCCGGAGCGTACAGATCTAATTTTAAGCAGTCAGTTAGGTATTCGTAGGTCTATACATACTGATAAATATGCTTTACAGTCGTTTCCAGTGTCATTCTTCCTCGTGCAAGCTGACACACAAATTACTGAATCGTTAAAAAAAAAAGACTATTGTCCACCTGAGACGTTAACATCCGCTCCTGCAAACAGAAGGTGTGAAGCCTTGGCTCGGCTAGATGGACTTAATTAGGAAGCAGAGTCTGTCAGCGACTTGTGTAATGAGGCCGGAAGTGTGTCCACTGCTCCCGAGTCCGTCTGCCGCTAAATTACTTTCTCACTCAAGTCCAGAAAAGAGTCATTATCGGAGAGCTTGACGGCAGTAGATGATTTAGTCTTCATCAGTGTGCCGGCTCCTCCTCGCTGCACCGTGGAGGAAACAAAGCTGACGGCTGGACGATAAAACAGCCAAGAGAGCAAATATGTTTCATTTACTGTATGTGTCAGTACAATATCATGTCGTGTATGTTATGATGCTGAGTGTCTGTTTCTGCTTGTGTATATGCCTGACCGACGCGTGGATGACTTAGAGACAACAAACAGGTAGTGTACACGTGCAGCACTGATGGGAAACCGGCACTCTGGAGCCCTACGGGGCTGGAAAAGGGGTTTCCTCTCACATAACCAAAAAGTTGCACCAAACTTTATTAAGTCCTCTGGTGAACAAGGAAGAACATGGCTGGAGGGGAGAACACACTGAAACGCATGCGACAAGTGTTAAAGCTGCACTGGGAAACTGACTGGAAGCATGAGCGTGGTGAGATTATGTTGTTATCGTCAACAAATTCCATGAGAAGACCCAAACTGACAATGAACCGCGACGAGACCGTGATTTCCCGAGGTCATAAATCAAGTGAGAAGCAAAGTCATTTCCTCAGAAGCTCGCAGACCATCAGGCTTCTTTTTGCAACCAGTGGAGTCGCCCCCTGCTGGCTAAACAAAGAATAAGAAGAGAGACAGTTGAAGGCGTCAGCGTGCTTCAAACAGCTGTTGTCAGATGACAGTTATGTTAGGCCACACACACACACTCCCCATTCATTAGTTGCTTATTAGCACACATGTTAGTCAATGACCTCCTAATTACTACTTATCTAAATAACCAAACCCTTAATAAGCCCCAGAATAAATAAGTGCTTTTTAATTGGCTCTCAATGGGATTTGTTGACAGTAAAAATAATATAGAATAATATTTTCCTGATCCTTTAAAACCTGTTGAATTCTGCTCGCACACAGCAGAATGTGCTTCGTTGAATCAGGCGTATTTTCGAAAACCAGCGTCCTGGTTCAGCTTTAACAGGCACAGAACACGGTTGGTGTTGGTTTCATTTCTGCCTCTTGAAGTCTGGGATGTGAAGGTGGTCGGACGGCTCTAAAGCCTTTGATTGTGGGTATTTTAGATAATTACTGCGACCGGTTGGTTTGTTAGCGTGCACGCTGTTTATTGTGTGCTCTGCCGTTTCCCGTGTAGCTGATGAGTGCGGTGAAGAAGGGACAAGTGTCCGACAGCCGCCTGGCCATCCTGATGAAGTCGGCGGAGGAAACTCTGGATAAGAGAGGACCAGTGACGGTGGACCGAAGTGGGGGCGGCGTCTGAGCCCCGAGGCGCCGAGGATTCTTCAAGGAAAAAGCTACTTTTACAGGTGGCGATGACACAGAAACAAAAGGGTCTCATGCAAATGCGCGATTTGAATGACAATAATGCAATCAAGCATGCGGCGGGGCAAATTCGGCCAAATCAAGTGACGCCCGGCATCACTCCTGAGTGTTTTGGTTGAAATAGTATCTAATGATTGAGGCTGGGATCAGTTTTTCATGGAGTCTCAGAGTAGATGTGTCTGTCTCTCGTCCTCAGTGGAGTGATTGCATCTCAGCATCAGGTGCCTCTGATATTAACACAGCACACAGTGTATCTGTTTTCTACCGTCTTTTAAACAGACTCTTTGATATTTGCATCATGACTTTATCTTTGTAGTTCCTCCGACACTCCTTTTTAAACTTCCTTTTTTTAACATAATCGACACTGATTGCTGGTGAAACATCGTCCTTAATGCGATGCAGCTTTGCAAGACAGCTTTTGGTTATGCTTTATCTCATGCTTTATCAGGTCCATTGTTTCTGAATGATTCCCTCAAAAAGTTTCCTGGAAAGAATGACACAACTTGGGACCAGATGTAGTTTTTTTCTACAATCTCTTAAATTTTTGAACACTTTTCCTCAAAAGAGCATTTAAAAGCGAGTGCATGCTCGAGACCTTCTGACTTATTATATTGTAGTTTTAATTGTTATTTATAAAAATAAATAAAAAGCATAGAAGATAAATGGTTTATGGATTAAATGGAGCACGGAATTGACTTTTTTAAATCTGTAATTAGTAACAAATTACCAATTCTTTCCAGGAAACTTTCTGTGAAAGTGGACCGCTCACTTCTGATCTTTGCGTGTTACAAACAGCAGCCGGGTAATTTTTAATGGTTCTTAAAGCACTCTGAGATGTTTCTGAGGCCTGTTCTCATCCCAGACACGCCGTTTCAAAAAGCTGATCTGGGATAAGTTTGGGAGCAAATCTTCTTGTCTACTGTATTTTCCATCTGTTGCACTACAAACTACTGATGGTGAGGTTTACACAACGATATTTCCAGCTTTAGCGTTACTGAGGAAGATGCTGTTTAATCACTGCTGTTCTCTTCTTTCCGTACATATTTTCAGAATTTTTATTCCAGCCGTTTACAGACTATAGATTTCAAAACAGGATCTTAAAGGGACTATGATGTGTTTGAGTGATTTTATTAGGTGGATTGCATGCTACATGTTAATTCTAAATAATGTAAGCAAAGTCTTTTATTTTTACACTGTGTGTTTGAAGTTCACTCTTTATTTGCGCGCTTGTGCTCGAGAGCGGAGCGATCTGATCTGAAACGACGTATTAACGCACATCCAGTCTGCCTGTGAGGCCCTCAACAGCAGACTGATGGCTTATAATCCTGCATGCTGTGCACTTCATTGTTTATGTGACTAAAATAATCCAGAACGGACGTCTCGGCATGCTTGAGCTTCAGCTTTTGTGTGATTTTTTCCAGGAGTGCACAGTATGATTGTATGATATGTGCCTCGATGTGCCTCAGACATTTTCACGAATGCCACACTCCATGTTAAACAAACAGGAAATTATGTTAAGAATGTAGAGATATTTAAATGACTGTTGTTATATAAAGAATAGTATTTAAACTGTATTGTATGTAATTTTTTTTTTAGAGCAGGGGTCTGTTTTAGCCGCCATGTTGGAGGGAAGAACCAGGATGGAGTATCAAAACCAAAAGCTGGTCAGATCTGTAACCTCATTTACTTACTGTTTATCATATCGCCCCCATTTTGAATCACCACGCTAGATATTTGAAGACATTCAGCTTCCTGCTGTGAGTGACGGGGTCTTACACACTTATTTCTGCCCACGTTTGAATAGTTTGAATTATTTCACAGCAGAGATTTTCCGCTGGTGACGATTAAACGACCGTGAATGGACTCTGGTGTCTTCGGTGACGGCGATAAAACGGCTCTCTCTGGTGGAACAAAAAAGGATCTCTTGTTCAAAGCTGGGCCAGTTTCAAACATTGTCACCCCCATGAGTCACTTGGACACAAAACATGGGAAAACGGGGTCCACAATCAGATCAAATTTGACTGGAATTCACAAATGAATGCATGAGAAAAGACAAAATAGCTGCACTGATAACAAACCCTCATGAAGTTATTAGACTGTTAATGTAGGTGCTCCCACCCTCCCATTCCTCCAACATGGCAGCCCCCACTCTTCCTCACGACAGGCCTCTGATGATGGTTTTATATTGTGAAAGACGTGTGCAGACTGTGCTTCCTTACTGCCTTCACATGATGATTTATATTCAGATTTTCTATGGACTTCTTCGTATGCAGTGAACAGAGTTATTCCATACGTTTCCTCCCACGTACCAAAACACTGTAACTGTTACTGAAGTGTGTGTATCAGTGTGCGGTCACATGGGGGTTCAACCACAATACCTCCACACTGAGGGCCCTTCAAGCTGCCAACGCCGGCCCCGTCAAGAGTCGCTCATGGGCAGCGCGACTTCAAGCCACATCCCGATGTTTGATTGTCTTCTTTGGATGAAATTACAGCTTTATCCAGGCTCAAAGAGAATCATATTCCTCCTCCTTCTTTCTTTTCCACCAACACTGTAAGAATACTGTGAGTCAGTCTTCAGGTGAAAAAGAAAAACACAAAGCAATTATCTAATTAAATGTATCTGGTTGCTCTCAAAGCTCTGTGGGGTTTTTGTGTTTCTCGTGTCACTCAAAGGGACCTGGCGTCACAACAGCGCAGAGACGTCATGTGACAGCCTGTGAACGGGACAGAAAAGCATGGACTGTTCATCAACAATATTTTAACTTAAAAACTGAGCTGAAGTGAAGGCATCGCTTTCCTCTAGTGCTGAAACACGTCAATTATTAAGGAGCTGATCGAGCTTTTTTGATCACTCATTCATCATTTAGGTCGTTTTTCAAGCATCTGTTGGTTGCAGCTGCTCAGATGTGATTCTGCTTATTTTCCATGTTTGTTGATGGGATATCTTGTGATGAGCATTGATTTTCACCTCAAGTGAGAAACTTTGCGCCTCACTGCTGACCTCTAATGTTAAGAGTCGCGAACAGCAGATACTTTAAATCCACTGAGCAGCTCCATGTGTTTACGTGTTTGTCATGTTACAGGTGGACTTCAGAGGGATTTACCTTCCTTTTACCTGTCACCTGTCAGTGTAACACACGGGATCAGGTTGCACGCGGTAAAAAATATCCTCTCAGATTGGTTCTCACAAAGATAGAAGCACACACACACACACACACACACACACACACACACACACACACACACACACACACACACACGTTAAACTTCATCCAGTCAGCTGCTTGCAAACTGGCTGAAAAAAAACAGCTTTTTCTCCCTAAAGGTCACGCTGAGGTTTGATTGACAGCTTTAAGTCCTGCGCTCGCATTACAGTCTGCGGCGGAGGCGCTCGCTCTGCGACGGCTTCCTGGGAAAAGGCCGCAGAGCGGGGAAGCAATTAACTGCGATGAATAATGGGACAAATCTGCTCGGCATATGACCGCTAATGCTCCTTTTTTCCTCCGGAGAATTAGGACGGGGATGCCAGCCATGCCGAGGTGTCTGCCTGCACACTAATTGAAAAGTGTGAGGATGATGGGGAGGTGGTGTTAACGACCGTCTTCCTCCGTCTTAATTCAAAGGAAATTAAATTTGGATGTTTGGGAATAAATGTCCAAATCACCTTACGTCCAAAGGTATGCCCTGAAATAATCCAGTTTGGCGTGGAAAAAAAAAAAGAAAGAAAAGAAATATCATGCGCCAAAGTTCGACATATGTTAATTCAGCGCGTCAATTGCTCGTCTCTGATTGGTTGCTCCTCCTCCGAATCCTTGATGAATTGTCTAATCACTTGTAGTTGCTCTGAGTGGCTGTTCTTTCTCTTTGCCGGAGGACTACATCGCTTTGTAAATGCGTCGTTTATTCCCATATATTTATTCAGTATTACAACACATCAACTTACATTTCTAGCTCGTGATATGAAGGAAACGTCCTCATTTTGTGATCGTGCTCGTAATAATCCGCCCTTGCTTTGCACGCGCCTCCAGTGATTAGAAGCTGTTGAGTGGAAATCATGTGCCATTCTCTTGGTTTCCATCAGAAAAAAAGATGTTTTGATGAGTTTTAATTAGAAGTATGAGTGAGAGCGCTGGGACCATCCAGGCCCCACAACAACTCTGCAAACCCTCATTTATTCAGCTGATAATTATGGTAAATAAGATGATAATTAACTGAGAAATTAATCACATCGACCTCTTGCAAGCAAGTAAGAGTTCAAATATTGATATGGGAGAGGGCAGGTGAATTTAATATGTTATTATTTGGTGCCTTTAATTCTAATTACAAGTGAAAGTCATTAAAGAAGGAGGTTGTTTTTGAAACTAAATGACACCCTAATGCTTAAAAATAGATTCTCCAAGGTGCCATGTCAGATGTTGAGGTGACTCAAGGGCTGAAACCCAGAAAAATTTCCACTTTATGAGGTGAAATAATGGTCCAACCTTTTCTGGGCCACTCTTGAACATCCACGGTCGAACAAAAAAGGCATTTTAAAAGGTGTTCTGACATTTACCTGGGTCATGCGCAGGCTTTGTGTCTGTCATTGTGTGGACAGGAAGCGCTTTCTGCTGCATTTCAATGGACACCTGCCACTCAACCCAAATAAGAAGAGAATCTGAAGTCAGTTCTTCCTCAAGAAGAAGAAGAAGAAGAAGAAGATTACCACCAATATCACAAAGATTCCTCTTTTTTTGTAAGACACAGCCTGTTTGTCTCAAAATGTGTCCAACTGGCGCCGGCCGAGACCAAACATCTCATGAGAGGAGCGCAGACAGCAGTTTGAGTGTGAACTGCGGCTCATTCTGATTCCTCCTACACAATGAAAATGAAGCAGGCTCTTCATGGAGGGCTTCCTCACGCTCCATGTTTCTGCCTGGCAACAATGCTTCCTTTCACACCCCAGTCTGCGCACTCGCGTCAATGGTTGTGAGTGGGCTGAAAATTGTGGGGAGATCTCAAAAATATCAGCTCAGAAGGAGTGGAAATATGGTTATTGTGATGACAGTTAGAGTCCAAAAGGAGAAGAGAAAAGCTCTGACAGGCAGCAGCCAGCTGTCTGTCCTATAGCTCAGGCTGTGAGAGGAGGACTCTGGAGTCAAAGGTTGTGTGTTCAAGTCTTATGAAGCCTGGTGGGCCCTGCCCCCCCCCCCCCTCCCAAGTGTTGGGATGGGGTGCTGCCCTTTTTTGGGGGGGGGTGGCGGGGGTGGGGGGGGGGGGGGTGGGGGGGGGGGGGGGGGGTGGCAGTGGTGGGCAGGAAGCTGTCAGCCTCAGGTGTAGCTCATTGACATAAATGACCTTGCCCCTTTCCCCCTCCCCTTGCTTTTGTTGGGGGGGGGGGGGGGCCCTCATGCCCCCCTCCGCCCCACAAAACAAAAAAGAGAGTTGAGGGGCGGAGGGGGGCATGAGGCACCCCCCCCCCCCCCCCCCCCCCCCCCCCCCCCCCAACAAAAGCAAGGGGAGGGGGAAAGGAGCATGGTCATTATGTTAATGAGCTACACCTGAGGCTGACAGCTTCCTGCTATGCTAGTTTACTGCTTTACTGCTATGTACTCTTTTTTCTATTGATTGAGGAAGAAACTGAAAACATCATGATAAGAGGATTTGATCATTTTTTCCTTCAACCATTAAGAAAAAACTACTTATTTCACTGAGCTACACTTGGTGGCTCAGTACTTGGTTTACAAGTAAAACAAAATTTCACAACAGATTGGAATTGATCCAGCAACCTTTTGGCATTAGTAGCACCCCCTTACTCTTTTTTTTTTTTTTTTTTTTAATTTTATTTATCAAAAAAATCCACAAACAAGAAATACCCCCTTACTCCACTGAGCTACATGAGAAGCTGGAGATCAGGTGGTGGGATGTTGTATTTATTGTTCAAAGACAACACTCAGCCTCTCTTCAATTATTTATTCTCACGTCACCCCAAAAAGATGACAAATGCTAATTCTGGTCCATTCCCCAACTTTTAAAGAAGGTTAATCCATTTAGGTTTTTCACACTGTTATGTTAATTCTATGTCATCATGGAACAGGCGTGCGTAAGGTAAGAGTGCATAAAAACACATGCGAGAACATTAGGGAGAAGTCAACGTTATAATAAAGTAGGTGTTCATTGGAGAGGGGAGGACTCTTGGCTAACTCATGTGTGATGTAGAACTTTTTTGTCCCCCAAAATCATGTCATTTGCAAACCTCACGCTGTGAGCTCTGTGGGTGTAGACTGAAGAGGAGGATCACGAGGGCAAGGGATGGTGGGAGCTGAGTTTTGTAGATGTCTGTTTTATTCACTGTTTCAGTGTGCAGTGTTAATAAGCAATTCCAAAGCAGAGCAAAGGTGAAGATGATGTTAGTTTGTTAGCAGGTGGATATGCAAGTAGCAGCAGTATCTTTCCAAGTCCATTGGAGGGCGCATGGAGGTGGTGAAGTAGAGGCTTCATGATGACATGATGTGCTCTGACAACAGGTCCACCTGGATGGGATGAAAAACAGAGGATCAAATGAGAGGACTGACACTGTGAACAGTACTGATGTTGAATAAATAATGTGTACTAATGGAGGTGTGGGTGTGTGTTAAGTCATTCCAGCAGGTTGGACCTGGATGGGATGAAAAACGGCTACTGAAGGACTGAAAAGTGACAGTAAAAATCATCCAATAATAATAACTTATGACTTTTGCTGTTTACATTTTCAGCTGTTTAAGCAACAAGAAACATAGAATCCACCTGTGCAGCTCAGACACCAGACAACATTACAGTTGTTAATTTAATCTTCACACTTTCATCTGACTTCAACTTTGGACACCGTGAGGTTGAATTAAAGCGCGGTGGTAAGCTAAATACTCAAGTCAGGATGCTGCTGTGACATATTGCAAGGATATTACTGCTGTCATCGCCAAACTATGATTTCTCTGTACTGCACATTCAGACAAAAGGGAAAGTCACAACTGGCCACCCCGCACCCTCGTTCTCACCCATCACCACTTAATGACTTCTTTAAATGTCAGCGTGGAGGGTGCTGTTATACATGCTGGATTAAAATCTCATTAACTCCGAATGAGATCCTCAGCTACCTGCAGGACTCTCTTCCATTCCCTTCAAAGGAAATCAGACTGTAAAGGCAGCACGATGTGAAAGAAGAGGATTTAGCGACCAGTCAATGATTCAGTCAAAAGCACTTCATCGATCTTGCTCCCTGGCGGCTTCTTCTCTCTCTTTCCTCAATATTACCCCTGACTTGTCACAAACTCCCTCGGAGCATCAGAGAGGATGACGAGCCCCGGGCAAGCTGTGATATTTCAGTCTGTCGGCGAAGGCGACCTGCCCTTTACACCACCTCTCGCTAAGGATCCCTCCGCTCCTCCGTCCTTCCTTTGCTGCCTTTTGTTTTCCAGCCTGAAAGAGGGAATAAAGAAAGGAAAGAAGGAAGGCAAGGAGGGCTGAAAACAAAGACAAATTACAGCGGGAAACACATTTTAATTCAAACTCTGAAGGTCAAAGAGAGCCCTCAGAGTCTAATCTGGAAGTCCTTCCTGTGACCTCAGACCCTGGAAGCCCTAAAGCTGCAGCTGATGTTCGCTGTGGGGTGACCGGTGACATTTGCCTCTATTCAAATTAACATGAAATATATGCATTCCTTTGAAAAATATGCAAACATTATTACTTGTGTGTTTTCCTGCTGACCACCTCCATCTGCAGGGGAAGCCTGCCCTCTCATTGTTAACCATATGCTAATACTGTGGATTGCAAGTTGAGGGGGCCGCAGGGGGGCCGTGGATGACCAGGGGAAAAATGGATCTGTGTTGAATAAATACTTATGTGTGGAAAATAAACACGGTAGAGTTTGCTGATGCTTGCAGGCTGACCTGATTTCAATAAACTCAGCTTCTTTTTTATCAGCTGCTTCCCCAACATTGTTAATGATCGATAATAAATTAAATCTGCTGAAGATGAGGAGTCTCGCAGCTCATTTTATGTGGCTTAATTCTTAAATTTGTCCCAAAATAATCAAATAAGCTAACAGAATTAGCCTTCAAAACTGACAATGTTTATGTAGTCTTGTATTGTAGTATGATAAATATACGTAGTTAGCATTCGCTACTTAGCTTATCTCAAGCTAGCACAGCTGGAAACAGAAGCGTAGTGCTGTGTTCCTGTCTGTAAGCTGTCTTTAGGTCAGGCTAAGCTAACCAGCTGCTCCATTCAACAATTTTTTTTAAACAAATCTAAAAATATTTGTGTTGACAATACAAAGATCGGCCCTTCTGTTTCATGTGTCTGAGGAATGATTAAATATTTTGGGAAACACAATTAGAAGCTTTATTATTATTAGCTTATTTACTATTAGCAGCCCATTCGCTTTTTCACTCAAATCTGACATGAAACAGACATTGTTATGATCAGTGTGACTTACAGTTCCTCTGAATATTACCGTCGATGTCCCTCATGAAAATAAATCCATTGATCCGCATAGAAACCGGAGAAAAAAGCACCCTCCTTCCACCTGCAGAACTTGGTTGAGAATCATCATGTTTTCAATTTCTCTTAAATATCAAAGTAATTCAGGACAATTGTCTGTAATTTTATGGGTACATTACCGACAGGAACTGCCGATGACTGATTCGGCATAATTTTAACGGTTGCAATTGTCCAAAATGTATAAAGTAAAATAAACTTGTAGCCCAACGTGAACCCCGTGACACCATGGCAACATATTTCCTGTTTACGTCCCGTAAACCCCCAAACTATGGGAAGTGTAGTTCTTGGACTGATTGTCCGCAAAGCAGAAGACAAGGGATGATAGAAGGCATGACATTCATTAATATTAATTATTTGGGGTTGTCGCTCAGCAAAAAAAGGAACACTGTAAGTGTAACTAATTAATTTAACTGATTAATCCCGCTTTTTCTTCATTTTCTATTGTACAGAACCAGATGGTTATTTGTGATTTGCGCATCGGTTCACTTAATCAAAAATAATAATCTGGACACAATCATCACTATTTTCTTTATGTACAGCGTGTCGAAAATCAAAATGTCTCAGTGATCTTGGAAACATGCTTTGGATGGATACAAATATTCTCACATTCTATAATGAACCTTTGTCCTGTGAGTCCATACAAATGCAAATATACTACCACACATACACATACTCGCAGCCTGCAGGACATAACCTGCACCTGGTAGAGCTGAAGCGCCATCTAGCGTCCAAACCACACATCTACTACATCTAGAATAATAAATAAAAATAAACGTCGTTAAACTTACATTAGCCAAAAATAACAGCATGTGATGTGATTTTCAAGCAGCTGCTGAAAGGTGGAAGGAAAAAGGACATAAATGATTGGATTTCTGACATAATCCCTGTTCCCTGTTCTTGTGTGGTTTCACTGTTGTACATTCAAGAAAGAGCTGTCAGTGATAATAAAATCACATCCTGCATGTGAGCAAACTGCGCTCTCTGGTAATTTCCTTCAAAATTTGAGGGAAATAAAGTAGAACTACATGAACTCCAACCAGAGACTGACTCGAACTACTTTACCCGGTAGTACTTCCGGTGGTGGAGCGGAAGAGGCGGGATTTGAGCCAAAATGAGGGAAAATAAGAACATGTCCGAGTCCCCCTCTCAAGCGGGAAAAGAAATACCGGCGAAAAAACAAAAACTAAGCAGTGACGAGAACAGTAACCCCGATTTATCAGGAGACGAGAATGTAAGCAGTCAAACCGTGTTGTTTCCTTGGCGACAAATGAGCCTCAAAGTGTTTCTAGCGAGTTAGCATCGGGCTCAAGTAGCCGGCAAGCTAAACTGGTTAGCTAGCAGCTTTGTTCACAATCACCGGCTAGATTCACACAGCTGGTGTAATTAAGCTAAGATGGCAAAAGCTATTACCTCTTTGTTAGGTCCAAAATACACGACACACCTATATTTTCAGACTGTTATGTACAGAAACAAAACACGTGTTCTTAATCTCAGACCACCATTCACGTGCATCCTAAGGTTAGCATTAGCGATAGCAGCTAATAGAAGTTGATGAGGAAAATGATTGATTGAAATGTTTACTGTGGCAGATTTAATGTAACGTTTGATGGAGAGGCGTTGTCTTGAAATGATTAAAGCGTCCTCATGTATAATGAGGGATGTCCTCTTATTGCCAACGTTGAAGGCGAATATATTGATGTCAGAGCCATTTGGTCTCCAGCAAGCACTATTTACTTAAACTCAGCAGATATAAGCTTCACAAAATGTCTTTTCTTTGTCGTGATTATGTTAAAGCTCCTGTGCAAGAACAAAGTGCTTCACCACTAAGGCTGCAAGAAGAGTAGAGACAGTATGACAGTTACAAAAATGCATGTATCTAATTATTATTATACACATTTCACACATTAGCGTCACTTGTTAGTATCAGTAGTGTGAAAATAGTCCCAGCCACCAGACAGATACTGGGAGCCAGTTATTGTTTAGCTTGCAAAGTTGGGTCAGGTGGTTGGATTGTTGTTATTTTCCTGCTGAGATGTTAATCAGCAGAGACTGACATTTCTGCAGGACAGATCTGAAACATCTCTGCACATAACCTGTGTCTTCTTTGCATTTGCAGGATGACGCTGTCAGTGTTGAGAGTGGGACCAACGCAGAGCGCCCAGACACACCCACGAACACTGCCAATGCCCCGGGCAGAAAGAGCTGGGGCAAGGGCAAGTGGAAGTCCAAGAAGTGCAGATACTCTTTTAAATGTGTCAACAGTCTGAGGGTGAGGACAGACGCCACCCTGAACATCAAACACGCGTCTTATTAAGCTTAATTGTACATTGAAACCATTTCTTTCAGCAACTTGAATTGTAATAAACACCATCCAGATGTTACTGAGACAAACTTCCACTAACACGCAGCTCTGGGTCATCTCATAGTCCACCAGCCACCATAACTGCTGCTCCACCCATGTAGATTACTGTAGGAAGACCATTTTGTTGCAGCGAAGGTCAGGTGATCCTCTGAAAGTCATTAACCATAATGGTTTCCACAGGAGGACCACAGCCAGCCGCTGTTTGGAGTCCAGTTTAACTGGCACAGTAAGGAGGGAGACCCGCTGGTGTTTGCCACAGTCGGGAGTAACAGGGTAAGTGGTGATGAGGCATCTGAGTGAAAGAGGAGTCATGTGGTCTCAAGAAGTGGCTCATTTCTTCTTGTCTTGTTCTATACTCAACTCGTGCTGTCTTGTCTTCCCCAGGTAACTCTGTATGAATGTCACTCTCAGGGAGAAATAAGGCTTTTGCAGTCTTATGTTGATGCAGACGTATCCTTTCACTTGTTTCAGATGCTTTTTACACTGGTTCCTTTCTCATTAACCATCTCTCTGTCAGCCCTCTCTGAGGAGAAATTGAAAGATCACTGGGGCATTTCCCTTGTCTTAATTTCCTTGACTTAACGTGCACAAAGGCAGACGAGAACTTCTACACGTGTGCCTGGACCTACGACACCAACACAAGCCATCCACTGTTGGCTGTGGCCGGGTCTCGTGGCATCATTCGGGTGATCAACCACATCACAATGCAGTGCATCAAGGTAAGGGTCGTCAGTGTCAACACGTATTTGAGCTGATTTAAACATTAAAAACACTGAATGACCCCAAACTTCTTGCTTAACTTTGATATTAAAGGAAAATTGAACGTGTTCTGCAGCCTTAATTTACAGTGTGATAAATTTGCTTTTCATTGCTGACATTGAATAAAACAAGATCATATCTGCAATTACTTCCCTTTTTTTTTCTTTTTCAAATCCAGCATTATGTAGGTCATGGAAATGCCATCAATGAGCTCAAGTTTCATCCGAGGGATCCAAATCTCCTTCTGTCTGTCAGCAAAGGTAAAAGAAAAACATTCAATAACCTTCAAAATTCTTTACATACATTTAAGCTATGACACAGAAAAGCCAGAGGACAGGATGTCACTTATTCCTTTGAGAGGTAAATACATCAACAGTGACGTGTGAAAAGGACCTATTTTTGATTGTAATAACATCGAGTTTGATCTTGATGCTCATCCATGCTTTGTTGCTGCCTTCTTTGTGGCGCATCTTTAACGTTCTGCTTGTTTTTTATTACCACGATCGTCAGGCGGTCTCTCCTTGCTCAGGTAACAGCAGCAGATGTTTAATCTGGTGAATATTGGCCGGGCGCAGGCACATTCTGCTTTGAAGTTGTTAAATTCATGCGTTCACACTGTGTAGGTGAGCGCTCGCCTTGCCAAAGGGCATCCTGGTGTTCACTGTTGGATGGGTGTAAAAGAGGTGTCGCTCATTCTGCCGCCACCTTTGGGAGCTGCAAGTGATAATTTAATTAGACTAATGCGGAAGCACATTACACTTTTTCACAGTGGACAGGATTTCAGGAGCATGTAGCTTCTGTATATTTCTGAGTGAAACAGGACATAATGCTGGGCGGAATTTGGTTTGCACATGGAGAGTTCGAATGATTGAGAGTTGGATGCTCGCATTCAGTCGCAGAGGACGACTGGCCTCCTTCAACATGCAGATATGCCTCTCATCTGTGGAACAAGGTTTGAGGTGAACACACGCTGATGCACCATGCTGTTGCCGGCAAGCTAACAAATGAATCTTAGCTCTGTGCTGCAAAAAGTTTAAGTTGAACAAAGAAGCTGGAATAATCTGCTAAATGCTCCACTGTGTTCACCAGCTCGTAACTCGCTGTGCTGAGCTGTTCGTGTATGGCGGCTTTTCAGAGCTTTGAATCAGTTGTAATTCCAGCCAAAGTCTATGAAATGAGTTGAATCCTTTCATCAGCGACTGGACTTGTGTCCTCAGATCACGCCCTTCGTCTATGGAACATACAGACGGACACGTTAGTGGCAATATTTGGTGGAGTGGAAGGTCACCGAGATGAAGTGCTGAGCGCTGTGAGTATCGTTAAATCAGGCCCTGTGGGGGGAAAAGGGTGAACCTCAAACTGAACCTGGATTTAAATGTGTTTTTTGTAACCCTGCTGCAGGATTTTGATCTTCTGGGCGAAAAGATCATGTCATGCGGGATGGACCACTCCCTAAAACTCTGGCGAATCAATTCAGAGAGAATGCAGAAAGCCATTCGTGGCTCTTATGAGTACAACCCCTCGAAGACCAACAGGTAGGGGAACGGTTTTATCTGTGCGGACCTGTCGGCTGTTTTTCTTACCTGTCCTCATGATTTCATGTTTTCTTCAGACCCTTTGTATCACAGAAAATTCACTTCCCCGACTTCTCAACACGAGACATCCATAGAAACTATGTGGACTGTGTGCGGTGGCTGGGGGACCTTATTCTTTCCAAGGCAAGTTCATCAGAGTCATCTGAATCCTTTCTGAGGCCGCTCTAATTGGAAAATGTAGCTTTAACAATCAAACACGCTTTTTGACTGCAGTCCTGTGAAAATGCCATCGTCTGCTGGAAACCAGGAAAGATGGAGGATGACATCGATCACATTAAACCGAACGAGTCAAATGTGACGATTCTGGGACGCTTTGATTACAGCCAGTGTGACATTTGGTACATGCGCTTCTCCATGGACTTCTGGCAGAAGGTGAAGTCATTCGTTTTTCACTTGTCGCTGCACACACACTCACTTCACATGCGTCACTTTGTATTTAAAAAATAAAGGAATTGTTGATGTTTGTGATTCAGCCACAATGATGGTTCTTAAAGTGCAGCTTGGATCTGATCCTGCTGTGGATGTGTTGTCTTCCCCGGTGCTGGTTTACAGATGCTGGCTCTGGGAAACCAGGTGGGGAAGCTTTATGTGTGGGACCTTGAAGTGGAAGACCCACACAAAGCAAAGTAAGTGAACAGCCTCAGATGAAAGAAAGCTTTTATTAGAAAGGATAATTCATAGTTTTATTCCCCCACTGACAGCCAGGACCCTCCCTCTGTCACCGATGATGATCGTCCTTAAATCCCCAAAAATATGAATGTAATTTGGTGCGGGAGTCACACCAGACTGGTTCAGCAGGTTGAAAAATGAAAGGCTGCTTTAGTGACCCTGGAAACTACGACTGTGGCGTCAATATGATCAACAGCTCTAGTTTCACCTCAGTTTGAACCTTGTGTATATCTCCAGGGTGCGGATGAAATAACAGAAACACAAATGCTCATTTTGTGAATCTCACGTTCATTTTTTTTGTCGACTTCCACATGTTGATCCATGTTTGTTGTTGACTGTCTGTACTGTTTACTGAAGCATTTCACCTAATCCAGCCTTCCTTTGTTTTGCACGTCCTCCTGATTTGTGAGGCTTTTTTCCTTGTAAACAGTTTCCAAGAGGCACAAACACGTCAATAAATACTTCATGGCTGCTCAGTTACAAAAATGGAAGAAAAAACGAACACCTCCCTTCTTGTCCTTTTATGTGACTCAAAATATAAATCCTTGCTAACATAAGAGGAAATATGAATGAGACTGAGTATTAATTCTTATATTTTCTTTGCTAAAATGAAACCGTCTCCTCTCTGGACTCCAGGTGCACCACACTGACCCTCCCCAAATGCACGTCGGCCATCCGGCAAACCAGCTTCAGCCGCGACAGCAGCATTTTGATAGCCGTGTGCGACGACGCTTCGATCTGGCGCTGGGATCGGCAGCGCTGAAGCCTGAGCAGTTCCGCTTCCTGTTGCTCCGCGTCCCGCCCTGCAGCCCCTGTTGTACAGATGTACACTGCAAGAAATGTCCATTTGAAGATTTTGGTCTTACGTGTGGTCTTAAGATCCTTTTCCTTAAAACAGTGAGAAACTGTGCCAAAGTTGAGATGATTCCTTTTGTGACTTCGGCCAAGGAGGTTGTTTCATTTCCTGTTTGCCGGCAGGATTTGGGAGGAAAGATAAACATTTTCTATCCGACAACACGTCAGATGTATTCTGGGTTTGTTTCTTTTTATCAGAGGAACTTTTTTCAGCCACAGCGAGTATCAGTTCATGTTTGAGTTAGATGAAAACTAATTATCAGAGCAGGATGGTGAATAGGAAAGTATTGGTGGTGGTTAAGTGCCTTCTAGTTTCCTATGCAGACTCGTTCATCTGAAGTTGTTTGATCAATCACTCCTGTTCTCTGCAGGCATTTTTCTCCATGTTCTTTAGAGGAATTATTGCCTGTATCTCAGTCAACTGGCACATTTTTGTCAATGTTATCGGAAAAATAACCTTAGAGACACAACAGACAAAATGACAAAAGATGGATTTTTTTTGCAGTGTGCCACTTTTTCTATTCATTTGTTCACACAAGAAAAATCAGATGTCTGTCCTTTTTAGTTTTCAAATATTTCTTACATTCCTTTGCATCCTTCTCTTAATGCCTTGTTGGTTTGCTTTAAAGCCCCTCAATAAAATGTATTTTGTAAATAAATGCTGCAGTTAGTGTGTTCAGTCACTGAGGATGAACAAAACGTCAGATGAAATTGGGATTGAAGTCATTTTTAGCTTCATATCTGTAGCTCTCAAAACCTGCTTTTATTTTGAAAAATTAGATCCAGTCCCTTATAAAGTCCGCTCAAGTGGCTTCTGCCTTTATGGGGTGCTTTTTATTTAGACTTGAATTAAACTTATTTTCCTTCAGAAAGCATAATTTATGTCTGTACCCAGTTTCCCCTCAAAAACAAACTGCAGATTAACAGATTGCAGATCATCTTCAAAGCCACACAGAGGGGTTAAAGTATCGCTTTCTGTCAGTTTTGGAGTCTTTCTGCACCCTCTGCTCAAACATGCAGAGGTCATGTGATTGGAAGCTTCGCCCACCCTCTCCTCGTGAACCCCCTCTGATCAAAAAACCTCCAAAGACTCCAGTGCTGAGCGCAGAACAATGAGCAGGAGTGCGCCCCGGCGCTGCGCGCTCTTATCTCCAGGAACAGGACGCAGCGCTTTCCCACTGCGGACTTTTGCCCTCTGGCTTTGATTGGTGAAGATAAGCCAAACGGCGTTCCAGCAACTCGAGCATGTTTTCTCCAAAGTCGCCTAAAAGTCTGTCAAAGTATGTCTCCCAGCCGTCGCACGGCGCCGGGGAGCAGATCTGTATGGTCGAATGCGGCTGCGAGCCGGACTGCACCTGCTACGCGCACTCCGCCGCCAGCAGCTGGACACCCTGTGCGCCAGAGCTCCAGGTAGGCCTCCGAAGAGCTGCGCTCCATGATCCTCTCTCCACAGGTTCACATGGCGCTGAGGCCAGACTTTTATTTTGAAAGTTTCCATCTGCAGCAGTTTGCTTTAATTCACTCCATTTATATCAGATGAGAGCAGCAGGTCGTTTAATTGAGACATTGATTAACCACATAAAAATGATGTTTCTGACTAAATACATGAAGAAGGCGCGTGTGCAGAGCTGCAACAAAAAGCTGATTGCAGTATCCCCTGCTTACTCTACTCCTTACAAACATACAGTATAATACATTTTTCTCGATTACAGCAGCATTAAAAGTATTTAAATTGGCTCGTCGACCTACTACAACAGTTTAAAAAATACTTCCACATTAATGGAGCAGTGAAAACACTCGGGGCATTTTTGCATTATGAGTGCTTTTACTTTTCATACTTTCAGTTGCACTACATTATGCCAGTAATACTTGTACAAGCAATGCAAGACTTTTACTCATAGTGGAGTATTTTTATATATACTTAAGTATTTCTACTTAAGGCTCTGAATTGGTCCACCACCACTGGTTGATTAATTGCTTGAAAACAAAGTCAAAATTCTCTTGTGTCAGCCTCCCACATATGAATATTTTCTGGTTTCCTTCCTCTTCTATGGTCTTTTACTCAATATGTGATATTTTTTATCTGACAAAACGAGACATTTGAGGATTTAAGTTTAGGAATTTGTGAATTTTCTGACATTTAATTGACCAATAATAGATAGTAACTATAGTAAATAGTAAATAACAGATAATGACAATACTTTACAGCAGTGGTTCCCAAACCTGAGGATAGGGGCCCCACCCAGGGCTCCCAAGATAAATCCAAGGGGAAGATAAAAGACGAATGAGGAAGACATCAGTTGTGGAGGAAGCAGTCCTTCACTGAAGTAAATGTACTACTACAACAATGAAGTCCTGCATTCAAAAACAAAAGTATTATCAGCAAAATGTTCTTAAAGGGCCAGCAGATAAATCAGAGGAGTTGTCAGATGATTGATGGGAGAGGAAGGAAATCAAGTCCTGCTCTACAGATATGCCATCCATCCATTTTCTTCCGCTTATCCGGGGCCGGGTTGCGGGGGGAGCAGTCTGAGCAGGGACGCCCAGACTTCCCTCTCCCCGGACACTTCCTCCAACTCTTCCGGGGGGATCCCGAGGCGTTCCCAGGCCAGCCGAGTGACGTAGTCACCCCAGCGTGTCCTGGGTCTTCTCCGGGGCCTCCTCCCGGTGGGACATGCCTGGAACACCTCCCTAGGGAGGCGTCCAGGGGGCATCCGATAGAGATGCCCGAGCCACCTCAGCTGACTCCTCTCGATGCAGAGGAGCAGCTACAGATATGTTTATGTATTTTTCTATGAGGTTTGTGTTTTATAAAATGTTGCATTGTTTAACCTTTTTGGGCCTCAAGCAGGTCAGAGGGAACAGTCTTGGAGGAAATCTGCTTGAATGCTCGCAGTATTTCTGCTCCGCCATGTTGCTCCGCCATGTTTCTACAGTACACTCCTGTTATGTTTGTCCTATTTTTAGGGGCCACTGTAGGTTCTCCAACATGCTTGGAGGGACAGGTGAGGCGAGAAATATCCACCTGGTTGCAATGCCACTAAATCCCACACACTGGACCTTTAAATTTAACAGTTACAAGCCACAAAAACACTAATTTAGTCAATGATGTTATGTGAAACACATCATCATTTGGTTTTTGTCACAGCGATCCAGCACTGGACAAACGTTTTACTGTCCGAGAATGAATGAAGTCAGCGAATATGCTCCCGTATCACCTGGAGCTGCGGGGTGAATGAACTTATTGTATGTGCTTTGGACAGCAGCCAGATGGATGTAATGTAATCGTACAAGTTGCTGCATCCAGGACGGTTTGGAATTAGACCATAAAAGTGTAATCAAACACACCCTGATTGCTGCACAGTTACATTCACAGCTTGCAACAAATTCGAGCTTCAGTTTTAACGTCATGTTGTCCAGCGAGCCTGTCGTGTATGTCTGTGTGAGACAGCTCGTTTTCTCAAAGTGTCTTCAGATTGAGCCAACGAGCATAAAGCCAATCACTGATGCCAAGTCCAGTGTTAACATGCAGATTATTATATATATATATATATATATATATATATATATATATATATATATATACAAAATTAGGCAATTTCATCCCAGTCCCTTAACTGTTTTTTAGGTAGAATTAGCTTCAGCTTTATTGCATTCGTGAAGTACCAGTGCAACAGAATGCACGTGTGCATCAAGTCAAATACTGTAATGGCTAAAGTGCACATAGAGCTAGTTAAAGATAAACTCATGTTCAGTATCAATAGGGCTGTGTAGAAAGTAGGGCTGTAACTGTGATGTGACATAAAATGTGTCAGCGTCGCAAATATAAACAGAACCTAATATGAACAGTTAAATGGCCTATTTGTGTTGTATACAATATAACCAGAAATATTGCCTTTATATAGTTACTTTTATTTTTTCCAGGTGATGTTTCAGCGTGCTATCTTTCACATTTACCTCAATTTTTGATGTCCATATGATTATTTTAAATGCTATTAGTGCAAATATCTCAACTCGTGGCTGAAAAAGATAAACAGAATACACTCAGGTCAGTGGGACATACTTCACGGCTGTGGATACTCTGGAAATTTATAATAGGGGATGGTGTAACAGTTTGATGTTTGTCTTCAGCATCTGTGATTTGTTGCACTTTCAACAGTAGTTCACAACATTTCATTGTTTGCTTTCCCCACTGTAATGCACAGGGCTGTAGCTTATGTTTTAAGAGTGAATATTAGTTCCCCGGCGAGCCAGGGATTGTGGGTTTTGTGTCCCAACTAGGTCGATTTCCAGCAAATAATGAACTTCCAGGTGGGAACAGAAAGTCAGCTGCATTTCCAAAATCAATAGGTTTCCTGTTTGGAGTTGACTTCTCCGTTCAGGTCTGTGAGGTGAAAGTATTGACTTTAAGCAGAATCACATTGGGAGGCTTAAGTGACGGGCAGGTCATGTGGTCCCAAACCGGCAATTCTGGGCTTTTCTCTGTTCGGGTCAAAGGGAGACAAGTGTTTCACATGATAACATACGGGGTGATAGAGTGGTATTTTAACCATTTATATATTATACACCTATATATATTCCATCAGAGCAGATTGCTGTGTGGTGAACTCCAGTTTCAAGGCGAATGTGATTAGCAGGAACCAGGTCTGTGTTTCAAGAAGGGACCAGTCCAGCTAGCAGAGAAAGGGGCCCTGATATGTAATTTCACAGGGGGATTAAAACTCTTAGCATGAGATTTAGCTCTTATATGACAACATCTTAAGAAGATAGACTCATGGAGGTGTTTTAGATTTGTCTTAGGTTGCAGTACTGAGGTCATAAATCCCGGATAAGGCTGCTATAGTCATGATTTTATTTTGTTTTTGTATTTATATTACTTGGATTAATCAGTAGTCTTCTGCTGATAGTATTTCAATTCAATTCAATCATTAATAGAGTTTTCTTAAAAAGTATCTAATTTTTATGTAAAAGTTGCAAAGTTGAGACCAAAACAAAATGATTATATTCAGCCACATACATTATGATACATAATCTAATGGGATCTGAGGCCGAAATTTCAAAATAAAAGTCAGTGTAGTCAGCAATTGTGATCCTGGCAGACTATTTCCACACCCGCTCTCCTCTAAAATATGAAATGTACACATCGTAACAGGTTGATAAAACACAGAGGTTGCGACCTCATTGCCCTCAGTGGCAACAACCTGTTTATTCAAAATCATGACTGCTGCTAATGAAATGTTGCATTTTTGGGGCCCGTTTTGCTCTGTTTTGTATTTTCCACCAACATGGGCCACACAACAAGGTCTCCGAAGGAACACGTAAAAGGCTGGATGGGGTCAATGGGTGCTTGTTGAGCAGTCGAATGGCGGTTGGCTTGAGGAACCCATCCATTAGTTCCACTTGTATTTCTTGTACTCAGGAAATGAACACAGGGCAGGCATGCTTACACTGATGGAAGAGGAAATTAAAAGTGTGCGTTGTGTTTGTTCCTGAGCCAACATGGTAATAAGTTAGTAGCATAGACAACTACAAGATATCTCCTGTGCAGCGACAATTGTGTGGTTTCATAGCAGGAAAGCGGATTGATTGACCCAATCACTTTGAGTTAAGTCAAGCACAGCATCAAAGAAAATATCAATAACATGTGAGAGGAGACAGAGTCTTCATATCTTAAAGTTAATACAGTCTCTAAGTTTGCAGAAGTGAGAAATGCTGAATTGATTTCTGTTTACTTTCCAGAGGGATGGCCCTGGCCTGGAGAAACACGGCCTCGACAACCTGGCCTATGAGTATGGGAGTCAGAGCGAACTCTACCCTCCATCCAAAACTGCCTCCAGAGCAACTTTTAAACTCCTTGGACTCGCCCCTGAGCACCAGACCCAAGCCATCGGAAGCCAGATCTCCGGCCTGAATGGAGTTCTTGCTGCCAGCTTGTCTTCACCCAGCAGCTTGGTCAAAGTGCACTATGATACCTCAGTTATCACAACCAAAGAGATCGCCCTGGAGCTCCAGATCATGGGGTTCAACGTGGAGTCTGCGCTGCGGATCGGGGTGGACGGCATGCACTGCCAGTCCTGTGTGCAGTCCATTGAGGAGCAGATCGGTCTTCTCCCTGGGGTGTCACATATTCAGGTGTCCCTTCAAGATGCCACAGCGCTGATTGTATATCAACCTCTTCTAGTTACCCGACAGGAGCTGAGAGACAAGATCGAGGACATGGGCTTTGGTGCCACTTTATTTACCGATGATCCACCTGGACAAGATGTAAGCTACTGGCAAGGGGATGCGTCAAACTCGTCAATCCAGACCGTGTCCATTTGGATTGAAGGGATGACCTGCAACTCTTGCGTGCAGTCCATAGAAGGGAGGATCTCTCAGATGACAGGAGTGCTGTCCATAGTGGTGTCGCTGAGGGAGGAAAAGGGAACAGTCACCTTTGACCCCAGCCTGACGGAGCCGGAGCAGCTCCGGGCAGCCATCGAGGACATGGGCTTTGACGCGTCACTTGAAGGTATGCACTGACGTGAAATGTTAATGGTTATTCTAAGGCTGTAAGTCAAACAGAATGTGGCAACCGTCAAGATAAAGCACCTGAAGGAATGATTGTGAGGGAGTGCAGAGGTTTTATTTTGAAAGGCGAGACCTGGCAGCCCACTCTTCATTCACAGTACGCTCCTGACAGGAGAGATAAAGAGGAAGAGGCATGAGAGTGTGTGTTTCTGTGGAGCTCTGAGAACAGGTGAGGGAAGGGATCCTCAGATCAGGACTTCAGCTTGTGATTATTTTCTGAATTCATGGATTCATCATGGACATAAACTCACACAGTGTTTTTATACAAAGAAAGGAGTAACTTCATGTTTTATATTTGACAAATGTACAAGAGAAGGACGCATAATTACGAATTTAAATACAGCACAGTTTTTTTTAAGATTCCTCGAAACACCACAAATCACAAAACTGTGATTTTTTTAAAGGAGTCTGGGGTTGATTGCTGAGAGGAGTAAGCTCCCGGTAGCACCTGCACATCACGAGCAAAAACACTCTGATTAAATTCTTTCTGCATGGCGCTCTGGTCCGCTAAGCCAACAGGACACCTCATGTTAACCTCACCTGTGTTACCACTAGTTACCATGGCAACCAGACAAGTATGCCCTCCAGTGTGACATGGAGGGCTCTCAGGCCGGCCGGGCCTCTCCTGTTGGATTTAATGACGACAACAGCTTGCCAAGACGTGGAATTAACTCGGGCAGATTAGGAGCTGATTTTTTCATGTACCTCTCAAGGTCGAGCTTCACTTCGGTCGCTGGGTTGAAATCTTTTTTTCTTCCTTTAAAGCGGAGACAAGTGCAGCTTTTTGTTTCATCTTTGGCTTGCGCTCATGTTTCATTCATACCTTAAACGTCTGCTTTACGAATATACATGGCTGACCACATTCCAGCACTCTGGACCGGGTGAAAAACAAACCATCTGTGTGTGAGCATGGACGTGCAGAACTGAGCACTGAAAAGTGCTTTAATGAAAGATGATGATCATTAAAACTGTATACCTAACTGAAGAATTTAATGGAATCAAAGAAAAACAGACAAAACAACAAAAAGCAGCCTAGCAAACTAGTTTTTTCAGGGATCACAGGATCATTGTAGTTTGTCAGGTCCTCTTAACTGAAGGTAATATTCTGATATTACAACAATCCTGCAATAAATACTTTGTTCAAGCTAATAATGATCAGCTCAGAGAGGTGCTGATTCAACCTCACTGTCATTTCAGAGGCTGCAGTTTGTGTTTAATTGTAGTGTCACACTGTGACGTCCACTTGTCGGCTCTCATTAATATAAATGGGGTGACAGCTGCAGTATACGCTCTGCAGCGTGTCATTATACAGTACTTAAGGACACTGACCCACTCGCCTCTGTCTATCTGCTGTTAAGCATTTTTGGCTCCGTGCTGCCACTCACTTTATTCTTTCTTCTCTGCAGACTCTCCAAAGAGCATCCAGAGTCATGACAAGTCCCGGCCTGTTAGCGCTGCACCCTCTGACCTTTCTGATTTGCAGTCAGCCAATAAGGCGGGAGTCAGCAATGGCACTGCATCACAGTCAGCCTCTGGGAGAGAGATAAAAGTACAGAAGTGCTTCATTTGCGTAATGGGAATGACCTGTGCCTCCTGTGTGGCCAACATTGAGAGGAACCTGCTCAAACACGAGGGTGAGCGAGCTCGAGTGTCGCCATGCAACACCTGTGCTGATTAACACATGTGATAGTCTTTATTACTCTGACGTCTAGGAATCATCGCCGTGTTGGTATCACTAATGGCTGGAAAGGCAGAGGTGAAATATGACTCAGAAGTCATGAGTGCCGCTGCTGTCACTCAGTTTATAGAAGAATTGGGCTTCGGTGCCAGACTGATAGAGGACAATGCAGTGACACATGGGAAACTGAACCTCACTGTAAGTCTTCAAAAGGTGCAGCATTTTCAGGACGTTACATGCTGGTTCATTAGAGTTAAAGCACTCCCTGAACAAAAAGTCATGTATTTCCTCCTTTAGATAACAGGCATGACGTGTGCATCATGTGTCCACAACATTGAGTCCAAGCTCACCACAACCAAAGGGATCCTGGGGGCCTCAGTCGCCCTGGCCACCAAAAAAGCGCAGGTCCAGTTTGACCCAGAGGTGCTCGGAGCTCGAGATATAATCAAGATCATTCAGGTAGTGAACACTTTCCATTTTAGCCTTCCTCTCCGGTACATAGTTGACATCACAGTACATCTGGGTTTCATTTGTCATTCCAGAGTCTTGGTTTCGAGGCCAGTCTGGCGAAGGCGGACTTCAAAAGCAACCTCGATCACACAGAAGAAATTCATCAGCAAGTATCTGGTTTTAAATTTCCATTACAGTCAGATTAAGTGCACTTTGAATAGGTTGTGTACACAAATGTGTGCTAATTTTGATCAAACACACAAACTTACACAGTTATTTATATTAACATTTGGGTTCTGGTGTGGTTCCACAACACCTGCTATAATACAAATCACCCCAGGGAAACGAAGGTTTATTACTTTGGGGTCTTCTTTCCATAATTTGGCACATTTGTGGCGCCTTTCCAGGTGGAAGAGCTCCTTTCTGCTCAGCCTTGTTTTCGGCCTGCCTGTCATGGGCCTCATGATCTACATGATCGTGATGGACAGTCAGCACCAGGAACACGGGGGCTCCATGCCCGAGGAGCAGAACCTGCTGCCCGGCCTCTCCCTCCTCAACCTGGCCTTCTTCCTCCTCTGCACGCCTGTGCAGGTAAGCGAGCACAACATGTCTGGCTTCATGGATCTGGCTGGTTTCTTTCTACTAGTGTTGGATTAATGGTGCAGTTCATTTCAAGCTTTTTCTTCTTTAAAGAAGTAAAGGGATAGTTTAATGCAGGTCTTAGACACAGGATAGCTCTTGAACAAAATCCACCTAAAGCTCAGTGATGAACATGTCGTACCTCATTTTTTAAATATAAAATACAAAAAGTAATTGTGAAAACGACACTTTGTGAGTTTAGAGAAGGTATTTCCCAATTGTTTTGAAGGAGTCCTTGAAGTTTTAAACCATTTCTTCCCCTCAGATCTTTGGAGGCCGATACTTCTACATCCAGGCGTATCGCTCGCTGAGGCACCGCACGGCCAACATGGACGTGCTGATCGTGTTAGCCACCTCCATTGCTTACATCTACTCCTGTGTGGTCCTCATTGTCGCCATGGCTGAGCGAGCCAGCCAGAGCCCCGTCACCTTTTTCGACACTCCACCTATGCTCTTTGTGTTCATCGCTCTGGGCCGATGGCTGGAGCACATTGCAAAGGTAAAAATAAAGAAATAAATTGAAAAAAACATGCCTGTGTGTTGAAAAATCCTCCATTGTTGCTGCTGTTTGATGGAAGCCTCAAAACTATGACGCTAAATAGCGGTCCGGTAATTTCTGGTGATAAATGGGCTTCTTGTGACAGGAAGATGAAAAAATATTGCAGAATATTTTATTCATATCTACCCTGAATAGCTAAAAGTCATGGCTAAACTACTGACATAGTTCACTAAAGGTAATAATAAATGGTTGAAAACCTTGATAACCCCAGAACATTTTTAAATACGTTTGTTGTTTCTGTATTTTTAGAGTAAAACCTCAGAGGCTTTGGCTAAATTAATGTCACTTCAAGCCACCGATGCCACTGTGGTCACTCTGGGCCCTGACCACTCCATCATCAGGTGAGACCCATCAGCTCCGCAGAAGCTGAAACCACCGATGATTTCCACGTGTGACTGTGAATGCATCTGTGTGCTTCAGTGAGGAGCAGGTGGTGGTGGAGCTCGTCCAGAGGGGCGACATCGTCAAAGTCATCCCAGGAGGAAAGTTCCCCGTTGATGGAAAAGTGATTGAGGGAAGCTCCATGGCAGATGAGTCCTTGATTACAGGTAGGAGGATGTGAATTAATACACCTGAGACACAATCGTGTTTCCAGATTGAGGCTGTTGACAAGTTCATCAATCAGTTCCACTTGGAAAAAACACAAGCAGCCAACACCAGCAAATTCACCAACAAAAGGCAATTCAGTTCACTGGAGTCTAACAGTGAAGTTTGTTTTGTTTTATTCTCTATTTGTCAGTAAAGGTGTTTGGTTGCAGTTTTCAAATTTGCAGCAGTGCTGCATCATTCATCGTGATTTAAAGGCATTTAAGATCATTTAGAAATATACTCTGCATTAGATTGTATTTTTAATAGGCGTATTAGCTGGCATCATTTACCTCTAAGCCATTAAGGACATAAAATCTGATTTTACAATGTTAAAAATGATGTCACAACAAAGCTGCCAAAGAAAGCAATGTCAGCCTTTTATTCTTTCTATTTGAGGAGGATCTTTTTGGTCCCTGTCTGTGCTTGTTCCTGCATCAGGTGAGCCGATGCCTGTTAGTAAGAAGGTGGGCAGTTCAGTCATTGCCGGCTCCATCAACGCTCACGGCGCTCTTCTGGTGGAGGCCACTCACGTCGGCGCAGACACCACTCTGTCTCAGATAGTGAAACTGGTGGAAGAGGCCCAAACCTCGAAGGTTAGAGGCAGTTTACTCACCAGAAAAACAGAAATATCATATTTCCATTGCATTTTTTTAACTGAAACACATAAGCTGACCTTGTTTTCTTGCTGCACATTGACACCACTTACTCTCTGGTGTTTGTTCAGGCTCCCATCCAGCAGTTTGCAGACCGGCTTAGCGGCTACTTCGTGCCCTTCATCGTGGTCGTGTCTCTGCTAACACTGGTGGCCTGGCTGGCAGTCGGGTTTGTCAACTTTGACATCGTGAAGGAGAACTTCCCGGTCAGTGTGCACACAGATGTTTTCATCGTTTCAGTGTTTTGATATCACTCTCACAACCATTTCTCTTCCTCGCAGGGTTACAACCAGAACATCTCCAAGGCGGAGGTGATCGTCCGCTTCGCCTTCCAGGCGTCCATCACAGTTCTGGCCATTGCCTGCCCCTGCTCTCTGGGGCTGGCGACCCCGACAGCTGTTATGGTGGGCACAGGGGTTGGAGCTCAGAACGGGATCCTAATCAAAGGAGGCGAGCCGCTGGAGATGGCCCACAAGGCAATGCACTTTACATCCTGCTTCTGCTGACTAAGTTTTTAGTGTTTTGATACTCTCATTTTATTAGATTTCATGATGACTACGGTACAGGACTGTTGCCAGGTGCCATCAGATCCTCATCACGATCACTGAAAAGCTGAGACACCAAATACTGTGTTGTACTTCCCGCATCATATTCTCATATTTCTCAATCAATGCTGCTGTTTCCAATCTAATATCTATCTGATCTAATTCACTCTGCAGTCCTTATCTGTTATTTTTCTGTTCTAATTAACTAGTGACCCCGTGTGGCATCAAACATTACTGCTTGATGACTCAAACACTGAACACACCTTTAGGTTTTGGTGACTTTTTCACCCCATTTGTGACCTCAGCCGATTTTATGTTACTTCCTTCGGGGGGAAAAGCCTGTAATCCAGCAGCAGGTCTCAGGTCTTCAAAGGTATTTTCACAATCTCAAAGATTTCAACAGTCTGAAAATGAGTGTTTGCCTCGGGGTGAAACCAGCGTTTAAATCCAAGGTGTCCACACTGACTGTGCTGGAGCTCCAGTGAGTCTGTGGAAACAAACTTTCTATCATTCTGAGCATCTGTGACCTGAAAATACCTGTGAAGGATAACAAGGAAATAAGCATTCAGATTTTCTCTCTGAAAAATCCTCCCACCTCCGCCGTCGTCCTAATGAGAGCCCGAAAGATGAAACCCACCTGTCACACAAAAATGATCAAAAAGACAGCGTCAAAAAAAGAAGATGGGAGTCGTGACTTTGCTGTGTTTCACTGCTCCAGATCCACGTGGTGATGTTTGATAAGACCGGTACGATTACGAACGGCGTGCCGCGGGTGACGCGTGTGCTGGTGTTGTGGGAAATGGCTCGCATGCCCCTGAGGAAGATCCTGGCCTTGGTGGGCACAGCGGAGGCCAGCAGCGAGCACCCGCTGGGCATGGCAGTCACCAAACACTGCAAAGAGGTGAGAGTGGTGGATCACACACAGCCTCACAAAGTGCTCTGTAAAGTTTGTATCCACATATAACATTGATAATCTGTCTGCGTGCACATGGCAGGAGCTGGGCTCTGCCATGCTGGGCTACTGCCAGGACTTCCAGGCGGTGCCCGGTTGTGGTATCAGCTGCCGGGTTTCCAACGTGGAACATCTGCTGCAGCAGCAGAGCCAAGAGTGTTTCCTGCTGCCAGGAGCCACCACCGACGAAAGCAGCCTCCTCTCTGCTGCCGACGCCGCGTCTGCAGGTCTGAGGGCTTTCGTCGTCTGGGGTTACAGAATTTTAGATTTACCCGTGGGAGTTTCGTGCAACTTCAAATTGATCAATTGCCACGTTTTTTTTTTTTCAATGTCAGTTGCTGTACATGCTGAAATAAAAACATTATGTGAGGCTAAAGCACCACGCTTAAAAGTTTGTAAAAGTTTGACTTTCACAGTATTTCTCTGCTTCCAGGCGAGCCTTCGTCTTACTCTGTCCTGATTGGCAACAGAGAGTGGATGAGGAGGAATGGCCACCACATCGCAGCAGACGTCGATGCCGCCATGTCCAGCCACGAGACCAAAGGCCAGACCGCCATCCTGGTGGCCATTGATGGTGAGGAGAAAACGCGTGAAGACGAAAAACAACACACGTGCAGTTTCATGTCGTATCCGCAGCATCCGCACCTCACTGTGTGCTGCATGTTTCCTCTGTAGGAGTGCTGTGTGCCATGTTGGCCATTGCAGACACAGTGAAGGCAGAGTCAGCGTTAGCAGTGCACACACTCAACAGCATCGGCATCGAGGTGGTTATGATAACAGGAGACAACAGACGCACGGCAAAAGCCATCGCAGCACAGGTAAAACACATTTATGATGTTTTGTTTTTAAAGAAAGTGTCTGAATGGAACATAAAATGAAATAAAATCCTTCTTGTGTGAACCCAGGTAGGGATCAGAAAGGTGTTTGCGGAGGTGCTGCCCTCACATAAGGTGGCAAAAGTGCAGGAGCTGCAGGAAAAAGGCCTGCGAGTGGCCATGGTGGGAGACGGCGTCAACGACTCGCCGGCCCTCGCTCGGGCCGACGTCGGCATCGCCATCGGCACGGGCACCGACGTGGCCATCGAGGCGGCCGACATTGTCCTGATCCGAGTAGGTGACACACTGTGGCTGAGGGTGTGTGTGTGTGTGGAGATGCAGGAAACAGTGTGACTTGAAGGTTTTTGCTCGCTCTGCAGAATGACCTGCTGGATGTCGTGGCCAGCATCGAGCTGTCGCAGAAGACGGTGTGGCGGATAAGGATCAACTTTGTCTTCGCCCTCATCTACAACCTCCTCGGAATCCCCATCGCTGCAGGTGTGGATGGATTAGACACCAAATGAAAATCATGCTTGCACTTTTGAAGTTTGCTGAGGATTTACAATCACCAATAAAGCACAACAAGACAATGAAAGTCACATTAAAAGATAACCAAAGCCTATAAAAGAGGGATGTGTGTCAAAATATAGGTGGTTAAAAAATCCCACATTCCCAGAAAACTGAAAGTGTGATGCCAGTGCAGCTTGACACCCGTGACCTGACACCTGCTGCAGAAATCCAACTGGCAGCTGCAGCAAAGCAAGAAGCAGATCACTTTAAAACCACAAGGGTGACTGAGGACGAAAGGAAACAAGAACAATGCTTCATATAAAAGTTAAACTTTAGAAAAGGCAAACACTTTGACTCACAGTCCAAAGTTACACACATAATTAAACAGCTTCCCACTCCCGGCTGCCCGTGCCGTCCTCTCTCCTCTGTTGCTTTCAGGTGTGTTCATGCCTGCCGGCCTTGTGCTTCAACCCTGGATGGGCTCCGCTGCGATGGCCGCCTCGTCTGTTTCCGTGGTTCTCTCGTCTTTACTGCTCAAATTGTGAGTCTGTAAAATGAAATGAAGGCAAATAAGTTCAGCACAAATAGGTGCTTGTGGGATTCTGCAAAACGGCATGTGTTAGTATTTAAGTCCAAAAATCAGTCCTGTAAGCAGGAGCTGCATGTTTATTATCCAGCAGTATACACTGTGTGTGCGCTCTCTATTTTCCTCCTCTAATATATCCTATGACCTTTGGTGCTGCAGCAGCCTCTCTTGTTCATTTCGTTTTATTGTATTTTTCACCAATTTCATCATATTCTATCTCAGAGGTGAATGTAATAACCATCTGTTACCTCCAGGTACAAGAAAACCTCACTGGAGCTGTATGAGGCGCGAGCGCAGGGTCAAATGAGGAGCCTGCGGTCGTCGCAGATCAGCACTCATCTGGGGCTGGATGGCCAGCGCCGCAGCCCCGCTCCGCCTGCCCGGGCCCGGGAGCAGCCGGGCCAAAGCGGCGGCGTCCCACCAACCCTCTCCAGCCGGCCATCCAGCCTGGGGCCATCCATTAACTCTGTCCAGGAGCAGCAGGACCGCTGCTCCCTCCTGGACCACCAGACTGCAGAGGACCGTAATGTGTTGTAAAGGGAAAAGGGAAGAAGGACTCAGTTCAGTGAAGCTCTTTGTGTAATATTTCTATGTATTTATGTGAATAGTTTACTGGTGGCTCTAAGTCAACACCAATTTGTAACTTTCTTAGGAAAAAGTCCAGAAATCAAGCTGCTAAGACTTCCAAAGTGAAGCATTATATCATGTTGTTTAATTCTCACTGAAGTCACTGCTGTGCAAATGCACTTTTTACAATCTCCATCACTCAAAGTAAAGTCTGTTTGGATGAGACTGAGTCGCTGTTGGTCTGAGAGACTCGGGTAATGAATAATTCACGAGCTGAATTATCCACAACGCGTGTTTGGGTCCGTCTCGTCTGATTCGGAGCTCTGATTGGACATTTGCAGAACCGCACAGAACCGTGTGTGCCGCGTTATATATAGAAGTGAAGAAAGTGTATTTTCAGCTGAGGATGACTGATGGAGATGATTAATCCATGGATTCTATAGTTAACCAGGAAGAATCAGTTCCACATTTGAACAGATATGCAGACTTCAGGGGTATAAATATGACTCTCACCTGTTTCACAGCAGACATTTTGACATGTGAACGCAGGAAACTCACAGCTGTAATCAATAAGTGCCAACGAGGCGTCGTTAGTGGGATTGATTCCACCTGAGCTGTGATGCTGCTGGTAGACATTTAAAACATGCCTGCTGACACACACACTTGCTCAGGTAAGTGTTCATTTCATTCATATTTGCTCCTGCTGTTCGTTGTAGTGTGATTCTATCCAAACTGCAGAGCTTCTGTTATCAACACTCCCTGACACCTAAACTGCTATTTCCCCTGATTTACTTGCTTTGAGCGTGCATTTGACGGCTTTAGTTGCTTCACAAATTCAGATTTTTTGCACAGAAAACATATGAATAAGCATAAAATATGCTTGGAAGCTATTTTGATAAATGTTACGTAAAAACATTTCATGATTTTAAATTTAATTTGCTATTTTTCCCTTTAAATTACTGTAATAATTTCAGTTTATTTGTAATGTTGAGGCTCCACCTCAACCAGTTCCAACAGTAAAATGCTGCTGAGTAAAGGATCTGAAAGCTTCCTCCACTGCCTGCTTGTCATGTGAGAAGGTCACATGACTCCAGGTGTTAAACCGCCTGGCAGAGGTGCTCGAAGATGCTGCAGATGATCTGAAAAGTGCTTTGTTTGTCCCGTCCTGACCTCTTCAGCCCTGCTGAATTGAGCCGCTGTGTTTAGCTTTTGTCGTTGTGAGGCTCTGACTGGATCTTTGCACAAACTTCGACAAGTTTTCAAGCTTGTGATTTTGCAAATATTGCTTTTTGGATGAGAGGCAAAACATCTTTTAGACGCTGCAGCAATTCCAGCGTTTGACTAAACATGTTTAGATATCCTCCGGCCTGGATGACCGCAGAGATGATCCTCTCTGCTGGTCTGTTTCACTTTATTCATGGCGGCAGATTTGCTCCACAACTCTTTGTTTTATTCTGAAGGGAGAGATTTAACTGATGCTTTCTCATTTAATCTCATCTCCTCTTTCAGCTATCTTTTATATCTGTTTAGCCACTGTGCAAACACATTTTAACTCCTGTTTAGCAGGGTGTCAAAATGTATTTTACAGCTTTTTTTTTTATGGGCGCACAGCACCGTGGGGAGTCCTGTGCTTGTTCAGCTCTGCATCTGTAATCGTGCATGGTTGATGCATTCAAGCTGCCTCCCCAGCCTGCAGCTGAGTGCGTCTTTAGGCCTGTAGACGCTCCCACAGACACAGTCCGATGGTCTCGGAGCGATGCCGAGACTTTCCAAAGTGCCCTCTGACAGACGATGAGAAGGCGTTAGCTGCACTTATTTATTTATTTCGTCTGGAGCATATTTTAGAGAAGGAAAATACACACAATTGCCAGAAATCTGTGGTCCGTACCTTTGACTTTGAGAAGCCTGAAAGGGTTTTTTTCAGCATGAGCATGCAAATCCTGTGACGATTTGACAAGTTAAAGAGGATCATGTCAAGTTTCCGTGGAAGCTGTTAGGATGTCCAATTACAGCACTGTAGGTAGGAGTGCATTCCCTGAGAACCATGATAACATACATCTGCACTCTTTCTCTGCGTAGTTCATCCATCTTCTGGGTTTTTTTCGTTGTTTTGCTCAACTTGTACCTCAACAACAGCTGTTCTATTGTGCTTTCTCTTGTCATAATGGTACCACCCAGCGGAGGGCAGCATATTTCCTGACTTATAAATTCAGTTGAAGAAAAGCCGCATCGACTCCAGCAGTAACACGCAGTCACATCAGCTCATTTCAACATTTGCACACATGACACACTGCCGGGAGTTTGGAAACCCCTGAGTGAAGATTTTACAGCTATTCTGCAAAGACGATCCTCTGACCCCAGAGCAGCTGAGCAGGAGAAGATTAAGTGTACTTACAGCAGCCCCTCAGGATTAAACATTTCAACCTGCAAAGGCACACTTTGCTGTGATATAGCTGTTTTATAACTTTTCTTTTACAGATATAAACGAGCTCTTTGTTGGGTGCTCCCCAGTTCAAGGGTTGCTACAGCAGCTACTGATAAATGACTTCCCAGGCCACTGGTTATAATGGGCTGCTGAGGGCACTGACGGGTTCAGGTCTGTATTGTGCTAAATCTTCATGGAACAGCGCTTCAAAGCCCAAAACAAGTAAACAAAGCTTCTGGGTTTGTCCCTAGGTTTTCAAATTTGCTAGAAAACATCTATTTTACAGTAACAGTGGGAGATATTCATTATTATTTGAGGATTATCATGATTTAATCCAGTTGAAATGCATCCCAGATTGTTCCTAGTTTAATATCTCATACAAAATCCAGTAATGCCTCAAACAAGTTTAATCATGTCCACACAGCTGAAGAGTCAAAATGAAGTATTTCTGCCATTTTCTTTTCTGACTATCTTAAACCTTTTGCCTTTTTTTCTTGTGGAATACTGTTCATTTTCACCTCCTGAAGGCATTTAGAGCAAATTACATGATTCAAATAGCACAATCTGAGAGGAGCAAAATCACCTTGGCTGCTCAGGATTCATTTTAAAGGACCACATATCTGCAAGTTCTGGCATTTTAAATATAAAGCACATTTTAAAGTGTCATTCTGCAACTTTGTTTGGCTATTCAAATATTAACTGACCCAATGAATAAATAAGGCTTGCACATATTTCAAATGTGCAAAAATAAACAGTCCACACTTGGAACAAATCAAGAACTCCATTCATTAATCATTAATAAATTGCTAAGTAGCTGTAGATATACACAAAATCTCTTAATATTATAAAAGATATGTTGATTTCACTAAATTCCTGTATGTTTTCCAGTGAAGACAACGCAAGAGGGTTAGGGTTAGGCAAATCGTTCTTATAATAGCAGACTAATTGCAGTCGTCTGTGAACGAGATGCTCATTAATCACACATGGGTGTCCGCATACTTTTGGCCCCAGTGTATCTTCACCTGCTTTCTCCCACAGACAAGCACATCCATCTAAAAGCTGCATCTCAGAGGATGCATCCTGTATCAAAAGACACGTCAGAGTACTGAATTCATTCATTCATTTTTTTTTATCTGACTCTGCCTCATCTCTCTCTCTCTCTCACACACACACACACACACACACACACACACACAAACACACACACACACACACACACACACACACACACACACACACACACACACACACACACACACACACACACACACACACACACACACACACTTCAAGCACTTCATATCTTGGAGAATTCATCCTGAACTGAGCAGCCCTCTCTCAGCGTGTTCATCCGCCAACCCCTGTGCAACACAATGATAGTGAATCATTCTCTCCTCTCCTCTAAACCCAAACACTGCATCTTCCTTCCAGACCGCATCTGAAATTGAAAGGCCCCCCCTCCCCGGGAATCTCTCAACTTTTCTGTCGCAGTGTGCAGCGACTGCTTTTCTTTGTCCCCTTTTTTTTAAATCCCTTTCTTCTTCTTAATTTCCTCACGTACAGAAAACACTGAAATGTGCTCAGAGAGTGAAGGGGAGGAAAAGAAATGTCGTGACAGACTCCACTTGTTCACTCACAGTCTTCGTCTCTGAGGATGCATCCTCAGTCTCATTAGCATGTGCTCCCTGTGCAACAGACAGTCACCATGTGACATTAGAAACATCACAATATGAGCAAAACATCAGTAAAATAATAAAACAATGGTTGAATGCACATGATTGCAAATGATCATTTTGATATTGCCCGGTTTGTGTGCTGTTAGGTGCTCACCAGTGCTTTTGAAATGATCAGATTTACCCCCAGAACGCCTGAGCTAACAGCTAACAACAGTGTGTTTGCTAATCAAACAATTTATGAGCTTTTGAGGTTGTGGTATTCATATTTTTTAAACTCAGGAAGAAGCTGTTTATTCCATGTTTGGCTCATTGTCCTGTGGCTGCAGCTCCAAGCTGCATGCACATGCATCAGAGTGGTTATCTCGTTAAGCTCTAAAGACCCAAACTCGGACGATCCACCTGCAGGTGTGGTCGGTGAGATGCTTCTTTCATACTGTACATGCTGAAAAACTAATCGATAGATACAGTTCAGCTCACTCACATTTATTTAGGTAGATTTAACTTTATTCCCCAGCTGAGAGAAGAAGAGAAAAATTATGGCTGTGCTGTTATTATGCCAGAGTAATATTACAAAAACTGTACTTAACATATTCAGTAAAGTGAGAAATAGCTGCCCAGTCATTTTACTGATTAAAAAACAGCATAAGCACTGTGACTGTATTGTAAACAGCCTTAAAATATTGTTCTTTGTTAAGAGAGAAGTTATTGACAGAGGAAAAGATGGTGAGAGACAGACAGCTCTCGACTTAAGGGCGTCTCAGGATAAACATCCTTCTCATTCGCTGTCTCTTCTGCAGGTGTTTGAACCTTGAACAGTGATCCGTGAAGGTGCTGCGTCACGCATCAGCTCTAACCTGATAGAGGTGAAGTCTGTGGACGTGTGGATGAGTGTTGTAAGACGTCAGTGTGACAGAGACACATTTGTTTTTTTTATAGAAACTAAAAGCAGGACTGGAGCTGAGAGCAGATTTTCTCCAAACGAATGAAAACCCAGATTTACTTTCACTTAAAATGTGGGTATCATTTTAGTTTTGACTGACTTTGTCCCAAATAAGATATATTTGAGAGATGTTTGTCCAGTCACTGCTGAACAGATGTTCCAAAAGTCACAGTTTCCTTTCTGTAAGAGCAGGTCGTCCCAGCTTCTTTGACTTGCTGTACGGGCACTGAACCAACGGCCTTGCGGTGACTGTCTGCACGCTCGAGCCATCTGTGCTCAAAAGGCAGATGGATTAATAGAAGAGCAGAATATACTACTTACATTATTAACCCAGCTCTGACAATGACAAGATTCATGCATCTTTCCATTTTTGGCTTCCTGCAGGACTGAGTAAGCCCGAAACACGGACATCGTCAATGTTTCGGTGCGAAGTTGTTCACCAAGCATGCAGATTTTTGATAAGGCCGCATACTGTATCAGCACATCTGTCGAGGGGCCAAACAGCACCCCAGAGAGCTCAGCATCGCTTAATATGGGCCCCTTGGCAACAGAAATTGTAATAGTTTGGAATTTAATTTGTTAAACACTGGGGCATTAATTTACCTTGAGAGGAGGCCTAATCCTGACTGGCTGTAGAGAGTGATAAGACAGGAACTAAAACTGCTATGCATACACATTTACCTCTTGACGTTTTCTATTTCACTGAAGGTCAGTGTTTTGGGTGAAGAGGCAGGGTGGCCTTCATCCAATGTGCAAACATTGTGGTAAATCTCCATAAAGGCTTTTTTTTCTGAAGCTTTTAATCATAAATCAATATGCCACTGCAACGGATTCGAGTAAATAAGAAAACCGAGCAATGCAACATTAATAAAACAACACATTTGCCAACCTGCTGATGACTTAGATGGATAGTACAGTGTAAGAAACTTCTCAAAGGTGAATGTTTGTCTGGCCTCGCTGCCATACTTGGAGTACACATGTCTAATCTTTAATGTACATTTTGAGACTTGCTTGTTCAGCAATATGTGCGCTTGATAATCCATCAGCCAGCAGAATCTAATTTGTGGTCAGTTTGAGGAGCAGTGCGTTCCCTCCCTGCCTTTTACACCACATTACCAGGGCATTACAGGAGCTATGGTTTTGAAGGTGACTAAACTCTACATTTGCAGTGTTTGCATGGGGCAGAATAATCCTACATTGTCTGCCAATGTCAAGCCAGGGAGAGTCCCCAGAGCACAGAGGAAGCAGGGAGAGGCTTTTTTATTAGCCTCTAAGGCACACAAGAGGATGAGACTAGGAAGACTTGGACGTAAAGATGGTTTAGGTGGAGCACTGCTGACCTTTGCTGTGACCTAGGATTGCAATGGAAAAAAAAACAGCGACTTTCCTGCATGTGGGAAGATAAATACTGCAAAGCCCACATTAAAAGCACGCAGAGGTGTCAATAAAATGCAATGGTTTGGAAATATGGACTCATTCTGAAGTTGATGTCTGCAACACGTTCCATAAAGGTTGGGTCAGAGGACACAATGTCTTTGATTTCCAAAAACAATTTGGACTCATCAGACCGCAGCGCACTTTTCCACTTTGCATCAGTCCAGTTGCTGGATGTTGTTGACACCTGACTTTTGCTTTGCATGGTAGAGTCTTGGCTTGCATTTGTAGATGACTTTTTTGGACTCATGGTTGAACTAAAGACTTCTTCTTCTGCTACAGAATTTTCCTCCAAACTGCATTTTCAACCAACTAATTAGCTTCATTAGCCGACGAGCAGCCAGAATCAGTCGTCTTTTCATCCGACAAAATCGCCAGCCACTGGCCAGAAATGAGAAGCCTGCCTTTGTCTACCTCTGCCTGAAATCAAGGAAATTTGATAGTGAAGAGATGGATGTGGTCTGAAGCACTGCGCAAATGTTTGTCCCGGTGCTGATGTGACGCTAATGAAGTGCCACTCGTGCTTCTGAATCTAGACTAAGAGAGACACACTGACCTCATCTGTATGCAGCTAATTAATAATATTCAATTCATTAAGATGTACAGCACAGCCCTTGGGACTTGTAACACAAAGTAATGTGGACTGTAATTAATGTTGTGACAGTCTTACAGGAGGGAGAGGTCAAATTTTAGACTACAAGGTCAGCATTGTATACAAACATAGATAGAAGCTAGAGGACGGCCCATAATGTTGCATCCATGAAATACAGCAAACTGATGAGCATTCAGAAATAAGAAATGGACGCATGATTACATAAATCAGATATGGCCAAAGTCCAGCCTCCTTAAAATGTCTGTTTATTTATCGGCCGCCAGCGCTGTCAAACAGAATTAATTAATCATTGTTCAAGTTGAAGTTTCTCTTTTTATATCAGGGTAGCAGCTCTGTTTGGCTCTGCTGACGACCTCTTCCAGCCACCGGTACATAGTTTTTCCCATGGCTGCTGCAGCTAAGAAGAGACAGGTTGATCGAAATTACAATAATTCCAACTCTCCAGGAAGCCCCTTTCATAACCAATCATGATACAATCACCTGTTACCACTGAACCTGTTTACTTGTGGAATGTTCCTCACAGGTGTTTTTGGAGCATTCCACAACAAGACAGTTTGTCCACCTTTTAAAGTGCATTTAGACATCTATGATATAAATGGATACAGTAGGGAGAACTTAAGTGAGCAGCCCCCTGAAATGCCCTCCACAAAGGCTCATTATATTTATAGATTTAAACTGTTAGAGGGATGAAACTATTTTTGGGTTGCAAGACATGTATTAATACTCTGCCTCCTCCGGATCTATGCAGCAGAAGATATATGGGTTCCATATTTGGAGCTGTGGGTATTTTTCATGGTAATCTGGGGGGATAAATAACAGGATGTGATGGTGAGGAGTATGTTATAGCCAGATGAGTTGATGAAGGATCCTATGAGAGGTTTAAAAGTTATAGCATATGAATCAGCTAGAGAAAACGGTGCTCTTAAAAAAACACAGAACTCAATGCAGGATTCAAATCTCTCCATCAAACAAAGGCAGATTCTGTATTTCCTGAGGCGAAGAAGGAGCAGGATTCTGATAAACGAGAAGTTTTTGTTTTATTTTTGTGTCCAAAGACGAAGCAAAAAAGTAAACGCACCACTGTTTTCTGATGAGATGCGAGACATTTGTATCCAACTTATGAAAACAGGACAGGAGCTCAGTGGAAATACAGCTAGAAAACTGACTTGGACAAACATAAAGGCGCAGTCGGCAAGATTTTAATCAGACATCCACAGTTTTTTTTTTAATTCTAAATCAAGAAACCAAATTTGCACTATATTTGCATGGACACATGACTTGTAAGACCATGTAATATGTGTCTGCTTGCCCAGATTAATTTCAGGTGTCAGGCAGAACAGGAAGTGAGTGAAGCATGTGCCTGAAAATGCTGCAGTGTGGTCAGATACTGACAGCTGATTGCATGATTCAAACACTTTTACTTGGATCTCCTTATGTGCCAGTTTCTCCTTTCATTTTTGCTTAAATGACATTCATTCATTCATTTTTTGCTTAAATGCCAAATTCAGGCACATGTCATGTCATGTCATGTGCCTGAATTTGGCTGCTGTTTGATCCGCTCTCCTTCCCAATTGTTCTACAAAACTCCTTTCTACAATCTTGAACTTGTCAAAAGTTACACGAGTGCGATCTATAGAAATCTGTAGGATCATCTCATCGACGCTTTTTGTGACCGGAATTCATTATTTTTACTCTCAGAAGTGGCAAAGTTATTTCCTTTTGAAGCAAAACACTAAGTGAGGTGACAAGTGTTCAAGCGTGAAATGCAATTCTGGCTGCAGTTCCACCGTAAATGTAAGGTGTCAGCAGGGTTCAGCGCCACCGAATCTGTGCTACTATCTGAGATCCTCTGCGGATTATTAAACACACTTCACATTAAGAAGCATATGCAAGTCTTCACAGGAAATTTACAAGATAATACATCCAAATATTACTCTTGCTTTTTCCTCTTTCTCTGCTACTCCCCCCCAAAGTCCCCAGTCAGGATTTACTTTTTTTGAAATACGTCAGAAAACTTTATGCTCTCACACAAACAACCTAAAAGTAATATTTTTCAACAAGTTGTCCCCCCGTGGAGCCGCAGGGATTATTTTTCAGGTACCTAATTTCACCGAACTCTATTTGACACCAGCAGTGGCTCTCAGGTTCGCCTCACTCGGTGGATGAATTCACCGTGAACTCTGAAACCACATCATCATATGCAAAACTGTTTGGGGTTTTGGCGAAGTTTCCCTCGGAGATGCTTTTATGCATTATACATAACATTTCAGAGGAAAATAATGATCTGCCACCTTTTGTTATCGTGGAAGGAAAACAAATCGAGGCTGTTTTAAACCTCTGAATGTTTATCCCGCTGGTCCCACATTTGAGGTTACTCTTTAAGAAGATGAACATGTAATTCATCCGTTTTTGTTTTATTCTGTGGCTTTAAAGAATCTTTTCAGTTTGCACTCGATGATGATGATAAACTTTCCTGATGTCTTTGTGCTGAGTTTTATCACTTGTTGCAAAGCTGTCACTTATCATTGTTCCTTCTCGGCTGTAAACATATTCATTGGTGCACTTTCATCTGTATTCACTGGTGCACTTTCATCTGTATTCATTGGTACAGTTGCATCTTTTCTCAGACACTAAAACACACTGCTGGCTGTGTCGTAGTCCTTGCTAATGTGGGAAGTGCTGGGCAGGGACTTGAGGTACTCCATGTGCCTCCTGGCATCCTCCTGGTTGTGTTTGATGTAGTAAATGATGTAAGCTGTCACCATGGAGAACCAGCAGAACATGGCCACAAACATGGCCACATCTGTCGTCTTGTGGTGGAAATTGCAAAAGTTGATCCCCGAATCCAGAACCTGGATGACCGGCTGTCCCACGTATTCCTCCTGCACTGATGTGTAGCAGCTGACCTCGTTCACTGTCTCGGGGTCCAGCCTCAGCTCCCTCAGCACCTCCTGCAAGGAGCACTCGCAGTGCCAGGGGTTGTGGGACAGGCGGACGCGGGCGTGCAGCTTGGCGAAGGTGTCCTTGGGGAGGCTGCTGAGGTGGTTGTTTGAAAGATCTATGGTCCGCAGGCTCTCAGAAATTCCTTGAAAGGCACCGACCTCCATACTCTCAATGGCATTGTGAGATAAGTCCAGTTCCCTGAGGCGGTGCAGGTCAGCGAAGGCCTCCTTCGGGATGTGTCTGATCCGGTTAGACGAAAGCAAGAGAACAACGGTGTCTTTGGGCAAGTTAAGCGGAATGTTCTCCAGGTTGCGCGAGGTGCACTGCACCACCACACCGTTCCTGTCTGTGCAATGACAGATCTTGGGGCAAGCATGCACAGTCGTAATCATTGACAAAAACCACAGTGCTCCCGCAAATGAAAGAGGACCACAAGAAGGAGGTTTTATGGATGACCTGCACCTTCGAGAGGCCCCCATTAGCGAGCGGTCAGACTGAAATCAGCCCTGCGTTAAAACAACGCACGGGGTTGTGCAGGTGGGGGGTGTGTTGCTTTGGGTCCCGGTGAGACATGAAAATACAAACTAGGAAGTCCAGTTTGAGTGAATTTAAAGGCAGATGCCAGAACACTGCATAGTGCTTTATGATACTCTGAGACAGGACTTTTTAACTCTGGCAGGTTATCACAGAAATGTGCGCTTGATTGCATTTGATTTGCCAGCGCAGTCCCTTGTTGCATTATGTTGCAGCAAAAGTTGAGCCAGATTCAGCTTTCTTGGCCGATGACCCTGCAGTTTTCTGCTGGACCCCTCTGCGTACTGGCCTTATTTGAATGAACACGGCCTTAGTTTGGGCATTACTGGCTAAAGTTTTATTCTCAGGGCACTTTTCAGGATTCACTCAGACATCAGCGTTTGTCATTTACCTCGACAGTTATGGAAAACCACGTCCAGATCCAGCTCAAAATGAGCAAATGTCCAAAGGTTTGCATGCTAGCTAAATGAGATGTCAAAGTGCAGCACAGCTGAGGGGAAGACAGAATTAAAACTTTTGACAGGCTGAGTCATATCTGTGCATCCATGGTGGGAGAAACCTGTGATTGAGAGAGAGAGATAAAAAAAATGGAAGTTAGATTGAGGAAATGTTAAGCCTTTCCTGAAAGTTCACATTTAGGAATTTCTTTGTTTGCATTTGCTGCCTCGAGAAGGTAAAGTTTGTCCACAAAGACGCTGTTAACACCTTTGATGATGTGAATCTGAGGAGGATTTGACAGTGAAATTCCTACACCACCCCTTTCCAGACTCCTTCCTCCTCTGAGAGAAAGCTAGTAAAGTTCAAGATTATAATAATAATAGCATGTTTCTGTAGCACGGGTCCCCTCACTCAAAATGTGTCCCTGGGAGAGAATGACAAGCCATTAAACAAGGTGGGAGCTCATCAATATGCAGCAGATGAACTTTGAAACAGTGATTTGGGATTAAATAATAATAAAAAAAACTGTGTGTAGATGAACAGTGAGAGCAGTGAAGGTCAGAATGCAAAGGACACAGTGCATTTGTGCGGAAGATAACGACACAAAGACCAGCTGATAACCAAGACGCAGCTTTTGATGTTTTTGATTTATCCGGGTGTCCTGGGCTAAATATTGATAAGCTAAATGTCTCATTAAAACACTACTGGAGGTGCAAAAGACAGATTAAGATGGCTAATCACAATGTACCAGAGACAGCATTAATCTTAATAAGAATATTCTAAACCTATCACAATATTATAGACCTAAAACAATTACCCAGTTAATCAATTAGTGTTGCCACAGAACATTAAATGGCAACAATTTTGATCATGAATCTTTGCTTTCTTCTTCTTCTTCTTCTTTTTTTTTTAAGCAAAAATGCTCAAAATTAACTGATTCCATCTTTTATCCTGGTTGTAAATATGAACATTTTCTTTGTCCTCGATGAGAAATTGATTACTGTGTTTTGACTGTTGGTTCAGCTCTCAGCAAACCCAAATTTGGTCTAAAGCCCCAATGATTAATTGACTAATCAGTCATCAGATTAATCAGTAATTAGAATATACAGCTGCAGCCCTAAAAGCTCTTTAAAAATTAATAATTGTGTAAATTATGACATCCGGTTGTAGTCAAACTAATCTTAAAACGAGCTTAAAACAAAAATCCATTTCCTAATTTGGGCTTTTCCTATTAAAATGACATGCATAATACTCCAATCACAGGTGATGCATTGACTTGAAGTGAGTTTCGATTGTTATTGGAGTCAGTGCCTACCTCACAGCTTCACTCTTTGCGGTTCACGCAGTCAAATCCTTTTGTCTGATGAGACATCCGGGATTAAATCATCCTTTGCACACACACGTCTCCAGCAGCAGTCACATCCAGAGAAAGCAGCCAGTTCAAGAGTCCGGATCCAACTGTTTGATCGCAGTTTACAACCTCCTGTCAGTGGAGGTTTGCAGCAGCTGTGTGTGTGTGTGCGTGTGTGTGGATATGCGCAGAGGCACTGCTGTGGTCCGTCTCTCCCTCTCACTCTGTTAAAAAGCCTCCCTGCTGAACCTGTGAGTCACTGGGGAAACCACTGGTGTTAAGCATGCATCTTATTATATGAACCAAAACTTAATCGACATTACATCATTTCCACAGATTGTCATCCAATCAGCATGTCAATATAATGGCAGTATTCATTTCCTCCACTGTATTATAATTATACACAGGGCTGAAGTACTCCATACACAGTAAAATGAAGTTACTAATTAACTTGCTGATTGTAAAGTAATCAAAATGAGCTCCACCTCAACCAGCTACTACAGTACTACCTCCACATTACTGCATCAGCAGCAATACTCTAATGTAACACGGTTAATTTAACTGTTTGTCTGCAGAACGAATACTTTTACTTACAATACTTTTTCTTAAGCCTTTGAAGGCTGGACTTTGACTTAAGCTTTGACCTTTGCACATTTAATTAGATTTTCTATTTTGACTGTATTGCATCCCTGTCACCAATCAGTGCAGCCAGACAGCAGAAGACAAAGGAAATTAAAAGGGCAGTGTGTTGCAAATAAGCTCTTTAAGTAAGCATGAAATGAAAGTTGGAAGTCTGTGATATAGCTGATGTAGAAAACAGGCGTTTAGAGTGTCTAAGGGCCCCTTGAGGTCCCTGAACCACATTTTCCTGAACCACCTCCCGCTGCTCTATTCTCCTCATGCCTGTGACTGATTGTTTGCCCTGCGTGTCACACTCTGTCATTCTTCATAAACATTGATTACATCTGTCCTGCCCTGGTGGAGGACTTCAATACTGAGCCCTTCACACCCACACTGACAAAAAAAAAAAAAAACTTTTTGAAGGTACTCCCAGCTGTATCACTGTGACCTAAAGACCACCTGAGTGCAGCCAGGGCTTTGCAAAGCATCTACATGATTAAATGTGCAGAGTTCAGCCCTGTCAATTTTGCTGAAAGGCAGAATCAATGATTATATTGACTAGTGAAGCATTTTAGCAGGAGTTTGCTTCATTGTGGATCCAAAATCACAAAGCCCACTCGTTAATGTCAGAACGACCCAGCATCAGTGTTTCTCTTGCGCCTGGGTAATCAGGGTGACAGATTTACTTCACATTCTTTGGTGGTTGAACCACTCGAAAGATGCCAAGGCATTTGTTGAACAGCCTTACTCATCTTGTCAGACTCCTGGCAAAATTCCTGCCTGGTAAGCCATCTTAAATAAATTCATGCTCCTCCACAGGATCACAATGATATGGAGCCGTGCCAATATAGGGAACCTTTGTCGGGTAAGCATTATAGACTGAGGGATTTTGTCATAACGTAAGTCACATTTAGACATATTTATCATGTAAACAATGAGTTGCAGCAGACATAATTTCCTGTTAACACGGCTCTCGTTTCGACATCATTCTGTCCCATCTGCACTTCATGGCTGGTTTGTTACTGATGACATTGCAAAGTCACTCTCTGAAAGCAGCACTGCGCTGCCCTACAGTATGTATTGACCTCTCCAAAGCCACGCTCAGTACATTTGATAATGCTTTCCAGCTACAGAGACTGTCTGACATTGGATTTCGCTCACTCTGCTTGCAGTTGCTTTCACTCACGTGGGAGAGTTTTAGCATGGCGACCTCCGTGTCCAAAGCGCTCACGCTCCGTACTTCAACACGTTTGCAGCAAGTTCCACATTTGCACACTGTCTCCCTCGCTGCTGTGACATCAGTCTGTTGCATTATAGAGAAGGTTGTCTGTAAGCAGCTTACAGCATTGCTGAGTGATAGCATGGACCCTCTCCAACTTCCATGCCAAGTCAACACAGGGGCAGAGAATGCCTTTACGTTTTGGAAGAGCCCAGTGGGACAAACCCTTATTGAACCGTTATTGAAGGTAAATTGGCTCGAGTCTGATGCAGAGTGTGTTGGCCACTTCATTTGCTGATGTCTTCTTTTGTTGTAGCTCGAGCCTCATAGCACTCTGGGTTACATTCCCGAGATTTCGCCCTCCTTTATCTGAGTGTATGGTTGGATAGGCCACAGCAAAGGATGGATGAAAGTAATTGTGTCTTTCTAAGTGCAGCAGATTATCTGATCATTGGCTAATGTTGAGTGCCGGGTCAGATGTTTTGTCAGATTTACTGTAAGCCTCTCAGAGGATTGAGGAGCTGCATGTCTCATCATTCTCCAGTAGAGTTGATTTTAGATTTTTAACCCAGCTTTGAGCTAGCTCTCCTGAGCCACAGCTATGCACAGACTCTGTAGAAAGTGATGTAAAAACACCACTGAGCGTAATTTTGCAGGACCTTCGAACAGTGATGACTGGCGAGTGTGTTTGGAGCATTTCAGAAAGAAACAGCCAATCATGGAGCGCAAATTCTGTTGATTGAACCACTCATAGCATGGTTTGTATTAGTATTAACCCATTTGTCATACCAATATGATGGAAAATCCATGACTTCTCATGATGTAAGTAGGAATATGCCTTGAATTCCACACTTTATATCACTGAATATGCTTTCTTTGCAAGGCACTCTGTGACATACTGCTATTTAATATCAGAATAAAAAAACTGGCTATGACAGTAGCCTGGCAGGACTTGATTCCTCAGTCAGGCTCACAGGCAGCTGCAGGTGCAGCCCGTTAAACTCTGATACACACTGCAAAGCCCTGTGCTGGATCTCTGCCAGCGAACACGGCCTGCCTGCCTATCAACTTCACAGACCGCTCTCGGCAAAGAGTTCTTAATCTGCCCTTGAATCCAGCCCTGAACCCAGGAAGCGTTATGCGTTTCGCTAAAAGTTTGGGCGCCCCCCATCTCACAGCATGAAACTTGGATTTCCTGGCATTGTCTTGTGCTTTGTTTTAAGCCCTCGGTGTTCTCTGAAGATAAACTCAGTGGAATTCTAGCCATCACACATGGTTTCACAGTGAAGGCACACACCCCATAATAAGCCCAGCTGTCTGTCCTCGAGGATCTTCTCTGTCTTAGAACAAATCCAGACACAAGACAACTTATCCTCCCAGAGATCTCCTGAGAGCGAGATGAAAAAAATCCTCCAAAAATCCTAAAATTGTGAGCTTTTCACCTGTTTAATGCTCACAGCTGATAGGTTAATTCATATTAAAGGAAGTGGCCTCTTGGACTTATCTGTTGTTTTTCTGCCTATAATCTGAGCAGTGTTCCTCGGTGCAAAATTTAACAGTACGAAAGAAGCTTTATCACGAGCTCTGGAGGGGGAGAAAGGCTCTGACTCACTGTGTGAGGTCTGGATGTTCAGCATCCACCCTGGCGAAGCAAATAGCAGGATCAAAGGCTGGCCAGCTCATATCAAGATGGTGAAATGACCCTTTCAGAGCAGAGGGGAGGAAACCCTTGGATCTTTGCTTCTATCTGTCTGTTGCAGCTTTCCATATATTTGTGTGTGTGTTTTGTATTTTATATTCCAGTGGGGGCTCTGAACTGACTGCACAATAACCTTTGGGACCTGGTTTTAGGCTTATGATTATAATTAGGTTTGGGTAAGGGGCTAGGGGATGCATTGTGTCAAAACATGTTTCAGGAGTGTCGTCATTCTAGTTGAGCAACATGTAGTAAAATGATCTTCATTCATTCATAGGCATCCTCATAACAACATAACACTCATTATTCACCAATAGGCTGAGAGAAGAACTACAGTAAGAAAATGTTGTGTACTTCATCTTTTTAGATGCACAACAATATCAAGCGGCCCTCACTTGCATGACTCATCCACTTTGATATAACTCCACACTTTATTTAATGCCCATGTGTTGAAAACCCGAACTCAAAGGTTAATCATCTGGAATCTTGCAGAGTTCAGAGTCGAGCAACCAGGCATGAATTAAATTTAACACGTTACCATTAATTTATTAGCAAAAGTTTAACCCAGGGATGTTTTAAAGGCAAACAGCTGTTTGTTACGATTCTATTCCTCATATGAGAGGATTTCTTTTGCCATTGATTCATTATTAAACTGTCTGCACTGTGGCTGATGCAAGTGGTGAGAGAGCAACCTATGATAAGAATAGTCACCCTCAGTCATTCTCTAATTAGGACAAATTAAAATTAAATTAGAGCTAATGGTTATAATTACAAGAAATTATAGTTATTCCTAATTTTACTGTGGTCCTCCACAAAACTCTTAAGATCTCAAGAGGTCCCTGAACCTTTCTTTGACCACCACTGCTTTGAATAATAAGCATGCTGTGCTTAATTGTATCTCTGGCAATATTTAATTGCCTTTTTTAAATTTGATTTTAATGTTTGTTCCAGCAAAGACATCCAATCTTTTTTTAAAAAAGGATAGATGAGATTCCCATTTAAAGCTCATCATCTAATTACCATAATCATTTCGCTATACAATAATTATCTGTATTCAATAACTATCAAGGGAGGTTTTGCTCGACATAGACCGTTGTCAGCTCATGGTTCATCAGGCCTTAATGTGCGCACGGGGACTATGCAGTAATGATCCGAAGTTATTAATTTTCTGTCAGAAGCAGCAAAAGTGAAAACCAGAGAAAAACAAGTCACAGAAAGAAAAAATGAAACTTTATTTGTTTTTATACTTACCAACACTTTGAATTTAAAACCTATGTAATTACTCACAACTAATATAGATCTGCACATAGCAAATAAATCAATCAAAAATAGTTACAAAGTTCTATCACTTTTTTTTTCCCAAACTGCAATACACACAAACAAAAGCTGAAAAACAACAAAAAAAAGTCTAGTCATTCTTTTTTCCTGCTGTTGCTGCCACATGGAAAGTGGATAAATTTCAAAAAGAGCATTTTTCAGCAAGCTACACAGCTCTCCTGCATCTATGCTAATATGGAAATAACTGAATAAATAATTGCACATTGCACCCTATTATTGCATTAGTTGCAGTTTGTTTCAAAGTCGTAGTATACTCAGCCATATACACAAATGTAAATACAGTTTTCAAACACTGAGTAACACATGAATATTGATGTTATTAAAATCACACTGCCATCACTTACAACTCAATATTCCTGCGTAGAGCAAATTCATATTACACAACAAGATCTTTCTCCAACATAAGTGCCAGCTGTGCTAATAAGCATTAGCAATCCTTGTTTTATTATGTTTTTAATTCTTACGTATGTGTACTAATTTGAAGCAGACATCTCAATGGTACACATGCACTGATAACAGTTAATACCCTTGAGGATGTTCTTCACTGGTTCAGCACTGGTGGGAAAGAATACCCTCTTAGGTATCAGCTAACTGCTCTAAAAAGCAAGTTTGCCAAAAAAAGAAAAAAAAAAAATCATTTGACAAACATTCCCATTAAAGTACAAGCTATGACAACTCAAAATGAAAAGAAACACAAATTTATAATTTCAATGCTAGCACTACTACTTGAGTTCACATCAAAATGTAAGAATTATTGCAGAATAATCATTGACTATGCATGGTTCAGTATAGTGATACAGCATTTGGTCCATTTAGATAATAACATTTACATACGTCGCCAAAGCGCTTAAAGTTAGCGTTTGACATTTTGGGAAGTGCGTTCGTTTTCTTGCTGAGAGATGGATGAGCCGATGGCAGTTTGTAAATATGAATCTGCAGCCAGGAGATGGTTAGCTTCACTTAGCTTAGCATAAAGCATAAAAACAAGGGAAAACTGCAAGCTTGACTCCGATCATTACACAAACTGGATATAGCATGTTAACTTGTAGCTTTAAGTGCTGGTAAACTGATTTAGTTCACTGTGTTTCTAGTCTTTAGTCTTGTCATCTCACTCTTGGCTCGTCAGCCAATCAGTGTATTTCCCAAAATGCCAAACTTTTCCTTTAAGGTCAGCACAGGCTGTTGGAAATGAAACAAAAGTAACGTATGCAGATGATGAAACACTGAAAATGCAGAATGTTGCTGTGTTGGACAGTAGATAATGTGATTCGACAATAACATTCAACAGCTGTTTGTATGTGTCAAAACTTAACTGAGCTCAGCTGAAGCTCGCAAATGAGATGACTCAAGCTGTCCAATAGTATTAAGAGCGTCCTTATGAGTAGAATAGGTGAGGGATGGTTGAAATACTGAATCATACCAAATGCCATCCACACCTCCCTCTTAAATGAAATACAAGTCTAACTTAGCTTAAGTGTCATGATCAACAAACAGAAAGTCATATGTGCATCACCACACCATAAATAAATACATGCTGGTTTTACTGAAAACCAGTGAAGCAGGAATTGTCATCCAACCTGTCCTTTTTGAAATAAAAACAATTAAATTGCTGACATAGTCGTGACAATAAAAAGACATTCAAACCTAATGCGTCAAAACAAGCATATGACAACAAAAAAAAACAACAAAAAAAACATGACAAGATGAACAATCTTGAAAAAGAGACTGAGTGGTCACGTCCGCCCAGACCCCGTGGGTTCCCCCCAATGAACCCCTGAACATTCCTTGGCCCAAAAAATACCATTCGGCTTCGTCCAAACGTTTAGTCCTCTTTGCTGTCAAGAGTCGGCTTCTCTCCCTTTGTTTCTGCTCCCTCGAAAGCCCAACCTTTTTTTATTGCCAGCGGTCTGGCGAATATTTTCTGAGACAAGGGAAAGAAGCCGAAAGGTTTGGACGCAACACTTGGCTTTTAAGTCCAACTATTTCCTCCCACATCAGAGGCAGTCCAGAGTAAAGTGTTGAATAGTCTATTGCATGAGCGCCGCGTAGTCGACTAATGTGCTAAGTCACAAAAGTCTTTGTACAAAACAAATACAGTATAATAATAATAAGTTAGTAAACAATCATTTTAATTTTTCAGTTCATGTTTTAGCCACTGATTTTTCACTAATTCCCATTCATGCATCTATATACTAATAATCGGTGTTGATAGAGGGAGGCTATGTCGGAAAGTTTTTTGTTTGGGCAGGGAGTAGGACTAGACGTGAATGGCCAAAAATGCTGAAAAAGTGTGCGGAAAAATAACAGGAGCGCAAAGATATAATAAGAACATTTGAAGGAACACGTACACTGAACAGGTTTACTCAAATACGCAACGATACAACACTGAACACATGCAATATAAGCAATAATGTAAGTATCGGAAATGAACATGAGAAGGGAGGCTCTAGGAGTGATACCATTGGCTTAAAAGGGTCATGTGATGCAGCAAAAGAGTCATGGGTAGAGACTGGATTCGTAAGTAGACAAAGATGCAAATTAGGACAAAAGCGGAACAATCCAATTTTTTTTCTTTTCAAATTATATTATCAAAATTTGGATAATTGGGCTACATCCCACCACACACTCTGCCGATAGCATCACTGAGCAGCTGTAATAGGCAAAGAACTACGTGCTACAAAAATTGTCAATGGCTTACGAGTACTTTTTTATACTTTTAAACGTTGTTCTATGACGCAGCACTGACAGAGAGAGAGAAAGCAATAGATAGAGAGAAAAAGAGATTAACACAAGTTGTTCCTAATAAACATTCAACATGCTTCAACAGTTCTCTAAAAAAAACCCTAATCAACAGAGAATTTCTTTTTTTTTTTTTTCCCTTTTTTTTGTTTAGTTTTTACTTAATCTGGCTCTCTGAAATAAAAATGAGCGCCCAACCCTCTCTGATGTATAAACAACTTTGAACCAGGGCGGGAAGGTGGTCAGGGATTTTTTTTCGGAGAGCCAGAGCCAGAGTCCGAAGGGCTTCATCAGGGTTGTCTGCGGTGGTCAGTCATTGGAAAGGGCCAAACGGAGGAGCCAGTCAGGGATCTCAGGATGTGGTCATGGAAGATGGGTCGTTCCACATGGCCGCCACGTCTCTAAACCTGACGGAGGATCATCGGAAAGTAAGCAACAAATTCTATTATGCTCTCATTCTGCTCAAAATAAAACCAGCCCGGGAAGAACATTGGTGTTGGATGCTTTGCAAAGTCCTTGATTATATTCAGTGATGTTTCTCTTGATGTACAGTAATTTCCCTCGACAATATCTGAGCAGCCAATGCAGCTACAAGAGCCAAGAAGTCACTGCTCCAGGCCAAGAAATATTCCAGCACATATCCCCCTCATTAAAGGTGTTAATTAATGTGTTGATATGTGAGCTTAGAGGTGCTGGAAGGTGGATTTTGTTACCTTTGGGCAGAGCTAGGCTAGCTGCTTCCTCCTGTTTCCAGTCTTTATGCTCAGCTATGCTAACTGGCTGCTATAACTATAAGCAATGGGGTTGGTTTATGGATTGATAAATTAAAAAACTGGGGTAATATTAGGGTTAGGTTGTGGTTGTCTTTATGGTTATCCTCCACACCCTTACTTTCCCCTACACAAAAGGGCACATTGTAATGAAAGGTTTTTAATATTAAATAATGAGAGACTTGCAGACAGAGTGCAATAAATTTAACAATAATAAGCAATAAAAAAGAAAGAGGAGCAAAGATAAACGCTTCCAGGCTTGATGTGATGATCATTAAGATGAGAAACGAGTGCTTTTGCATGAACTTGACAAACTGAGGGCTGCTAATTGGGCACTCTGCCATGTCAAAACAGAAACATCCATGTCGGAGCTTGCACAGTCCTGCTGAAAATGAGACTTTAACAGCCGCTGAGTTCTGACCTTGCATTGATGAGGTACTGGGCCAGGCTGATGTTGGCGGGGGTCCCTGTGATAGTGATCTGGCGCTCCGATGACCCTTCCATGGCGTTAGCAATTTTGATCTGCGCCCCAGACATCTGACGGATCTCGTTGATTTTGGTTCCCTGGCGTCCGATTATGCAGCCTATTAGCTGGGAAGAAAATGGGGGCGGGACTTAGGATGGCCAGAATGCATTTTTCATCTGATGCCATATCCGACTAGACACGGACTCGCTATGATGTATGTGAGTACAGGCCAGTCATTGTCAGCCTTTCAACTGTAACAATACTTCTTACTTTGGTCCAACAAGTCTTTTCCATTAAGGACATTCACTTTAAAAAGCCAACTGCCTTTGGCTGCACTATATCTCTGCCGTGGAAAGGGAAGATCTCTGAACTGCTGTCAGATTGTATCGCTGGAAACTTCAACAGGAAGCCATGTTCAAAGATAACAAACCAGAGTTTTTGACATTGTGGTCCAGCAACATTTGCGAATTTGTGCTTTGATAGCGGTCAGTTCCAGACCAGTGTCACGCTTTGTTTCTGTTTCGTGCAGCTATTTTGGGAACTTAACTTATATTTCAACCAGTCAATTAAGAATTCTGAGTTGGTAAATATGCACACATTAACAATGATGGATTTCCTGAAACGAGGATCTCTTTTAGTGTTTTTCCGCAGTGTTGACAAATTGGCAACCAATGATCAGAACTGCTGAATAAGTGTGACAGTATCTCTGCAATAGTGCCTGTTATAACTTAAAAATGTACGCTCCATCAGTTCTTGAATGACACATCTTTTATTTTGAACTAGCGTGTCGTTTGCAGTTTTGCTTGGGATTAATATCTGTCAGGGAAGACGAAAAAAATAGTCACGAACAGACTTTTTGCACATTATGACAAATGTACTCACATCATTGGGAATGGTGAGTTCATGAGTACTGGCCTGGTTACTGGCATCCAGACCTGCTGCTGAACACAGGAAGCAGACAGACAGAGAGAGGAGGGAAGGAAGAGGACATAAAATAGAGTTTGGCACATTGAGGGAGCAGCATTGATGAACTGTAGTCCTGGAGTTTTTTCATTCTCTCTCTATTGACCGGTAGCATTTGAGTGTCAATGGAAAGTCTGGCTCAGCCCTGAGCAGAGCCTACACACACTGTATAACTAAGATAATACGCTGACAGTTTGAATTCTACGCTCTAAGTGGGGGGAAAAAATGATCTGAGGCATCTTTAAAAGAGAGGATACTAAGGGAAAACCAAAGAACAAAAGAAACCTCAACATCAACAAGAGCAGACCACCAGCAGGCCATGTCAATGGCAGTGCACCACAGAGACCAGTAGGAGGAGAACGACGAGAAGAAGATAAAAGAGAAAGGACAGAGACAGGAAAAGAAGAGAGAGAGAGAAGAAGGAGGAAGAGAATGTGTTTGTCTCTACAGGTAAAAACGAGAGAAGGAGCTTTGGTAAAGAGGGTCGTCGTGTAGGTGGGTACGTACCGGGGAAGGCAGGGGTGGTCTGTCCGAGGGGGGTAAAGGGGGTTTGCTGCATAGCCAACTGGTGGAGCTTGCTCAACTGCTGAGGGGGGGAGGAGGAGGACAGCAGAGCTATGAGGTCATCATTAAAAAACACACTCGCACACGCTCGCACAGACACGCACGCACAGGTCTGTCCGAAATGCTACGAGAGTCGAGAGAGGATCTGAGGACACCAGCACAGACAGGTGAAGGACAAAGACCAAGAGAGAGAGACAGACGAAAGACAGAAGAAGAAGCCAAGAGAGGGCTTGGCCTGAGTTGTGTGAACATGTGCAAAGGGCTTTTTTTTGCATGTTTCTAAAGCTTATTTGTCCTTTTAGAGTATTTTGCTGAGCCTGGTTTCAGTCCTCTGTGTCGCCGGCAGCATCTCTGATTCTTTCAGTGATTTCAATAGGTCCGTTTCCTCAGCTGGAAAAACATTCGAGCCAATCAGAGGCTCCACAGAGAGTGTGGATGAGGTCAGTGCAGTTGTAGAGGTTGTTGAAATTTTTAAATAATGTGCTTGCCAGCTAACCATAATGTGCATTTCCATCACTTAAACTGAATAAATTCAACAATATCATGGCTCTCTTTTCTACACTTTGTTGTTCTGGATAAGTCACTGTCCGATTTCCATCACTGCAGGTGCATTTGTGTTCATGTACAACTGTATTTTGTAGTAGCGTAAAAGTGCCAAAAGAAGCAGCAGCTATATTTACAGCACCGACTGCTTCTGCCCTCTGCAGTTGTAATTAATAGTCCCAGCCACTACTTGAGAATTTACAGCTTCTAGCAACTGCATCTGACTAAAACTGATGTCACCTGCATGAACAGGTGAACCATTAATGATTGATTAGTACAAAAATAACCCCGTTGTCCAAAAAGGAAAGGTGACATCAATATGATGTCAAATTGAATAATGAAGTGAAAACAAAATGTCAATGTAGATGATCAGACTATCATTTCCTCCCCTACAGGTAGTCAATAAATGTCACAGTGACCTCCATGTTGATTTTAGTTTTTGTTAAAATGGCATTGAACGCAGTTGTAACCAGGAACCTTTTAAATTCAGGAGACGTCTTGTTTGCCTTTTGATTTTCCGACTTCATAGCTTGTGACTGAAAAGCTGCCATTTAAGCCTTGAATGGCAGAACTCCTTAGCGCACAACAACAAAGAGGAGTTTTCAAAATGGTCCCAGCTCTGTAATGCATTATACACGACATTGAAGTGAAACCACCGGCTGCCAAGAAAAAAGAAGGAAATCACTCCAAAAACTTGACATTTCCAGCCGAATCTGGTGACTTATTCAGGCCAAGCCCCACGAGGTTTAATGGCAAAGGGCAGGGAGGCAAGAGTCAGAAAAGTTAGAAGATATAGGAATTACATATCAGAAAAAGCTGTATTAATATTAACAATTAATATTAATATGGGTGCAGAAAGAGCAAAGAGCCTGCAACTCAAAGAGAGAAATTTTGGATGCAGTGAGACAGAACGATGGGGAGTGCAGTGTGGACTGCCTGCAGGGGTTAGCACTCACATCTGGATGTGGGATGGCGTACTGTCCTTGAATGGTATAAGCCTGCAAACAGAAGAAGAGCTCATTGTTATCTCATCGGAACAAACCCACAAAAATAAAACACACACTGTCATAAATCATGTAATTTAAGAAAAATGACATTACTACAACTCAAGCACTCTAGAAACTCATTTTATCTCAGCTATATTTGTAGCGACATTACAAGAAAGTCATGCACTATAGACTCCCTGCCATGTTCTCCTACTATTCATCAATCAGATCCAGTTGAACTAAATCAATAAGGGACGACTCAGACAGCGGGGAGGTGACGGGGAGGGTGCGGAGGAAACCAGAGGATCGGCCCTGTGAGGAGGAATGGCCTGCTGGATGTGTGGTATCGGGGCCACAGAGGTCAGAACTGAGCAAACTTTCATTGTATCTGCCAAGACAGCAACAAGAGCTGCACTGGAGCCAGAGAAAATAACATGTCAAGCACCTACATGAGGTCAGCTCAGAAAGCTTCAGTGGAAAAATACTAATCGATCCCCAGATTGAGGCTTTTTGTTGCTTTCTCAATAATGTCTCTCATAGGAATTTAAAACCAACCAGAATTCAGTGGAAATATGTTAATTTTAACCATCAGCTTTCCTGTTAATTGATGAGAATATCACTATAGTCTTGATAAACAGACAACTGTAGTGCCATAAGGCAACATGAAGCATGCTAACGATTGTCAGATTCAGAGCTGAAGCAATTAATCAGTCAGCTGATCAACATGGAAGTTTATGTATGATTTTCTTGGTCTTATGTGATGGGAAATTGAACTTTTTCACGCTTTAGACACACGTTTTAGGTGATTTAAAGGTGTTTTTTTTTTTTTTTTTTACCTAAAAGGAACTTTTAAAATGTGAATTTTGAGAGTTTTGTTGAAGAACATTTTTCGTGTCTTCTGACGTTTTGCAGACCAAAGATAATCACCAGATTAATTGAGACTGGAAATAATCATTTGCAGCTGCACTGTCGTCAAATATAACAGCCCTGTTGATTGGAGTTGATGTTTTGTGTTGATTCTCCTCACCTCCAGTCATTAGCTTCCTCTAAAGAGTTTTCCTTCCTGTACAGTTTGCCTGATTTAGCCGACCGTCGACACACCTGCTTCCCATTAGCCTCCACAGTCGAGCCTGCTCTGCTGTCATGCGCTCACCTGTTGCTGCTCCTGAGTCTGTTTTGATCGCCTTGCTGTAGAACTAATTGTACCCGAGGTGACACCATGTGTCTGTTTTTGGATCCAGGTTATTACTGACTGTGTAAGTTCGCAAGCATTATTTTTTCAGTTGTGTCAGTGCTGAAGTAATTTTTTTAGTGCTTTTAATTTTCTGAGTAACATCAAGTTTTTTTTTGTTTATCTTGCTCTGTCCATTTAGGATTTGCAGGAGTCCTCATCAAAAGCAAACACAGGGATGTTTTCCCTCTTCAGTTCTCCTCAATTAAAAGGTAAGCTGGCCAATTTCCCCCAAAACTTGACTCAGATTATTCAAATTCTGCATTACGTGACTAATGCCGTGTCTTCCAGTTCTGGTTTGAGTGGCCGCAGGTGATGGATGACAGTGAGGGCACAGTAAACAGCAGTGATGGCTTCATGCTAGTCGGGGGCAGGTGAGGGGGAGTGAGGGCGGGAGGAGAAGTGAGTAAAACCTGGTGCGACACTAACAGGCAGTGGCTGGTGCTGCAGTAAGAGGCTGAGGTTGGCTGTGGACGCCCCCAGTGGGTCTGCTCTTACCTGGCCACCTGAAAAAATGACAGGGGTGGAGGCAGGCTTGGGGCGGTAGGGGATGGTGGCACCTTTCGGTGGGGACTGAGGAGAGCAAAGGAGGAGAGAGTGGGGCAAGAAGAAGAAGGGTGAGATGTGGAGAGAGTGTTAGAGCAGAAAGAAAGAAAAAGAGGGAGAGAAAGAAAGAAAAGTTGCATAAACTGAGAGGGACAGTGCCTGAGGGAAGACAACCTGTGACACTCACACAAAAGTGCTCTTCACTGTGTGTTCATGCTGACAGAAAATGTCCAAATCGTGGTTCAGTGCACAACTAAAGCTGGATTTACCTGGAACATCACTTTCAACTGGATAATGATGACTCTACAAACTGTATTTAAACATCTGTTGAGGTCCATATTCTAGAGACTTACAGTCATGTCACATATCTCCTAGCATCCATGGCTGGTGCCATCATGAAGGCCCAATGGAGAACTGGCTGTGCAGATAATTATTAATATTAATGGTGCAAGAAAAAAGAGAGACAAAGTGTGCAGCCCTGAAGACTTGTGTGTCGAATAGTCAGCTGAGGTAGCCTGAGCAAAAAAAAAGGGCATTTTTAGCCTGCAAGATCGCACATAGATCGTGCTGCAATTGTTACTGTAGCTCGTTGGGAAGCCAAATGTGTTTGCAGCAATGAAACGAAGGGCAGAAAACTAAGAAAAACAAATCAGATGCATCAGTTTTGAAGTATTAGCAGATGCAGACATTGAGCAGGTTTACTGTACTTTTACACAGCAGATTAAACTCCCAGCTGTGTTGACGTTACAACCCTTAAGATTTCCATAACATCCAACCCTGTTTTTGCCTCTTTTCATTGTCCACCATTCTCATGTGGGTTTCAGACTGCATTCCCACACTCGAGGGATTCACAGGAAATGATGCCTCCTCACCCTATCCCTTAGAGATAGGGTGAGGAGCTCTGTCACCCGGGAGGAGCTCAGAGTAGAGTCGCTGCTCCTCCGCATCGAGAGGAGTCAGCTGAGGTGGCTCGGGCATCTCTATCGGATGCCCCCTGGATGCCTCCCTAGGGAGGTGTTCCAGGCATGTCCCACCGGGAGGAGGCCCCGGGGAAGACCCAGGACACGCTGGGGTGACTATGTCACTCGGCTGGCCTGGGAACGCCTCGGGATCCCCCCGGAAGAGCTGGAGGAAGTGTCCAGGGAGAGGGAAGTCTGGGCGTCCCTGCTCAGACTGCTGCCCCCGCAACCCGGCCCCGGATAAGCGGAAGACAATGGATGGATGGATGGATGGACATTCATTAAAGCCCCACAGAAATCTTAAGGATTATAACTGCAAACAAACTGCTTTACTCCATATCAGCATATGTTTATTGTGAATACATTTCCTTAATTCCTTGATGTTTTTCCCTTTCCCTTCCCAGTTGTACCTCGAGCATCACCACACATATCTGTTTGACACACTGGATGATGGCTTCTGGGGCCCCTGAGATTGTCACTGCTCTCTCGGTGGAGTTGGGGAGCATGTCACCTGCGACCTGGACCTGAGCCCCTGTGGACTAAAGGTAAGAAGAATATTCATTCCAATCTGAATTCATACGTAAAGCAAATAAATAAATACACACTCAAGTCACAAGTTAGTTCTGGGATTATGCAGGTTTTAAAGCGTGCTGTCTGCACCATTAACACAAAGTAGTCCGGGTAATGAAATCCCTCTGAAACTGGTGCATTTCCTCTAAAGTATGGCAATATCTTTCTTCTTATGGTATTTATAGAGGTGATTGCACTCTACCTCTCTCATCTCTTTGATTTTGGAGCCTCCTTTGCCAATGAGGGAGCCGCACTGGCTGGCCGGGACGACGAGCCTCAGGGTTACAGGCGGTTTACTGGTGGCTGGACTGTTGCTCATAGAGTTGATTATATCCTGAGGGGAGGAAAGACCAGGTTTTATAAGATTGCAGCAATGGCTTTTTGGAAATCCACCTTCACGCATGTGTCAGTAGAAACTGTAGAAAAAGAGATAAAGCTTTAGCTTAAAGTCACATTGTTGCAGCAGAAACATACATTTCTACCATCTGTCCATCACTATTATATTCTGTAACAAGGCCACGTGCAGCAGCCCTTGTGATACCTTGTTATATATTTTGGTATTTTTCATCATGTTTTTATGTTGCATCTTGTTTGACTTCATGCTCATCAGTGGTGGAATACAACAAGAGTACAGTTAGTCAAGCACTGTGCTAAAGTCCCACTTGACCCACAGTTGCTAGTCTCCACATGCAGCACTTCTGTGGCCATCTGTTGAACGCAAATCAAATGCTGACTCGTTTAGCTCTGCTTTAGCTCTAATTTTTGAGGGAAATATCTGACTCTTTAGCTGCGAAATGCTCCGCCATGTTAACCAGCTTGTCGCTCACTGTGTCTGTCTGCTGTTTGGTGAGGCGCAGGTGGTGGACAGTAGCTTTTTCTCTGAAATCTGCTCCCTGCTGTGACCAAAAATGACACTCTGAGCGGCGAGAGGAAGCTGTGGGCTGAACAGATGAACAATGAGCTAAAAAGCCTGTTCACATTGTCACAGTAATATATTATTATCATAAAAATATTAATTGTAGCTGCTTTAAATGCTGGTTTTGCAAAGTTTATAACTCTTTTTGTTTTCTGATTTTTCTTTTTCTTGAATCATATCTTTACAAACTGTAAAGCATGTGCAATCCAATGCAGTCCGAAAGGCCCCTGATGCTCAAATTAACCGTTTTCATGATGAGGTAAAGTTGTTAATTTCTATATTTGTTTGAGCGTTTCAGTGAGGAAATATTACACTTTTTACTCCTCGATATTCCTGAGAGTTACTCTGCAGATTCATATTTGACATTTAAATTGATGATAATCTTGTTTGTATGTCGTGTTTTGGAGGCGTTTTCGCCTGGTCCAGCTGAAAGCGTGCTGATACGGCACCAAATCAAAACACAGTACTGGCCCACTTTCAAAGGGTGCTGCAAGGTTAGATCAGCACATTTCTGTCCTACATAACGGGGCCAAGCCTGCTTTGTATTCCATCTGGAAACGAGTCAGCACAGACGCTACAGCACAGCGCTGGAATGTAACGGAGTACATTTACTCAACTACGGCTCTTCAGTTTGAGGCTCCTGTGCTTTACAGATGACATTTTTTGCATACAAAATATACAAACCCGATTCCAAATGTTGAAGACTTTGAGGTTTATAAAGGACAGAACAAGCCTCGTGAAGGTGTTACTATGTTCTGAAGTTTTACAAATCAACCAGTTGAATCAAAAAATCAAGAAAATAATTAGTTGCTGTCTTCTGTAAAATAGTTCAAAATGAGCTCCACCTCAACCAGCTGCGACAGTAAAATCCTGCTTTTACATAAATGCATGAGCAATAATAACAGAATGATATAATACACAATGCTGGGCTTTTACTTGTAGCAGAGTATTTTCGCAGTACTTTTACTGAAGTAAAGGATCTGAATACTTCCTCCACTGCTGCACTAGTGCGTCATATTAAAAACTTTGCAGTGTTCGATGATGAGCGTCATACCTCCTCAAACTTGTAGGCGATCATGGCGAAGGCCTTGAAAATAGCATCTGTTGGTCCGGTGATGGTGACTATCCGTTCAGGGCAGTTCCCCTCTGAGATGTTGATACGAGCTCCACTCTGAAGTGCAAAAAAAAATTATAATTATTATTATGAGGCAAAAACACATGTGAGGGACTGTTTGTAATAATGGACTCTTTGCAGAAAGGTTCTACGTACGTCTTCACGCATTTTCTTCACCGTTTCTCCTTTCTGGACGTAAAGAAAAGGAACATTATTGAGATACTTAGTTGTTATGATACTTAGGTGTTATGATGCTTTGTGGTCTGCTTGTTGTGTTTATGGTAAATACCTTTCCTATGATGCTTCCAACCTCCTGCAGGAACAAACACAAACAACAAATACAATGTTAGGTGTATTTTGTCCCGGGGGGGCCCTTGAAATGATCTATTACCTTTTGACAGATAATTGGAAACAGAACCAGCGTCACAGAACAGGAAGTTCATTGCCGAGAACCTTTTTCGTACCTTTCCGTGCATCAGCAGCCTGATAGTGAGGGTCACATTCAGTCCACCTTCTGATTGGACCTTGATGGGCTCCATGTCGGGATTGGATGTGAAGGAAGGGGCGTGGTCACGTGAGAGAGGAGTTCAAGGGCCAACGCGAGTGTGATGGTGGAGTCAGCCAACCGGTCACCTGACAGACAGGAAGTGAAGCCGATGAGCAGGGCCTGAGGTCACATGTCGCTGGGTAACAGGTTATGTTTTAAGCAGAGAACGACTGAAATAAAGTTCGACTGAGGAGCTTTTTGTATAAATGGAAGAAAAACAGCTTAGAACAAGGCTGGATGACACCCGGAGAGCTGGGAAGCAAAAGCAGGGATGTGCACAGTTAGTCGAGTGGTCGATTTAAACGTTACAACCTGTGTTAGTTAAACTTTTTATCATTTTAATGATGTGTATATTTAAATGACAGGATGGTGGCATTTAGAATACAATTCTGTTGTTGAAGAATGTGATTTTAAATGGCTCTAAAATAGGCAATTTTGACTCTTTTCCGAGTGTTTTCTTTCTTTCAGACTAGTTTAAGATTGTGTTTAAACATCAGGGAGATTAGTTGTTTGGAACATCTCTTCCTGAAAGTTACTGGATTATTCACCACTCGAGCACTTTACAAACGAACAGAAACGAGAAAGCTTTTTTGCATTTTTTCCAGGACATCACCAGAGGTGCTGAAAATCTAGTTTATTATTCCAGTTTTGTGCTTATACTTTCTATAATCTTCAACTAGTATTATTAATCAGATGACCACACAGCTAAACCTGGGGCCTCGTAGTATTTTAAGACAGTAAAGAGGGAGGAACAGGGCTTAACTGCGTCAGATTTTTTACCCTCACAACAAGGTAAAAGATGTAAATATGCTCCAACAATCTTGGTCACTGACGCAGACCACAGCAGTTGGCAATAAAAGCCATTGAAATGTAGGTCAGCATATGTCTCTTCAGTCACAAGATGAGCCATCGAACGTCGAGCGCCATATTTATTTTCATCGAGCACATTTCAGCTGGAACACATCTAATTCTGGCTGACAAGTGATGTAATGACTCAAGCGTTCAGTAACTAGAGCGACCACAAGAGGACGCCGCAGTCCTGGAAGTGGATCTGAGCCCTGGATGCAGTGCAGTCACTGCTGGCTGATTTGTAATCTGGTACAGGGAGCGCACATTTAAAACTTCAGGCATTTATAAAGGGAGATTGTGTTGAATCACCCAGCATCAGTCGATGGATCTAAACGATGGCCTTTAAATGATTGTTAGTGAATCTGAATAAATGATGTGTTCGAAGGCAAATACATTTAGAGTGTGAGACTGCTGAAATAATGATTGCTGATGATAAAGACAATGGGATAAATGAATACATGAAGCGTCTGGAGTGAGAGACTGCTCCTGAAAATGTGAGCTGAAAGGAATTAATATTAGATATATTTACTATTTTTGTAATTGGATTAAGTATTTCACACAAAAATCACCATGAACCTGCACGTCTAACAGCCCTTAAAGCATCTCAGCACCAGATATGAGGAAATGATGTTCACTAGAAGCTGATCTGTGGGGAGAAAAGCTCCTAAAGCAGCTGACCTTGACTGAAGAGACAGATAAAGTCACTGTCTGCCAATCAGAGGCATTGTTGCTATGTGGAAACGGACCCCCTTCCTTCCTCCCTCCCTCATGTGATCGCTAATTAGCTGATGGAATATGCACTTATGGGCTCTGCAGCAAAGACATGAGAGGAGTCAAACGCCATCCACGGAATAATCGGACTGATGGCACAAAGCCTGGATGCTCCGGCAGGTTCAGGGCTTGTCTATTGAACTGCTTGACCTTGCTGTCAGCCTGTCGAGGCCTTCGTGACCGGCACAAGAGGAGTCTAATTTAACAGCTTGAACACTTGTACGTGTTGAATACATTGGTGGTCCTGTGCTGTGTTTGCAGGGGACAGGTGATGGTAGGTGAGCTGTTGAGACTAAGCCGGTAAAATCCCTGCTGCCATATCACATATTCACTTGAAAACAACCATTAAATACATTTCTAATGTTTAAAACCACATGTTAATCCACTGAGGGTCATTCACGATTAAGATAATATGGAAGATCGGCAATATTTCTTCTTCCAGTCTTTCTGTTATTTAGATTTTTGGCTTTATGTACATTGTGAATTTAATTTTTTGCACTCTTTCCTACTTTGTACTGCAACTTAGAGTAAAGTGACTTTTCTCTGCTTCAGCCTGCAGCTGCTCAAATAAAGTTTATAATTTTAAGTCGTCAGATTTGCTGTGAGACGTGCAGGCCCGTCCTTCTGCGCCCACAGCATCTCCACACCTGAACTTTCATCAGCAAATTTATGGTGGAGCAAATTTAGCCGGATGCCCTGTGTGCTCAAAAGCCGCTAAAAGATTGATGATGTGAGTCAAGACGCCGTCTATGGATGCTGACATGGAGCGCCTGATAAACATAAATAATAAGAGGAAACTACCCAAATATATTCAGTTCACTGTGATGATAAATGAAAGCAAAGTGGTAACAGCAGCAGCATCATCTAAATGTAGACAAGCCAAATAATAAATGAACAAATAAACAAATATAAAAAAAAAATAAACTAAAGATAATGCCACATTTACATATCTCATTATAAATAACTCTGATGAGTACTGATTGTTTCATCTGTAAAATGTCAAAAACCTGTTTCCTAACGCCCAAAATGAAGCCTTCAGATGTTTTTCTTTGTCTGGCCGACAGTCCAAAACCAGAAGATGTTCAGTTTATTATGATATAAAATGAAGAAAACCACCAGAAATTCATATATAAGAGGCTGGGAACACAGTTTTGGTGAGTTTGCTTAAAAACATTTTTTCATCTTTTATTTATGGCAACACAACTTTATTTCAATATCATGGAGACACACTGTATTTTATCTTTTAACTCTGAATTATTAATACTGATAGTGAGTTTCAATGGGATTAAATCAATTTACATGGAAATTAACAGCTTTTTATGTGTATGAAGCAATTATCAGTGAAGATTTGTCGGTTTTCAAAGGCGCCTTTGTCTTTTTTCTTGTAATTTGGCTTCCTGACAGCTTTATGCAATAATTAAGAGAGAAAATGAGCAGTCAGACTTGTAGCTGAGTAAGATAATATGTTTAAAAGGCAGTAAACAAAGGCAAATGTATGTGAAAGTCTGCAAAATGAAGCAGGACTTCAGACTCCAGGGATTTAAACAGGATCTCTGAATCGTTGCGTCCCGCTATTAATTGATTATTCCAGCTGCAGTTGCTGTGTTGCTTTTACAGTTTCGACCTTAACCCACACATAAGTTAAACATGACATATTTTGCACGAGTATGACCGCACCATCAGCCACTGGCTCCAGAAATCGTTCCTCCTCTAATCTACGATGAATGCAGCGCTGAGAGCTGAGGGATGTGCTGGTCGGAGGCCAGGGGAGGTTCGAGAGATAAGGACAGGGATTCTGTTGCCAGCTGTCTCTCCAATCTCCCAAAGGAGACCAGATTACATAAAAAGCCTTAATCCGGGTTTAAGACCCAAGCCAGCGGTGCAGGTCCTCTGCAGGGGCAGGAGAGGGGGGTAGGAAAAAAACCCTCCAAGATTGACGATGAGATTCAAGCTAACGTTGACGATAGATGGCCCAGAGCTCGTCCCCTTTCAGGGACACTTCAAGAGTTTAAGAGAGTTGACAGTTGATGCCGTTGACTAAATAACATCTCCACATGCCTTCTCACCTGTATTTTAGAAACAATGAGACCTGTAGCTACTTCCTGTTTCCACTCTTGCACAATGGAGAAATATCCCTCTCTGTGATTAAGACACAGAAAATGTACATTTAGGTCAGCAAAGACGAGTCTGCTGGACCTCAGCGATGAACCAGGTCAGCGTTAAGAGCTGAATAGTTGCTCTCTCAGACTGTATTTTGTTCATACATCCTGTAGCATAATAGAATTAGGTCAAGGCCCTGTGAATCATTTGCCCCAATGGGCTAAAACCTTCCAGCAAATAGCCAGTTTTTTTATTTTAAGGTCTGAAGTTCTTACTCTCAAAGCAGCATTTTGAAGCGACCAAACATCCACCTCAAAGCTTGTTTTTTAGCAGATTTCAGGGGTGGAATCCCTGCTCTGTGGACACTCATTTCTAACATCATGTGCCTGCATCGATTTTGTAATTTTCCTCCTCCGTCTCTTTGTTAATCAGGCAGGAAGTTGGAGGGGGAAATGAGAACCACAGAGAGGGATGGCAGGGAATTTTTCATGACATCTGATGGGGAAAGTGGGTCATGCTCGGTGTTGCAGCGCTGCTAGCCTCCTCCTCTATGGCGGCTATTGAATTAATCACGCTTTACGCTCGGCTGGACAACGCAGTGCACAAAATGGCTCCCCCCCCCCCCCGCCCACCCCCTCGTCTCCCATCTCCCTGCGTCTGCTCAGCACTCGCCACAGAAAAGACTTGTGCACCGCTCTTGAAGAACTTGATTCTAAGGTCCCTCTTTATATCTCTTTATGCACTCCTAACAATGAGGAGATGCTGCTCTTATCTGGAGCCGCTGGAGTGTGAATGATGCGAAAACACTCGCAAGTGGATGAAAAAGCAAAGTTAAGGGCAATATTTGGCATGTGAAAGTGCATTTGTAAGATGCTTTGGTGAGCTGGAAAGAGCTGAAATTATTGATCGTTAATGAGCACTGACACTATTAGCTGCTTCAAGCCTGTATATCTTGTTTAATTGTGACAGGGAGAAGGCAGGCTGCAGATATGGATTCATCTCATTACACCACTGCATATAAACCTGGACACCCCTCTTCCTCAGCTGTGCAGTCCAAGCTAAGTGACCATCAACTTGCTTTGACCCCTTTGATGTGAAGCGTGAAAAAGCTGCAGCTTGCATCTCAAAATATCAAGATTAACAAAAGAAGTTGAAGACCTATTTCTCTTTTAGCTTGGAGACACTTTTATTGGTCATTTGTTGTGGTTTTCGGAGGTGAGAATATCGAATTTCTGCAAAAAAGATTTAGCTTTAAGTCATTTTTATCGCTCTTCGATTTAGTTCATTTAAAAGCTGTGCTGAAATTGCAAAAATGGGAGATTTATGCAAATAATTCCGCGCTTCTATCAGATCAGGGTAAATTTAGGTAAGCATATGACACAAACTATTAAATTAAGTCCCCCATAAAATGCCAAAAAAAAAAAAAACAGAAAATGTAAGAAAAAGGCCATTAATGAATTGAAATGTCGATAGTTTTATGTCCTGTGAGAAGGGAGCGGCCTGTTACCAGTTTTTTTTTTTTTTTTTTTGATTCTAGGTTAAATGAGTGTGTTGCAACTTGTTTTAAAATAAGTTTTCATATCGCTCTGTTTCCATAAAGCCAGCACAGATTCACACACTGTCGATAAAACAGCCTGCATACAGACAGACAGACAGACAGACAGAAAGAAAGAGAGACATCCTGTAAAGAAAATCATTAAATGGACGGCCGGCAGTCTAATCTAGGCCAAAGCTCCTCTCATCTGTTCCATCCTAATCCACATATCTACAGATATGTCATTATGACGTTTTGACATAAAACCCTAACTGACTGTATACCAGAGGCTGAGCTGCAAGGCAGAGGTTTCACCAAATGCATGGGAAGAGCAAAAATTCTTCATTTGTAGTAACACCGAGCATTAAATTCCAAGTGAGAGTTTCTTTGGATAAATGGATGAACAAGGTTTTTGCAATGAGAATGTAAAGGAGAGGGGAAAACGAGAAAGCAGCATGAAAAATGAGGTTGGTGCCTCTTTTTCTCTTCAATTTGGAAACGTGACACAATGCAAAATCGAGTTAGCTCCCTTAAATTTGGATTTTCCTTGCTGGTTGTCTTGCTTTAATGGTCAAAGTCGTCCTGATTTTCTAAGTTTCTTGCATGTGATGTTTTGCATTTGGAGGGACGCCAGTGCAGGGATTCATTCTGTCCTCCTGCTAAGCACACTGGCCCTTAAAAATAGTCCTAATGAAACCCAAACTAAGTTTATCTGCAATGTTCACATGCTATTAAAGGAGGTGTCCAACTCTGAGCTCTCTGACCTTTTGCAGCTAACTTTAAACAGCTGCATTCTCCATCTTTTAAAAATAGATGTGGTTGCAAAAGCTCCTGAAACATCTTAAAGTGACACTGTACTTTCAATTTGAGCCTTTTCCCTCAGAGTTCATGCGCAGTTTGCTGTGTTCCAGTGATGGATGGTGACTCAGAAAGTTTAAGAGGACATGTTTTGGTTAAATGCAGCACAAGGCAAGGTCATCTTCAAGGTAACCTGTGCACAGCCATTAAATAACCTGCTTTTAAAGCTGAAAAGGTAAAAATATGTGAAGAATCCAAGGATGCTGCAACCGTGCTGAATGTTTTCTCTATATTCCAGAGCTTTTTCAATCTTGATCACTGCAAGTAAGACATTTCTAACCAATGAAAGCACATGCCAAAACACCACATATGCTTCCTGTAAATCCCAGTGCAGGTATTGGAGATGATTGGTGACAGAACAATAGAAATAGTAACTCAGCTGCAGACGTGTGCAGCTAATCGACTCAACCATAAGAAAAGGTTTACTTGTAATGCAGCCAATATGTTAGAGCCACGACCGGGGAGATCTCCCGACATACGTGTTTGTGTTCCAATTAAGGGCGAACAAAAGGAAAATTAGTGTGCATATAGGCCAGCAGAGGGGGAGCACAGAGGGTGACCTCGTTGATCCATATGTTTCCATGAGCTCTGTTCAAAGCCTCTCCGTTCCACATGGAGGAACTTCTCACTTTCAGGACCTCTCTCAACTCGTGAAATTCAGCTCGGAGACAAAAAAAAGCCTCTTTGAGACAAAGTTTGTGAGGGGAAAGCAACAGGAATACAGGAGGAGGAAGAAAAGGGATGGTAAATAATTGGTCGCTCCTGTCAGAAATTGTAACCGCAGACAGATCAAGGAGAGAGGAAATTGAGAGGAGTTGCACTGAGTCCTGAGGATTTCGCCCTCAGTTTACTGGTATATGAGCAGCTCTTGTCTCGTCTGGCGCAGGCTTTTGTTGTATGTGGTGTGGTGCGGCGGCGGGGGGGGGGGGGGGGGGGGGGGGCTTCTACCCCATCGGCCTTCCTATACGCCACTACAGTATGACAGTGCTCTCAAGAGCTGTCAGCCCACATCAGCAGCCCAGCATCCTGATAGCTCAGCCTAAATCACAATCAAAACCCCGGCCACCACAACCAGTCAAATCAGAGAATGCAACGAGCAAAGACGACACGGGGACCAACTATCACCAAGTAGCTTTAAAAGTACCTCGCAGAGTACTATGTGTTGGCTTAAAATAGTCAACTATGGGGGGGTGGGAGTTCCAGTGAGTCGGCACCGGCTGTGGCACAGCGTAAAGGGCTTTACAATGCAGGCACACCATGTTGTGCTGTGAATGCGGTGCTAAGAGCTGAGCATTAAGTCGGCCATTTTAGATTTGCCACAATTTGTAATGTGAGATCACTGCTTGTCACAAAGTCATGGCTTCCATACGTGGAGCGTTGGCCGTGCAGCCGAGCTTTTCTTTGGTTTCCCCTCTTCTCACTAATTGTTCTTGTCATTCCCTCCAAACCTGTTTCAGACATTGCTGTATTTTAGTATCATCACCCACTACCACACTTTCACTGTTGATCTCGCTGCCAAACGGCAAGCTTTTACCCAAACAAAGGAGTTATTCATCGGTGTATTTCAACTCGAACGCAGCACTTCGCTTTTGAGGTAATGACGAATGACGTTTTTGGTGTATGACTAGCCGAGAATAAGGCCATCAGCAGCGCTAATATCACTGTGACGATAATTGGAATAATGATCTTGAAGGGGGGCGGCTGATGTATCAATTCCACTCACGTTATCAATCCTACAGTGAATAAGGTCCAGCTTCACAGTTAGCAGAAGATAAACAGCAGTTTGTTTCATGTTGCTCATTCAGGAGCAATTCTTCAACAATGAAACCGCTCATGCTTGAATTTAAGCCAAGGCGATGAACACCCAAACAATTATAATCAAGAGACTCCTGAAAGCAAAAGCGACTGAGCATAAAATTGACTATTCTCTGAGGAAAACCAAAATATTTCCACACTGCATGCAGGCACCTTATTTGATAAGTTCCGAAAACGCTAACTTGATCTGCTTCAAATAACCACATTACATCAATAAGTCATACTGTGACACAGCTCATTACCAGGATAATGATTATTTTTGACTGTGGGTAAGTTATCAAGTTAATTAATTATTGAATGGCCTTTCGCAACTCAGCATGGACCTGTTTTTCATGCAGGTTCTCAACAGTTTGATTTGGAAGTCCACAAACCATGTTCAGTTTTTTTTGTAATGAATAAATAAATTATGCATTTGAATATTAGCAATCCAGGAAAAAATGCTAAAGAACACCTTGACCCAAGATTTACCCAACAATTCTTCGTAAGAGCCATACAAGGAGAGTTTACCTTTATGTAGCGCAGGATACCGTAGATGACGACCACTTTCAGCGTTGCAGGATTAAAAATCGCAAAAGGCAAAATGATTTTTTTTTTCTCCTCTTCCTTTTGCTCTGCCCAGGACAAACCGCGCCACCCTATTGGTCGGTATCACAGGGTCACATGAGCGACCAGAGGAACACGTGACAGTTCTCGAAATTATATGATGGAACGAAACCGACTGGCATCCTCAGAGAGCGCAGTTTTTGTTGCTACTGTTTGCCATACTGTTCGGTGTAAAGTGTAAATAGGCCGTATGATGAGACGTAATCTGGGTGACCATCACCCACCGCCTTGTCAGACGCCCCCCTTTCCCTCGGCTGCAACAAAAGGGGGGCATGCCCAGTGAGGCACGCGGGCATTGCGGGGGCATGGATGAGGTGGTCTGATTCAGAATTGTAGCCTCCGGGGCGCTCGTCTATCCCAGGGGAGGGTCGGGTCGAGCACCCCTGAAACCCACCAAGCTCATCATCGTCCTTGTCATTGCCGATAACAATGGACACCAAAATAACCCAGCTCCTTGTTCAAATTATGCCTTTCTTCGGTTCAAAGCCGTGAGGGACTTGCAGTTGAGAAACTTTTTGGGTTTGATGCAACCAAACACCTGAAAGAAGTAGAGGTCAATCCAGACGCACTCAGAGACATGCACACAACCCCAACAGCGCACAAACACACCACCATGACATGCACATCCTCTCCAGCCTCACTGCTTTTTAATCTACTGCTATGTGTGTGTGTGTGCGTGTGTCGATCTGTGAGTGTGTATGTGCAGAATTACGGAGCTTTGGAGGCATCCCATCCAGCTTTTCCAATCCAGCACAAATCCAGCCCTCATGTCAGATGGACAGTTGTGTGCAGAGCTTAATCTGACGTTATTAGGGTTGGACGGCAGTGACAGAACGTTTAAGGGAGCTGCCAGGGAAAAGCAAACAGTGGGGTTTTGCTGTCTGGATTAGGGGCAATGCAGACAATGAAGAACGTGTTTCACCTCGCTGTCAATTGTTTTGATTTGACGCAGATGCTCTCCATGCAAAATCCAGTCTTAGCCAGACATCAGGCAAAATAAGTACTTGGTAATGAGGCTCCTGATATGTGCACGCTTTTAATTTTTCTACCTATACGACACAAAATGGTAACCGTGCCTTTACCTACCCACCCAACTGTAAAATGGCCCATGGGATAAACTACAAATAGAGCATAAAATTTGCTCCACATTGAATCATAAAAGGACGAGTGTGTGGGGTAAAATAGAGCACCACGTCAGAGGAAATCTGCTTTATATTCCAACGACACTGTTGGCTCACCTTCAAAACCCAAAACCAAGACTGGTGGCAGCCCTGGAAAAAAAACAAAAAAAACTAGTTTGCATAACATTCTTGTATAATTGAGTGAAGTCTAATCCTCATTACTGCTAAATGCACTCTGTCCTCAGTCCTTTGAGATATGACATATAATCTGTCAAAAATTGTTTGATGGAGCAGTATTAATGGCTTAGAGGGCCATAATAAGCCATCTAAATGAAAAAAAAAAAAAAAAAACAGTTCATACAAAATTCCCCAGTGAATAAATCAACAATATTTGTGAGCTGAAGATTTCTATATCAGGCTGAAACCGAAAAATAAATCTTGTTTGCATTCTCTCAGCCCTTTTTAATAAAGCACTTCTTTAGGTCAAAGGTCCGTCTGCTTACCGGTGAAGATGTAGGGAAGCTCCTTATCAGGAGAGAGGAGGTGCAGTCTGGTTAGGAGGTTAGGACCAAGATGGCAGATTATGGGCACACTAAGGGCTGGGGCAGCTCCCAGGGCCCTATAAATTGACTAACCCCCCACCCATGGCCTCCAGCAAGGTGATGAACTCAGGCTGATCCAGCATGCACAGACACCCCCACCCCCTCATTACCACACCACCCCGACCAGAGCTTGTACTCTTAGCCACCCATGTGTCCTATCAGGGTGCCAGGGTCCTAATGGAGGCAGAAGGGCGTGAAGGAGAGAGTGAGGGAGTTCACAGTAATGGTCAATCCAGCTGATGGTTGATGGATGCAAGAGAATGGCGACAAAAGAGTGGCTGGGTTGACCCCAATCATATCATGACGTGTGAAAAAAGTTTGTTATGCAAGTTAATTGAAATCTGTCTGAATCTGGGAAAGTAATTTTCCTAAAGTGGAAAACCAGAGAAGTGAGATTACAACTGGAAGACGTTGAAAAGGGTCAAAGAAACAGGAAGTCACGGGAAAAGTGTGTGTGTGTGTGTGTGTGTGTGTGTGTGAGAGAGAGAGGAAGTGACGGGTTGTATTGGCTTTGAGCTATTTCTGCCAGAACTTCCTTTGCGATCAATATTAATTTTCCATGAGTAACCAGCAGCGTGTCACCATTGACTGTTAGCGACCTGGACCGCAGCCAGCCAACTTAAGTGGGTATCAGTCCAAAAACAATTCATAGAAATTGTGTTTTAGATCTTTCTGCTTAACACATTGACCGGATCAACAGTAAGTCATCATCCCATCACTGATATGACGAATTGACCTGACTGCAGCTTCTGAAAATGTGTATCCAAGCACGTAACTGCACTCTTGAAATCTACATTTATCTGTGGTTGTCCAGAAGCATTGATTGGTCTTCTTCTACGCAGATGAAACTCACTGTTATGGTTCTGCTTTCGGCAGTGCATTTTCAGTTTACACAATTTAGTTGTTTAGTGCTTTTCCAGAACAAAGAACCGTCTTTGTTCTTTAACCTGAACCCTGTTGTTTTATCTGAGATCCAAATCTATAATGCTTTTTTACACAAGCTCACTTCTATAATTCCATATCCAGCAGATAACCAATGCAATAAATGATCAGAAAAAGCAGGCAGAGAAATAAAAACAGCTATCAGACGAGATAAAACGGCTTACAGGTCTGTCTTCTGTTGAAAATGTCAGAGAGTTTAGTTTTGTGTCTTCAGTGAAGTTGTGCCTGGATGCTTAAATCTGTATTTGGAAGCTGCTCTTCTACATTAGCCCTCTATTGATTACTCATTGGCCCTTCAAATAACAAAGCTCAACTGAGGCCAAACATAAATGGTGTGAGAGGAAGATTTAGGGGTTCAGCAGACTGAAGCTATAAGGAAAACCTTAGAAAAGGTCATTTGTATGATGTGTTGTCCAATCATGTGAGAAGACAAAAGTGTTTATAGTTGTTCTGAACAGCCACACTGGAGGGTGGAGTGAGAAGCCGGCTGTCATAGAGGGGATGGAGGCCTGATAATAACGTTTCACATGAGGATAACAGCGCATTGTCAGATTCTCCTGGAAACACAGTGCTGGACACATGAAAAGTGACGATCCATTTTATGGCAATCCATTGGAAAGTTGTCAAGAGTTGTCAAAACCACAAATGTGACTCAGACCATTGGGATTCACAGCGATCCGTCCAATAGTTGTTGAGATATTTCACTCTGGATCCACGTGGTGTACCAACCAGCCAGCAGACAGACCTACTCACTTCACAACCAAGGTTAAAAAGAGTTATCGATGCCTTATGGCTCTTTAAATATCCATCATCATAAATATCATTTGGAGGAACCTTTATGGTGCACTCATAAGTCTTTGTCAGTACATTTTAGGGGCTTTGAAAAACCCACGAACTCTGAATGAACACTTTTTTTGCTCTAAATCATTAAAGATCATCTTAAAGTGCATCTCCTCTGCTGTTGTCAACTATAGAGATTTTTCAACACCCATAAGGCTTTGCATAGAGGAGGATTCGGATATTCTCATAGAGCATGAAGGGAGGAATTAATGCACAAGCAGAACGTAAAAAGAAATAAACACACAGAAAGGAAGCGGTGCTTAAATATAAATAAATCTGAAATAAAAAGCAGAAGCCCTTCTGAACCCTTTCCTGTTTGATAATGTCTAACCGTCTTCTTTTATGGTGAGACTTTATCCCTGACAGCCATAACTGAAGCACTCTTGTGTCGTGGGAACAATAAACATCCCATAAGTGTTCAGCATGCTCTAAAAGCCTTCGCCCGTAACTCTAAAGCTGCTCCGCACAAAGCAACTCCATGTTCCTAATGGAAAATATCGCCTGACCCTGTCCGCTGACGTGGTCAATGCGGCCAGTAATGGGAACACATCGCCTCCTGGCAAAAACCGATGATGAATAGACTTCTGTTTGGTGGGGAACTTTGACTGTCTGACTCCTCTGGGCTCAAACTCTCTTGCTTTGTTAGTGTACAAAAAATGAAACGTACTGTACCACATAGATGCTGGGTAAAAGGTGCAATAACACTTGCTTGTGAGGAAGTTTAGTTTTTGCAAGATCCACCAAAGAAAACACATCAAGGGAGAGAATATTACGCATTGATGAGCAGACGACGCTGAGTCATAGAGGGATGCTGTGTTTCCATTTTAATCCTACAAGCTGTCTTCTGAAGGGGGATAAATGAAATATTAACCTTGATTTTTCAGGAGGGATTTAGTTAGTTAGGTTGTGGGAGAACATTTTGAAAGCTGAGGTATGAGTTCTGCCTTTTGTACCACTTGAAACTTTCCTTTTCTTGGCCGCTACCCTGCAGATCACTTTGCTTTTGACCTCACCACTTCAAGACTCATTGATAAATAACTCCCAACAACACCTTTAGGTCGCTTTTAGCTATGTTTATCTTATAATTTTGCTCCTTTTGGGCCACAACCAGATTCAAACATCTGGAGGTGCAGCCAGGTTAAAGGCCCTTTGTTCAAAGATCGAAAGAAAGAAAAGCATCTCTTCAGTATAAAGGTAGATTTGAGGTTTTTCTAACCTGCCTTGATCCCTGCTTTTTTGCATGTTTTTTGCATTTACAGCTCCAGTTTCTTAATGCTAATGAAACCTTTGCGGTTCACCTGTTCAGCTTTCAGCATTTTGAGTGTCTTTTGTCCCTATGTAGACACACAGAGGTGACGAGTCTTTCTCAGGGTGTCTGCTTCAATCCGAGGCAGTATTACTGGACAGAACATTAGTACTGAGACATCAAATACTGTACGACAGAAATCTATTTTAATCAACACAATGCATCGACACATGGGCTCCCCTGGAACATCCAGATAGGATTTAGACTGATGCCATGCAATGAGATCTGACATGTTAAGATGCCGGGCACATACAGCTGTGAAATCAGATGAGGATGATGAGCGGGGCAACCATGTGCTGAACTGTAGTGATATGAGCCAGGGGATTATGGGTACAGTAACTGCAGGGCAAGCGCTGCAAGAATACACATCTGGGATGGAGATGAGTTCAAACGCACAGGTCTGATGATGGCTGGGTGATGGATGAATCGAAGGACAGATGGACGTGGAGGCGAATGAGCGGGAAACTCAGAAGTGAATAGATGAGCGAACGGATGGCTGGTGCATTGCAGAGGCAGAGCAAACCATTTTCTTAGCCCGTCCAAAGAGCGCAGTGATAGAAATTGGACCTGACCATGCCAGAGGCTGCCGATGAGACACACTCGCACACACACGGAGGAGCATCACTGAACCTCAGAAGGACAGTTTTTGACGCGAGCAAAGTTAGAGGGCCCGCAACACGAACACTCGAGACGACCTCAGGGGCCGCAAGTCCAAGTCGAGTCCACTGAAACAGCCAGACTGCATTTATTAAATATTTAAAGCTGCAGATGGACTGTACATTTATACAGTAGATATAGTTTCACTGGAATGAATAGTTGAATGATACAAAATTATTATTTTTTTTAGGTTAGAGGGAACCTGGAAATGTGCAGAAAATTAAGAGATTATTGGTAGTTAGATGGACATGATTGCACCTTTGGCTGTCAAAATAATCTGCTGATTATTTTCTCAGTTTGCTGTTTCATCAAAGTTGAAGCATTTTCATTTCAGTCGACATTATGCGTGTTGAGAACAGGCTGTCCTCCAGCAGCCCTCCCACTCCCCAAGAATCTGAAGGATGTATTAGATGATAATACAGTAAAATAATAATAAAAGCTGAGCTAAGATAATCACAAGGAGCTGGAATGGCCTCAGGTTTTGCACCACTCGGCAGCTGCAAATTAATAACGCCAAGAGAAGTGTTTTTATAATTGAATGTGGAATTTTCCAGCATTAAGCAATAATTTTTTTGGCTGCAGCTTCTCCTTTTTCAACATGACAGACTAAGTGCTGATACATCTTGTCTCTGTCCTTGTTGCTAGGCACTCACAAGCCACCTGTCAGCTGGTACGTTTAGATTTTCCGGAGCTGAAGTTTTATCGGCGAAGCGTGGCCGCCCACTGTGCTGAGTGATCCTACAGAACACATGCATCCGGTGATTTCTCTCTTTTATACTCTCTGGCTCTTGTACACACACACACACACACACACACACACACACACACACACACACACACACACACACACACACACACTGCCCCGGCTGCCTCCTAGCCGAAGCTGCCAGTGTGGCAGAACCAGTTGCTTTGACAAAGGACACAAGTTCCCCTGGGTGTCAGTAGGACTGAAGCCTTGATGCCCTGAATATACTGGAAGTGTGGCTGTTTGCATGTGGGTGTGTGTTTGTGCGTCTCTGTAGTGTATGCAAAGGGCCTGTGTGGTTATGTCATACTCGTGAGGACCAAGTGTGCTCACAAGCATAGCGAGGCCGGGAAGCGATTGGTTAAATGGTAATTTTAGGGGTCGGAGCTTCAGGTTAAGGTGAGGTTGAATGTGTGCAGTGAGTGTGAAACATAATATAAAGCTTTTTTTTTTTTTTCAGCGATCACATATGTGCATGTGCAAATGGACAGATTTAAGGGTTTTTGATCTAAATCTATATGACCAGAACAGAGAGGGAAAATCCTGGATTTAGGTATTTAACACAGATTTGAACAGATTTGAGAATATTCTGCAGTAAGAGTGTGCAGAGTTAAGTTACAGTTCAGTGCCAGGCGAGATGAAGATCTGGGGATTAGCTTCATGAAGCTTCAGAGGAGTAACTCAAGGTCTTTGCTTTTCTGTCTCACCTTTTCTTCTGTTATATCACACTGGGACCCTGAGCGCATCTCCATTATCGGAGCAATACACCAAGACGAACGGATGCATAAACAAACAAAATGATTGTGGTTTGTGTGTCTTTGTGATAATTTTATCTCTTCAGTCATTTTCCATTTCTTTGTCGTCTGTGTCTCTTTGTGGTTTTTTTTTGTGTCTCTTTGTGCTGTGGTTGCTTTATTCTTTTTGTGCTTGTTTTATTCTCTTGTCTTTCTGCATTTACTCTTTGAGGTTGTTTTTCTCGCACAAGAAATGTTAATGTAACTTCAAACAGAGGTTCTGGCCTTTCTACCCCTTGGGCCGCTGGTCCTGTACCCTTTGGGCCCTTTCAGTAATGTGTTTTGTAGCAGTTACCTATCAAGAAATGTCATATTTACCATTATATGAAGGCCTCTGCAGACACAGTTGCACCATTTAAAAAACCCCAAAACATAAATACATAAATTTCCACGCGAAATCACATAAATACAACTAAAACAAATAGAGTTATATTCATAAGATGTCACCATAGTCATAAATAAACAACTTAATCTTAATTTTACACTTAATCCAATGAACCGAAGTGATGAAAAGGATCAAATGTCTGAAAGAAAGAAAACATCTGTAAAATGTGTCTCACATCACAGACAATGCAGCAGAGACCAGATGAGATGGAGATGAGACAGAGCCCGACGTTTCTGTGAATGGCTGAAGCATTTGTGCTCATGTCTGTATGAAATTCTAATGCTCCATGCATTAATTAGAAGCTGCACACTGAGACAAAAGCCTCATTTGGTTTTTATCTGCCAACATGAAGTTCTGGTCAATGTCTGCCTCAGATTTCTATCTTATTATCCTCCTTTTGTCAGGCGTCAAAGTACCGAACCTTCATTCACTCACATTATGTAAAAGGATGAATGCGGTGGATTTGCTGCTCGCTAACATTCCTCATGGCTGCAGCACCATATGTGGAGCTGCTCACTTAGCCCATGCATGGCTGGCTTTTGTCATTAGCAAAGAATTAAAAAAAACCTCTAATTAGGCCTTGTAATTTCCAGCATTCCTCTCCCCCCTCAAGTAAAGATCCAGCGGTTTTCATGGAAAAATCTGAGTGAGCTTATTCAAACAGATAAAAGCAGGAACATGTGAGACAAATTGAGAAAGTCATGTCAGGCCGGCGTTTGACTTAAAACATTATAAATTAAAGTGTCCAACCCCGGCAGGGAGCGCTTGTGATTTGTTATTCTTGTCGTTATGTGATTTAATTTGCATTCACATCTCTGAGGGATACTGTAAGGTAGCATAAAGCGCTCAGCTGTGAAGAATTGGAATGAACCCTGCAGCTCGGTGCTTTTTTTAACGGGGACATGTTTTCATTATTTTGTTTTCAAAAGCAGCTCATAAAGACTGTTAAATAAACATGGTTTAGTGGAATTTTCAAAGCAAATGGAAGCAGTCATAACTCGTGTTAATACTGTGAGAGTCTCATTCTGTGGATTTTTGTATTCATGATCCTCAGAGGCTGAAGCCTCATGGCTTTGTTGATCCCCAGACATTTCTTCTAACACCACCACGGGGTTGACATTTGTGGTTTAGAGTGAAATATCCCAACAGCTATTAGATGGATCGAAAGAAAGAAATTTTGTCAAGAATTCTTGGTTGCCAGAGGATGAATCCTCATCATTTTAGTGGTGCCCCAACTTTTCTAACACCACCAGCTGGTCAAAGTTTGCCTCTCTATCTCCATATCTCAACAAATGTTGTGTGGACTTCCATAATATTTCATGCAGATATGTGTGGTCCCCAGAGGATGAACCACATTCCCATAAGCTTCAGCTGTACTCTGTGTTAGGCATTAATTAGCAAACGTTAGCATGCTCACTTGACTGAGATGGCGAATATTACAGCTGCGAGCATCACCGTGGTCTTGTTCTTAAATCATGTGTGTTTTATTTGAGGTTTTGTGAATGAACTCTTGATGGGGAGGCTGCAATATCCTCTAGTCCTCCCTCTTACTGGGTGCATCTTGTGGTGATGAGGAGGTGGATGCACCTGGATGAGCAACATTTAAGTCAAATGTAGTGGTGCATTTGGTGTCACACCACTGAGGCAGCACAGTCCCTGACCGCAGATCACTCCTGCTTCACAGCTTAATAAGGTTAAACAAAAGCATGGACAAATCATGCTGTATATTCACACAGTGATGTGGTCTGGCCTTGTTTCACTGGGCCTGTACTGGATGTCTTTACTCTGCAGGAGGAAGACATGATCTGAAGTTGGTTGACTCATAATCTTGGCATTGCCGAAGGATAAATGGTGTTCTGCAGGCTGCTAGCTCCCCTTGGTGGAGAGAGTCGGTACACAGGAGTAAACAAGGGTCCTGCTGGCTGTGAATTTAATCTGGTGCTCCATTTCCAAATAAGAAAACATGCAAATAATCAGTTACAGCCATTAACAATCAGCAAAAAACCTTTAAATATATTTATTCGGAAATGAGATGTTAAAGTTCTCATTGACACCCAGAGCTTTGATTTTGAGCAAGACTCATAATAAATCCCAGAAAGGACGAGTTCAAACTCAAATATCAAAGGCCGAATGTCAGCCCGAACTGAATCAAAGAAGTTCCCATCATAATTCATTCTGCACTGTGTCTTATTCAAAGCAGAGGCAAACTTTAATCCGTTCACTGTGCATCTTCACTTCAGGGCTTCTTCTTTCTGCTTTCTTTTGTCAGAGCCTCACGCAGCAGAAACACATTAGCATACTTCCATAAACAAGGGAGCAAGGCTTGATTTATTTTGCCAGCAAGTCCTCCTGGGAGTGGAGAGAGAGAGAGAAAGCTCATCAAGGCGTGCAGTAAAGTGGAACTTAGACAACAAAGCCACTCGGGCTGGAACAAACTGATGTTTCAGCGCTGAAGATCTGAGTTTTTAGCAGAACTTCTTAGGACGAAAGTGAGACATCAACGACGTGTAACATCAGTAGACTATACCACCGTTCATCCATTCACGCTCCCGTGCTAATCCAATCAGAATGGAGAAAACAAAACAAGCTAATTCCTGCTAAATATCGCTAACCACCAGTGGAATGTATTGATATACAAATTTGAAGTATTTCCACATCATACAACTGAATACTTCTACTCCACTCACCATTCACTGGCTTTATTTAACCACTGGTGACTGCATCTTATTTTCTGACTCAGGTTGAATTCAGCTTTGTGTGAAGTGAAACGTCTTGTAAATTGATTTATTCTATTATTAGAGGGGCAGGAGGACACATGTAAAAAGTCAAAATAAAATGTCTTTACTCAAACACACCGGTTAAAACTAGAAGAAAAGACCTCAGGAAGACACTAATTCTACAAGTGAGATAAGATAAAACTTTATTTACGTGGAAGATATAGAAGAGATAAAACAGACATAGAAGAGATTAAAAAAAAAGTAAATAAAAAAGGATACACAATAGAAATCAGCTAAATATAATACATTATATGTGAGTATAAGTAACAACTTCTTATCCGTTTTGCAGTTTGCTGGCCAGCCTGAAAACTTGCAGAGCAGAAACATCCTTTTCTCTCGCCGATGATTCAGCTCTTGCAGGGGGATCCCGAGGCGTTCCCACACCAGATGGGATATTTAGACCCTCCAGCATGTCCTTGATCTTCCCCTGCTTTTGTATTCTCCCAATTGGTCACAACAATCGCCATAGGGAGGCGTCCTGAGCAGATGTCTGAACCAGCTGAACCGTCTACAAAAGGAAATACTGATTTTATGTCAGTACACATAATTTGTTTTATTTCAAAGATCTGTGACCCCAGAAACTTCCAAACAAAGCGGTGAAGCTTCTCAACTGCCTTGGTATAATTGGGCTATTTCAGTTATTGTGACTCAAGTCCAGCACAGGTCAAAAAAAAGGCCCATTACAACACACTGATTCAGTGTTTTAGGACAGCAAAACTTCTCAGCACGAGCTCACACACAAGTTAGTGCTGCGTGCTAATTCCAAGCATTTTTAAGTGGATAGTTTGTGGAAGACACATTGGAAAATTTATAAAATTACACCAGTAATACTGAAAACATCCTGATTTCTGAGTCACTGTTGATGGCGACACAGAGCAGGAGAAGCTGCTCACAGCTGCAAACAATTAAAACAAATGACGGGTGATGCTGAGACAGCTGGAGAAAGGTTATCTGAACTCGCCCCCCCAAAAAAATAAAAATCTGAATCTAAAGTTCTGTTTTCCTTCTGTGAGTTTAATTGATATTGTGGGTCGCACTTTGATTTGCATCCATCGTGTAGATGCTGACAGAAGCCTGTGCAATGACAGTCAGGATACTTTTAATACTGCATGCAGACTGCAGCAGTGAGGAAGAAGCAGACCTGACAGGTGCACTTCAAGAAGTCGCACTCTGGCGACCCCAGGTGGCAGCATGGTGATATTACAGGGTTATATTAGGGCATACTACATAATAATTAGTGCACAATAAAGGGAACAGGCACATATAACAACTGTATGTATGAACAGTGCATTTAAATCAAGAATCAGTTCTGTATGTCCTCTGCAACTGGAACACATATTTTGAAATATTCTGTGTATTTACAATAGCTTTCAGGAGTTTGAAGGACTTTATTGGCCCCGAATGATATGCTGTACACTCATGAAACCTTCAAGTGTTTTTGAGTTTGTGAGTCTGTGGAGATGTCTCTCTGGATGTTTGCAGCTGACATGAGTGTTTGAAACCTCCATTTTGAACATGTAGCGCTCCATCTGCAGACAGCATCTCCCGTCAAAGTGCACCAAGAAAACCTGACTTTCATTTGATGAAGAATCTGCTGCGCTTCGTTCAAGACTCACATTTCCATCGTGGAGTTCACCGCTTTGAAGGCTGGCGAGACATCTGATCCCAGAATATCAAGAGCAAAAACACACACGACCTTTTCATGTTGAATCAATTTGTAATGTGAGAAATGTCAAGCGGTGTCACTTTGCAGGGAAATAACAAGTGCAGCGCTCAACGAAAATGGGCTAAATCTCAAGCTCCAACCAAAGATTAATGTGTTAACACCGTCCCACAGGTGTTAAACATGGGCTTTTTATTAAACAGGTACTTTATTTTGACAGCATATCTGGGAAAAATGCCAGTTTACACCATAGAAAAGGCTTAGCAGAAGGTCGTGAGCCACGTCCTTTGTTTATGGAGCCGATTTTACGAGCAAGGTCAATATGCTCCTGCTTTATGGAAGCATGAGTGCCACAATGTTCAGCTTATTGGTTTGGGGTTTTGTTTTTTTTTTTGCTTTATAATGAATATCTATAACCCATCCTTGTAATGTTCCTCAGGGGAACTTGTTTTATTGCTGCTTTTTCTCCAATTACAGTTTCAAGCTTATCATACTTCAGTGAGATATGTGATGTTATGCTGAAAATATACATTAAAATGGTTTCATAGTGCATCCGTAGAGAGGTTACAATGCCTTTCTCACTCTAGATTTATCTTGTTTCGGGCCTTGAGAAACTAGAATCCATACTTTCATAACGTGCTTTATATACTGGAACAGTTCTGCCTCTCTGACTCTGTTAACCACTCCATGCTGCCATATTGGCCGGCTCGCTCCTGTAAAGGAGATGATGCATCTCAAGAGACAACTTAAAGCATCTCTAATCGATATTTTTATGATAATGCATCCTCTGACGATGTGAAAGGAGTTTTTGTCTCGTTGTTTTGCATTCTGGCCCACAGCTTTAGAGACAATGCTGGCAGTGTGTTTCTGCAAACCACAGATATGCTGAAACTTAACGTTTCTTCACGTTTCGTTCTTTATCTGAAATACGTCATATGATGCAAAGGACACTGAAGTAGTCCTGTCGAATGTAATGGAGTAGAAGTATGATAGAACGCTTAAGTAAAAGTACAAATGCCTTACGTTTGTGTGTACATAGAACTTTATTTTCTCCTCCTGCTTTGTCATACTTCTGCTCATTTGAGTAGGTAATAATCTACTTTTTTACTTCACTACATAAATCTGACAGTTTATCAGAATAATTGTAATTTTGAGCTTTGGTCTCTTTGTTTCAATCAATCGATTCATAGAGGAAACAATCAGGTGATTAACAGTCACGGGGGTGTTTTTCTGCATGGAGTACTTTTACTTTTAGTACTTTGAGTGCATTTTCCTGATTACACTTACATACTTTTATCAAAGTAACAGTTTCAACTTGTGCCAGAGTATATTTCAGTGTGGTATTAGAACTTTTACTCAAGTAAAGGGTCTGAATACTTCCTCCAGTGGAAACGGACCGTGGAAAGCACAAACATTGATTTTAAGTTCATGGTTGATTCTCTTCATTGATTTCTGATTTGAATCAATACCAACACGTGTGTCTTTGTTATCTGACCACAGTATCAACAGTTTGTCACTGATAACATGAAGGCAATTCAAGAGTGATGAAATGCGCACCCCCGTCCTCCCCCTCCCTCCTTCATCCCCTCCTCCTCCTCCTCCTCCTCCTCTTCCTCCTCCTCCATCCTCTGTGTAGTGACAGGATTTGTCAGTCTCGTTGCTGAAAGCGGCACCGTGCTGGATTTCTGTGTTTGGTTGGAGGAGTTAGCTCCTGCAGGCAGACAGACATTTTCTGATGCTCCAGGCTGCCTCTAATCTGTCAGATTAAACCGGCGGATCACCTTTGCGCTCCTGCGTCTCAAGCCTCCCTGGAGACAGCGTGCGCTAAATATCACCCTGTTGTCTTCTTCTTCCTGTTCTTCTTCATTTAGACCCTCCAACCACGCCGATTTCTCACCTTTCTTCTTGGCTGGAATGACAGCCGACCTGTCCGTGCGCTGTCTGCCGTGCTGAAACTCCCGCGACCTTCCACCTGCCGCGGAGAGAGGCGAATTTCTGCGTCTCCAGCGGACAGTTTGACGCAAAATTGAGTCCGCTAGACACAAGCAGAGGGAAAGGGTCGAACTACCTGTTAGCTTCTCCGGGCTGCGGGATGATGCTGGATCTGCTGCGCGTCTGAAGGCGCCCAGAAGTGTCCTTCGCCGTTCAATCCGCGTTATTTGAATTCACAGCTGCATACCTACTGACCTACTTTGTGCAAGTTGGGAGTAAAAGCGACGCAGGAGAGGAAGCAGTGCCGGGCTGTGGTTGGAGATGAGGATGGAGATGCTGTGGAAATAGTGGTGACCCTGTTTGGGGGGAACTTGCAATCGAACGCAGGAGAGTTGAGGGGGGAAAGGAAGAGCCAGAGGGCGTGCTGAAGAGCCAGAGGTGTGCGCGGAGACGGAGAAGGTTATGACCGCGTCTCTCCACCTGGACCCCAGGCTGCTGCTGCTGCTGCTGCTGCTGCTGCTGGCCTGCTGGCAAACACCGGGGATGGTTGGAGCAAGTGAGTCTCTTTGTTTACTACTTCCCCTTTGTTCCTCAGCGTCTTTGTGCTTCTCATTGTGCACATCCGTGCAATAATACCGCATCAAAGTGAAGACTTTGCAGGTGCAAACAGCTGGCACAGTTCAGGTGATGAGGAGATTTTTGTACCAGGATATATGTGTGTTTCAAATATAGCTTTATTGTCATCCAATCCAAAGATATATATAATTCAGCAGAGCAGCTGAGGTTTAAGAATCACACATTAGCGCATACGCAAAACTACATTAAAAATACAATATTTATCTCAGCAAAATGGCAAATCTGACAATAAAAATCCGTGCGGAATGTTTGGAGAAGAACAAATACAGGCTGATTGATTAGAAGATTGGTCATTTCTGTGCAATATTAACATAAATGACCCAATAAACAGGCTGTAATGTCATTATGATGATAGCAGAAGCAGGTCAGGTGATCGTTCAGGTGTTTCTGCATTGATAACATCCCGTCACTTATCGAGCCATCGCTTGAAGCTCATTCTTCTTCAGCAAACAGAATAAATATTAGAAAATGCTGTATTTTTGATACAAAAAAAGGACAACTGATGGTTGTTTTGCATGTTCTCAGGGCAAACATCTCTTTATCTGTTCCTTTTTCTCTGCATTGATTCATTTAATCCCTAAACCCGCTGGTGGTCTAGTCATTACAAAGTCAAGCTGTGCAGCCAAACATCGATCAAACCCAAACTGGATTTTCAATTCTACCAGGGATCCCAAAGTTTCTAAAGATACTAAATATGTCAAGCTGAATTTCTGGGAAATCTGTATAAAATGATTTCAATCACAGCCTTAGTTCTTGGGTTTGACTATTTCACTCTAGCTTCAGTGAAGAGTCAGACTACACTGACATACACGCAGTCAGACAGTGTGGAATGAGATGCTTTTAACAAACTGAAAGCTACTAAAGAGAGAAAACTGGATGTTCAGAGGGGAGAAAAAAGCTGAAAATATTCATAAATTCATCCGCAGCACACAGATTTACATTAACATGTTGCTTCAGCTGTTTGATTCAGGGTGAGTCGGGGGTTGCATACTGTACCGTGTTTTCCCTCTATATATCAACTAGACAAACAGCTGTTGTAAAACTGTCAAAACCTTAATTGAATGTCTATCGGGGGATTGGTATTTCAAAGCAATCTCTCGCTCGCTTTCCGGCCTGTTTAATTAGCTATAGCAGGAATGCACCAGCACTTAAATCATCCCAACCTCTGGTCAGATTCCCGCTCTTTCCATTTCTACAAAATCAGAGCAACCCTTGGCAAACAAAGCCGAATCAACACACTTCCCCTCGGCTGATTACCAGGAGGCGGCAAATGTGCATTTACGAGGCTCCATATTGATTCAGCCAATGAAGAGTGCTTTTATACTTCCCCACACGGCCTTCATCTTCCAGGCTCATGACAAAAACATCTCGTCTTTGCAGGAGCTCATTAACCACGGCGCTCTTTGCCTTAGGTTTAAATCAGGCTTTTCATTCACGAAAAGCAACTGGAGCTTTATCTTGTTCAGCATGAGCATTAGTTAAAATCACTAGAAAATGCTACTAAAGAGACAACCACCTGTTGTCACCTGACTGAGGTCCTTTACTTTCCATTCGCTGAAGACGACCGTGGGATGTGGTCAAACACTCTGGGAATAGCTGTGTGGCCTTTGTATTTCAAATATTTACCATATAGATGTGGCACCAAGGTCAAGGGTGAATCTCCATCCAACAAGGCAAATTTGGGTCAGCTCGAGCTGCACTGCAGGTTGTTTTTGCATCTCACTGCTCCCAGATGCAATCCCTTGAAATGAAACGAAAAGCGGCTCATTTTCAGACCAAAAAACCTACAAGGGTTTTTGGAAAGGAGCTCAAAGAGGGAGCAGAATATCTGCAGCACGTAGGAGGTATAAAAAACCCAACTGTGGCCTCAAGAGGTCTTTATTAAATCGGAGCAGGGCAAAGTGCTTCTTTATTCATGCAGGGAAGGCTCCCTTTCTGCTCTGCTTCACATCACTGTTGTGCTCATTGTTGGTTGTCTTTATTTACCCTCTTTGCTCGCGGTGATTTTCCCAGGCAACCTGATATTTGATTGATCCCTGTGTCTTCTACCTGTGTCTCTTCCATTTTGCAGCATCACTGCTGCCGCGTTGCTGCTCAGTAATTCAGCAGAACACACTTTGATGGGTTCTTGTGGGAAATGGCTGCACTTGATTGGCCCGAGGGCAAATTAAAATTCTCTGCTAATTGCTGACATTTGGGTCTGGTTCAAAAATGTTGTTGCATAATGTGGCCATTAGTCTGAAAATGATTAGCAGCTTTTAGATGACTCACAGAAAGATCCACAAAAACCTTAACCTTTACACATTTGTTTAACATTTCTTGTTGAGAAAACAACACCCAAAAACAGTTCCAAAATGATATAACAGACACAAAACGAATACCAAGAAATGAAAATCCACTCCACAAAAAGGCACAAAATGACCACAAAGAGACCCAAAAGGACAGAAAGATGTGCAAAATGTAAAAGCCGTTAGACACAAAACGGTCCCATTGCGTGTCAGCCTGTAGGTCTTATGTAGGCAGCGGGGGTCCTTGTATCCATGTCCAAGTGCTTATTGTCTTACAATCTGTCCTTGATCATACTGTATCTCAATCAGCATGCACAGGTTGTTGCTGTATCTCGAGCGCACACCCATGCACAGACATCCATCCATCACAGACGTGGTGGGGAGCCATTAGCCAGATTAGGCTGTCTGAGTCTATCAGCAAACTGTTACTCCGCTGTGATTTACTGTCAACTGTCCGGGCCGAGCCGTACGTCACAGACTACTCTACTCCAGGGAAACGATGTAAACAACGACTGTCACGAGGCCCCTTGTTGTTTTTGTCTCTGCCGGTGACATGGCCCTTGTATTGTTGTGAGGGGCTGCGGAGAAACACGGGGTTGGATTTGACAAGTGTGGCAGAAGCATTTGTCCGTCGTGTCGCGCAGCAAATGAACGGAGCGTTGTGTGGAAAGATCAAACCTGCTGGGTGTGTGTGCATGTGTGTTTTTTCTGAACTTCTGAGGACCAAATGAGGACAAAAATGAAGGACATCCTCAGTGATCACACCCCAACTGTCCCAATTTACTTTTTAATTTGACTTTTCTGTTAAAAGCTGCTCTGGAGCAACACAACAATTACACCGACAAAGTCCTTAACAGGTGATTTTTGTCCATCAGTCACTTTGGTCCAGTGCCATGAAGTCAGCAGGTTGGGGGATGTGTGACGTCTATGTTATGTTACATTCTGTCTATGGTGATTGCATAGTTATATCAATAGATTTAAGAAGATTTCAGGTGAATCCCTAATTTGGCCTCATATAAAGCAATTATAGCCTGGAACAGTGGCTAAAAGCCTGAAATGTTTAAAAAATAATGAATGGGATTAAATAATTAATTGGGACAAACCAGCCTGAAACATGAAGGACAAACAAGGACATGTCAGGATGTGTATGTGTGTGTGTGTGTGTGTGTGTGTGTGTGTGTGTGTGTGTGTGTGTGTGTGTGTGTGTGTGTGTGTGTTCTCTTACATCCACCTGAGCTGCTATATTTCATCATTTAATCAATATCCACATTCTACTTCTCCTCCTACTCCCTGTTTTCCCTCCACCCTCTCTCCATCTCTCGCCTTTCTTTTTTTTACCACTCCAACCAACATTGATCTTTTCTCCTCCCTCTCCATCCATCCATCTCACTTTGCCCTTCGTCTGTCTTTCCTCTCAAAACCAAAAGATTGAAGAATCCACTCGCCCACCTCGTGATATCTGGCTGAGATAATTGTTCTCCCTCCATCTTTTATTTTTCCTCTGACTCATTCATCCGTTGTTCTGTCATATTCCTGTCGTCTTTCATTCTCTCTCTCTCTGTCGTCCTCTCATCTCCATCTCTTCTCCTCTGTCTTCCTGACTCTGTCCAAGCCTCCCTTCTCATCTCCTCTCCTGGTGTGTATAATGTAATTGCAGGAGTCTATTCACCATGCGTGCACTCCATTGCAGCCCTGACAGATGAAAGCAGTTGGGATTTAGCAGCCGTAATGTGATGGGAGTTCGTGAGGATCTTGGCTGTCATTGGCAGAGACAAGGGAACACGGTTTTGAATGTGTTTTCCTCTGTGGAGTGAGTGAGTGTGTGTAGGTGGAGGATGGGATTCTTCTGCTTGTTTTTATTATATGTACAAGTGTTTTTTTGAATGTCTCTTCCCTCCGTAAAGAAAAATTCCTCCATAAAAGCCTGTCTGAGGTGCCATGTGGAGAACACTGTATTGCCAAAAGTACGTGGACAGGCATATGTGCACGATTCTTTGCACAATATTTGTGCCGACTTGGCCTTTCCCTGTGCACAAAGCCTGGTCCATCTAGAAGTTTTCCCATGTTGGATTTGGAAGAACTTGAAATTTACTCCATCTAAAACTTTGGGATGAGCTGGAACAACGCTGACCACACAAAACATGTATTTGGACAGAATATAAAGCAAATCTTTGCATTGTGTGAGTGGGTGTTTAGACCAACCACCATGCATTAAAAAAGGATCATTGGACTGTTGGTGCAGTCTGCCGCATATGGCTCACATGTTAGCTTTAGCGAGCATGCAAACATATGCGCTGTTTGTGGAGCTGGCCTGTGTGACAGTTCAGCCTCAGAAACCAGCAGGACGTTTCTTTTTCTGCACATTTGCAAGGTTGCAAATTCACCTCGCTTTGTTCAGCCTCTTGCCTTAATGCAATCATGCCTTTGAAATTCTCCTAAGGTTGTTTTTTTTACACGCTTAAACTGCTCCTACACCTGAATTGAACCAAATCTCAGCAAGCAGCTTTGAGAATTTTGTGGAAAGTCTTCACAAAAGAGTTGTTATAGCACTGTATTTATACCTGTGGTGTAGAATAAGGTGTTCAGCAATCGCATTTGTGTGCTTTGTTTGGGTGTCCACATCCTTGAGAAATGATTCAGAAGTGGAAAACTTGAGTCAGTTCCTCTCCATCAAAAGTCAAGAGTGTCTTTCTACAGCCACCATTTAGGAGAGACATTCAGTAATTATACAGAGAGGAATTCATCACAGAACAGGCACAGCGGCCAATTTCTACACCCACAGTGTCAGGAAATAGACCAGAATGCTTTGCAGCCACAAATGCTGCTTTTTCTCAACTGAAAAAAACCAACAAAAACTCCCACTGTCTTGTTCTGCCATGCTTTCATTCACTCCACCTACACATGCGGAGTGCAACAGGTTCTTAATCCTTCCCTGTGAGCTGTCATATGGAATTCTGGGAAATGTAGGAAGATGCAGCGTAGCACAGATTGCAGTGAAAACATGTGCTTTAATGAGTCCGGACCAGTTTTGGCAGGCAGTCGAGCATGTCCTGCAGGGAGCGGGGGAAGGCTGGCTTGTATAATGAGCTGCGGTTAGCTTGTTAGCCCGAGATAGAGCTTGACATTCACGGTCATACTTCACAGAGCCTGACTGGATGCTTTCCGTTTTTTGTTGTTGTGTTTGGAGAGTTGATGTCAGCGATTACGCCTCCAGCTGCCTAAAAATTTGTCAGTTTTTTTGTTCATACAGGAAAGGGGGGTTGATGCTGCTGCTGTGTTTGTTTTGGTTGTCAGTGCTCCAAACAGTGTTGTGTCATTTTAGTACTCCATGAGCAATCAATAAGCCATCAGGCCAAAATACTGATATTATTAATATTTTTGTTGGACCCTTAGAGGGAAAAGAACTTGATATAATGCTGAGTTAGTACAATTTGTTTCACAAAAATAAAGTAAAAGCTTCAAAGTATCATATAATAGCCAACATGTATAATGTCTCATAAACTGGAAAACATAGTGGGTAAAAACTAGTTAGCAAGTAGTCAGAGAGCTGTAAATACTTAAAAGTCATGCAAAAATGGCAAAAATAGGTGGATTAAAGTAAAGGAGGGGTGATTTAATAGCTAAAATAGCAAATAAGTGATTAAATAGTATCTTAGAGGTCCAGTGTGTACGTTTCAGTGGCATCTAGTGGTGAGAGTGCGTCACAAAAACGGAATGCACTGTCTGGAGCGGTGTTTGGTATGTCCCTTCTGGGCTTCTGTAGAAACATGGCGGAGCAACATGGCTGCTTCCATGAAAGAGGATCTTCTGCAGATACAAAGAGCACTTTCTAAGGTAACAAAAATATTTTAAATGGTTAGCTAGCTGTAAGTATCCTAACAGGCTACTAAGAAAATAAAAGAAAATGTATTGGAAAAAAAACCCAGTCAAAATTCTTAAAAGTAATGCATAAATGATTTGAATTGTTAGCTAAAAGTAACAGATAAACACATGAAATAGTTAGCTAAATGTAATGGATAATTGTTAAAATTTTTAGATAAATGTAGCAGAGAAGTGGTTAAAATTGTTAGCTAAGTGGATAAACACATGTAATTGTTAGCTTAAAGTCAGTGGGTTAAAAAGTTGCTGAAAGTAACAGATTAACAGTTGGAATTATTAGCAAATAGTAACAAATAACTGGTTGAAATAGTTTGCTAAATCTAAGTGGTTTAAATAAAAAATACACGTTGGTCTGCACCTGAAATGGAAAACACCACCCAGAGGCTGGAAGCTGAGTCTCTGATATTATGCCAAAAAACTGTTGTGTCCCCTTTTAAAAAAAGCTAGAATAAGCACAACAGCTGCCGCTTCTTTATTGTTTCTATTTTCTGACACACAACGTGAAGAGAATTCAAACTTCAGTTTTACTTCAATGCGCCAAAATGCAAAACCTCAGCATATAAATGTCCTTTTTGAGCCTTGATGACCCCATTTGCTGCTGTGGAGGCTCTTTTTTCCCCTCTGACAGTGTTTTTTTTTAATCACACACACACACACACACACACACACACACACACACACACACACACACACACACACACACACACACACACACACACACACACACACACACACACACTTCCAGTGGGCACATATTAATTGCTTTCTGCAACCAGAAAAATTGATGAGAAACGTGGAGTGCTATTCTTGTCCTGCATGAAAAGAAGAAGAAGAAGAAGAAGAAGTCGGTGTGGGTGAACTGAACTTATCAAGTTCACTGTTCATCCACACTGGGTGTTAACACTGTTAACTCTCTGTTGTTAACTCTCAGTGAATATCCAGTGAATATCCACTTATTGATTCTATTAGATATAAAATCACCAAGAGGGAAGTCTTTCTTTCTTTCTTTCTTTCTTTCTTTCTTTCTTTCTTTCTTTCTTTCTTTCTTTCTTTCTTTCTTTCTTTCTTTCATGTTTTTTGCCATCTTTTCTTCTGTCTCTCTGTATTTCGTTTTGTTTCATCTTTGTTGTTTTGTCTCATTAATTTTTTTTCTGTCCCATTTGGTCTTTTTTATTATATATTTCCCTCCTCTTTATTGTGTCTGTATTTTTATCATTTTGTCCTTATTTTCTTGTCTTTTTCTCTCTTGTTTTGCTGCTCTTTTTGCTGCTCAGTGTCGCTCAGTTTTGTCCATTTTACGCTTTGTCTTTCTTTTTATCTTTCTCTCATTCTGTTTTTTTGTCTTATTTTGTCTTTGTTTCTGTCTCTTTTTGTCTTTCCTTTCTCTCTGTTTTTGTATCCCATTTTTTTATTCTTTTTGTCTTTCTTGCTCTCTCTTTCTGTCCTCTTCAGAGAAACTTTTCTCTCTAAATCTCTTTCATTCCTTCTTATTTTCTCCCCTCCTAATTCCAGCTGTTCTCCTCCTTCTGGATGTCACAGCTTTTACTGATGATTTAGTGACAGAAAAAAAAAATCTCACACTCTTTTAGCGAACACTTCAGATTTCCCATTAATTTTAATCTGTCCCCAGAGAGTCATTAGTATGAGCCTTCAAGTGTGTAAGTACAGTGTGTGTGTTTCTCATCTTTTGCACATGACCATACATTCACATGGTGGTCATTTAGCTGACACTTTAATCCACAGTGACTCACATTGACGGAGTAGATGGAAAAGTCATCCTCGCCAGTGTCTTGTTCAAGGACACTTGGACAGGCGGCTGATGGAAACTGACAGAAACACATGGCCGTGATGGAGTATTCGTTTGTTTTTGTGTTCAGGACGTCCAGCGAGAGCGCAGGATGCCAACAATTAGCCTCTTTGAATTATCCTCTGGAAATACAAATGTGTTAAGTGTTGATGCGTCAGAGATTTATCACGAATGAATGTGTCACATTTACATCTCGAGCTTTATCATCTCTGTCTGTGTGTGTGTTAAAATACAGACAGCAGCAAGGAACTTGTGTCGAAGAATATGACAAAACGCAACAAAAACAAAGCCCCAAGTGGCTTTGCATGCAAACATAGTATGGCCAACAGTTTGTGGACATCTCTGTTTGAGGCTGATATTGGAGGTCCATAAAGAAATGGTTTTTCCCAGTCTGCTGTGGAAGAGCTTGCACAGAGGCCTGACCATAACCCCATCCAGCATCTTTAAGATGAAGTGGAGCACCAACCGTGCACCACCCAACATCACTGGGACCATGCTCTTTTGGCAGAATGGGAGCAAATCCTTGTTGCCAGAGTCCAACATCTGGTGGAAAGCCAGAAGAGTGGAGGCTGTAATAGATGCAGGTTTTAATGCAGGTGGAGATCCAGCAATCACGTATGGGTGTAATGCTGACATGTCCACACACTTTTTGGCCATTTTAAACTGAGATTTAGTTCTAGAAAACACATGGATGTTGAGGGTGTCCGCATACTTTTGCCCACATTGTTTTCAAATATTTCTTTGGCTTTGTGAAACTTTGCCTTTGCTGCAGCAGGGCATTCATTTCTCTGTGTGTGTGTGTGTGTGTGTGTGTGTGTGTGTGTGTGTGTGTGTGTGTGTGTGTGTGTGTGTGTGTGTGTGTGTGTGTGTGCTTGTGTTTTAACAGCTGTGCCAGCAGCCCCAGTGAATGTATCCGTGACCCAGCTGAGGGCGCATTCGGCCATGGTGACCTGGAACGTCCCTCAGGGAGACACTGTCATCGGATACGCCATCTCACAGCAGGTACAGTGAAGAGCCTCGTGTCATTACCCAATGTGTGTGTGTGTGTGTGTGTGTGTGTGTGTGTGTGTGTGTGTGTGTGTGTGTGTGTGTGTGTGTGACTATTTACCACAAGCACGGCAACTGAGCTCAAAGATGGATTTTTCTTAATTGGCTTAATCCTCAAAGCCTGAAAAATGATTTGTCAGACTTCTCGTTAAACTCAGTCAATCCGTCTCTCATCACACTCACCCGGATCTACCCTCTGTGCGCTCTCACTTGGTTGAAGGCCAATTAATTTTGCAGGGATACAAATTGAAGGGATATAAATTATGCCTCAAATGCCCAGAAAACATGGATTTCTGCCATGCTCAGTGCAAGAAAACAGCTTTTCCAAAGTTGAATAATGCATTTTTTGTGATCGTCTTTATCTCCTGGGGAGTGGATTCTTTTCTTTGTTCCCCCTTCCTGCCGCCCACCGGGGTTTTTAAAGTGCAGTGTCATTCACGAGGCCAGTCAGTCAGCATTCTGCCTGAAGACCCTGGCAAAGTTCGGAAACGTCAGGAGAATTCGCTCATAAACGTCGGACTTGTTGAAAGGCTTGTTAACGTTGAGGCTGACGTTGGGGCTTTAAGAGGTAATAATAAAAAAACAAATCTCCTGATTACAAAAGTTTCCAGCCAGAAGAAAAACGGGAACTTTTATGTGCAAACAGCCAGAAAAAGCAGATGGATAATGGTCACTGAAATGATGAGAAATTAAGTCTCAGCTGTTTAACATTGAGAGTTATTTGCTTATCAGATAAAATTCTGTTCTTCACCTATTAGATCCATTAGCTATTGTGTTTATATTTTGCCACCCAAATATAATTTCATTTTTTTCCCCTTAATTTGTTGCATAGCTAATGAATAATCCTTCCCATAAAGGCAACAACAGAAGCGCCACACGGGGTACAAGCGCACCTGTTTGCCAATCAAGCGACATTTCATGTTGCTCGCGCCGGTCTCGCGTCTCCTGAAACCCAGGCTGCTCGCTCAGCTTGCTTCATTCCAATCAGTTTTTACCACCCACAGTTTGGCAAAAAGGAGAATCAGACATTAGCTGAGCTCTGAGTGGGAGTCGTCTCCATTAGTGGAAATTATTTGGCCGGGACTCGTCTCACAGGAGAAACATCCTCCACGGTGGCGGGGATGCCAAGCAACTCTTCTTTTTCTTTTTTCTTTTTTTAAGTCTCCTCACGTCTGACTCAGAATCCATCAGCCGAGTGGCATTTTTCAAGAAAACAGAGGATGGGGATGTAAAACATCTCCTGCCATAACCTCTGAAAGCACTTATGTAAAAACCTCGCTCAAATATTAATAGGCGAGGTGATGGGATCAGGTAGACACAGGAGCTCTCCATGCAGGAGGTTTTATCTCCTGAGCTTTTTTTCTGCTGTTAGTCATCAAAAGGTGCTCAGAAAAAGGTTGCAAATTTACTAAAAAGGCAAAAGAAATCTTCAGAAATGCAGCTATAAGCAAGGTGCTGGACTCAACAATGATCCCGTGTCAGGCTTTAAGGCTCGATTTGGGTGCTGCTTCGGGAGATTATTTCCTGTGTGCGCTCTTTCAGTAACAAGCTGAGCCTTCTGTTTGTGAAGGAGAAGCAGGACGAGTGAATGCTCAGACAAAGAATTGCTTCACTCATCTGAAGTTATTCCAAATCCCAGAGCTCCTGCAGCTGAGATCCGCGCATTATGCAACAGCGCTTTCAAACACACACACACACACAGAGTAACCCAATTTGAGATTGTGCATCAGACATCCCAATAATCCTCGTTCTGATTCAGAAATCTGCAGCGATCATATGCACGAGGCTAATTGATGGTGTGTGTGCGTGTGGGTGGACGTCAATCAAATAAATCCACGCTGCGCCTGCAGATAGCGTCTGTTTTAAACTGTAGGCGTGTTCTGTCGTTCCTTAACCTGCAACAAGAGGAAAACTGTCAGCCTGTGACAAAAAGAAGAGATGTGTTTATCTGCTGCACTTCACTGCCAGAATGCATTAGGCTGCCGACGTCTTTCTTTCCCTAAAAATAGCCGCGGAGCCAAACTTTGTCCTCACCTGGAAGCTTCAGGGTCAGTCCTCACAGGATGTACCTTTTTACTGAGGTTACGACCTTTTTTCCTTTTTTTTTTTTTAAAAAGCCTCTGCGGCATCAGCTCGTCCCGCCGAGCAAGAGGCTAAATATTTGCTGCAGTGGTCCGAAAATGATTCCATTTTCAGCTTCCTATAGTGGAGCACTGTGCATCGCAGACATTGCATCAAATATAATTGGCATCATTTCCACAGGGGAATGAAATGTTGCCTCCAATTATGACCAGGCGTCTGCTTTCTTGTCTTTTTTTTGCCCTGAGTTTTGCCTCATAGGGAATATACAGGCTATATAACCTCGAGGTTGAGGTTGCAGGACTGCAGGGATGAAAAGAACTGTCCTTTTCTATTATAGATTTAGAACAGTAACACAACAATTTATGCACAGATAAACAGAAGACACTAAGTGCCTTATTTTTGCCTGAATGAGGCGTATGTGCTGTATCTCGCACCTTTCTTGACCTATAATTAATGCCAGTTGCTTCAGCAGCATTTCTTAATTTTTGCAAAATTCCAGCTGAGTCACTTGTATCGATTTACATCCCTTTTAACCGCGGGGAGATATTGTATATGATGGTCTTTCCGTGCAGTAAAACCTTCTTCGGGGCTTGCCAGAGGGGCAGGAGAGGCGACTTCAGCTCTGCTGATCTCTGGTGATTCAGACATCTGGAGAGCCGCGAGCGTCCCACCAGCCGTCTATTTATTGACTCTTCCTCTGCTTTTAGTACTTAACAGCCACATTTCCTTTATGGGAAACTTGTGTCTCATTCTAAATTAGACTTTAACGCCCACACTGGCTGGATCGGAGACTTTTATCCAGCGGACGAAGCTGTTTGCAGAGATAAATGGCGTGCCTGGCCCTTGTGAACCCATTTCACTGTCAAGAAAGTGTCTCATCTGTGGTTGCTTTTTAGGAATTTGTCTGTTTTTAGTTGGAAGGAAAGCCCAGATAATACCCGTAAAGTAATATTTGTGCATGGATTGTGTGTTAAAGGGCCCCTCTGCCTGTACATGTGTTTCTTCCAAACAATGATTAGTGGTGTTACCTTGCCTGCAGGCCTCATTTCCCCCAGCGGGACAGTCGGCGTTGAAGCTGAATTTATATGAGGTGAAGCTGTTGCAGCAGGGGTTTTATTTGCATTCATAACCTCTGTCTTGAAATTATGAAATAAAGAGGAATCAATTCAGCTATTTAATCACAGCGCCTGCCGACGTGCCCCAGAGCAAGATGTTACGCTCCGGCTTCCTCTTCCAGGTTGATGAACGGTCTGCAGAGCCAAATAGTGACAATGATTGACTTTAAACTCCTTCTGTTTGCTCATATTCGCTGCTCTGTGTGTCTGCAGAGGCAGGACGGCCTGATGCAGCGCTCCATCCGGGAGGTGAACACGTCCAGCCGCTGGTGTGTGCTGTGGGACCTGGACGAGGACACGCACTACAGCGTCCAGGTGAGGACAAGACGGACAGCAGTCGTACTCTGGCACACACACACGCAGACAGGATTACTCCACTGCTGCGTCTCATAATGAAAGACGACTGAGCTGGGATCATGTTTAACTTAAAGAAATAAGGTGAATCAGTGTCAGGCAGGGGTCCTTTTGTCCAAGCTAGGACAGTCTATTGGAGACACACAGAGGCTTTATTAATGGTCGTACACTAAAGCCATAAAGCATGAGGAGGTGATTTATGAACCTCTAATAAAGCCATTAGAGACAACATAAAACCCTTTTATAATCTCAGATTTCTCTCTGTTTGCAGCTACGGGGAATTACGGTTTTAATTAAGTCATGATTTAAAGGTGGTTCTCCGTCCTCGGGCTTCCCTGCCACTTAATAAATAAAGACGGGCCAGGCGAGGCCGCTGAGCAAAGACTTTTACTAATTACTCACATTAGTGGCTTTTTTTCAACCACAAAGCGGGTTTTCCTCAGCAGCTTGTTGCCTCATGACCGCTAAGTAAACATCATCCACTGAGGAAGACATTGAAAGCTCAGAGAGAAGGCAGCAAGACGGCTTGAGTTGACAATTTAGCATCAAATTTCACCCGAGAAAATGCAAATGAGGGACTCCACAGATGTCTCTGGTGCAGCTTGAATGGAGAAACTCTTATTCTTATTAACTTCTCCTCGGCGTATAATTAATATAAACTGGTCGCGCTTTCTTAATGGCGGAGCTATTAGTTATTGCAGCTCGAGCTGCAGCGACTCTCTGAAGGGGGAGTATCTAATGTAACTCCATTATCATGACTCTATTAAACTTTTTATAATCCATTCTCGTTTAATAGACTGACACAGATCGTCCTTCAGCTGGAGGACTCTGTTAAATGTGCTCGTCAGCAGGCGGGTGTCCTGCAGGAGTGTCATTGAGCAAAGCGCTGAAGCCTCGCCAGCACCGGGGGCACCGGAATTTTAACCTCCGACCTTCCTGTGGCGAGGAGTAAGAGTTCGGTGAAGACATTTTATCCTGATTCAGAGTGAATGGATGAGAGCTTTGCAGAACTTGCAACTTTCCAATCAGAGAGGTTTTTCTTTCTTGAAACAGAAACTTTTGGATATTTTTAGATGAGTTCAAGGACTTATTTTGTAATGTAGCGTCGTCATCGAGCCCACTCCTGCCTTGGTTTCCGAGAATGACTGCACAGAAAACTCGTTGAATTCAACCTTTGTGTTCGACACGTAGGCGCAGACCACAGTGTCTGAAACCTCTTGTGCATCTAATTGCATCTCTGTGATGAATTTCTCTCCCTCTATGACTGTTGAGCTTCTGTAGCTGCTGGAAATGTCTCAGCATTCAGTCTAAATGAGAAGCACAACAAGCAAACTTGTTCACTTCTTGCAAGTCGCCTCATTTTTGGGAGGATTTTAACTTTCCTCGGTCGTCCCAAAGACGCCCCTAAATGAGTCTTTAGCTCGTCTGTGTTCCCTCTTTTATCTTCAGTCTGCTTCTCCACTTACAGTACTGTCTGTCCTCCAATGGTCATTCAGGATCCCAGCCAAAAACCAAAGCACCATTTGCTCGCTAAATATACCCTCGCGAGCCAGTTTCTTGTCATCGTTACATAATGTCATCCTCCGTTAATGTCAGCTGGGAACGTACCCGGTGTAAAGAACGGTGTGTCTGAATGGCTCCATCTGAGCTTCAGTGTTTCCTCGTCGTGCTTTCACCTCAAGAACCCGTCTTCTTTTTGCACTCCTCTGTGGGGGGGGCTTTAGGTGCAGTCTGTCGGCACACACGGGGACAGCCAGCCCAGCCGTGCCGTCCACTTCAGGACTCTGGAGAGGAGCGATCACTATCCAGCCGGAGTCCTGGACCACCGTAAATAAACACAATCATACACACAAAAAGTGCAAATGTTATGAACCGTACGTGCATTTATATATTTTCCCGTCCTTGTTAGCAAAGTCTGACATGCTGAATCCGTGTCTTTCCTCAGATGAACCAGCGATGGAGGGTCTGGGCATGACTCCTCACTTACAGACAGGGGAGCTGCTCATTATCACCACTGTGCTGCTGCTGTGGGCAGGTCAGCCTGGATGTGTGTTTGTATGCATGCGTGGGCGTGTGTCAGCTGGAGATAAGCTTGTAGCTGAATGTGGGCGTGATGGCACCCGCGTGCAAACATTCACGTGGCTGACGTTGTTTCTGCTCTCTCCCGCTCTCCACCCAAGCCGTCATCGCCCTCTTCTGCCGACAGTATGACATCATCAAAGACAACGACTCCAACAGCACCAAAGAGAAAGCCAAGAGGCCGCTGGTCCGAGCCACTTCCTCCTACTACAACGCTTCAGCCGGCAGCTCCCCCATCTACCACAACGGCGCCATCCGCAGCAGCAGGGTGACTATTTCCTCTGAACGCCATTAAGAAAGCTGCATCTTTTCAAACTTACTCCACGACTTTTAATTGAGTTGCGGCGCTTCTCTGTAATGCATGATCATTCTTGGCTGCCGGGAGTATTTTGTTTCTTCTGAAGAGTCTTTGTAGTTGCATCAGAGATCTCCTAGCAACCAGAGCTGCTGCCATCATGGCTAAATATAAAACAACCAGGCTGGAATCAGAGAGGGCTAGCTGCAGATGCCTGTTGGGCTGCTGCTGCTGCTGCTGCTGCTGCTGCTGCTGCTCCTCTTCGATTCAGTGGCAGGTGGATTCGGACTGTGAAGACTTTGTGTGTAAGCAGAATATCATCTCAGCCAGATAGCTGAGGAGCAGCCAGGCCAACATTATGTAAACACCAAAGCAGTCAGATGCATCAACCGTGAGGACTTGAAAATTCTCATTCGCTCAACACTTCTTAAAATCAACGAGTGCATGAGCAGATTGTCTTTTCTCATCCTGAAATTTGGGGCAGCCGTGATTGCAAAGTCTGACAGCAGCAGGAAGGACGGAACGCAGTGTCCCTCCTTCACACACTTGAAACTGCAGCTGTGAAGGAGCTGTGTTCTCCATCAGGGACGGTAGCTTAGCCGTCATCCTCCTGTCTCCCACCGCCTCCACCGGATGGCATCATGTTCCATAGCGGCTTGTTCCATCTGAGTTCATGTTTTCTGCATCATCACATTTCTCCCAAATTCAGCCATATTTGGCATCTTCTCTTGAATGTCACATAAAGTGCGGTTGTTTTCAATGTAGTTTGGCTGCACGGCATGAGATTGTAACAATTTAAGAGGTTAAATATGATCTGATTTAAAGGCAGAGATAAGTAGAAATTTTGTCTCCGGTTGCCTAGATAATGAGAAATGCCTCATCATCATCCCCACAGGGAGGATTATTTCCAAAAAGTCGGACTTCTTTAAGCAAAAACACAAAGAACACAAACGCAGCAAAATGAGAAATTCATCGGGGCCTGACCTGAGCCCGTTGGGAGCCGTTAGATTGTGCAGTAAACGTCAAGCTGTCATGCACCCGTGCACAGGTGATTGATTAGGACATAAATCTTTAACGTACACCTCATGTGAAGTGCATGAATTCACGTGGCAGTGCATGTGAACATGTCCCACACGCTGCCTTCCTGTGTGACTCATGTTCGTATAAGTGACCCTCTCCGTTCATGACTCATGTGTTTGTGAATACAGCTCACTGTTCCCTTCTCCCTCCTCTAGCTCCACCGAGCCTCTTCCTCCATCAGCATCATTAGAGTCTGAGCTTGGGTGTCGCTTTTTGGGAACTCGCAGCGCAGGACGGGGTGGAGTCGGCGGTGTGCTGGACAGCATTTGCTTGAGGAACTTCTTCGGGATGATCATGACAAATGGAGAATTTATAGACCCGACTTAGAGTCTAATTTATTGTAAAATATGGGGAAGGTAAGGAGCACTCCATGCAAATTAAACTGACACTGGAGGAAATGGATGACTACTGCCCTCTAGTGGCAGAAGGCTGCAGCATTAAAACACTCAGCTTATCTCAGCGTGGAGGAGTTTAGCCTCTTCTGAACTGCTTCCTGTTGCACAGAACGATTCTCTTCTTCTCCCCAATGTCAGAGACTAATTGTGAATATTTGCCAGCATGCCCAGTCCAATCCATCAATCATTTCAAAGGGTGGACACCTGTTCCCGGAACATACGAATGTGAGAGTGGGACCTCTGTGTGTGCACATATGTTTACATTCCTTCTATTTATATGTTTAACTTCACTTCATCTGTGTTTTTCAGACCATTATCAATAAATATATGTATAGTACTAACATCAAGTGGAGTATGTACATAGGTCAAACTGAAAGTATTAGTAATTTAACCGTAATTCTGTAATTCAAACAATGTAAACTTTCATAGTCAGTTTAATTAAATGAACTCATAATTCTGCCAATAAGTTGATGTAATCAGATATGTTGGCTCACTTTATAATGTTATTATAAAAGTCTTAAAATGATGCCAAAACGCCCAGATGACCGTCCTCTTAACTCGTCAGATTCTTCAGAGCGCAGCAGCTGCTGATCAAACCTGCTCAGAGAAAATCGGAGAACCTGAACAGAAGGATATCCAAAGACTGCAACGATCAATACTTCCTGACTGAGGCATGAGTCCGCCCCCTCACACCAGTCTTGTCTTTGCAGGTCAAAGTTCAGTCAAGTTGGAAATGCATCTCGCCCCCATTCTGCTACAACTGATGCTGAACAGATCTCAGCCACCAGCAGGGGCGGATCTACCGGGGTGGCATAGGGTGGCAAATGCCACCCTAAAACAAACCCTTGCCACCCCTGCTGCCACCCCAGTCGGCGGCAATGAATTGATAGAAAAGTCACAGCAAATTTAACGTTTACGAACGCGAAGTTCCGATGTCCGACGACAGTGCATGCAGCACGAGAAAACGCGAGAGCGGCATGAGACTCCTTTGATTGGAGGGGCGCGAAGCAAGAGAGCCAGGAGTCAAGGACGAAGACACCAGGAAAGAGGTAAAAACTGATTATCTATCAAATAATGAAAGAATAAGGAAAGACCAATACGAGTACACTTGTGATTGTGGTTTTGAGATGACAAAAATTCAATTTAAGAACGAGTCCATTTTTTTGTCTGAAAGTTAAATTCGACCTCATGTTGTGTCATTCATGTTTAACCAATGTAGTTTTCACGCATAATTCAAGCATAACTCTCTTTTGACCCGCTTATCTTTGACTGCAGCGGTGCCTCAGACCTTGCGATGTATGTTTTCAAACAACAACAATAAAAAAAATATATATATATATTCATTATTCATCACCGCCTCCCGCTGTGTCCGTTCACGGCGGGCGGCTCGGTCCGTTCATGCCCGGTGTATGGAGCAGCTCCGCTCTAGTGGGGGAGAAGTTGCTGTTATAGCTGATGATTTTTTATTTTTATTTTTTGATTAGTGACAGCCCTACTAACTATACATAGCCTATAACGTTAATGTTAGCTTGGACTGACATTTTGATTCATTGATTCAGTGTCTGTAAAGGGAAATCTAGTAAATTTACTATTTAGCTGTTATAAGCATGACAATGTCACATGCTCTCTGGGATCACCATCTCATTTGAACACTGCTGCTCTGAGATGAATATCTCAACATCTGGTGACTGTCTTTTGTATTGTTTTTCTCATTCATTTCTAGCATACACTGCATGGATTGGTGATTAATCCATGCAATGTATGCTGTCTTTAATTTCTTTTGTATTTAAATTTGTATTGTCTGTAAATTTTGGTATGTTTAAAATGTGACACTAGTGTAAATACTGCTGAACATGAAGCAGTGTTGTTGCTGTTGCTTTTTTTAATATATATCCTATCTCTTATACATTGTGTCAGAGAAGTGCCATGACCAATTTATTTCCATTGTGTATGTATGCTGACCTTAGTACAGTCCATTGATCATGGGTAAGATTTTCTTAAGATTTTTTTTTCTTGTAATGCTGCTTACATTCTGCAAGCAGGAATACTTCAGTGTAAATTATCAATTACAAACTATGATAACTTAAATATATTTACATCGAAATAGGTCGCCACCATAATCTTTGATATTTTTTGCAAAAAATATAGAAAGAAATAAGCAGCTGCAGCCCTTGAAGTCAGTTAATTGCTGTCATCCTTCTGGCTTGCAGAAGTTTTGCTATGACCCTGGTGGTGGACACCGCACAGACAAAGAGCCGTTTTGGACCCTTTTTCATAGCAACCAAGCACCCGAAGGACAAAGGATTCCTTCAACATCGAACATTTCTTTTCTTCAGGGGCCCTGCACACACTCACAGGTGTTTTCATTTGTGTGGTTGATTGGACACCTGCTGCACCTGAGAGGGAGTCCAATCAGCCAAAATCATTTGTGTGTGCATGTGATGTGTGATCTAAAACCAAAGTGAATGCAGGTGAAAGAAAACATAAAAACATTCACATTTAAATGTATTTAATAAAAAAAAGTTTACAATCAAGTTTTCTGAGGTTTGCTTTTATAATCCAACATCATTATTCTCTATTTGTGTCATCTGCCATGTCGTTGGAATGAGGTGCCCTGGCTTCAGGCTTACAGCGTCATGTCTGCATCCTCCAAGGAGGCCTCGCTCATCTCCTCAGACAGCTCCTCATCCTCATCGTCTTCGTCCTCCCCCTCCGCTGCTCTCTTCATGCCCCTCTGCTTGGACAGGGCCACCGCGTAGCGAATGTTATACATGTTAAAGTCACACCTGTGGAAAGAAAACACATACTTAAAATGACTTAGCTTGAAACTGGGTGTCAGGTTTCACTGAGGCCAAATGTTGACACTTACAGTTTGGACAGACTGTCAAAGTGTCTCTGGATGCTCTTCTGCAGCGCCTGGAGCGTGGGCAGTATGGCTCCTGACCTGCACACCACGTAAAGACAATCAGCTCCACTCGCTCGCAATTGCATTGAGACAGTCGTGCTTTAAGGGACTGGGGGCAGACCTGTTCTTGAGCTTCTGTCCATGCAGCATGAGCAGGCTCTGGGCCCAGGTCATGTAGAACTGCAGGTGACCGGACTTCTCCAAACACGCCGCCACAAAGCCCAGAAGCTTCTCAACATAGATGTCAGGAAGAGAGTCACAAATGACCGGGACTGGAACAACAAGCACAATCCGGATCAGTCAGGAAGCTCATCGCAGCTCGTCATTTTCAATGTGTTGTGAGGAGATTAATTCACTCACTCTGCTCGTGCGGCACCGCTTCCAGCACTTCCTGCTTGAGGGCTTTTTCGTTGAGTCTGAACGCCAAGACGATGGCCGATGCCCACTCCTGCAGCCGCAGCTGCTTCCGGATGCTGGCTGGCGTCACATCCAGGTCGAGGTCGTAGGGGTCAAAGACCAGAGAGCCATCGAGGGAGTAGACCAGCAGGCCCTCGGTGGTGGTGGCTGACCAGCTACGACCTGAGAAAAGATGGAAACACTTTATGACACCAGTTTCTCCATTGCAAACATTTTGGAGCATTTTTTGCAAGATTTAAATGCTCATATTTTCAAAGCTGTTGTCTGATCTAATTTTCATCTCCTTTGTCAGACTTTAGTGCTACTCACAACACGTGATGACTTCTCGCAGGGAGGAATCACTACATTATCACCGCCACTTGTAATTCCATCACCTACCAGTAGGGGAAAACCGCAGTGAGCTCACTCTGATCTCTGGCTTGAAGTGTCGAGAACTCATATCACCTGTGAAGATATCCAGACAAAAAAAGGTTCGCTGGGCAAAAACATGAGGAAGTAATGGAAAACAACGTCAGTTGACCTTTTTCTTGAAAATATATCAATTTATTGAGAAAACTAATGCTGTTAAATTTCCCCAACAACCAAACGCAGATAAATCATTCCTGTCTGGTGGCAAAGATAAAATCTCAGAAATCTTGAAGGAAAAGGTCACAAGCCTCAATTCGGAGAAATAAGGTATTCATATGCATAATAATATGCAGTGTAAAGGCTGAAGTGAGCGTCAGACCTCTCCTGACTCCGGGGAGGCTGATGTTGACCCCGTCTCCGTCTCCAGCGCCCTCGTCCACCAGAGCCAGGCTGCCGAACTCGGTCATCTTCCGTCGGTCCAGGAACTCCTGAGTGTCACCGTAGGACCACAGCATGAATCAGACAACAGGCCCCCAACTGACACACACCCATTTTCCAAAAGTGACGGTGCTGATTGGTGAAATTCAAGTCAGCGTGTTTGTAATATCAAACACTGGTCTGAATCTCACACTGACCACCACTGTTTTACCATATTTCACTCTGCATGCACTGAGCTGAAGGTGCGGCCGTACCTCCATGGCATCAAAGGACAGGTTGCAGGAGATCTCAAACTTCTTCATGAGCATCTGCTCCTTGACGTTGTAGATGCAGACAAACTTGGACTGGCCTCCTGCCAAGATCGACTCCCCGTCCGCAGAGTAACACAGCGACGTGAACGACCTGGATGTTTAAAAAGGCATCAATCATTGCTCACAAAGAGTCACCGAATCAAACTCTTCTTCTATGGTTTGGACCACAGGGTACAGGATCACTGCTTTCACTCACTTGCCCTTTGCGGACTGCTTGGCTGTGATTTTATCGGTCTCTTTCCGGCCCATCTCTAGGTCATGGCGCCCAGACACGGAGCTGGTTTGTGTGGCCGTGTGAGGGTTCCAGAAGGAGATCTCACTGTTCAGAGTGGCCACAGCCAACTCCTGACCATCAGGGCGATAAGTCACTGACAGACCTGAGGACAAAAAATACAAGCACAGTGAGGGTGCTCACTGCTGGCATCCCCTGGTGCAAGTATCAAAAAGTAATAATCATTAGTGAGGGATTGGTACTTACCATCGGAGGTGAGGGGGAGGGTTTCTTTGACCTGCCAGCTGTCCATCATGTCCCACAGCCGGACAGTGCGATCCCATGAGACGCTGGCCAGGATGGACTGAACTGGACTGAAACACAGGCAGCTGACTGGACCCTCATGGCCTCCAAGGACCTGGTCAATGACAGGCAGACGTGGTAAATAAGAGCATATTCTTTTCTATGACATGTCACTGGAAAACCTCTGAAAACTGAGAGCTGAGGTCATCCTTCGTGCCTACCTCCAGCAGTCTGCCTGTCTGCATGGACCACAGAAAGATCTCAAAGGAATCCTGGGCTCCTGCGCTCACCAGCTCTCCACTGACATCTACTGCGAGGGAGGAGAACTGCGCAGGCCGAGGCGACGTGAACGTCCTGAAGTTTCTGTACCTGTGATGAATTAAATAACGCATGATCACACAGCTGTTGGCTCCTACAGCACGCACTCAAACGCATTTGTATTCCCTGTGCCGCCGCTCAGCCCCCATCCCTTCACTGTAAGTCACCTGTGCAGGTCGAATGCTCTGACGGTCCCGTCCAGAGAAGCGCTGACGATGACGAAACCACTGGAGGTGAAGGTGACGTTGGTGACGCTGCTGGTGTGCTCCGTGAAGGTGACGAAGCACAGGCCGCTGTTGGTGTTCCACACTTTGACCTGCGGAAATGAGTCCACAGTCTGACCTCTGACACCTTCAGGTTGCAGCATTCAAGACTGACTTACTGTTTTCTGAACCGAAACAGCTAACATTAGCATGGTACTCTATGCATGTTGTATATGTTGCTAAAATACTGACTTATAAGTATTGAATAATGTCCGCTATCTAACTTGATAATGATGTAAAACAAAGCGTGGAGCACCCACTTTGCCATCATCGCCTCCTGTCACGATGTACTGTCCGTCTGGCGAGTACGCCAGCGAGGCCATGTTGTTGAAGTGTCCCTGCTGCTTGAAGACGTACGACTCGCTCTGCCACTCCCACACCAGCAGCTGACCCATCCCTGAAACAACACAAACATTAGGGGTTGTCTGCTGCTCACAGAGTCAAAAACACAAAAGAAAGCACAGCTTGTTACCTGAGCAGCCGAAGCCGATCCAGTCTCCAGAGCTGTTTAGCGCCACCGAGGTGATTCTCTGGTCGGAAATGCTGGAAGGAAAAGCATTCAAATAGCATCATTCATATGGGAAAACAATGCTTTTTATAATCTACCCTCTCACAGACAAAAAGGCAACTCTCTCACCTTAGGGAGTGAATGAGGTTAAACTCCGGGAGTTCGTGCAGGTGGAAGATTCCCGAGGCGAAACCCGTCACCAGGATGTGAGTCGCCTTGTGGTAGGCGGCGGCTGTCAGGTTGTTAAAATCCCCCTCTTTGTTGAAGAAGTGTCTGCAAGTGCCGAGGGAATAAACAAGGTTGAGCTGCGTGAAGTGCTTCCAGCCTTTCTTTAACTTCTAAAGCCAAGAGGCATCTCCAGAAAACGCTGATGTCTTTATCATCAGCTGAAAATTTGCCACTTGTGAGGCCTTTCGACTCATCATCTGCTGCTTATCTTCACTCCGCACCTTGCTCGTTTTTAGCACTTTCTGGAGGTTTAACTGAACGGGAAAAATTACGACGAGACATTGGCTCAAAGCCGCGGCACATGCTGGTTTTCATTACAAATACTGATACTGCTATTGGAGTTTTAGAGCAGCCAAGGGACAAATAAACCTGCACTTTGTGTAGCCAAAAGCCTAATGGAGAGCGGGATGATTGCCAGTCCAAGTGTCAAACTATGAGCAGTACGGTGATTTTTGGAAGGACTTCTGGCAGCAAAAAACGACTGTGACTGAGAGATTGGCGTGAGAAACAGTTGTGTGGCATTTTGGTTTAGCCAGAGGAGCTTTAGAAAAAACTAAACACGATAAATTATTTCACATTAACTGACTGAAAGAGAGAAAAGTGTCGTACTTGCTCCTCTGCTTGTATCGAACGTTTTTGGTCTTCTCCTCTTTGGGAGCTTCAGCTTTCCCTCTGATGACCTCTCCCTCCGTCCTGTCCTCCTCATCCTCCTCCTCCTCCTCGTCCCCCTGCCTCGGGGTCTTGGGTTTCTCCCGGGTCTTCTTCAAGACCAGGCCGTCCAGCTCGGTGTCGCTCTCCCAGACGCATAGTGTCCCGTCCTGGCTCACCGTGTACAACTGCCCACACAGGAACCACACACTCATCAGGGATAGATTTTAAAGTTCGGTTTCATTTTAGTTAAAAAAAAAACTTAAAATAGAGCGCAGCAAAAACAAACTCACATCCAGGCTGTCCTGCTCAAAGAAACAGCCCACGATGACGTCCTTGTGTCCACCCAGAGAGTAGTAGATGAGGTTGGCCCAGCGCTCCGCACCAAACACCCACGTTGACATGTCTTTGCTGCCCACCACAAAACACCTGAAGGAAAATGTCACAACCATGATTGATTTTGAAGTTTGCGGGTCCTTCAGCAGCGTAACATAACTTTATCGTAGCGGAAGACAATTAGAGCCCATTTCAAAATGATGACATTTTATGATGAAATGCTGTTTGGTGTCACAGACATCAGCCGAACTTGAGTATGAATGTATGAATGAACAGAAGGCCTTAAATGTGCTGCACGATTTTTTACATTTACCCATGTGTAACATGTTAGATTGAACAATTTCTGAATGAAGTTTGGTACAACATTCTCTCCTGTGGAGTAGTCGTAGATCGATGCTAACTGATGTTTACTCACTTGGAGTCGTCTGTCCAGTCGATGCAGGTGGTTTCATCGTAGGGACCGTAGTAGCTCTTGTCCAACACGAAGGCATTAAACTCCCGCTGCTTTCCAGGAGCGTGGTACATCAGAGCTACGTTCTCCTTTGTGACAACAAACTTCCTGCAAGGAAACACACACCAGTGCTCAGCATCACTTTGCAGTTCAGTAAGGATGTCTTAACTAACATATAGTCTTTCATAGTAAAAATGTGGGAAGAAACTGTTTTAAAGACTTAGTGTTTATCATTTTTCAAGTGAAAATAGCAGTCATTTGCTGGATCTGGCTGCTCAAATGTGAGGATTTGCTGCTTTTCTTTGTCATATATAACATTAAATTGAACATCTTTGGAGTTCTGGACTGATGGATGGACAAAATAAGTTATCATTTCATTAAGAAATTCATTAGGCAGCCGTACCTGCCATCAGGTGAGAAGCGGATGCTGTTGACAGGTTTGTGAAAGTGGAAATGATGAAGGACGGCTCGGGTGATGAGGCTGACCAACAGCGCCGCGCCGTCTGTGTGACAAAAAAACAGGAGCATTTGGATTTGCAACAGCACGCTAACTCCTGCTGAAGTCCTTATAATCACACCTTATGATATCACGTTTTATTCGTATCAGTGGAACATCTTACCTTCATCCACCACAATCGCTAAGTTCCCATCAGGGGACAGACCCACACATGTTATGTTTTTTGTGGCGGAGACGGGTAATGTCTCAGATGTGTTGCTAGAGGACCGAGAAGAAAGAAAAAAGTTTTGCTTTGTCTTTTATGATTAACACTTCCCCAACATTTCATGCATTTAATCATGACTTACTTTTTCAGGTCGAAGACAGAGATTCTGTTTCCAACCGGGCTAACCACAGCGTTTCCATCTTTAGAGAAGTTCAAATTTCCCTGACGATAGACGGCTCCGAGCAGATTGGAAAACTACACAATGGAGATTACAATAGTTTTCTTTTCCAGCACTCATTAGATTGCGGCTGGGGAGAGAACCTCATCCCGAACTCCATTCAAAAATATGGGAATTAGACAGTGTTTTGCTTACAAGCCGGTGTGCATAAATATAATAATTCCAACCAGTACACAGTAACATCTTGTTAAACTTCACATAAATGTCAGATCGCTGGTTCTTCAATTGCGTTACATACGTTTTAAAGTGCAAGCAGATCAGAGAGGAGCCCGAGTGAAAAAGTGCTTCAGGACTTTTAGCTTTAACAACATGTCATGATATATCAAACAAGTTTTGAATGAAGTCCGGTTTGTTCTCTCCCATACATTACATTCAGATCTACATTGCCAAGCAGCGCGACAGTACCAAGTTAGCTAGCAGTGTCTTACTTACCCGATAAGCGAACTTCATTTTACTAGATATCCCTTAAACACGCATTTATCTGCTTTCTAATTCTTTTTATATCTCTGTGGAAATGTGAATAAAGCACTAATTTTCCACATGCTTCCTACTCCACAGCGACCTCACACGTGTTTGCATTTTGTTGACACTTGACACATCCGGCTGGAGTCGAGTTCAACCCGAACCACTGCGCCCTCCAGCGGCAGGGAGGGTAAACGAGTGAAAACACTGCGCCCCCTAGCGCCACGGAGGGGAAATGAGTGAAAGTGAAAGCATGGTACGTCAATCTTTATTCAAGACCGAATCCATTTCGGTAAAAAATAAATAAATAAATAAAAAATAAAAAATACTAATAACAAACAAAGTGATTGGGAAAATGCAACTAACTGCATATCCAGCCAATATTGTATTCCCAGTACTATTATGGATTCAAGTGAGGGTGCTTTACATTTTATTTTGGCTCTTATGGTGTCACAAATATCAAATACACACAAACACAAATTTCTTATAGTATCTTGATAAAATAGGACTAGGTCCACCAGATTTCCACCAGCTAATTTCACATGCAGCCTCAAAAAAATAAAAAATAAAATAAATTAACAGAGAATATTCATGCTTCACAACAAAGGGAAGAGTGTCAGAACAAACTGAATTAATTTCTGTACCTGAGCGAGACTTGCTTGTCTCAAAAGATGCTTGTCTGTATCCAAATATCAACCTCGAACAAAAGTAATTTTGAAAGCAATTACAATAACATACAGCAACAATCTGTATACACAACTAAGAAGACAGAACAACAAGCTTCCATCAAAGTTAATGAGGAACCATTAGTTATCATGTCCTCATTCTCTATAGACTGTACATACACACACATTGGACACAGTGAAAACAAAAAAAACCCCACTCAAAATAAATGACACACTTGGAACAGGACAGGCCTTCAGACGATCCCTCTGCTCCATTTTCACTAATACCCCCGCTGAATAATTTAGCACCTGGCAGCTACAGTGCAGCACACGTGTAGAAGTGGGTCGGTGCCAAAGGTAAACTGATCGCGTGACACCACAAAGTGAGAGATAACACTAAGTTTATTTGTGCATCTGACTGGAACTGTTGGCGGAAGTAATGGCTGGAGGTGCTGCGGCTCTGTACAAAGTCCAGACCAATGTCCAGTTTCCATGACTTTTACATGAAAGACAGCTCACAGCTCCCTTTTTCACCTCAGCGTTTTGTGCCAGAGGTCAAAACAGGGCACCACGTGCAGCCGGACATATTTCTGCCCCCCGGTCGAGCACTCCAGACAGCCGTACACAGTTTCCCGCCGCTGGTTGCCCATGCCGCAGAGCGCACAGGGCCCCTTGGGGATGTTGTGTTTGAGGAGGTTGACCCGTGTGTGGGAGCTTTCTCTGAGGTAGGCAGTGGACACGTCCGTCATGCTGGCCGCCTTCTCATAATAGTCGGTAACCATGTCGTCCATGTAGGTGTCGGAGTGGGTGAGCTCCTCAAATGTTCTGCTTTCTGCACAGAAGTCGGATGAAGCCAGAAGGGGAAATTATAGCGAGATGAAAGGTGAGTTTCTGATCTAGCAGAGGTCATTATTACCGTACCTGCTCTGAAGGGGTTTCCGTAGACGATTCCAGACAGGAAGCGGCGCAGACGACCCATGGAGAACTGACCGATGAAACCACCGAGCTGCTCCCTGATCTGCTCCCGCTCAAAGCCCCCCTGAGACTCCGGGGCGACACAAATATCTGACACAGGAGGGAAACAGCTTTGTGTAAAGAAATTGTCAGGTGCCATTTCAGGTAGGAATGCAGGCGTACTTTGATCAGTCAATTAATTCTAGTTTGGGTTGTCAAAGGACAGTTTTGTTTGCATGTACTTCACTCAACATCCATCCATTGAAACAACATTACAACCACGAAGGGACTCGAACCCTCAATCTTCTGATCCGAAGTCAGACGCCTTATCCATTAGGCCACGTGGTCTCACAAACAAACAACAGAAGCATCTATTTTTCGGAAAAAAGGTCATGCATTATGCTCTGACACCTGGTTTAACCAGGCCACTCATAAAAAAGTGATAATTCAACCACTGACACACTTAAACTTGAAACTAACTTCAAAAATGTCTTTTCATTGCATTACATTTCAAACCCCTCCAGCCTGTGATTTGATTAGCTTATGCTAAAGGATGCTAACCAGCCGTCTTGACTTTACATCTGCAATGTTCAGTGGAAGAGAGCACACAGATTTTAGTTTCTGTGATGATTACTATTGGAAAATCAAAACACATTTAGGTGTTGTGGGACTTCTCAGCTTACAGCATTTTGCATCAATGGCAGCACATTCTTGTGGCTGATCCACTCATTGAACAATCTGCTGTCATAATACAAAACGACACCACCACTCTTGAGGAAGAAATGATCCTTTTCATGTTTCAAGGTGGAGGAATTGTTATAATATAATTCCTGCCATTGAAGTTAAGAATGTGCGACATGAAGAGCGCTGAGGAGCCTCAGGTGTTGACCACAACTGATGCAACCGTAGCTTTTTCATGTGGCACGCACCTCTCAAGCCTTCAATTTTCACAATAACCACACTGCTTATCCTTTAAGTGCCCCCGCTGGCTCTCGTCACACTCTTTGTTTGTAGTGGATTAAAGCGGGAGTCAGTAAAACTGGAAAGCAGAATTATTTCAGTGAAAGCTGCAGTTTGTAATTTCAGCACTGTCAGCTTCATTGAGCCATTTTTCTGCTCGCAGCAGAGTGAAATCTTAACTTTCTACACCCAAGGATGTGGCAAGAATCACTTGGTGTGGTGATCATAGGTGTGTGTGCTTTGTGGGGGAAGAAAGACGGGGAACAGTGCCGGTTCCTACCAAGGCGGCCGTCCAGTCGGACAAACAGCTCGCAGATGCTGAAGGCGATGGTGGTGTGAGCCGGGATGACGATGGCCTTGTCTCGACCTTTGGGATTTCTGCCGTCGTCGATCTGAAACTGCAGCGTAATAGAAAGCTGAGCAATAGATCAGACCAGTCAGCACCCACCATAAGATAGTGGTAAAGGCCCTGAGTGTATTTACTTGTCCGGGGATGTCATGTTTTCCTTTCATGGCCTTCTGCTTAAAAGCATGATTCTGATATAAAAGTATGTGAGTATTTTAAAGGACTTTTGGCATTTACATTTTCAAACAGTGGATTCATTTTGCACTTCCTGCTCCGTGTACTGCTGTCCTGAAAAGTGAGCCAGATTAACGCTGTGTTTGCGTGCATTCACCCTCATGGTCGTCCCTCTCATGCCGGCGTGAACGGTCAGAGAGCACTGACGTGTGGTGCGGATGCTCTCCACAACCACACAGAGGACGCTGCGTCCGCTCTCCTTGGACTGACGAACCAGGCAGTGATCCAGGTCCACTTTCCTGAAAGACCCCCAAAAAAAATGTTTGTTCATTTGCTGTCTTGCATTGTCTTCATGTTCCTGTGTGTGTGCCAGTGAAGAATAACACAATCATTTATTCATCCTGACAGGGAACCCTCATCTCATGTTCCCTCTGCCACAAGGAGGTCAGAGGTCAGGTGTCAACTTCCAACTGTCGTTGGGGGAAAAAAACATGATATTTAAAATGTCAAATTTGCATGGAGAAAAATCTATTTAAAGAAAGTCAATTGATTACAGCTGTTTTTTAAGATTTCTGCCCCCTTCTCTCTTTCAAAGAGATTAATAATTAATTAAAAATAGCTCATTTAACTTGGTTATTAATAAAACATTGCAGAGAGGGCGCATCATCTAATCTGTCTGCAGTGATACTATGATGATTATGTTGCTTTGGCAGGTGAAGGTCGTTGCACAGCTGTTGAGCACTCAGCAGTCGTCTTACCTGGAGTTGAGTTCTCGCAGTAAGGTGGGCACCTCCAGCTCGTGCTTGGTCACGATGCCGAAGGAGGCCTTGACGGCCACAGAGTCTGACCCGCTGATGTTGAACCCCACGTCGTTGATGAGGTGGTTTCCCAACCGGCCGTTCAGGGCTACGTCAGATTTGTCCTCGTAGTTCAGGAGCTGATAAGAAGACACTCCTGTGGCAGAAAGGAAGAGGTTGTGGTCAAGGCATGCGTAGAAAGATTCAGCGGTGACATTTAATGAAGTACATTTAGAGGAAAATATTGTAGTATAACACAAACACATTCATGCATCAGTGCTAACAATCCAAGAAGGTTGCATTTTCTTATGATACTTTAGGTACATTTTGCTAATAGTACTTGCATTGCAGGACTTTAACCTGCACTTCCACGTTTACCTAAATACCCCCTTCACCACTGGAAATATTTAGTCGTGTTAACACTTAAGCCACGAAGAAATGGTTTAATGCAGCTGCGAATCTCAAATTCACCTTGAATTTTAGGGAAATGTTGCTTAATGTAGACATGAAGAATATCTATGTCTCGGATTTAAATGTAATATCTTAGCCGTCTTAAATGTAGAGCTGATACAGATTATATGTAATATTGTTTTTCAAACCTGAAGCTACTGAAATGGTCCGAAATGGGAAAACTGCATTCAAACACATGAAGGACCTCCTGTGACTGTACCTGCTGTGATCTCTTTCTCTCCTACCATGATGTCTTTCAGCGAGAAAGGGGTGGATGCGTACTTGTTCTTCTTCCAGAAATGCCTCTTCCTCTTCCTCGTCACCAGGCTGAGGGGCTGGTAGCGGTCGGCCTCGCTCAGGCTCGGGACGGGGATCAGCCTCCCCGTGTCCCCGACCTGCTTCACAAAGTTCTTGGTGGCTGCTGCGAACATTTCAAGTGATGCATGAGGACAAACCTGCTTCAGAAACAACCTCCAAAGGAGACGAGGGTGTCACACACACACCCCGCTGGGTCCATTTGCTGCTCTTGTTTGACGAGCTGGGTGCGGGGAAGCTAATTCTGGAGTGTTCTTTCAGGCTCGTGAAATGTTAAATAATGCAGGTAGTGTGTAAGGGAATATGGGACAAGGTGTGTGTTAACTTGATAGGTCACTGTAGGCCTGCGGCTTCCTGTCACATGACAAATGAGGTGGAAAAACGTAAATTAAAGGAGCATTGTCTTCCCAGCACTTTTTTCTGCTGCTTTAACTATGAATAAAAGTCTCCATCCTTGCTTAAACAGTAGCTACATGTTCTCCTTTGACTCCAGGAAACTTGCGCTCTGGCCACAAGCCTGTCTCCAAAAGCGGGCTGGATTATTTTTTTTAGGGATGTCTCAGTGGTTTTTTGTGAGATCTAATGTTTTTTTCATTGCAGCTTTTTTTAGTTTGGATAATGTCCACCTTTCTGACTGGTGGCCTCCGCTCACAGTGTGTGTGTCCATGCACGCTCGGGGGTTGATCTCTGCTGTGGTTCCGCTGCTGTCTAGTCCATACATCCAGAAATAGCTTGCATGCTGGTCTTTTCAGTGCCACATGTAAGCAGCTTTCTTACCGCAAGAGCCAGCATCAGAATTAGTTTTCTATACATTGCGCTCCCTGTAATTTTTACTTCTTGTCCAAAAGAAGCATGATTTAAGGCTAAACAGTCCTCACACTGCAGTTTACACTTACATGTAGCCTTGCCTGTTCTTTCAAATTTCAGGAACACCTACAGTGCAATATATGTTGAATCTCACTTCGTCCTAACCTCAGTTTACCAACTGAGGTTTGGTGACACAGTGGGCACCCACAGCTTTCCCCTGCAATCACCAGGTGAGATTAATGGGGAGAAAGGAAGTTAGTTTTATCTTAAGTATGGTGAATTTGGAGCATTTTAAACCTATTTTAAGGAAAATGTAGGAGTGAGTATGTAACAAAGCTCGGTTTTGATGACTACTAAGTGAACGTAAAAATGTTAAAGAGCCACTTAGATGCAGACATGTGTATACACTGGAGTTAAGCACCTTTAAACATTAAACATGCTGCTGATGTGTTGTTACAGATCAGTGTAAAGGTGGTTGATGGCTGCTTGAATCACTGTTTGCAGGGCAGCAGTGATAGATGACCCTGTCGTACCAGCTCTGACAGAAGGCTATCGTGCTTTAAAATACTCTGCTCAGTATCTCAGGAGGAAACAGACAAACACCGGCTGTTTCAGGGGTTGACAGCTCTGACCTTTGGTTCAAAGGAGATCTTACTCCAGCCACCAGTTCATCACACCGCATAAAAAACGATGAATGTACAGACGCTGAGCTCTCATCTGATGGAGGAACCATCTTCCCATCTGCTTCGGCTTCTGTCCCCCGAGCATCTGCCCTGTCCGACTCTTTAATGGGAAATCAGTCTGTTCCTCAAGCACCTGAAACACTTCCTGACCAGTTGTCCAGCAGAGGAAACACGTGAAATCCACCTCAACCACTGATAGAAATGTGACATTATGAAGGCTTTGAAGCGGAAACCGCTTGTTAAGTGTAAAGTATTTTGTACAGGATCCACCAGCCGAAATGATAGCAAAGGAGTCACGATGTTTGTTTTGTTCTCGACCTCTAGGACATCGCCTCAGGGACCGACGATCTGCTTGACGCACTGACTTGGCAGAGCTTCGCCCTGGAAAACACATCAGGTGAATGTAACATGCACATTGTAAAACACTCAAGCTGGAGTGCACAGATTTAGGTCAGCAAGTTGAATTTCAGGTAGGTAGAAAAATAAACTGGTTGCATGTTTCAGGTGACCTGGAATATTTAAGTCCAATATTCACTCTTATTTTAACTCAAAAACCCCCCAAAAAATGAGCCTGAAATCCTCTTTAGATCCATTGAAAAACATTGATTTGGTTTAATTAAAGCCAGTAAATAAACTTAAAATGAGAGGATGCTGAAATGATCTTTTGCAGCAGCAGACTGCAGAAACACAGAAAGTGTGAGCAGACATTATTCTTGACCCACAAAGCAACCAAGGTGAAAGGTCATGCAGCAAGCTGTGAATCCTCTGTGTGGACATCCTGAAAAGAAAAGCTCAGCTCGAGCCTCCATGTCATCTCCATCTCCTTTCATCATTCCTTTTGGTTGGACAAATTTAACACAGCCTTTAATCAGCTCTTTCAAGGCGGCGGCAAGAGCCCGAGGAGGAGGCTGGCTTTGACATAAAGCAAGAAAAAATGATGATAGGGGAGGAGGAGAGTGAGCGAAGGAGGAGACGTGCAGGGGGGGTAAAGAGGGAGCTTGTTTCGGTGTGCAGTGATCGCTCACCCAGGAGCCTGTTCCACTCAGGGATATTTGGATTTTTCAGCCTGGATGCTGTAGCTCGGGGCTGGGCTCTCTCTGGTCTTCTCTGTCTGTCTAGCGGCGGCTGTGTGTGAGGACGCTGCATGTCTGGCAGACATGGACCGCTCGCTATGCTCTAGGATTACCTTCTGCCTGGTCATCACCTTGGCTCAGGTGATCGCCGTGACCTGCCAAGAAGATACCAAAAAAGGTGAGCGGCACCCGCCCATGTGTGGCTGCTCCTTTCTGTCCTCTGGGTGGTTTTCTGTGTTGATACCTGATATGCTGACAGGTTTATTATGCAAAAATGGAGCACAAATCGGTCATAAAAATGCTTTGGCTGTGTGACATCAAGTCAGGGAGATGTTCTTGTGCCTCTGTGGGCTCTTGTGCTGAAATAAACACCTGTCCTATGCCAATATGTAAACTTTAAATTCATAAAATCACCCTGAAAAATTGCTTTTGGTTACTTTAAGTACCACAAATGCCAGATAGCTACATATATCTTTTCATGTTTGTGTTTTATATAACTCCTGACAACAATGTTTCCTCCATATTTGCTGTCATCCAATGATTCATGACCGGTCCTGTAAAAACACTTCCCTCTTCGCTTTTTGCAGTTGTGTTTGTTTTTCCCATTCTTGGTTTATGATTCTGTCTTTTTCAAAGTTTAGGAAGTGATGTGGGAAGTTTCTCTTTCGTGTATAAGTGAAACCGGGCTGCTCTGCCTTGCAGCAACCGGCCCACACTGGCCTTGTGGTTTGGGAACTAAGGGTTCAAATCACACCCACAACCTGGACCCGAAAGGCTTATTATGACTTAATGACACACCATTCCCTGTTCGTGAAGCCGCTAAGTCATGATTAAGAGCGTGTTCTCCACACACAATATCTAGTGAAAGCTGCAAACCTTTCAGGAATTAATTAGAGATGGAGAAAGTGATATCGAGCTCCAATCTCTTGGAGGAAGAGCGACATTGATGTCTGATATTGAGGGCCTCACACTGTTGAGATAAAATCTCCAAATCAAAATGATTTCTTGAAGATGTGGCTGAGCTAAAATAAAAAGTCCCAGTGGATGTGATCCTGGGTCAAAAATATCTCCCCCCCTACAGGCTGCAGTACACACTATGTACTGCGCAGGGCTGGCCGGGCTATTTCAGTGCAAGGTCGAGGCTGAATGACGGGGTTTTGAGTGCCACGGCTATAATGATGTGGCCTTGCGGATGGGATGGACAAAAGCAGGCCACTAATTTTGGTCAGACTTTGGGCCAGAGGCAGACAAGACACACCCAGAGCGAGAGGATGCTGGATATGAAATATGCCTCACTCGCTTTCATCCAAGTTCCCCTCCACTGAAGCATCAACAGGAGAAAGACTTCGCTTAGAGAAGCCCGCTGATACCTGAAGGTCGTGACTTGTGCGTTAGATATTTCTAAGACTGAATATGTGACCTTTCGATGCTGTGCTTTGGGTTCATTTCCCCCACCTGTGAACTGACAGGCGCGTCACTAGAGTCCAAAAAGTGATATGACAGCAGTACACACACCACTGTTGTGTTCAAACAACTACAACAAGCTATCACTTTTACATTTGTGCTTTGGGCTAAGTGAAGGTTTGCATTGTATTTCTGACATCAAGGGTAATTCGAAGGCTGTTTGGAGACTCTTCCAGCCCCAGTGGTCCCTTTACGGTCTTTCCTTACCCTGTCTTACAATACTCAGTTTACTGCTGCAGGTGTAACGAGTCCCACACTACACTGATTAAGATCATACGACAAAAATATACATTACAGCATCATTTAACTCTCAAAAGTGAAGTTTATGAAAACTTGAAAACTATTCCTTTAAGCATCATTATTTTACAAAATAGGAGTTTAAATATTTGGCTTTTTTTTTGTCACATGACGATTGCAGCATGACGATTTCTGCAGAAGATGAATTCACACCCAGCGTTTTAATGTTGTGTTCAAGAGTGGTTTCAAGCTGAATTCAGGCGCTCTGGTCGTTTCTGAACCAGGTCTGTTCCCTGTTGTTGTGCAGGGACTCTGCGCTGAGATTTACGATGCTGATGATGATTTACGACCGGCCATCTCAGATTTTAGTGTGCTGCTTTTGGCATGGTGCATGAGAATGTGTGTGTTTGTTTGAGAGACTTTAAATGGGAGGACGTAACATCAGCAGGCTTATTTGTATCTCTCTCCACATGTTTTTTTCACTGGTTTTAAGGAGTTTCCAACACTCAGTGTTGAATTTAATGCAAGGGAAATTACCTTTGTGGCCTTTAAGTTACCCTTACAGTCATTTCATGGACATAATGAATGTAATGTGGGTGTGAATGAATGCATGAGGCTGGAGGAGGTGAAGATTTTACAAGAAAACAGGTACTGGTGTCTAATTGTCTTAGTGACCCCTCTGATTTATCTACCTCTTGAGGAGTCTTAACCCCCAGGTTGGAAACCTCTGGCGCTAAGGTACAGTTTATGTAGGCTGAATATTGTTTAATTATAAACCTGAGTTGAGGAGGTTTAGGCGTCTGCAAACCACAAGGTCAGCGGGCAGCACGGACAGTTTCCACTTAAAAAGAAGCCCTCGCTCAGTTATGATAATTGCTCTCATGCTGCATATCCAAGCTATAATCAGTTTTTGATCACAGGAGTGTGTAGGTTGTAACTTTCCTGCAAATCATCAGTATAAAAACTCAATCACTGCTGCAGTTGCAGAAGGACGAAGAAGAAGCTGCAGATAAACCTCCAGCTGGTTGATTTAGTCGCCGTTTCCTGCATGCTGCAGCCTGCGAGCTGCTCCTCGGGAGGGTTCTCCGGGTGTGGCACCTCTCTGCTCTCTCTCCCAAATAAAGGCAAGCCACAAGTTATACCCAAGCCCAACGTATAATACAGCCACTGCGGCTTCCCCTGAAATAACTCCTGCTTTTGAAAACGGGCCTCTCTCGCGGGGAGAGGCTCCACCACATAATTAGTACTTAGGACGTCACCAAACTGCCAGGATTAAAATATGCTCACATAGCTCGTGTAGCAGGTGGCCATGTTGGCTTTTTTTTTTTTTTGTTTCATGAGTAATGAACTTTTCATTTTAATCATTTTAAACCTGCCTTTAAACCTTATTTTCCTCAAAACAAGGTCAAAATGTGACTATAATAAATCTTAATCCCGCCTCAGACCGTTTTTATATCATGTTATTAATGAAAAACCAATTTTTATTAAGAACAATATTACTAAAACCACAAAGAAAATGTCACTTTTTTGCAGAAAATTCTTCACAGTACTGGTGTATTTTTCCACTTGGCTTATCAAAATGATCATTTACTTGCTAACATTAAGTGGAATTTACTGAGTTTTTCTTGAAAAAACATTTTTAGAAATCCAAATAAATTATAGGATTCCAGGGGCACGTTTTGACATACCTCATGATTACATGACATGTCGGTGGATTTTGTGCACCGTGATGTGCCGACATGAAGACTCTTGGTCTCGTCTTGTTTCAGAGAGACGCTGCTGGTGCAAAAATGATTACACAGTCGCATACAGACACATTTATAGACACATTTACAGCCAGGAGCCTGTCGAGCTCGACCACAGTCTAGCCGCTGACTGGCTTATTGAAGTGCCTTGCTCAAGTGCAGCTCAGTGGCAATTTGCCTGAAAGTGATACATTTCTCCACATTGTATTGTTTTCTATATAGATCAGTGAGCTGTTATTCGTCTCCTGGGGGCGGTTTCACCTAAAATATGTCAAAATAGCCACATTTTATATCGTATAAACCACTAAAAACACAGTTTTTTAGACTGCTGTACATGGCTGAAATGTGCAGGCATTTGGAAAACTGAGGCATAAAGGGATACTCCAAAGAAGGATCAGTGAAGTCATGAATGACCTGTTGCCTGTCCTGGTGATATTATTGCATTGTCAACATTGTACTTGTTGAGTTTTTTGTATTTGAAAGGCACATCTAGGGTCGGGCATTACAGAGGAGCATAGACTAGATACTGTGTTATGTGGCAATGATTCAAGTAATATTTGTCCCTATGATAATAAAGATGAAATAAAATTAATGAAATCTGGTGGCTTGTGAGAGACAGGTTAAAAAAAGGATGGTCAAACAGACGCTGATATCCTGACTTTTATTTCCTAGTATGAGTTAAAAGCTGAAAACAGCTGAACACTACACTTCCCATAATGCAGCTGGCAAATGGCAACATCACTCGGGTGACTTTTTTACCCTCCTTATAATAGTGTTGAGTTGAACTCCAGGAAACTGACTCTGGATCTGTGGAATTTCCCTTCAGGTTCGCAGCAGCAGAGTTTATTGGCCTTCACTGTAATTTATGCCTTTTTAATTTCATGTCTTTAAAGAGTGAAAAGAGAGTGAAAACAGTACTTAGTTTGTGAACAGTGAAGTGTAACGAGGCTGACGCTCGCTTCGTTTATACGGGTTATCAATGGTGGAATGTACATACTTTATACTCCACTGTCAATTATGATCCTCTGCAAAAGTACCTCTTGAATACTACACAAGTTTTTGGTTCCTGGATTCATTGTGCAGCTGTTGAAAGATGGGTAGACGAAACGAGTCCATAATTGCACAGAGGGTCCTATAATGGGCTTTAACATCAGCAGAGGTTTTACTACACCCAGTCTTGGACTGATTTTAGCCTTCTGCAAGTGGATCAAATCATGCATGAAAACCACATTGCTTAGTAGTGGGTGCGGCCTGCTGGCCAAAGTGGGGAAGTGCAGTTACATGACCGTATTTCTACAGTATTCAGGTGTTTTTAAGTGTTTCTTTTTTAAGTTTGCGCTCATGTAATTTTGGTCTTTCAGGTTTTCTGTTTAATTTTGTGTGACCTGTTTTTTTTATCAGGTGTTTTTAGATCCATAAATAAAATAAATGAAATCAAACAGTGCCATAAAAGACCAGCTTTAGGTTGTCTGTCCCTAAGTTTTATTTATTTTCTTTTTGTTTATTTATTCTGCTAATACCTACTACTGTCTCCAACACAGAGAAAATGTTTCATGACCTTTGGTTGGTGTAAATAAACCCTTTTCCATGCACATTTGGTCCAGATGCTCACTGCTGCTGTGCTTGACTCAGACAGCTGTACGGAAAACGGAAAGGTCTACTCCAACAATCAGATATGGAGCCCAGAGTCGTGTCGGGTCTGTGTGTGTGACATGGGGACAGTAGTGTGTGAGGACGAGGTGTGTGAGGAGCTAAGTGACTGCCAGACGGCTGTGACCCCAGAGGGCGAGTGTTGCCCTGTGTGCTCGCCTGCAGCACCGACTGGCGGTACAGACACTGAAGCAGGTAAATGGAAATGACTGCTGTTGCACCTTCGTTCCCTCCTGCAGGGAACTCTGGTGACTGTGACACATCATTATGGGGTTTTTCTGACTGTATGGCGAAGGAGTTTTAAGTCTGTGTTGGCCATGTTCTGCTTTTACGTATGTTGCAAGACTTTTAAGACTTTCTGCTGCCAAATCAGAGAGGAATAGTAGTTAATGCCTGATATGGTCTGTCTGACCTGAAATGTTGCATTTTTAGCCAAATCATGAGAAATATTTAACGTGTGTAGGTTTTTCCTTCCTGAGAAAAGACAACAGTGGACATTGTTTTTATGTCAAATTGTCATCATGCATAATTGCATTGCATCATGTAGCATTTATTCACATTGGTAGCAACATGTGGCTCGAAACTAGCAACATGCCAGTTCAGCTCCACCTGACTTCAACTTGTGATTAGCCAGAAAAACTCAAACCAGCTGTTTATCTTTGCAGTGCCTTCACTTTCATGGGAGCTTTTACTCGTAGGAGCAACAGCAACAGCAAGCAACAGCTCTGCGCTTTGGTTCTTTAACTTGGTCTGTTGAGGTTTATCTGGCCGAGAAAGATGATTTCTGCTTCACCCAAGCTCTGCCTCCAGGTTTGTAAAGTCAACCTCATGTCTATAAACAGGAAACGCAGCTGTAGATGGAAACAGTGGGTGTTATAGTCATCAAACTGCATGCCAGGAGGCCCACACGTAGTCGCTGTCGCCATGTGGTCCAGCTGACGCCAAGTCAAGGTGCCAGTGTGGTTTAAGTGTTACTTCTCCTGTTTACCTTCAGCCACAGGCTGCACAGCTTGACCCGAGGAAACCAGCTTTCGCCTTATTGTGTTTACACATTTCTGGGCAATTAAAGGCCCACGAGAATCCTGACTTTTTGTTTAAACTTCTGGAGAAGCCTTGGTTAGATCCACTGGTGCAGAAGTTTAGAACATTTCTGAGCTATTTTGGTGACTAGAATTCCGGGACAGTAAACAATAGCGGAGTTTGAAGTAGCTTCATAGTGCTTTGAAGGTGTTTGTGATGTACTGGACGTTTTGAGGCATTAAATTGTGAAACAGATGAGGAAAATGAGAAATTTGCTGCAGGTGTCATGATCAAAAACCCCATAATGATGCACAGACTTCACCATCAGCCAACTGAAAGGGAGTCAACCCACAATACTGATGTCAGTTGCTGTTCTGTTTCATGAAGATACCTGCACAGAAAATGGAAAGACCTACTCCCACAATCAGATATGGAGTCCAGAGCCGTGTCGGATCTGTGTTTGCGACACGGGCACTGTGGTGTGTGAGGAAGTGGTGTGTGAAGAGCTAAGGCACTGCCAAACAACCGAGGCCCCAGAGGGCGAGTGTTGCCCTGTGTGCTCCACTGCAACACCACGTCCTTCTAGCATGGACAATAAAACTGGTAATAAATATTTAATAAGAACCATTTTGAACTTTGGCAGAGCTGATTTAAATGTGGGTCTGTATGTTCCATAAATATCCACATTTCCAAATCCACGTTTGGTGTATTTATGTGGATTTTTCCGCGCTTTAAAGTGGTCAATCTTCACTCTTAATGCACTAAAATTAAATCCATTCTTTCGTTCGCAATTTTTGTGTTTCATCCCATTATTTTCTCGTTTCATCTCTTACATTTCTTTGTATCTGCTGTGAGGATGTCATAACAAGGATGACATGAGTGTTTACAATATTTTGCGCATATTTTAAGCTGCTTTCACGAAAATCATGTCCACAGATGATTGTTTTTGGGACTCCAACAATACCATGTGCTGCTATTATTCATTATTATGCTAATGATGCTGTGGTACATCTGCTGCAAAGAATGACCCCAGTTACTGATGCCAGCTGCTGTTCTTTTTCATAAAGATTCCTGTACAGAGGATGGCAAAGTCTACTCCAACAATCAGATATGGAACCCAGAGCCATGTCGAGTCTGTATATGTGATCTGGGCTCGGTGTTTTGTGAGGACGTGGTGTGTGAGGATGTAGGTGACTGCAAGACCACAGAGGTCCCAGAGGGCGAGTGCTGCCCCGTGTGCTTGGCTGCAGCACAGCGGCCTGACACTGGTAAACTGGAATGTAACCTGCACCGAAATATATTCTGCGGATGCATCCTGGGTTCTTTCTCGCAGTGTTTGTGTTGTTTCCTCACCTTCAGCAGTCGGACAAGCTTCCCATCTGTGTCAGGACTGCTGGTGCTCTCCCAGCCTGAAGGCCTCCTCTTCAGGGTCCATCCTGTGCACACAACCTCCAAATGTTCTTTTTAATTCTACAGTATCGTGCTCCGAGTTTCCCTTTGACTCCACTGTCAGTTTGCAAAAGGAATACATTTACTTTTTGCTAAATAAGATCACTTTTCAACCAGCTTTTGTGCAGCAAAAACATTGGTAGCAATTTCAATTTGCATAAAGCGCACGCTCACAACCACTTCAGGATTGATAATAATGGGAAATTACGGACACCACTGCAGCTGCTACCAATTTTACTGCCACACAAAAGGAAGTTGAGCAAGTCACTTATGTACCAAATAAAGTGTATTCCTCTGGGAAATTGCTACCTCTTCCATCATGTGCACTGTCATGTTGTTCACTGCACTTTGGATGCACTTTTTATTCTGGTAATTGACATGTTCATTGATCTTTCCACTTATTATGAGTTGCTTTCTATTTCAGGACCAATTAAAGCTAAAAGTATTTAAACTAAATTTGAAATGCATTCTTTAAAGCCCCTATGTGCGGGATTTTTTTTACTGGCATGAAAGTTAAGCATGTTAGAGTACACCATTAGAAGTTAAGATTATTATTATTATAAGTATTTAAGTTCATTTTGGGAAATGCGCTTTAATGCATTTTGGTGAAGAGTTGTATGAGAAGGCCAGTACCACTTTAATGAATGCATGCTAAATATGAGGATACATCCAGCGAGCATAGCTTAGCATAGAGACTGGAAACAGACAGAAACAGCTAAGATAATAATGTCTACCAGCACATCTAAAGCTGATCAGCCAAGCTGACTGGATAGCTTCATATTTAACATACAGACAGTGTGGGACCAGCCTTTTCATTACTCTAGCCAAGAAAGCCTAAAATATTAAATATTCAGTGTTCAACAGTAATTTTTTGCACTTTGAGATTCAAACTTGCCCCAGATACTAATCTAATGTCCCTGCATTTCTGTTCCACGAAGACACCTGCACAGAAAATGGAAAAGTCTATGCCAGCAACGACATGTGGAACCCAGAGCCGTGCCGGATCTGTGTGTGCAATCAGGGCACCGCCATGTGTGAAGAAGTGATCTGCGAGGACCTCGGTGGCTGTGAGAAAACTGTGACCCCGGAGGGCGAGTGTTGCCCTGTGTGCTTGACTGCAGCTTCAACATCAACTCCAAACACAGACCCCACAACAGGTAACACAGGTGTGCATCCTGACATATGGCTCAGAGTGTGTCACCTGTAAAATGCTCTTTCTGTTTCTGTCCTTCGCCGCAGCTGCAGATGAAAATAAAATGGATAGCTGCACGGTCGACGGGGAGGTCTACCACCACAACGACATCTGGAAACCGGAGCCTTGTCGCGTGTGTGTCTGTGACAACGGTGTCGCCATCTGTGACGAGGTGCAGTGTGAACTGCTGCCAAACTGCGAGAAGGTCGTCACACCTGAGGGAGAGTGCTGCCCCGTGTGCGACAACTTCGCCAGCGCCAGCAGGATGATAGGTGAGATAATCCGCCTGTTAGCCCACTGGCCATCATCTTTATGGTCAGACATGGGAAGTAAGCTCAACATTCAAAGCCACTTTGGTTTAATGTTTCAAGTGTGTTGCACCTGTACGCCCAGCAGTGATGTCACAGTGCACTGACACACCTTGGAGGATGCTTTTGCATCACAAACTCACTGAAAGACCACAGAAATAAGAAATAAAATCTAATTTCTTTCTTTTTTTTCATCTTTTCCTGCTAGAAATTATGGGCTTCAAGGTAAGCCATCATTCACTCTTACATGGATTCATTTTTAAAAACTATTGTTCCTTAAATTAAAACCAGTCATTCATGTGTTTCCTTTATAGGGACAGAAAGGTGAACCAGGTGATATCCCGTATGTAAGTGATCTTTTACATTTTAAAATATATTTCAGCTTCCGTTAAATAAAAAAGGGAGTTCAGATCAACTGGTTTTGATAACATCGTGTTTTTTTACTCTCAGGTGGTGGGACTCCCTGGACCTCCTGGACCTGTGGTGGGTTTTTACTGCTTTTACCCTCTGTTGTTCTTGTTTTCACTCTGACATATGCCAGCGTGTCTCAGTGAACAGCGTTTAATACATAGAGTTAAAGAAATGCATTAAATGAGATGAGAGGAGGCCTTTTGAAACAATGCACTAATTTGGACACTAGATGGCACTAAAGAATCATAATAGTGGTTCTTGATTGGAAAACATCCTGCAGACCTCTGATGGATGTTGAAAGTGCAGCAACTGCAGCACAGGCCAGTATTGTTTGCTGACCTGCCTTCTAAAAAAAAATAAAAATGCACGTTCTTCAGAATTCTGTGCAAAGACTGATGGACCTATTTTGCGAAGCTGTTAGTTTTAACATGGCTGCAATGCAATGTAACACATTTTTAACTGAACACAGAGGCTTTTAAGGTTGAATACAAATCTCATGCATGAAATATGGATCTCTTATACTTGTGCTTCTGCTTCAGGGTCCTCCAGGAGCTCAGGGACACACTGGACCGAGAGGCTTTAAAGGCAGACGGGTGAGTGTGGATGAATTCTGCTGCTGACTGATAGACTGTAGTTAACAAGCAGCTCTGTTCCTCACATTCGACACTGTGGATCTCAAAGCTAATCTGCGAGTGGAAACATCCAACAGTGCCCCTGTGCCCCCGTTCTGCAGGTTTTCTCCTTGCAATGGTTGCTTGCATATTGTTTCATCTTTAAGGACCGACCTTATATCAGATCAGATCAAATTATCACCTGAAGAAGAGCGTGTTGTCCCTTATGCATCATATTTCACTGTAACACCTGCAGGGCTTTGTGGGGCCTCCAGGATTAGATGGTGAGCCTGGTGTGCCAGGAAATCCAGGAGAGCCAGGAGCCCCAGGCCATCCCACCCACCCCGGGGTAAGTTTTTCTAAGAGTCAATAGACTGTTGCACTGTTGTTGTTGTTGTTCTCATCATTTTTCTGATGCTAAACAGTCCTTTTAAATCATTTCAGGGAAACCTAGTCTCTCAGATGACTGGTTTCAATGAGAAATCTGGTCTGGCTGGGATGGTATCAGGATCAAGGGTGAGCGCTGCAAAGCCCCCCTAAATTTCAAATCTATGAAAAGTTTGGATGATCATGTATAATTTCAAGAACCGTGTGTGAAATGTTATTTCAGGGAGAACCAGGACCTCGAGGACCTCCAGGGCCGACTGGATCTTCAGTAAGTTTTGGCCTCCAAGCAAAGATTCACTGACATAATCGGTTGAGGTTTTTTTTGCCAGACTAATCATTCTTTGGCTGATGAATTGAGAACATAAAAGTAAGTTGTGTAGGCAGCTGTACAGCCTAAGTGACTTTTTGTGCTCTGTTCAGGGTCCAACCGGTGGCCAGGGAGTTCCAGGAGAGGTTGGAGATCCAGGACCAATGGTAGGAAGATTTCAAAGTGCCTGAACTTGTTTCTCAGCCTGTAATGTTGAAATTCAACTGTGCTGAAAAGTGAAAAACGGGTGTCAGTTGTTCCTTGTGGTCGTTCGCAGGGTGAGCCAGGTCATCGTGGACCAGATGGGTTGCCGGGAAAAGCTGGACCTGATGTGAGTCAGGCTTACATTATATGCTATTTTTATCCCTTTAAACAGATTAGCTCAAGTACTGTACTTAACTACAATACTGAAGTATTTTTCTACTGCTTGATACCCCACTATAATTTAGACAGCTAAAGTTATTTTGCATGCTAAGATTTTACCTCCAAACCATGACCAGTTCTTAAAATATGATGCCTTTTCAGTGCTTAGTCCTCACTGAGACCTTTTTTTCATTCACAAGAAATGGAAAAATCTGTCATTCTAAAATTACGTTTTTACATAATTCATGCAGCAAACTTCCTTATTGTTTCAGGCTGAAGAAATCTCTGATTTAAATCACAATCACTTCAGTACTCAATACATCTTCCGCCATGTTTAAGCTCTCATCATTATTATTATCTAAAGCAGCAGTGGGGTCCTGTTATTGTTGTTTTAATATCTGTACTAATTTATCAGTAAAGATCTTTTTACAAACTATCATTTCACCTTCTCTGTTCAGGGAGAACCTGGAGCTGCAGGCGCCACAGGAGAACCAGGATTTTCAGGATCTCCAGTAAACAGTCAATTCTTGTATTACGAATCATAACCAGGCAACATGATTGGCCAAAGCCATGGAGGAAAAGGTGGGACTTCATCCTGACTTAATCCTTTTTTTAAATGCAGGGTGCTCGAGGATTCCCAGGACTCCCAGGTCACCCAGGACTGAAAGGGCACAAGGTAAGTCACCACAATGCATGCTCCCTGATCCAAACTCACAAAATCCTCACTTTCTGTCCGTGTTTTTCATGCTTTCATGTAAGAAACATCATGAACCTGCTCGTTTGTGGATTTCTCCCACAGGGACACGCTGGTCTTGCGGGGGCAAAGGGCGAGTCTGGAGCTGCTGGAACCAAGGTACGAGTTTCGTCTGACCTTCTGGTTCTCAAAGTGGCCAATTCATATCATTAATAGAATATTTTTGGACAACTCCACTCACGCTGTTAATTAAAAGAGGTCTATATGACTATGTGAGGTCTAATGAATGAAACAGTTGGGTCATTGTTACATTTTGCACTATTTTTACAATCCAAACAATCAATTGATTATTATTACTTATCCACCTCAACCAACTCCAACAGTAAAATCCTCTTTTGTTGCAGGGTTCATCGGGTACTCCGGGTGCAATGGGTGCTCCAGGCTCAGTGGTAGGCAACACATACAGCGAACAGACAGGCAGAGCTTTTCACACACTGTCATTCACACACATACTGAGCCCGGCTTCTGTTTCAGGGACCGCCAGGCATGCAGGGAGAGAGAGGCAGAGCCGGAGCAACTGGTCCTGTGGTGAGGAAAACACAGCGTCTTCATTCGTTTGAACAGTGTGCAACAATATAAGATGGTGTTTCAGGACTGAGGCGGTTTCCTTCTCTTCCTCTTTCAGGGAAAACGTGGTGCAGAGGGTCATGTTGGCAAACCAGGTCCTCTGGTAAGGACCTCCATCTACAGAGCTGAGATTATGGAAAATGCTGTTTTGACTTTTACTTTACAAAATTTTCTTTAACTACAGGGTCCCATAGGAATCGCTGGAGTGCCAGGCTTTCCCGGGGGCCCAGGAATGAAGGTGGGATTGTTAGCATTGTCGTGTAAAACCTTTGTTTTATCACTATCACCCCAAACCATGTCAAAATACTGAGCTCTTAAAGATGAACAGAAGAAAAAAACACTTTAAAAAGCCAGAGAAGTTGACATGAATCTGTTGTCTGGGCCAGGGAGAACCAGGACCAACAGGGGTCAGAGGAAGTCCAGGACGGCAGGGAGCCAGGGGAGATGCCGGTCGCGTTGGACCAGCTGGACCGACAGGACAGCAGGTGACTTACAGCCTCATCCTTCTGTCTTTTATCGTAAACATGCCACCTTCTGCTGCACTGCGTGAGGCTTTGGATGGATTATTCGTGAACGTTTTGTTTCTGAACAGGGTGCTGAAGGGACTGATGGAGCTCCAGGTGCCCGCGGCCAGACCGTGAGTGGAACCGCAGAACTTATGAGCTCTGATTTGAAGCACATCTGCTGTCAGCTGATCTTTTTCATTAATTCTGTGACATTATCCATCCCAGGGTCTCGCAGGTGTCCCTGGTCCAGCAGGGCTGTTGGGCCCGCCAGGCCCCCCCGGCCCCCAGGGAACTACAGGAGCACCAGGACCAAAGGGCCAAGTGGTACGAGCTCTCATTACATCTCATGTTCTTTGATGAATACCTCACTGGCCTGGTAGTTTGATGCTGTCTCTGCTTCCATCTTTGAATGTGTCTGTGTGATGGTGGTTTGACCTCCAGCTTCTCTGGCCTTTGACAGGGAGATGCTGGAGTGCTTGGATTCAAAGGAGAAGCTGGAATCAAGGGAGAAAGAGTAAGCTGAAAAAAAACCCCTCACTATCCTGACAGAGAGACCCTAAAAGATCATTTTTAATGAGGATTATTGATATCTGGGTCATGTTAGGGTGACCATGGAGCTCCAGGTCCATTGGGCCCAATGGGAGAGGATGGAAAGCGTGGACCCCGCGGTGATGGTGGATCCATCGGTCCTCCAGGACCTCCAGGAGAGACAGTGAGTCAACTTTTACCTCATCTTATTTGTGATTGTTTCACAATCTCAGGGCTTGTGGAGATTCAATGGAAAGCCAAAACTCTGATTTGGAAACAGCAGATTTTCTTTAAAGAAGTGTCTTTTGTGCGTTCTAGGGAGCTCCAGGAAACAGAGGTTTCCCAGGTGCAGATGGTTTACCAGGCCAAAAGGTGAGTTCTTACATCAAACACAGAATTATAAACCACAAATCCTCTGATCATCATCAAGAGAACATCTCTTTCTGTGATTCTGAACGTTTGATGTTTGGTCAAACAGGGAGCCCAGGGCGAGAGAGGACTGCCAGGGTCAGCCGGCGCCAAAGGTTTACCCGGAGATCCAGGACGTAACGGAGAGCCGGGTTTGACCGGAGCTCGGGTGAACATCCGATGTTTTACTTTACTTTGACTTAATTCAGACACTATTTCAAAATTGTGTTTTTTGTTTTTTGTTTTTTTTTACATGATAAACATAATAAAATGCAAAGTAGGCACATTTCCATCAGCTAGTTTGGAAGGAATATCAGATATAAATATATAAACATAAATATGCTGATGGAAACACGGCTACTGAGGGTTTACATAGACTTAGACTGTACTTAGATTAATACCTCTGTATAGTCACCTATTATGCACCACTGTGCATTTCAAGACATTTCTTCTCACCGAGCTTCCCCAAAACCTGCCCAAACAGGACTTTAATCACAGAAAATCCACCTGAAATGACATGAAATCATGGTAAATATGAGGAATGTTAATTCTGTGACTGTGCGTCTTATTTTCTGTCTCATTTCACAGGGTCTGACGGGACTCATTGGAGCCCAGGGAGCAGAGGGAAAGCAGGGACCAATTGTACGTGAAACATTTTATTTTCACCACTTATCAAAACAACTAAATGAAAATTCATTTTCTTGGCAGACCTGGCGTACTGTGTGGACGGTGAGCAGCATATGTTAATACTTCTGTTGGTCTTTCCAGGGTTTAGCAGGAGAGGATGGCAAACCAGGCCCAGCTGGTTCTACTGGAAACCGAGGTTCAGTCGGACCGATGGGCCTGCCCGGACCAAAAGGCTTCGCTGTGAGTGCGACTCAAAGTGGAGATATTTGAAGGAAAAACTCCACCTGTGTACTGCAGGTTTTCAGGAATTGTAACTTTAAACATGCAAAATTGATTATTGCTGATTTATTTATTAAATACAATAATTTGCTTTAAAATCCTTAATATCTAGGGTGATGCTGGGAAGATTGGAGAGGCTGGCAGCCCGGGGCCTCCAGGTCAAAGGGCAAGTTACTTTAATGATTGAAATCATACCGTTTGTACTAAAAAATGCATACATCAATACTAAATGTACTCATAGATACTGTCTCTATCTTCCAGGGGGTGAATGGAAAAGATGGAGAAGCAGGCGCTGTCGGTTCAACTGGCCCAGCTGTAAGCACCTGACATCATCATCATCATCATCATCATCAGCTGGATGACATTATGTTTAGATTTTGTTATCTTCTACTTGCTTTTCTTTAGGGTCTTGCAGGAAAGAGAGGAGAGCAGGGACCACAGGGACTGAACGGTTTCCAGGTACACTGCATCCCATAATTACATAAATATAAAACCCCATCAGAATTTTTATAGTGTTTATTACTGAAATACATTATTTTGTACTGATTTATGATTCAATTAGCTTTTAAAATGATCTGATTCTGTGTGTATTTATTGGTTTGATTCGCCTTTTTTTTTGTCCATCACTGGCTAAAAACCTAAAGATATATTTGATTCACATGAAATAAAACCTGATTTGGTGTTTTTTAGGGTTTGCCCGGACTGCCAGGCCCACCTGGAGAGCCCGGAAAACCAGGTGACGAGGTATGACAAATAAAACAAAAATTAAAGAGATCTAACAATAATTTTATAATTATATGTTGCATAATGATGTTTGATGAGTCCACAAAGAAGCTATTTTTATCTTATTACATTGAATGATGTTTGCTTTTTCCAGGGTCTTGCCGGAGAGGCTGGAACTGCCGGAAGTACAGGTCCAAGGGTGAGTCCACTTACGCTGCCATTTCCTGTTTTCACCCCTGATCAATTCAGTTTCACAGCCATTCAACGTTTAAATCCCCTTAAGTTCATTATTTCATTTTTATTTGTTTGTCCGTGCAGGGAGAAAGAGGTCCTCCAGGGGAGAGAGGTGAAATTGGGCCCAATGGGCTGCAGGGACCCAAAGGTAGTCCAGGTGGACCAGGACCAGATGGACCAAAGGTATTACAACCCTAAAATCACTGAGAGTGAGACTTGAAGCACCAAACCCTGCATAATATTTCATTTGGTACATGCCTTTTGTGCCATGCGCCTGTGATACCTTGTCATTTATTTTAGGGTAACCCTGGTCCAGCGGGTACTGTTGGAGAGCCAGGAGGTCCAGGACTTCAGGGGATGCCGGGAGAGCGAGGCATATCAGGACCATCAGGCCCAAAGGGAGATGCGGTAAGTTAATGAAGAATACAGTTAGATCATGAAGAGGCAGAGATGCCATTTTCTTATATGTCCTTATATGTTTGATGCATCATGTGTGAGCAGGTGTTTTGGGGTTTTTACTGTGGGAAAGTAACCTGAGCCACTGATGAGGCTGATTTCTTCTAACAGGGCTCTGTTGGAGAGAAAGGACCTGAGGGTAAAGCTGGAGCTGACGGTGCACGAGTGAGTCCCACCAAGACTGAAAACATATTCACTGTTAAACTGTCAGATAATTTAACAACTGAGTCTCTACAACTGAGTCTCTACAACTGAGTCTCTCTCGGTCTGATATGATATTCTCATATATTTTATTTAAAGGGGCTTCCTGGTTCTGTTGGACCTGCTGGTCCCAGTGGACCCAATGGAGAGAAGGTGAGCTGCGAGTGTGTCACTTAAACCTGGAAATGTGATTGGTCACGTCCAAAAAAAGCTCGGACATGGTGTGAAAAGCTTTGCTGTGTTTTAAGATCTCTTAAGACTTAACTGTTCCTTTATTTCAGGGTGAAACCGGACCACCAGGACCTACAGGGCGCCGTGGATCGAGAGGAATTGCTGTCAGCAGATCATTTTATTATGCAAAATTTATTTTTTGACATTAAATTGAGGAGAAATTTGGTTTTCTTTGAATGGCTGTGCTTCCTTTTCTTCTTAAAGTTTGTTTTTGTGTGTGTGTTGTGATATCAACAGGGTTCTACTGGTGAGCCTGGTCCAACTGGTTCTGCTGGCTTCCAGGGACCCTCTGTAAGTGGCCACTAAAGACAGCTGAAGCGTGGCAGTCATGTGTCGGTGAATAAACCAATACAGGCTCAATTCAAATCTGACTAATTTCCTACCTCTTTACCAGGGTCTTGACGGCCAGCCTGGGGTCAAAGGTGAAACAGGTGAGCCAGGCCTGAAGGGAGAAGGAGGATCCCCTGGACCACAGGGGATGGCTGGGAAATCTGGAGAACAGGTACGCAAAAACATGAAGGGGTGCAAAGAAAGTCCACAATGTTTTAATCTTATCTTATCTTCTAACACATATTTTTGCTGTGGATTGTGTGTGTGTGTGTGTGTGTGTTTCCAGGGACCTGTCGGTGTGACTGGACTGAAAGGTGGCAGAGGATCGCAGGGTCAAGCGGTGAGTTGAGATCCATATTTTGACATGACAAGTCCATTTCTTTCCTATAACCTTAGTGTGGTGTGTCATCAGTGTTATTCTAAAGTGCTCCGTAACATGTAATAACTATAAGAGCATCGTTATCATAATTATCATTAAAATGCATTTTATTAGAAGTGTTTTCATCCCACAGGGCGCTGCTGGTTTCCCTGGGTTGCCTGGAGGAGTTGGAACACCTGGTTCTCTTGTGAGTTAATTGGCTTCAATACTTACCAAAATGATAAAATCACATTTGCATGTCCAAAATGTGGACTGAGGGAAGATCGTGTGTGTGTGTGTGTGTGTTACAGGGTGCTGTTGGGGCAGACGGGCCTATTGGTGCTCCAGGAAAACAGGGTCCTCCTGGTATTCTGGGAGAGAACGGAGCTCCAGGACGTCAAGGAGAGAGGGGACCTCCAGGCCCAGCAGGCAACCCTGGAGAGAAAGGAGACTCTGGAGAGGACGGTCCTCCGGTAAGATGCTGTGTTGATGTCGCAGCAGACACACAAGTGAATCCTGAGATGCTTCAACTGCTTGTCTGTTTTTGTGTTTCTCTGTCAGGGGCCTGATGGGCCTCCAGGACCCGCTGGCCTCTCAGGGCAGCGAGGCGTCGTGGGTCAGCCTGGACTCAGAGGAGAGAGAGGCATGCTGGGACTTCCTGGTCCTGCTGTATGTGGTCATTATTATCATTTAAAGTTCCCATGAAACAGCCATGAAAAGCTTTTTTTGTTACTTCATGGGAGCTTTAACCTTTTGTTGCCTTCTCAGGGTCCACCAGGAAAGGCCGGAGCTCCTGGAATTCCTGGCGGCGCAGGTCCTCCTGGCGGAGTTGGTTTACCAGGAGCCACAGGCCCAAGAGGAGACGCCGGCCCTGAGGTGCGTCCTGCCCGCCTCAGTCATCATCCAGCTTTTATTGTAGCATTTAGCTACTGTTGAGTGAGAGCTCATCAGCACTTTATTAACATGTACTTCACTGTCATCACATGTGCACACTTTCCCTTTTTTTGGCTTATCATTTCATTATCTGTGTGAATTAAGGGTATCGCTGGAGCAGAGGGGTCTCCTGGGCAGGATGGTCTCGTAGGAGAAAGGGTAAGTTAAATATGTGCATAATTTTTTTTTAAGTGGTGAACTGGTTGTGCCATGCATTCAGCTTTGTGTGTACTCAACACTGGTGTGTTTGTTTGCAGGGAGACAGAGGTAATTCTGGGCCAGAGGGTTTGGCAGGTGCCACAGGGTCTCCAGGTACTGAGGGTCCTGTGGGACTGACGGGTGGTCCAGGACCAAAAGGCGAGAGTGTGAGTTCCATAATTGAGATTAATTTGCTACATCTGTCAATCACATATCAATACCTCTGTGCATCCTATCCCGCTTGCAAAGTCAGCTCTGTCATGTCCCTTTGCTTGTTTTGGATTTAGGGTGCCAGAGGTCCTGCTGGACCATCAGGACCAGCTGGAGTACGGGGGAAAGTGGTAAGTAATGTCAAATCAGAAAAACAATTAGAATAAATTGGTGCTGTTTCGCAATGACTTGTGTTGAATTGTCACCCTGTGTCTAATTTTAGGGCCCTCAAGGACCTCAGGGAGAGAAAGGAGCAGTTGGAGAACAAGGAGAGAGGGGTCAGAAAGGACACAGAGGTTTCACTGGGCTCCACGGTCTGCCAGGAACAACTGTAAGCAAAACATGCAGACAGCTACTTTACTACTACTTTTGATGACTGAGATACTACGACTGCTAATGTTAAAGAAGATGGAATTTGGGCCTATGCTGATATTATTGGTGGTTTTAATGTGCATATGTGGCCAGTGCAGCACAGACACTCAAACACAACACTGACGGTGTCTTTTCTATTTCAGGGTGCCACAGGAGAGCCAGGAACTACGGGTATTGTGGGACCAGCTGGGCCAAGGGTAAGTGTATAGAAGCACCATGTGGAATGTACAGTGAGGATCTGACTTATTTTACAGTGTAAATCTCTCACTGTTTTACTGTACAGGGTCCTCCAGGAGTGGTGGGTCCTCCAGGAAAGGAAGGAAACATTGGACACCCTGGACCAATGGGTGCTCCAGGAAGCAGAGGATCCAGTGGAGAATTAGGGGAACAGGTGACACTAGTTTACTTTTGGTAAACTACTTTTGGCTTGTTGGCATTGTCCTGAGAGAAGAATATTGAGTGCAATATTGTGACATCAGTAAAAAGATAAAGAGATAAAAAAACAAACAAAAAAAACCCTTTTTATTAGAGTGGCATGGCCAAGATAAAGGGTTTCTAAGGTTTAGCTTGTTAAAATTGGGGGAACATTGCTTTTGTTCATTGGTTTTTGCAAATATTATACTTGTTTTGACACTATTTCACATGTTTTGAGCAAAATCAGGCCTGTCTAAGCTGTAGCCTCAAAAAGATAAATCTCTGAACAGATAACTGTGTATGAATGCAGAATCTTTCAGGTGCCGGTTTCCATTTGTAGTCCAAACAATATTGACTAATCATGCTTGAGCAGGCTTGGGTTGCAATCAGGTAAAGAGTCTGTGTGGAGAGCAAAAGAGGCGGAGCGCCTATCGTCTGCCATCTTTTTATACTTTATCTGCATTCTTATGCAAATATGTGTTTATAGAGATGATGGCAGGATGTTGTCTGACATCATTCAAGTATCTCAAGTTGCTAATGCGACTGTAAACAGTGACTGGCACACGGGGGAAGAAGTCATCTGTTATCTGGATAAACACTGGCATCAAGTCAAAAACATGTGCTAGACAAAAGGTCAGGGGTCAACATAATCATTAGGAACTATCCAAATATCCAAACACTTCCTGTTCATCTTTCCTTTGCCAGGGTCCACAAGGTGAACCTGGTCCACCTGGCCCTCCAGGCCCCCCAGGACCCCCCACTGCGGCTGCAGAAGACCTGTTTGTTGCCTCTTACGATTATGAGGGGAACGGTGGCGTGCCAGAAGCCGCGGAATTCATTGAGGGCGATGTGGCTGATCTTCCTCCGCCTCCAGAGTTCAACGAAGATGAAGCCCTTCCCAATAAGAACGAGGCCATCCTGCGTGCGGAGACCGGAGTCCATGCCACATTGAAGACCCTCAGCGGACATCTGCAAAACCTCCGTAGTCCCGATGGCAGCAAGATGAACCCGGCCAAAACCTGCCAGGACATCAAGCAGTGCTACCCGCAGAAGAAGAGCGGTGAGGCTCCTGTTTTTCCTCTTTTTCCTGCAGTTTTCTGCTTATTTTTAATATTTAATATTAATAAATAATAAATATTTAATATTTTTAAACCACTACCACACACTATATGTAGCCCAACCTATTGATGTAACTCCTCTCAATCATTTTGCTTGTATTGTTGACGCAGGTGAGTACTGGATTGATCCAAATCAGGGAAGCACAAAGGATGCCATCAAGGTCTTCTGCAACATGGAAAGTGGGGAAACCTGTGTTTCTGGCAATCCAGCCAACATTCCTGGGAAAGTCTGGTGGACAAAATCCAGTCCCAGTGCCAACAAACCTGTCTGGTTTGGAGCAGACATGAACAATGGAATGAGCGTAAGAAGAATTTTGTGGAAGCTTTGATATCTTTTTTGGGTTTTTGTTTTGCAATTAGTGCAAAAAAATAGTATCTATACGCCTGGAAATGTGTGAAATACAACATGCCCTGGGTGTAATCATGTCACGCTGACATCTAATTTCAGTTCCGCTATGGAAATAAGGAGGACCAGCCGAACGCTGTGGCGGTTCAGCTGAAGCTGCTGCAGCTTTTGTCCAAAGAGTCGCACCAGAACATCACCTACCACTGCAGGAACAGTGTGGCTTACAAAGATGAGAAGAGCAGCAGCCTGAAGAAAGCTCTGGTCCTCAGAGGCTCCAACGGCCAGGAGCTGAGGGCGCAGGGCAACAACCGTCTCCGCTACACCGTCATCGAGGACGGCTGCTCGGTAAGCCACTACATAATGTGTAGATGTGATGTGAAGCGATTGGAAGACACTCATATTGATTTATGTTGCTTTCTTTTTCCTCAGAAATTAAATGGAGAGTGGGGCAAGACAGTGATTGAGTACAGGACTCAAACTTCGGCCAGGCTGCCTGTGGTGGACTTGGCCCCCATGGATATTGGAAAGGCCGATCAGGAGTTTGGCCTGGACATCGGCCCTGTGTGCTTCTCATAAAACACAAACCCCCAGCACAAGATGGACAGAAATAGCCTTTTTTAGAGGAGTAACATCATCACCAGAAATTATAATATGCGGACTCGTCTTTGTGTGAGCGTACGAGTCGATGAGGGTTCGATGTTTTATTGCTGCCATTTTTCACAAGTGGCTGCATTTCCCATCAGCTGTTGAAGTACAGTGTATTGTTGTGTCTGCCTGCAGATGAGAGCCATGTGACTGGTAGGACGCTGACATAATTTATTCACCAATCATTGCATTTACAATCTAAAGCGCAGTACTTTACAGGGAAATGCATGTGGGTGGAAAAAATGACTGAGGTGCTTACATGAAACCTAAATAAGAAAAACAAAGTGGGGTTTCAATGGATTGTATACTTGCAGAAACTGGAAAAACAGCCAATAATATTAACACTTTAAGGGATTTTGTGTGTTTATTGGAAACTTAGAGTGGATTACATAAGAAGGTTTACGGTGAAAAAAAGCATACAAGCCTTTTCACTTGGCTTTTTTTCCAGTCAATGCATGTCCAGAGGCCTTGATATAGCAATGACTGTAGTTTTTAATTTTACTGAAATAAAAGATTAAACTCATGCTTGAACCTAAATTATTAAGTTCTGTGCAGGAACTCATTTACTCATTTAACAGAAACCTTTGTATCTCCTTTTAAAACTTCTGTAAATGCAACATATGACTGTAAATTGCAAATTATTTGTTTGTTGTTGACTTTGGATGTGGAATAAATGTATTTCTTTGGAGTGACTGTACTCTCCCCCACCTTAAAGCTAGAAAAGTTGAATTAACACTCGGTTCCAGCTCATTAAGAGCAAGATTTTGCCTTTAAAATGACTTTAAAACGAGCTCAAAAAAGGCTGAAATTAAACCATCTCACCACTAGATGGAGACAATGCTTTTCGCTACAGCCATCAAATCACAGTTAACTGCTTTCACCTGAGATCCCAGGTGAAAAAGTCCTTTATTAGATGGAAAAGAAAACCCAGCAGTGCTGTGGGGCTTGAAAACCACTAAACTTGTATCTGTGTCTGTATTTCAGTTTGAAAAGGTGTCCAGCATTTCAGTGTGTGCCTGCCTGCATGCGTGAGCGAACGAAATGAAAAAAGCACCCAGAGAAAGGGAGAGAGAAGGCGTCCTGACAGGAAGAAAAAGAGCCAAAGTTCAGGCAGCACATGTTTCTGGGTCGACCTCTCGTCTCTGTGCTCGGTGAAAGACGTGACACTCTCACCGTTTCCTGCAGCCCAGGCTCGCTCCACATCTGTCGAGGTGGTCATTTTTAGCTGGGGCTGCTATTTTCATTTCAGGCATGGAAAATTTTTGGTAAAAGTGGTGGTGCAAGAGTCTAAACTGTCATTTCTGTGAGCACTGCAGTGCACTTATACTTCACGTTGTTGCACTATTGAGACAGAGAGAAACACCCTGTTCAAGGCGATTTATCCATTGAAGGCACCAAATGGCCAAAACTGCCCAGAACTCGCTGAACACCTTTAACACACTTTTCCCTGCAAGTCAAATCCACTTTAAATGATTTTAATAACATTTTCATTGATTGCTGCCTCACTGGAACTGAAAGTCATGATACATACTCCTCACTAATTTGTGAGAGAGAAATATATAGGCCCTGGAAACCCACACTTATTGTAAAATACTCATGTCCGACCTCATTCTAATGAGTTTTTGTGTTATATAAGTTTAATTTCCTATCCTCAATATAGTGCTAAGCCTGTTTTAATGTTTTGTTGTCACTCGTGGCTTTATCTTGTTTGTTTGTTTTTTCCCATAAAGCACTTTATAACTCAACTCTGAGAGTCTGGAGTCATGCTAGCAGCTCTGTGAGGCTGTTTCGGCACAGAGGTGTTTTCAGTTTATCAGCATCCTCACAATGACAATGCTAGCATGCTAATGCCATGCAGGTCCAATGTTTCCATTGTTCACTATCCTGCTTTGGGATGTCATCATGGTAACATCTGCTAATTAGCATTAAACACAAGGAACAACTGAGGCTGATGGGAATGGTATGAGTTAGAACTAATGATGGCACGAGACGAAAGGTCAGGAGATCACCAAAGTCAGGCCGATTCATCCTCTGGAGATTATGAATATCTGAGCCAAATTTCAGATGATCCATCCCGCAATTGTTGAGATATTCCAGCCTGGTCTCATCCACAGACACAGGCTGCTCAGTTTTAATTAGCCTCCTGCTCATCTCAGAGAGGAAGAAGTCATTTCTCATTTCCTGAGGAAATATATGAGCCCAGAGGCTAAATCCTCCTCTTTCTCTTCTTTTCATCTCCCCTGCTTGCATGTATGAACTTTAAAGTTGCTCCGACGTAGTTCACGTCAAATTCTCTGCAAACCCATAGTGTGTTCCACGTGATGCGTTTGTGCCTGCTTCACCTAATAAACATGAACCGCTGGAGTCTGCGACCCTGACATGACTTGGCAACGACGCCCAGATCCTGACTGGGGTGTCTCTTGTTCACTGAGGAGCCTCGATGAGATTTCCCAGCTACTCCTTTTCCTTCCTGTGCACCCTCCAACCCCACCTCACTGACGCCCCTCCAAAACACTTTAAGAAAACTGGAAAAGGATCATGAGAAAGGATCAGACTAGTGGCCGAAATTATTCTCAGTGGCATGAAAAATGACAAAGTGGTGGGAATATGTGGGAAGAACATACAAGCCACTAATGTTTGCCTGAAAACCAACACAATGATCAGTTTATTCGATGTTAAGCATTTCTAAATGGGGCATTTTCTCAATTTGCATGTGGGATTTTGACTGAAACTGCTTGTTTTCCACACCTTTTACTTCCAATGCTTGCTCACTCCAAACCCCACCACCCCGTCCACTTCAATAGCAGCTTCCTTCCACATCCCTCAGTACCTGCACACCTGTCACCTCTTTGCCTGTAGTCATGCAGATGTTCCATGTACTGTCTGCCTTCACTCATTTGCAAAATGAATCCAGTTGGACACAGTATTTTCTCTCTACTGGCCTTTACTCTTCACTTACATTTTGTTCCCAGGCTTATACATGATTTCATTCAATAAAGAGTTACTGCAGGGAGACAACATGACCCTGTATCACTGACTCAACATGTACTCCTACTCCTGCCACTACTCCTTCTCAGCACATCACATGTGAATGCTTGGTGAAGAACTCTTGTCCTGACACTTTCAAAATAAGGCCTGTGGAGAAAAATAATAAAGATATTGTCAGCATTGTGAAACAGGTGCACTTTTGGTCCTATTTTTCAGTCGTCTAACCTCCTCCACATGCAGACTTTTCTCACTCTCAATACCACGTCATGTCTACACAAGTCTAATGGACTATTTTGCACGTTGAAAAATGATGCTGAAGGGGTGCCCAGTGGCTTAAAAAGTGCTTGACACAACAAGACTGACATGACTAATAAGGAGAAACTTCTGTAAACATAAACTGCAGCAGCTAACATGGCTAACAGCAGTCCACACGATTAATTAGTCACAAATAGAACTATAATTCAGATTGGAATTTAAATAAATACGAGATTTAATTACTTTTATCTATCATAAATAATAAATTTAGAGTACTGTATAGCTTTGGCAGAGGCACTTTTTTTAAAAGGACAAACAACTGGGTTTTCAAAATCTGGACATCACAAAATTTTGTGATTGAAAGCTGCTCTTCATATGGGTGCTGCCTTTCACACACACTCTTACACACACACCCCTCCTCCACCAGCTGAGGTCGAAGCTGATCAAAAGGGAAATGGGCCACTTTAACATCCCACCTTTTCCCAGATCCTGGGAGGAGCCTGTGCCTGGTGGCAGCGGAGAGAACAATGGCAGGAAACGGGGAGAGGAGCGAGGGAGTTCCTGTTGGCAGGACGATGCTGAAGACGAGAGTGGCGGCGCACCTCGTACAAGTGGATACTGGCCCGCCGCCCTGCTTGGTAGGAACTGGGTGCTTTAAAGCTGTAATAAGCTTATTGTTTGAAATGTTTTTGAAGAGTTTGAGATCAAATGCCTGACGTTGGAAGGGAGGGATGTCTTCGATGTGCTGCTGCCAGACTTGAAATATGATCAGAAGAAAAAAAATGCTTGCAAAGCAGATCACCTTCATCATCAAGCATCAGACTGGTAGCCCTGAAATTTGGTTCACACACAACCTGACTTTTTCTGTAGCACCACGAACAGGCTGAACATTTTGGGTTTAATGAAGTATCTCAATAAATATCAGCAAATTCTGATAACTTCAGTGATCCCTTAACTTTCCATTTAGGGCCATCTTCAGGTCAAAATATCACTTTGTCACTTTGGTTTATCATAAATTAAGTCTGCATTATCTGCGCATGGGAAATACAGTGTGGTTAAGATATGGCTGAGGTTGGCCAACTGTGGTGATGCTGCAATGTTCCAAGATGTCAAATGAAGGTTTTCAGAAGCTTAAAACTGCTGTGTCAAATCTGTATCATGGTTAACATTACAAATCTAAATTCAATTCTAAATCTCTGAGATGATAGACATCAGGCAGGTTTTTCTTGCCGCTGGTGTGAAAGGTGATGACATTTATGGAAGCCCACAGCTGCAAAGGATGAAAGAAAGTGCTACGCCCCTGGCCAGAGTTCTGGAAATGAACTCTTCACATGATGTATTCACACATTTGATCATGACGTCCCTCCAGAAACACCAAAGCAGCCAGAATACCAGACAACCAAGCGTTGACATCACTCAGTGATGAGCTGCTCAGATAATTCATGACCCTGCAGCGGTCTGAAAGGGCTGCGCAGTGAACGGCAGACTTCCTGCGGTCCCACCCAGGCCCGGGTCACATCCATACAGCCGGGCCACATTGCTCACCCCAACCCCTGTACTGCACGCCCTCCACACCCTCGAGCACGGCCAAGAACTCATTCCATTGTTCTCAAGAGTGAGACATCCACATGCACAAGTGGCCAGATCACGCCATGAGCCAGATGTGTGTATGGTATGTGTGTGTGCAACAGCGTGGTGAGTGTGGTTTAACCAGAAATGTCAGTGAGGAAACAGCTGCAGCATATTGTTTTAAGTTTGGGTCATTCTTCCTTTAAAAGAGAATTCAGTATCATCAGGCCCGTTTCTAATCAGATCAAGTGTTTGCAAAGTTGTACTGCAAAAGACGATGTGACATCTTGTTGCTTTGATTTTCTCTGGTGGTGTCTGTAATCAGCTGTGGCAGCTCAACTTTTTCACCCTTTGCATTCCTTACATACCACCTCTACTGTTGCTAGGAAGCTAAAGCGCATCATATCTCGTTCAAGGGGTTTTTCCGAGATTGTGCTCTCACTCGTGATAAATGGGGATTGGGAAGTTTCCTTCATTAGGGAAGGAAAAATCCATTTGAATGGCCCACAAACTCTGAACGCCAAATGAACCGACAGCACTGAGCTCCAGTTTCTCCACCATGTTGTTCTGTGATGAATATCGATGAATTGAAATCAAGGTGGGAATGAATGAGGAGGAACTTGTTTCAGGTAAGATTATCGACTAAATGCACAATACCTTTTGAACAGTAGCACAATGAAACAATGACTTGTGGGTCCGTCTGGAGTCATCAGGAAGGCGGAATGACATATTGAGTCACTATGTGTTACAAAAGTTCATAGCGGTCTGTTTGTTGCTCCAGATTTGTGCATCAGCCACGGTAAATGCCAAATTAAAGATAAATGTGGCCACGGCTATGTGGAGCAGATGTATGGGATCTTTTATGACAACTTCATTTCTGCAGGATTGTCACCATGTGGCATATTGTGTTTCTATTCAGTCATGGCCTGTGGAAACGCCCCTGACAAACATACAGAACTGCTACCGATTCACACATTGGAAACCCTTGTGGACACAAAACATCAGCCAAATGCTTTAAGTTTCAGTGGAAGCATTCGGAAGTGAAGGCAGTAAACAAGTGTTAGTCATGAGACTGAGGAAGTGTTTGTTACCAGCACACAAGCGCCGACGGATCAAGAGTTCAATGGCAATGTATTCTTAGAAACAGGAAGCCTGCAATACATCCACTGCTCTGATTTCCACTGAGGTAAATAAAGGGAGGTGGGACTTGTGTGGTGCTGTTGTGATAGGTGAACAACAAAAACAGATCTTTAATGCTTCAAGTTGAACTTTCAACAATATTTCTATCTCTTTTTTAAAAAAAGGAAACCACACAGGATACCATCTCTTATATTCATGCAACAGGATGCGAGTTAAGAGTGTGGTTCGTTGCGTTGTTAAAATGCCAGATGTTTAGCTTTCTTCACAAAATAACATGGGAGGGGATGGCGTCATGATTTCTGTGATGCCCCATGCACTGTCCAAAACCACGGATACCAGAATCCTTTGTGGATTGAGGTCATGACTACGAAAGGCATGCAAGTAGCTCGTAAATATTGCCTTCAATGCACACATGCTTCTGATCATCATGTATTTGCAGATGGACGTATTTAACATTTGAAAGAAAAGCGGCGTGTTAAGTGCTTTGCCAGCTTCTCTGTTCTGAATTTGATAAATGATGCACTGAAGAGGATGGATATAGCACCTTTCCTTTGGGACTTCCTAATTGTACCTGCTCACATATATGTTTTGGACGAGGAACAGACAGTAACACGCCCTGCTTTGTCTGGAAACAATATTCATTTCAGTGGGAGACATTTTCTAAGGTCAGACAAGGAAATCCCACCCTTAATTAAATGTGGGAAAGAAAACGCACATATTTTCTTTCATTTGTCTTTGAGGGGAATGAAGCGGGAATGGTGAAAAAGAAAGAAGCACAAATAAAGCAACTCTTACATCTGAATCTCAGTTTAAAACAGCTTGTTTTTATTTACAGCATTATTACTTCAGCATGAACCATCATTGTCTGGATTTATTGACAAAACTATGTTACAAAAATGAAAACAAGATTCAGACTGAGACTGAAATAATCTTCAAACATGAGGAGATGCATAAAACGGCTCAAAAATGGGAAAACACACGTCTGTGTTTGACATCTGGGAAAATATATTCTAAATTCAAGGTTCACTTAGGTTTTTGCAGACCTTTTGGGCCCGTGGCCTTCTTCAGTAAAAGGAACTAAAGAATTTATAACATAAATGAGCCTGTAATTCCTGTTTTGGAAGGCTGAAACCAGCAGCCCTCTGACAGGAAAGTTTTATCGGTAAGTGAAGGTGACGCATGTCGAGGATTTACTGAATGCATTATGACTACAGCTAATACTTATCAGTGTAAAAGGTGTCAAATCAGTGAATCAGAGTAAGTCAGTTCCTGCTGAATTTCTTTTGTAGACACCAAACTCTTTAGATAATTCATCTGAAAACATGTAACGTGTCATTTTCCCTCTTTATACTGTTAAGAAACCAGCTGCAGTTTGTGGACTTGTAAGTAATATACGATGCTGTGTTCCTAGTTGACTTGAAAATTATACATGGACTAAAATGTCTAAATACGAAATTCATATTCTGTGCCTTGATATATGTCATATTCATACACATTCAAATATATGTACAAACATGCACTTTTCAGTCATATTTTCCTCTGTGACTCTCTCAATCATCTCTCCAGCATTTTGGAATATTCAGATGAGAAGCAACAAACACAGTGAGCCAAACGGCGCACAAGCTTGAAAGATACTGCAGCTAGTGTCGAGCCAGATGTGACAATGTAAGCTTATGTTTCTGACATTTTATTTTGAAATTCATTATTTGTTTTTAACTTAGCTAAAGGAAATAATACATAAATAGAAAGCTCTCCTCATTCATCCAAAATTCTGATCTGTGTGCCTTGAATTCAACAGTAGCTAAAGCAGGAGGACATTTAGCAAAGCAAGCCAGCTGTTTATTTCCTCTTTTTTGGATGTATGTTTGTACTTTTTTCATTATTCATGTCTAATTCTTTATGGTACTAACCACAGAAAATTATTGTACTTTGTTCTTGAAGGCATAAAGTTTCGACAGAAAGTGGCTAACTGCCCGAAAAAAAAATCAGAACTTCTCTCTTTGCAAGATCAAAGCATTGAGCTGGACAGAGCAGCTTCTTGTTCATCGAGGTCTCGTAAAGTTCATTCCACACGATACAAAAAAAACATTAATTCCTTGTGTTAATGTTTTACATTGAGGCTGGTTGATTCATTGGGTTTTCCTTATATCCAGCAAGAGCCCCTCTGAATATTCGTGGGACGGAAATAATGATGAATATTCAGCATCTTCGCTCTCAAGCTCCTTCTGATTTGGGAATATTCGTGAAAAAAAAGGCAATTATTTGTGTTTTTTTGGCTGGGAGATGGAAAAAAACATGAAATTAAAGAAAAATTTGTACTCAGTCGCCACGAACAGTCGCATAACTCCAAGAAAACATCAATCTTCGTAACATCTCGGAGGAGTCAAAGGGCCTCAGGTGCCAAATATGGAGGGCCAACCTCACACGAAAGGGCTGTCCGATCTGAATATGTCTGAGTAGCTCTTGCCGTTCATGTGCTCGGTGTGGCTTTCGATGCTGTAGCAGCGGTGGACCTCTGTGAGCGACGACGCCACGTAGGAAGCTGAGCGGAAGAAGTCAGCGTTGGCGAACGTGCCGGCGAACTGCATCCTCTGCTGATTCCAGTGTCTCCGCAAAACGCTCTGGACCTGCAAGAGGAAACACAAAGAGAATCTTATTTTAAGGAAGACTGCAACTAATTGAGAAAAGATTGTATGTATGACAATCTAGCCTCCAAATATGATTGACAGCAATAAGTAGTCGAGTCAAGCTCATGACTCACCTCCCCGTTGAAGAAGCAGAATATTGTTGAAACCAAGAGGCCCTGCATGTGAAAAACAATAGTGAGAAAATACACAACATTTAAAATCCTTTAAGCTCAAACAGCTGCAGAAGAGCTGCAAAAAATATAGTTTACAGTGCCACATGTTCTTGTTCTTAATTCAGAAATATTTGTAATATTTGCAACCACCACTGAAAAATTATTGAGGATTTTGCCACTGGACAGTTGTGCAACCAGTCTGCACATGCAGTCGTGAAAGTAATGAGTTTTAATGGACAAAACCAATAGAATTGTAGTATTTTAGTGCGTTTTTGCAGCTTTTTATTGGCAGCGTTGTGCTGACCTGGTAGTGCATGAGGATTTCCATGATGTACTGGTAGATCTCAGAGACCCAGTGATCTTGGGGGTTGTAGGGGAGCAGGACGAACTGGATGCCGAGCAGGGGGATGAGGATGAGGGTGGCCCTCACAGCCCTCATGTAGAGGCTGGACTCGGCCTGGTGCGTCACCCTCAGCTTGGTGATGAGAACACGAACGATGTTCAGCAGGAAGAAAAGATTCACCTGGAATCAACATCATTTGGTCTTGGTGAGGACAGCCAGCCATTTCAAATGAAAAGCCTGCAGCCAAAATGAAATCACCAAAGGTGGAAGAAGTACTCGGAATACTTTTTTTTTACTTCGTTATAAGTAAAAGTCTTGCATTTAAATCTTATGCAAGTAAGAGTACCTGAGTATGAGCATCAAAATACATTTAAGTACCAAAACTAAAAGTACTCATTATGCAGAATGGCCCATTCACAATCATATACTGTATATTATATCACTGAATTATAATCAATCATGCATTAATGTGTTCATCACTTTAATGTTGTAGGTGGGGCAAAAATGTACTGATGTACATTACAGTACTACAGTCATGTGATACGAAGGGTCCGCTGACAACCACTGACTCTGAAGGATTTGCAACCAAATTTTAAATATAGTAATTAAACTTTATGTTAACTTGTCATTCGAGATGTTTTCACCCAAAACTCATGATGTACAATGCTCCATTGTGGTCTCTTTCTTTAAAAGTAAATCTGGATTTCCCACAGGGGTTCAGTTCTTACCACCAAAGCAGCGCAGATGGGGCCGTGGATAATGTACAGCAGGGAAGTGTTTGAGCTGACCCAGCATCTGTGAACGCACGCATCAGATCATTATATTACAGTGTGTGGAAACACGTGACTGAGGCTCAGTGATATCTTTAGACATGGTCATGCATGGAGGTGATGATTGAGAAGACCCACTTGTCGTTGTAGTAGCAGTGGCGTGCTATTGAATGTAGCACCGCTGGCACGAGTGGAAAACCTGCACAATCAATATAGAACATTTTTTATTTGAGTGTGAGACAGTTAAGTGTGTATCGTGGAATATTTGCTCCTGACTTACCCCACCCCAGCAGATAATACCACATGAGATGCTGTTTTTCTGCAAACACCGCCACAACAATCAGAGTGTGCAGGTAGATGCCCTCACAGAGCATCCAGAAGTAGTTACAGCTCAGCAGATACAGGTGGATGAACATGAGCAGCTTACAGCTCGCCTGGAAGGAAGAAGCAATACGAGAGGTCGTGGCTTTAATCGAAATGAAACTGATGAGCAGTGTCTTAGTGTAAAGAGCAGCGGTGACTCACAGAATCGTTGTACGTGTGGCCCTGTTTCTTCACCACTGTCGTCAGCCAGACAACGGTGATGACTGAGTTTAGCACGAAGGAGAAGAAGAGGTTTTTGTGGAGGGTTATCCTCTGACAGCTCAGACTCCTGAGGGCAGCGGGGGGGCACACATTAGACTCGTTTTCTGACAAATCAGCAGTCATTTTTGCAAGATGAACACAGAACTTAATTCATTGACAAGAAATTAACATTCATGATTCCAGGCTCCAGTTTTGAAAGTAGGAGCATGAAAACACTGACTTTTGTTTGCACATAAAAAGGGAACCACACTCACTTAAAATGGAAGAATATTCCTAATGATATCAGCAATGATACCAGCGACAGGCCGTGACCAATCATGACCAAGTAGAAGTGAGTCATCGCTGCCGCCTGCAAGACAACCAAATCAATACAACTTTACAGTCCAAACTGTTTTATATGGTGTCTTGTTATAATCTAATGTCTTTTATTCTTACTGTTCCATGATTTGTGGTGTTGGCTTTGCAGTTTGTGAAGTTTGTCCATGTCCTGTTGCTCTCTGGGTGGCGTCCCCAGTTGCCCGTCTCCGTGCAGACTTTGGATGCCACCGCTGTCAAGGAGATTTGGCAACTTATATTGAAGTTATAGATGAGCATTCTGGGAAATACTCTCATTGATTTCCATCGATTTCACATTTCTTTTTCTGTGTGGACATGACACTAAAATATTCAAGGTTAATGAAGTTCGTGATGGTTGATGAACTGACAGACGAAGAAATTTACCGTGAGGGTCAAAATCGTTATAATAGTCTGGACAGCTCTGCTCGGTAGTTATCCCAGCTTCAGTTTCGTCCCAGCACAGCCACCCATCCCACGTCGCGTTACACTCTTTCCCTGCTGACATCAAAGAACACACACACACACACACACACACACACACACACACACACACACACACACACACACACACACACAGTTACATGCTGCACTGAACACACTGGAAAATGCTAAAAAGGAAAGCCCCTCCACTGAGCCGTTGAGGGTTTTCTAATCTTCTCACCTGCTGTTTTTGTTTTGCGGTGGGATTCCTTCACGATACGCTGAAAACATTCGTACTGGGCCATGGCGATTTGGTTCCGTGTGGCCTGATGTTCACCCCGGTGATTCAGATGCTCCTGATAGTCATCTTCAGGGCTTGTAGCCAGGAGCAGCTGAGATGATTGACACAAACATGCATGAGACTGCAACTGCCAAGCAAGTTACTTAATTCCAAGCATATTCCAGTCCTTTTAAAGGGAAACTCAACTCAATATATTTCACAGACGGTAGTATAATATCTTCTGTGGCTCTGAGAGAGGTCTGAAGATGCATTATGGGAAGTGTAGGATCAAGTTTGACCCAATCAAAGCCTAAAACTTAATATATCTCAGCCTCTGCTGCTTGGATTTTGACCATTATTTATATAAGGAGGTTTAGAGTGCTTGACGAATCAAAGAAAGAGGTTTTAATGACAGGAAGGGACTTGATAATTTGTAGGTGCTGCACAGATGTAGTTATGGGTGTAAATATTCTAAAAACAGGAGATTCACCAATGTGTGGCCAAAATACAGGCAACACAGAAGCCTAAAGAAACATGTTGTTATCATCAATGCCATGTGGCAACAGCTGTGATCATTTCCAGCTTTAAACTATGGATTTTATGCTTGTCATGCTGTAAAACACAACAAAAATATTTCTCTGGAATTATGTGAAAGTGACATATTTAGTTTAAAAAAAAAGAAGAAGAAGTATATTTCAGAGACCACAGCTACCTTATTGAGACAGAGGAGGACCAGGAAAAACACGAGGCCGCTCAGATCCATCTGCGCTCTGATCATCATGGGGAATCTGAGGGAAGTTGACAAAATGTATTAAATTTTATTAATCGGTTTCACTGCAGTGAAACAATAAACACACTTTAAGGCTCATATATGAAAGTGCAGTCCAGTTGACTCCTATTTTTGTTTCATTTGAAGTTATTTTTGTGCTATTTGGAGGAACAGGTAAAAATGTTAGCACTATCCCAAATAGTTTCCCCCAGAGCACAATTTAAAAAAAAAAAAAAGAAGAAGCTTCCTGAGCTGCAGCAGCTGCCAAAGTGATCCAGCACACGATGTGTTGACAGGAGCTGGATCCAAACTCCAGTTCGCATGCTCAGCACTGTCACGCCTCTGCTGTCCGATCAAGGCTTTAGCTTTTTGGCTTTTTTGTGTGTGTCAAGTGTAATTTATCAATTTGTACTTGCAAAATTATAAAAAAAATACCTTGTGGTTCATCTTGTGTTCCTCAGTTAGAGCTCAGCAGCATTTTATTTTTACATTAGAAGTTTAGGATGGAAACGAGAATATAGTGGATGTAGGGTCAGTTTCACTCGAACTTGCATTTACTTAAAACAATATCCAGCTCCCTTGCCTTTGCCCTCATCACAACTCATGTAAACAAGAGGACAAACCCATGTTTTTCATTTGTAGTGGCAGGACTCCCCTTTTGGACGTCAGGGTTACAGATTTGGCCTTTTGCTTCCTCTGCTCTCCACAGCTTCCTTCCTGCATGCTTATTATGCATGTTGAGCAAGTTTAACCAAGGTTTAGCTTGAAGACATCAACATGGCGAATGCAGTGAGAGCATGTGCTAAAAACCCACTCAGATACAGCAAACAGATGCTTTCACTGGCTGACTAAAGACTTCATATGCTGATCCAAATGTTAAAATATTAAAATAGGGTGTGCTAGTAGCAACTTCCTTGACATTTGAATAACACACATTCGAATAGATGAGTGGAAACAGGAGCTATTTGGTCATGAAGTGCACTTTCCAGACTACAGATGACATGTCCTGCTTTGGTGCAAGAGGTGTGATGCTCAATGCGAAAGCAGTGGAAATTATGACGGTTCTGCCTGTAACGGTCGTAAAAATACTAAAATTAATTCACAGCAGCATAAATAGATATTGTCAGCATGAGTCATGATCATGATCTGAAGTTTTATTTTGGGAAACATTAATGACTCATGATGAGCTACACCCAACTGGTGATTTGTTAACAGGGATGATGGCCCAATGGGAGCACGATCATAGGAATATTATAGGAACATCACAGGAATACTACAGGCAGCAGAGTAGCTCTGTGATCCGCTCGCTCTTCTGTGACTGTACAGCATGTCGTCACTTTGACAGTGAATTGAGTATTTAAGTATATAATTTAGAGACTATTATAGAAGGGCGGGACTAAGAGAAAAAGATCCATCCGCTGCTTCAGCACCACGGACAGCAGCGTGTTTATCAATACACAGCACAGACACAGGACTGATATTTCAGAGTCCTGGTGATAGATTTTAACTTGCAGAAACCTCAGTCAGATAAAAGATCAGCAAGTCAGGCAGACTAGACATACAAGGGGGGATGGCAGCTTAACATGTCGGTCATTGTGCAAACAAGGAGGGTGGCATCACCCCCCATATCTCCTACTGGCTACACCCTGAACAGCCACTGTTATTAAGTGCCAGTGATGAACTCCAATAACAAACCAGAGGAGTGCACTCAGTGGAGTGCAGAGCTCTGGGGGGCATGTTGACAAATAAGTCAGCAGCCATTGGCGGTCCATAAAATAGGTTTTTCCAAAAATTATGAATCACCACAATCATGAGAAGTCCTCGAGCATGTAGTCATAAACGTGCACAAAAAATATGAAACACACACTCAAAAGTATGATCCCTCTGGGCTCATGCCTTTTGGAGAAATGAGCCCAAATGGAAAAGTTTATGTTCTATGAGGCAATCAATATAAGAAATAGCATAGCAAAGGTTTTATGTGTTTTGAAATAGTAAATATTAGCAGGCTGTTATGAGTAGCACAGTCTTTTAGATTGAAATATAGAATTTCTGTAATATTTTTGTCATGGGTACAAATATGTTGTGTCTATATATAATAGACCTATGTCCCTTTTTAAATTTAGTCATAATCCCAAACATCTATTGATCCCTCAAACAGAGAAAGACTAAGAGGAAGGTATTGTGGAAAAATCTGACATTTGCAAATGAGCTAAACTTATTTAACAGATGTAGTTTCATAATGACATCGCAGCTGCAGAGATTTAATCTGCTTCCTATGCAAACATTTTTAAAGCAATTACAGATCACCCAAGAGGCTTATTGTTTGGGAACAAGAGGTCGCCCCCCAAAAAAGTGAAAATACCTGCAACATAGAAGAAAAGGCAGTCTGATGAGTCGAAATGATGAGCATACTTTCTAAAATCTTTGTCCTCTCACTCATGCTACAACATCAGAATGACACTCTTCACAAATCCTTCGCCTCTCATTTCGATTAAAAAAACAGTTTAGAATACAGTGAGACAAAACAGCAATCTTGATTAATTTCCATCTCCCCCTACTGCAAATTCAGGAAATCGTTGTCATCTTATAAGATTAATATCTTCTTGAACACACCCAAAGACACACAGTATATCTCTCTAATGACCCACAAAGACACTTAATAACTCAAAGTGAAGTTCCTCCATTATTGTGTCGGCCATCTGTCCCAGAACACGAGGATTAACACTTTTTACCATTTGAAGTTCCCCTTATTAAAAACACATTGGTCGGGAAATCCCATTTCATCACTTTATGTCCACCATGTGAGCAGACTTTTCTTGTTAGGCGACAGAATTGCAGGTGGGTTGAGCTAACTCGTTTTATTGGAAACATTCTTTTGCTTGAAAGAAATTAATAAATATGTCAGATCAATGCATTGGCAAACAGTTTACACCTAGAGTGCCTGGAAACCTCAATATATGGTGTTATAATATGAATTTGCTCACTGTTTAACACTCATATAGAGGCAGGTATGCATTTGGAAATCATGCTCATCATCATATACTCTTCTTCAAATAAAACTATTGCATTAATTACAATAATAAGAATTAGAAAGTCTAAAAGTTTAGAGATACATTGCTTGAACTTTTTTTGAAAAATAGTTTTGAACCTATGGTTTTGTTTCTCTCCCCTTTAACACCTTCACGTGCATTTCTTCCATGTTCCCTGCAACATAAAGCGTCACATTTCTAGTTCAATGTGGCATTCAAAGAGGAACATTTGACCTGTTTTCAGCGCTGTGCTTGAACAGTAGTAACAGTGCATGCTGACAAACTCCAACTATTAAAGAAACTTACCTTTGCAGCAACAGAAAATGATAAAACACTGTGTTTTGCCACCTCTTGCAGAGAGTAATCCTTCAGCTGATAGGATACTGTTGCGGGAAAAGAACAATGTGACGCCGTTTTCGTGATTTCTCCAAGAGTAGTCCTTCAGTGTGTGTGTTTCACACCAGAGTCAGAAACGACACTGAGCTGTCCTGATAAAAACTGACTGAGGCTGTGGATGACATCACATGCTTGCCTTTTGTGGAGGCAGACAGAAGGACATCCCCACATTGTAATGGACATTAAAAAGTGTTGATATAATTGATAACCATTACATTGTATGATTTAAATTATGTATAATACAAACTTTCTGATTTTAAAAAAAGAACAAAAAAAGTCAACTTTAATGTCCTGGCTGTTATCATAAGTAACTTAATGCATTAACCTTGTTGCATAGAGGACAATCTATCACTCAGTGTGACTGTGTAGGTCTTGCTTCTTTATCTTTTTTGTATATATGTCTGTTTATATATGTCTGGTCAAATTGGGAACATTTATTAATAAAAGCTTGCATTACATGGTAGTAAAACCCCCCACTAATAATCCTATTAGCTCAACAAATTGGGTTCCGGGCTCAAAAGATTGCTCTGGCTGATAATTGTATAGGAAATTTACAGTATATTACTCAAAGAGGTCCTTTTTCATTACATAACTGAAGAACGGGCAGAACAAAACGGACCAATCAGCAAGAGGGTTTCTATTCCAATGGCGCCCTCTGCAGGTCAAACTCCATGGCTACAGCGTTCTGGGACCTTACTCTGCCAAGTGAGTTTCTGCTTGTCTTTAGGAATTTAGTGACTGAAAAAGATACAGGTACTTTTTCCAGATGTGTTTATTAAAAATGTATTAAACTGATAGAATTACTTTTTGTTTTCGACAGGTCCCGATAGACATTGAGGTCACAATACGCTGCATGAACCCGGAAGTAGTTAGAATGTCTACAGCTGGATAAATTAGCCGAATAAATATTATACTGACAACGTAATGTCAACACTCAAGTTAATCGTCGTGTTTCTCGCTTAAAATTGGATAACGTGTGGCAATGTGACAGAGGAGAAAAAAAAATTAAATACACAAGGAATTCCGAACTGTTTCCGGGTACAGTAATATTCAACATGAAATTATTAATAAGACTCAGTAGCAAGCCGTACCTGCCCAGGTACCTTCTCGTGTTTACCGGAGCTAAAAGATACAAAGGCACATGTGTTTCCTGGTGTTTGCTGAAAGGCAACGACAGTGATCCCTAGAAGTCTTTCAATAAAAATATAATCATATATCTTACATAGCATTCGAAGTAACAAAAGCGCTCATAAATCAGATGGCTCCTTTCAAAGTGTTGTATTGTTCTGGAATATTGTACTATTCTTGTCATCAGTTTGTTAGGTGTCTGTTGTCCTGTTTGCTTTTGCCCCCGTCCTCAGATCCCCCTCCCATCTGGTTTCCCCTGGCTGGGCGTGGCTCCTCTCACTCTCCTGATCTCCACACTCCTGCTCCGCCTCAGCAATCTGCGCACCTGACTGTCATTACTCCAATCACTGCAGTATAAAAACGTGGTTCCTCTCTCCATTCTTCGCCAGTTCGTTGTTGATTCTTCAGTGGTAACGTTCAGGCCTTTTTGATCACCTACTGGTTTTTTGACGCTCAGATTTGAAACTTTGCCTTGCTATAATCCACTTGTTTTTTCTTTTGTCTTCTGAGCGACCGGCCTTTTCACTCTCCTGCCTTCCACGCTCAGCCTCTCGCCTCAGCCCCAGTCTTTTGTTACCTTTCACCTCCAGACAGCCTCGCCACAGATCATCCCTCCCGTTCAAGATTGTAGTGTTTTTGTGTTTTCTTTTTGAAATAAACTTGTTGCCTAGATCTGCATTGATTCCAGTCCTGTGTTCGGCTAACACAGTTCACATAAGAGTATTTTAATGTTGTAGTTCCTAAATGTGGAGCCAATTTTAGATACTTTGTGTACTGCTGGTTCAATTAGTAGAAGAGTATTGCATAATATATAAGCATGTCATGTTTTTTAATCACGTTTTTAATCTAAAAATGTCAAATAAATGTCATGGAGTAAAATGTAGAGTATTTCTATATGAGATGCAATGGTGTACAAGTTCAAAGTAGTATAAAGTGGAAATACTCACAGTACACGTGTCAAAATACAAACATCACCTGAGTGAATTTACTTAGTTACATTCCACTGATCCAAGTATTTTAGACACTCTTTACCCTTATTTTTGTTATTACAGGGCAGATGATGATAAATATCTTTATTATGCACTGACAGGATGTTCAGGAAAAGTGCCTGGAGGAACACAGTCAGCAATGCAATGACTTTCCACCAAGACCAAGCCCTCAACACAACGCTATTTCTCCTGAAATCCTTCAGCCCAACAGGATTTCTGCTCAGAGATGGAGGGAGAGGCCAGGGACTTCAGGGTAAATCATTCAGTGATTCATGATGCATCTTGCACCCTGGATGGTGTTTTGCCCACATACATGCACTTGCCCTGTGTTCACAAGAGAGCAGGAGCCATGCAAACACATATCGAAAACACACAGGAAAAGATTGATGCACAAGGAGGTTTTAAGCAATGATATTTCTTATGGTCTCTTTTTTATTCATGTGTTATTTATGTGCAGCATTGTGAGGCAAACACTGGTATTTTGTTGCAGTTGAGCAGCAAAAAAAAAAAAAATCCTTCTAAACGTGTCTTTGAACATCACAATGCTGACAGACTAGACTTCACTTAATCAGATTTTATGCTGTGCGAGTATTTTAGGTCTAACACTGAAACATTTGCTTCGTGTAGACTTCACAGGCAATTTGAAAGACCTGACCCACCGTTGTACATGTGCTCCTGTTGACATGCCGTGTTAAAAATAACTCTGCTCTAGATTCATTTCAACGTGGACTTGTGGAGAGACAGATCTTGGAGGTGCTCCATGGTTTATACCAAACTAAAGCCCACCGGACGGAAAATGGACCCCGAGCCAACCAGTCACGGGCCGGGAGGCTGGAAGTGTCTGCCGGAAAGTGATTCAAGCCCAGGATGTGTGTCCTATCTGTCAAGACGAGCTGCTGGAGATAAAACAGCTTGTGTCTCGCTGCAGGTGTGTGGGCGGCTGTGTTCACACCGGGGTCGGGGTTTTCACACTGTTATTGTTTCAGTACAGTCGCGTTTCAGAGTGGTGTAAAATGTTCTCGTCAACTTTTCTTGCACTACTGGCCAGAACATGACCCCCATACAGCATTACTGGTCCAAATACAGCACATCCATCTGTTGACATACAGCATGTGCAGTGGAAACCACCAGCACAGATTTGCGGAAGTTATAAAATTCAGTTGAAATCTCCTGGTATTCGCAGAAGAGGATGTTTCTTTCAAACAAAGAAATTATAGGGAAAATCCTTATTTGCAGCATTGTGCTGACAGATTTTTATGGGCTCTCACGTGCTGTCCTTACTCTCCCAGGTTTGGCTGTGGCAGTAGTGTCCACATCTCTGACATGAAAGTGTGGGCGGCTCACCAGAGACTCTCAGGCAGGGGAGAAACGGCGAAATGCCCTCTGTGCTGGGAGCAAATCTCTTCACTGCCTCTGAAAGAGAGAAGCCAGACAGACACCTGGGAGTTGTCTGTCACAGCTGCCAGGTCTGCTGTCACTGGGAAATGTTTCAAGTAAGCAAGCAGTCGTAACTAAGCTGGGGCGAGAAAATGTAGAAAAGCATATATGAGCAATTTGAGTCTTTGTGGCAATCTAATGTAATAAGCATATTATCATGTATACAAGTAATTGCGTCAAATATTTGTACATTTGTGTTCTTCCTCTCGTCTTCTTGATCCTCTTACCTCAGTTACTTCCATCCATGTGAGCACTGCTCAAAGAATGGCTGCCACCCACAGCATTCACCTCACAGACAGTAAGTTGCTTGGTTTCAGCTTCGAAATAACACTTGTACAGCATCAGCTCGTCCCACGCCTCAGGCTTCAAGCACTACAAATTATGACTCTTGATAAAAGAAAAGAATGATTTCAGTAAGGTGAAACTTAGAGGCTCAATAAATATATATACAGTTTATAGGAAGAGGTTAGAAGAAGAACTTGCTGCAGACCCTCTACCAGAAAACATGTTTGGCTGTCTGCCTGTGGGGTCCAGCCGGGGTCTCTGCTCTTGAATGAGGGACAGCAGTGTCAGATCTGTCTGCAAGATTTTCATCAGGGCCAGTGTGTCCAAACCCTGCCTTGCCATCAAAAGGTAACGCTTTTCACCGCGTGCTTGTGTTAACTTAATGTCATCATCAAATATATACATCAAAGTTGGAAAAAAAGAAAGAAAACAGCTTCGGAACATAATTGGTATCAAGTAAGTTTATTAATTTAGTGCACAGAAAGGCAAGACTAATAACACTACCATCGTTACAGAGGTAAACACAAGAGGTGCCCGTTCTGGAGTAAAGAAAAGCCCATGAGGTTCAATGGCCGGACACAAGAGGATCACACTATAGAACACATTAAAATCAATACAAATACATTCAGCGAGATCACTTTAAAAACGGGAGTGGCAGTAGGTTTGACTTGCTTGTCAATAATTATCAGCACAAAGTGTTCGCAACCTACTCCTCCCGTTGCCTCGTAAGCTGGAATATACTGACAATCAGGAGAGAGTCTGGTCACTTGTAAGCACACTGAATGATTAAGAGTTCGCCTTGCTGCTACACTTAAAATTACAAAGCTCAGGCTTATGATACACTCCCTTGAAAAGACCATCAACTCTTTACGCTAACCTCAAAGAAAATGAATATCAAGAACAAAGCTCCTATGGCACCATTCAGCCTCTCAGTCCTTTGCTTTCAGACGGGAGAAAAACAGCACAAAATAAATTCAATCACAGCCACAAAATACATAAAATGTTGCTTTACTATATACATACAAAATGAACTCATCACGTTATCGTAGTACCATGACGGAAGACTAAATATGGCAAAATTGTGGCTGTTTCATTTTAAACTTTGATTTATGGTACATATTGCTAGTAGGACCACTCTAGTATTTGTAGTGAGTGTTTTGCCAGACTTTATCATGGATGATCAATGATAAAAGTATTCAGTATTGTGTTGTTGTAGTATTTACACACTGAAAATTTGATAGGTTTCTGGGAATGAGGTGTGCCAGTGTACCAGGTGGGCTTATATTAAAGCGTGGTGTGCTTTATGTGACTCCAAACAAAAGCTGGCATGTCAACATGGTGTTAAGCAGTAATAATGTTTACATCGTTTACCATCTTAGTTCAGCATGTTAGCATGCTAATGTTTGCTTATTTGCACAAAACGCTAATCACAGCTGAGGTTAAGGGGAATGTAGCTTTGTCAGTGTTTTGCCACATAAATTACTGGACTAATTGAGATTTTGATGATGGCAGGAGATGGAAAGTTTAGGGATCACCGGAGTTATTACAATTCATCAGGAGGCAATCCATCCAAAAATATTGACACATGTTCCGCACCAACTTTAAAAAAAACAACAACTTTCAACTGAAAAATCAGTTTACAACCATCTTTCTCTCTTCAGTCACATCTCTCAATTTAAAAAAAAGTAATCTCACGGTCATGTCGATCAGCCAGAAGCATGAGGAGGTTTGGAAATACGGGTCGCGAAAGCAAAACTCCAAGGCACCGAATTCACATTGGCAAGAAATAATTCTAAGGGGTAATACTGTTTGTTATTAAAACAGAAAATAATGATAATGCGTAACTTGAGGGGCTAAGCAGAAGCTTTTGGCCTCCTTAATCCTGCAAATTGTTCATATTCATGAGTATATCAAATTGTTACCTCAGAGCTGTGCAGTTAATTATTTCAATAGCACCCTTCCAACCAATCAGCTACTCCTCCTTCCTCAGGTTGTTAACAGGAGCAGGAATGGCCTCAGAAAGGCATTCTGCATTGTCCCACACTCACTAATGAATCCCAGAAAATGAAACTTTGGCATGTTTTAGCACCAACTATTGTGGTACCCATGGATGTGGTTTGAGATTGTATTCATAGTGTAGAAGACCTGGGATATTATTGTCTGGACAAAAATGAATCATTCAGTCACCAAGTCATCGAATGTGATGTAATGTTAGCTCTACAGTGAAACACAAGATATTTTCATACACACAAAGAAACATTCATTTTCATGCATTCTAAAATAACTGTAGGCTTAAAACCTTGAATATCAGGTGTGATCACTTCAAAAGGGCAGCTTAGCTTTACAATATACATCCGCGTTTTACTCCGACATGAAGGAGTATTTCGTGCCATGAGTTAAAAATTTCAACTTTTCTGGCACAGCTGATTCCAATAGTGACATAACTGAGTCTTTTCCTGGAGCCCAGAGTGTCTTTTTAAGTAAAATGAGGCAGTATGATTAAAGCAAGACGTCAGCACTACAAACTGGGAAAGCTTCTATGTCTTATTCAATTTACAGCAGGCATTTATGGTGAGGATAAGTGCACTACACATAGACCTGTATCTGTGTCCATCCTGCAAATTCACCGGATTTTACTAAATATAGACAAATACCGTGTCTTTTGTAATCATGTTTAATGATTACAGGCAGTAAGAAGGCAACCTCTATAATGCCAGTACTGGGGGCTGTGGGATATCGTGTTCACACGGACATTTTGCTGTGAAGAATCTCGCTGGTGGTCTTCAGATTCGGGGGAATATGAGAGAACATGGTGCACAAACTTGTCTAACAGCAGCTACATAATGCTTCATCATGACACAGATCGGGCTTTATTTCTTGAGCTAGCTCATGCATTCTTTGGCAAAGTTGTACAATCACAGAACTCAACAACAACAATGCCTGTGTGAGCACAAGTGGTAAAAACTCATTGGGATGTTGTGATGAAAATAGCTCACTGTGGGTTAAATGGATAATGGGACGTTGAAATTAAGCATGGATGAAAAAATGCTTTTCTGGATGTTTGCAATGAACCATGCTCTAACTTCGCTTGGTCAGAGGTCTCCCCTCGCGGACATGCTTGGCACTCCTCTTTTCCGTCTTCCCCTTCTCCCTCACCTTCCTCAGGCGTCGTGGAGGTGGTGTACCTCTCGACTCACTGTCCTCCTGAGCGCTGGAAGTATCCATCCCGTCTCGCTCTTCGGGAATGTTGGGAATAGCTCCGCTGCTCCCGTCTAAAATGTTCCTCAGGTAAGGGTCCTCTGGCGTACAGGTGGCTGTCGTGCCACTCTCACTACTGCTCAGGTCCTGCTCCTCACCGTAACGCCCCCCTCGGCTGTGGTGTGGCAGGGAAGAGGCCCTGATCGAAGGCCTGTCGCGCTCTGTCTCGCGGATGTTCTGCAGAGGCTCGTTCATGTCCACCCCTGAGTCCAGGCTGGTGTCGTTGCTGCTCGGTGGGCGGTGGCGGCTCTGGAGCTCAATAATGGAGTGGCGAACCTGGGCAGCCGGCTTCCCGTCTAAGGAGACAAACCAGGCCCTGGGGTGAGACGACAGGGGCTTGCCCCGTGTTAGCTCGAGCAAGGTGCGCTCTGAAATCCCTTGCAGCTCGCTGGGTACGCCATGCCCACTGCTGAAGGCCTCCATCCCAGCTGCCTCGTTAAGGGTCCCAGGCACAGAGACGGAGGATTCGAGGAGGTTACTGTAGCGTCCCCACACAGCAGCGTTAGGGCCTTGGCCTTGGGGAGGGGTCTCCAGAGGCTGGGGCTCGTCTTGGCTGCTCTGCTGTGGGCTGCCTCCACCTTGGGAGTGGTGGTGAGGGACTTTTGGAAGTGTCTGGGTGTAGCTGTCTTTGCTCGCAGGCTCTGAGTGAGCATCATATTCAACTCCATTGCGGGGGAAGGTAGCAGACTTGCAGCCTGACAGTTGCTGCTCCTGAGCACTGAAAAGCTCCGGCGCCTGAATGATAGCCACTGGCTGGTTATAGATATGCACCAACTTATCTTGAAAGAAGTTGTCAGAGTTCATGTTGGCCCGGTTCTGCTCTGACTTCTCCCGAAGCCGAGCCACCTCTTCACTGTTGATGTAGTGGGATGACGGCTGGGGACCTTTGATCCGATCCAGAGCAATGTTCTCATAAAAAGGAGCCGCCGGGCGACTCCCTGGATCCTCCACGTAGATGTTGTAGTTGGCTTTGTGCCTCGGCGTAGACAAGGGTTCACACTGGACACTGCAGGAAGCGAGGCTGTTGTCACCAGAGTGGAACAACAGACCCTCTTCCATGTGGGTGGAGGTGGTTTGGTCTTTCTTCACCACCGTGAGTTTGGAAAAGCGTGCTCTGCTTCTCCTGGGCTGTCGATGGAAACTTCTGGATATGGAAGAAACAGGAGAGAGAGATCGTAAACTTCACTTCCTCAATGACAAATGAAGTAGAAAATATAAAAAATTGCTATATATACTTTAAATTCAAGCTGAACGATTGAGGAGATTTCTTACCTGCAGTGACACAGCAGCAAGGACAGAAATCCAATCACAATAGCTAGCGTTGCTCCCAGTATTCCCATCAACAGATAGGTGTGGTAGGATAAGAAATCGAAAGAGCTTCCATGTCCCCGGTAATCTAAAGGGTCATATTTATAGATAGATATTAAACAATTACCAGTACAAATGTCATGAGACTGCTACACAAGCTGTCTGTATGAGCTAATGAAGGCAGAGGAGTGATGTACCGTTTGATGAGGGATGAGGGGCAGCGATCCAGTGGCCCAGATGGGAAGCAGTGTAAGTCCAAACCAGCTCATCACCAACCATTTTCACTATTCCCAGACCCTGATTCTCCCAGGCACCTTCAAACACCATGAAAATTTGTTTTAGTATACATTACAGCAGGTGTTGTGAATTGCAAGTACTGAGTTACCACACTTCTCTTTCTATGTGTCAGTCTTATTTTGTCAAGTAATTCAGTGGCTTTCCTATAATCTTTTTTCTTACCTGTCTTTAGGTTAAAGGCCCAGGCTGGTACAGTGTCAGCAGCCCTGAGGTGCGTGCTGTGTCCCAGGGGCAGGAGCATTTGAATGGGCCCTCGAACCTGGAGCTCCTCACCACCAGAATACAGCAGGACATTGATGGCTGCCACCGCCCTCAGCTCGACACGTCTGAACACTGCAGACACGAGGAGCAGTGAGGTAAATATTAAGTTGAAAGATTTAAAAGTTGACTGACCCTTGTATCCTCCAAATCGTTAGATTAGACTAAGAATAAACTGCTGTAAGCATTCATGAGGCCTTGCCGTATTCAACGCCCACCTGATTTGCTGCTGATGATGCCTGGAGTGCAGTTGCCGCAGTCTTTAGCTAGGTGGTGCTGTGGTACTGTCAGGTACGCCGTCAGTGAGGAGATGTTGGTCTTATCAGACATTGTGAGGAGGTTCATTGGGAACCTAACCTTGGGTTGAGAGGAGCTGTCTGTGAAAACAAGATGGCACATGATTCATCTAATGCACAATGCAGCATGTTTAAATATAGAACATAGCTTCAGGTGTTTCTTAGTAGAGGTGCATTGTTAATCTAATATGACAGGATGCCAAAGGTTTAATGTCTGTAATTTATCTTAAATGTAAAATGCGGCCTAAAAATGAGATTTGAGGGGTGACTTTTGCTTTAAATCAAAGCTCTGATTGGCTCCAGCCTCTAACGTGTGTGTGAACTTGCCAGGTAACTTCCCGGTGATGAGCACAGAGTCTTCAAACAGCCAGATGTTTCCCTGACTGTGAGGGAGCAGCAGCAGCGTCACAGAAGAGAAAACTGCGGGGAGACAAACAAAAGGTCAGAAACAAAACTCACATACTGGTATTTTTTCATCATTTCTACCCAAGACAAACTAGAAGGTAGAGGTAGAAATGTGAGTAATGCAAATGTGAGATTTAATGAAAAAATCACAGCTTACATTTAGTTTAAAATATATGTGATTTAGGTTGTAATGATAGATAATAAGTGCAGAGGGAGGTCAAGCTCTTCTGCCATTCCCCTCTGGTTTATGGATATAGAAGCTGCTTGTATGTCATGTAGGCCTGTGATAGCACCAGCAGATGGCAGTACTACCTCAGACCCCTTTTTAGGGTTCAGCTGTCTGGCTCAGCAGCACAAAAGGGAGGCGCCTCTGATAAAGCACAGCAAAGCAGGTCTCCACAGATGACGCTCTTTCATCATCCCTCTGATTTTTATCCCTTGTAACACCTGCTCCACCTTTGCTTCACCACACCCCCTCCCCGCGACTGTGCCAGACCAGCAAGAGGAGGCGGGAACACGGATAGAAAAAACACCAACGTGAGATCGGTGTAGCTAAAGAGCCCCCACCCCCCTCTGCCTTTGAGTCGGTGCAGGACAAAGACAGTTTGCTGAGGCAGGGATACGTTTCCCCCGAGCTCTCGACTCTCCGTGGCGCTGTGGAGGCAATCAATAATACGACTACAGGACACGGTGTTCAGTTACACTTGACTGTACACTGGCAACATAAACTGCTTCATCATGAACAAACCCCAGTGACAAGTTGTTTGTTGTCGCGGACACTTCATTCATCTGTAATGACATGAATAATGCAGTCGTGTGACTACCTTGGCTGGCATTACTGAAAATAAGTGCTTACAAATGGCTTGATTTTCCCTCAGTTTTAGCCTCCCACACCATAACTTGCAAATTTAGTTTATTTACAGAGCTAATATAGTATACATCTATGAAGAGCAATGCATGTTATTTTGAGTGAGACTATCAGCTAAATGCCTTACTTGTTTTTGTTCCTCATGCCCCGATCAATACTCACTGGAAAATCCTCTTAACTCACCTCCTTCAAAGGGGAGGTCAGGGTCAGCTGTGACCCTGGATCTGGTCAGGTTAACCAGCAGAGTGGAGGTCAACAATAGCTCCCCAACGCAAACCAATCTTTGCCACCCTGATGTCCACGAATATGGTTAATATGAACACTTGTTGGCACCTGAATGTCACTTTGTGCTGTCGGTGTTACTCACTCGGTCTCTTGGTGGTGCTCCACGGCAGGGGCCTGGGGACGTAGCCTTCCATGTTGCCCAGCAGAGTCAGACTGAGGCCTGGGCTGTACGCTACCGAGAGCAGAACCTCACCTCTCTCCCCTGTTCGGGCAGAGCTCGTCAGGGTGTGGTTTATGTAAACATCCACGGAAGCACCTGGCAGCGGCTGACGGGTCGCCATGTCCCTCACCAGGACCTTCAGGGCAAACTGTGACTCTGGAGACAACAGTAATTAGATTGAGACTTTCAAAATGCCCCTAAAATGTAACTGAGGTTACATTTGGATCGAGTTACTAAATCGTGTCTTTATGGAAACACGTGTGCATGAGTTCTATCTGTATGCAGACCAGCCTCTGCCGCTTCCTCTCAGCAGCACTCAGTAACCTTTCCCTCAGCATGAAAAAGTGATGAGGCAGGCACAGTCGAATCGGTGGGAGAATGAAAAATACATCAAAACCAAGTGGCAGAGAAGAAAAGCTACCCTGCACAGCCGTGTTTCTTCCCCTCCAAGGCTGTCACTTACATGTGCATTCTGCACATTTTACATATCTGCTTCTTTCATCTGGATCAGACAGCATAATAACTGCTCGTATCACTGCTCTATAAAGCATTCAAGGGTGCTTTTGGAGGGATGTAAAGAAACCCACCACCCATGCCCGCACTGGATGTAAACAGAAGGCCATCAATGAGCACAGGTTTACCTACTGTATCAGCAGTGCAGCACAGGATTACCACGCTCCCCATTAATACATCACATACCTACATCAGGCCAAAAAGATAAAAACCCTAATCCCCCTAACCTCTGCATTATACATCTCAATCCTGCTGGGCAGACTGCCTGTGAAGTATCAATGGAAACAGACAATCATTCAGACAATAGCTTGGTGTTTAGGACAGTAATGAGAGCAAAGGTTAGTATTAATGAAGACAGGTTTACTTTAAACATTGGCATGTCTTCATCTTCACTAAAGACTTTTAACTTAATGGTAGAAACCAGTTTGTTTTGCTTCTGTTTAACTAAAACAAACAGTCTAATATGGGTGCACAGCACTGCTACCCGAATCCGTTATGAGTCACTTCGTTGCAGCTAATTTCCATTTTCTCTAACAATGACCGACCGAAGCGGACCGATTGTTTACCTGCAATCAGAGCCGACGGGCTGGGCGGGTCGGTGGCGATCGGGTCTCCCACCGCGACGGTGGGGCCATTGTCCCCGGGCGAAGAGGAGGGCAGGCCGCCGCCCTCCTCCGCTGCTCTCACCGCCACATCCAGGCAGGAAATCAGAAGCAAAGAGCGCAGAAAGAGCAGCAGCGGCGGCGGCAGGTGGCGATCAGCAGCGGGCATGGCGAGAGGGGGAGCAGGCTCAAAGACATACCGAACCGCGACAGACGAGCTCGGGAGGAGGAGAACGAGGTCCAGCGGTGTTAGTCCGGATCACGAAGGCCTCATCCCTCCTACGGTTTCTTGTAACGTCGGTGCGCACATACGGGGGAAAAGCCCCATGGAGAAAGGATGAGCTGGTGCTGAGGCTGGGCGTGTGGCCGAAGATCCTCTATATAGGAAGATGTGTCACTCAGAGAGAAAAATATTATTCCGCTTCACCGGCAAAAATGGCCGTCTGCATGATTAACAGGACATTTCGCCATTCTTCGAACATTTATAGACGAAACAATTATTGTTTGGAAAGAAACTGATGGCCAAAAAGCCACAGAGTGAGTGGTCTTTCTGCCGTAATCATCTTTGGGAAGGGACGGGAGACGCTGTTACATCATCGTAGTGTGCGTGGCCCTCTGTCGGTAAACTGAGATCCGGGGTTGCCTATTTTTATCTCCCCTGCTTTGTCAAAAATATGGAAATCCACCAATCAAGTCACATAAACAAACCTGTTAGAATTCAGGCCAGACAATGTGTGTAAAAAATGTGACGAATAAAGGAATTCTTTATCTTACTCTTAATCATTTTGTGGAGTTTTACTGTTACTGGCATTCGCATTACTCAAATATACTACCTACTACCTAAATGACTATAGCATTTATAAGTGGAGGAAGAGTAGACATTATTAATTCAACATCAGTACTGTTCACAGAGTCAGTGCTCTCATCCTCTTTGTTTTTCATCCCATGAAGTAAGCATTAATTAATATAATAAGCATCCTGATTTCTATATTTAAAAACAAAATCAAAGCTACTTGTTTTGCAGGATTTAAAGTACCTATAGTTGGGAGTGGTGGTGGGTGGTGTCTCAGTTTTGTCAGTCATGGATTTTGCAAACGAGTTACATCCAGTAAATGTTACCCCCCCTGTTATTTCAGAATAACAGCACCTCTGACATGTATAAACGTGCAGGTGACCATGAGGACTGGCAGCACCTGGAACACAAGGAGCTCCATTATACCCCACGGTAGGACTTTTATCTCCAGCATCAAAAGAAATGCAGAAAACTGAAGAAACATCACATCATATAAACAGTTGATTATTACAGGAGGCAATAGATTACCTTTTGGTTATGAACCACACTGAGCTATCTGAAATTCCACCACTAGATGGCAACATTTGAACAACTCACCTCTGATAGTGTTAGAGTTACATATTTACTCTCATCTCTTAATAAGCTACATACACATAGTAATACAATCAACATGCCCTCCAGTAACTATAAGCTGCACACACATAGCCACACAGGCAATGTGACCTTCAGTAACCTCAGAAAACACAGAAAACGAAACTTAAGATATCTCGTGTCAGGTAACACATAATTTACATATAGAAGGGGGGTCTAGCTATCTTCTCTTTCAGGGCGCTGTCTCCTATGGATTGGATGGGTCGTGTGCCAACAGGCTGGGACCAGCCTGTGGACCAAGGAGGGAGCACTAAAGTCTAAACCACGATGATCACCACCTGTTTTGACCAATCAGATAGCTGCACATTTCTTTTTAAAACTCTGTATAATCGTAAGTCAGGCATTCTCATTCTGGCGGGTGGTTGCAGCTAACTGCTTGCAGACTGCGATTTCCCGAAAGACTGAGATCCATGTACATGTTCTCTATTTTATCAGTGTGTTAATAAAAATCCTTAACTGAAGACAGAATATCTCCTGACCTCTTTCTGCAAAAACGACCACACTCGAAATAGCTTTACCACAGCTTGCTGCCTCGTGATGTTAAATGTTAAATCACTGCATGTTTATTGAAGTCATCTTAAGTTCAGTGTGTTTTATTAAAATGCTTCACTCATTCAGTCCACCAGGTAACAAAAGTCTCAGGTTTCTGTGAAATATGAAATGTGGTTGCAGTTTAAAAACACAGGTGGAGTATTACAAACAAAGGGTGCTACATTATGCTGACTGTGACGTGAAATCCCCCGAAACAAGTCCTTCACTCCTTTATTCCATAAACCCAGAAGATAAAATGCAGAAGAAGTGCAAACATTAGTAAACACAACATAAAAATATCAGTAAGTTCAGAGATTTATACAAAGTGCAACGAGAACAGATCCCTTATAGGTCGTTAATCCATTTGAAAGTGTTAATATGCACAAAGTTCTGTGATGCCATGGTGAGACAATTTTGTAAACACATTGAGACATTTTCCTTTTGGTCAAGATTCACATTTAAAATTCAATAATATTGCATCTATATATTTCTATATACTTACATGTATGCACATTTGATAGTTAAGCATTGTACACGAATACATACTTTAATGTCTTGTAAAAATTAGAGCAAATGTGCCCAAACGAACAGGAACTGGTGACATTTTAGCAGCATCATTGGCGCTTGTTGCCAGAGGGAAAACACCTGATTCGTCAAAAACTTTGTTCAAAATAATTCTAGAAATAAATGCAGTACTGTGAGACTCGTTTGATTAAAAACTGGCAGCCCTCGTTAATAGGTTAGTGTTACTGGTGCCCTACAGACGGTGGTTTATTGCACAAGAGCAGCAGGGAACAACTCCCTCTTGGCACGAACCAAACTCAGTCGAGGTGTCAGTAAAGTGAGACCCAACGTGCGTTCGCTCAAATCCAGAAAGAAACAACCCGCCTTCCCCGAAGAAATTCTGCATAGAACTGAATGGATGAGTTCACGTGAAGACCCTCAACTGTTTGAACATTGGATTATTCTATGCAGGATCTCAGATTTAAGGTCAACTCAGTTACTTTTTGGTCAAACCCATTCAAACGTCTCAATTCCTGCTGAGGCGTAGTGACGAACCCCAGCCAGCAGGGGGCCACTGCACCGCTTCATCCGTTTGTCAGTAGCAGCCGTCTCTCCAGGTGCTGTCACGAAGGGCACTGAGGGTGGACAAGCTCTTTGGAGGTGTCAGTAAACTGAGGGAAACAACAAAAAAACGTCTGAAAATCAGCTGACAAGACAGACAAGAAATTATTTACTAAACCTACAGCTTTAGGGGCATACTTACCAAGTCAAAAGCCCAGTTTTACCTGATTTGCTGGTACAGAAGCTGCTAAATAAGATCTGATGTTGCTGTTTAAGACGCATTTTGTTAAAGCAATGGATCGCAAAAGAAAGTCAATTTGGAACATTAGTTGGCGGGTTCTTTAACTCCTTTGATGATTATTGTAAACAGAAGAGTCTACAGCCGTGCTAGCAGCGCCGGGAGGCTGCACTTAGGCACAATCGCTTTTTGAGCAGGAATTATGTCAACCATGGTCAGCATGTTAGCATGCTAACATTAGCTGTAAACACAAAGTGCACCTGAGGCTGATGGGAATGTCATTAGTTCTGCAGGTATTTGGTCAGAAATCAAAGCATTGGACACATTCAAAGTTGACGTGGATCATCAATATCAAATTTGATAACAATCCATCAAAAAGTCACTGAGTACTTCATTCTCTAATTGTGTATATTTCCTTTCCTTTCTTCCATCTTCCCATAAATAGGAACACCTGAAAGTATGTGTTAATAATAATAATAAAGAGGACAAGCACATTTGAAAAACTGAAAGACAGCTGTCCACTTTAGTGCATATACTTATTGAAAACCTTTATTGAATATAATATTTAATCCAGGAATAATAAATTTGTGTTTCTGGAGGAATAAAAGAGGGGTTACCTTCGTGCCGGTTGGGCCACCTTGCTGCGAGGGGTGGAGCTTGTGGTGCCAACAAAGGAGGCGGGGCGGGGCAGGCTGCTGCGGGGGGTGGTCGGGGTGGAAGTGGGTGTCCCCCCTCCACCAGCCGCTTTACTGAGAAGAGGGATCCCACTGCCCACCCCGCTGTTACCCCCGCTGCTGCAGTTCAGAGACTGGAGGCTGGTGGAGGTCGGCATCGAGGCCGAGCCCTTGATGGTGGGACTGACGTAGGCGGTGGCTTTCAGTGGTTGCCGTGACAACGAGGCAAAGTTCCCGACGCTCTGGACCCTGTTCTGGAGCTGGCCTGGGGAGGGGACTAACAGATGTACAAGCAGAAAAGAAAGCTGTAATTAGTGATGCGTAATAATGAACCTCAATCCAAAACAACACTTGAAAGGAGAGAAGTGGCATCTTACTGGAGGACTGCAGTCGAGTCAGCCCACTGGACGAATCAAAACTCTGGCTGTTACGAAGCAAACAAGGGGAAGCACTAGGATTGGTTGGAATGGGCACACTAGGCATGCTGGGAGCTCTGACAAGGTTAGGCATGCTCCTCCGCAGCTTATCTAACAGAGACAGAGACAAACCCACACAAATGGAAACACGTGAAGATATGAGATGCACAAGGGCTGATTTCAGTATAGAAATACACCTGTATTCTGCCTATACCTGCCTGTACTTTTATTACAACCCCATCCCTTAAGACAGCTCGTAAAGCCGCCCGTGATCTCCTTCACCGTAACAGCAGTTTCAGATATACACTCCTAACTCTTAATCCCATCAAACGCTCTCTGGTCTCGGAGCGGAAACACACGCCGGTCTGAGAGCTTTAAAGCGGTTGTACAAGAGGCTTAGACAGAGTTATTATTAAGTTGCGAGGACATCTGTGTGGGTCAGTCCAGGTGTCGATGGATGGTTAAAGAGCCCACCTCAAAATGAGAAAATCATGACAAAAAAGCTATGAATTAATGGTTTTAACGGAGGTGCTTTCAGAAGTTGGATTAATGTTCAATCGCAAACTTTCAATGTTCATGAGGTTAGAAGACTGAAATCTCATTTAAGTGTTAAACAATGTCGACTTACTCTCAAATTCGGCTGGACGCCATGACGAGGTTTCCCCAAAACAATACGGCCAACGGCATTCACATATATACAAATACACACATAAGTATTTCACGTACAAAACATGTAAACAAAGAGATAACTGATTAGTACTGTTGACAGCAATCACATGGGACATAGAAAAGATAGCAAGGTCTAAGCTAGCATGTTTCTACCGCATTTTGTTTTTCCACTAACAACTAAAGGGAGACTCTGAAGATTTAAGTTGCATTATGGGAAGTGTAGGATCAATGTTTTGATTCATTCTGTCCTAGAAAAAGTATGATTTATTGTATTCTGTAGTCGCCAACATTGATTTGTATGCCTGTGGCGTCTGAAAAGGATGCAATTGAGAGTGTGGTAGTTACAGGAAAGTTGTGGTCTTTAAAACCAAAACAATGAGCTCAAAGACTCTAAAACGACTGTGGAGCTGACAGAATATGCTGTGTTGGTGATAATTCTGCACAAGCAGACCCCTTACATTACAAAAAGTAATTTGATCTACTGCTTTAAGGTTTCTTTCAAGCCTTCTTTTCGCCTCAACTGCAGGAAGAATCTGCACCGACTGATGTCAAAAGCGTCTTCCCTCACCTGATCCTGGTCTGAAGCCCTGCGGCTCGGCTGCGCAGAGGCTGCCCAGTCCCAGTCCCAGGGGCTGAGGTTGAATGGCGAACCCAGCGGAAGGGTACGGAGGGGTGGAGGGGGTGGAAGGAGGGGTGGACAGGGAACTTGTGCTTCTTCGCCAGTCTCGAATGCTGGAGAAGGTGTGGGAGTGCGGCAGCCGGGTGAGGCGTGGCTGCGGTGGGGGCAGGAGGCCGTAGTCTTCGTCGTCCTCCTCGTCTTCCTCCTCCAGGTCGGGGCCGGCGCTGAGCTGGCTGAGCTGGAAGGTGAAGCTCTGGCTGCGGCGGTTGGCCAGGACCGATGATGTGCTGGCGTAGTCCTGTCTTAGACCTGAGGGAGCGACATATGAGGACCAGCGTGCAAAACACACACACACCCACACATGGCCAGGACAAACACACACAATCATCACCTCCTAGGGTTAATGAAGCTGAAGTAGCGATGAGCTCTGAGATCTGGTGCCATATGTTAAAATATTAGAAGGGAGGGAACAATAGAGACAGATGGACAGCAGAAGAAATGAGACACACGTACTGACAGTAAATACACATTTGAGGTACATGTACTACACTCAAGTATTTATGCTTCACGCCACTTTGTGTGCTCATTTTCATGTAGAAAATTTCATGGTTCTCAAATGTGAAGCTTCCTTTTACTCATTTTAATCATTTATTTGGAATAATTTTGAGGTTTGGACTGTTGAACAATGTACGCCAGTGAAAAAGTATTTTGCTATGAAACACAACGACGACACGCAGCTTAAAACACCCAAATCCAATTTCATTTTATGCCACTTCAGTTCAGCCTTTAGTCGCTTCCTCTGTTTCTTTCTTCACTTTATTTCTGCAATGAACACTTATCTGCTTTCAGCACACGTTTTTGCAACCATCTGCAATTGCATTCCCTACAATTTGGAGTTTTAATTATACACCATTTCTCAGAGCAAGAGCTGCTCTGGGGACAGAAATCCTGTCATTAGGGCTGACAAATCTCAACAGGCAGAGCTAAACTACTGCATGTTTCCCTGCCTGGTGCTGTTTGAGTCAATAACTTACTCTCCTCCTGCAGTCGGGCCATAACCTGGACGTCAGTGAGGTCTTGCAGTTTGTATCCCAGAGCGATGGAGTCGTCATCCACCTCTGAGGCACCGAGGTCGCTGTCCACAGATGACTGGGGGCTGAGGGTCGAGCGCCGGAGGCTGCGGCCTTCAAAGGAAAGCAAAACCGGTGTAAGAAAGTAGAATCTGCCAGCTTTCCTCACCGACGACCTCCCCTTGATCTCATCTTACCTTTCCGGCTCGTTTGCGACACAACCGCCGGTGTTAAACAAATGAGAACTGGCACTGTTTTGGCGGCTCAGTGATGAGAAAAGCACCCTCGAGTCTTCTGAGTGTCCTCTACACAAAGATGGAGGATCCAAACTAATGGAGGATGACACTTGGCTCTGAGAATTAGAGCCTATTAAGCACCAGCGAGGCAGGAATATTATGACAGAGGTTATACCAACCTCTCCCCAGTCAATGATATCCCTGATATCTGCACACTGTGACTGCTCGCTAAAATAATCCTTTCCATCATTTGTATTATTCTAATGACTTTTCTTGCTCTTATGTGGTCACTCAGGCAAAGATTTTGGGTCATTTTTCACCCAAATTTTACATTTTCTCACTGAACTCTAATGGTGCTTCACTTGAACTGCTTTCCACTGAACAAACAGTCTCTAACTGTTTACAGTGAGGCAAACAGGGTTTCTGTTGCTGAATCTTTCTCATCCTGGATTTTTCCAGACTATTAGCACCTCGAATTAAAAGCCATACATCAAATCTTGGACTGAGAAACCAAGAAAAATCTAAAAGATGACCTGAAACCATGAAAGGTTTCTTTCCTTCTTGATGTGCGTGAATCAAACTCGCTGTTTAATCTTTGCAGCTCAAAATGTACCTGACAAATCATCAGACTCACGGGTGATGCAATCCCTCATTCATTTCTGGGACTTTGGGGAGTTTATATTCTGCGCTTTGGGTAGCAGGGAAATTAATTTTATCTGAGGAAGGTCCGAGGAGCAGAAACCTTGGCTGGCTAGAACTGGCTAGAAGATGTTCTGCATTGCAAGGCCTTTGTAATAAGATTAATCTCACTGTTTTAGGTACAAAATGGCCATAATTATGTGGCTGGGAGTATGAAGAAGGCTGACAATGATGACAATCTTCACAAATACTATTTCCAGAAAATATAGCACTAGTTAAATGAATTGGGTGTGTTTTTTTGAAATACTCAAAAATCGTTATGGAGTTTGGTTGGTGGAATTCAGACTTGGTATTTTTAAGAGCTTGACTATGGCTCTAAATGTCACAACATCTTCCTGATGAAACAAGTGTGGCAGAGAGATGAAAGGGAGTTTTATGTTTGGAACAAAGCAGAATACGTAAAAAGAAAAGTTGCTGTTAGGACTCGCGCCGTCATGGAAGTGAGCCCGGGGCTGAAAAGCCACCAGCGACTCCCCGTGGCAGTTCGTTTCTGCTGCTCCATGAAGGCTGAACAGTCCTCCAATGTGGCCTCACTCTCTCCCTGCAGCTTTGCCCTCTGCTGTGTCTGGAACATTATTTTTTCCATCACAAATAATGCACAGAAAAGGCTGTGGCACAGTTTAATTTCTGCGAGTGGAGCATCGCTCGAATGCTGCGGGGAAAATATATTCTCCTCACTCCCACGACTTCCATGAGCTGAAATAGTATCTAAAAAGCTTGTGGCTGACCCAGTTCTGTACGGCGTCTTCACCTACACATTAGTATTCTGATTACTAGAAGCATATTCAGTTTCATGTCCTGCTCCGTATGAGGCAGGAAGTGAGATGTGTTGATATGAAAGCGCTGAGGCTTACTGCGGTGGTGAGGGAGGAAGGTGGGAGTCCTTTCAGCTACAGGGGAGAGCTCCTTCCCTACGGGACTCAGCGTGCGATGGAGGACCGGGTGGAGCGGGGAGGAGAGGGATGGAGCTGAGGGAGGAGAGGAGGAATTTGAAACTTCACTCTTAAGCATCATCTCCATTACAATCATGCATGTGTTTTGTGGTTACCGTGTCTTTCAGAAGACTGGGGGGTGGAGCAGGGTTTGGCTGGAGGTGAAGCACTGATGGTTGACACTCCGGCCACCCGGCTCAGAGGAGGGCCAGGTGAGGAGGAGGGAGAAGGGCTAGAGAGGGAGCTACGCCACCTGGAGACTGAGGAGGGGGTGCGGAGGACAAGCAGAGGGGATATTAACAACAAGGTACCCTCAGTTCAACATTTCTACATCAGTTTATGGGAGAAGAATCAGAGAAGTAATCTGACAAGTAACGAGTAGTGCAGTAAAATACAGTACAAGTACTCGAGTAAATGTGCTTCGATCAGTGCAAATGAGTCAATGAAGGATGATTTTTATATAAAAAAAACTAATCTGCCACCATATACCTCTAACAGATACTCGCTTCTTTGGTTCTGTTTCTCTACCGACTGCACCTCCACTGACATAAAGTGCGATTGTCTCCATATTAACACCGCCCGCCTCATGCACCACCTTTCTTCTTGCCACTAAGAAAAATTTCGTCTCCCGCTGTGCTGTTAAAGCAATGCAACAGGCCACATTTTCTTCTTCTCCTCATTTCAAAGTAACAGTTGATTCTTCTTCTGGTTGTGTTGCACAGCTCAGCTCTCACACCTCCATGCATATTAACACACTCCAGTTTTTCATACCAATAACTCCATTGTTTACTTTGCACATCATAAGAGGCTTTCTATTTTTCCCTTTTGCCCTCTTTATTTCCTTTGTATTCTTTGACATCTTTCCTTTTATGTTGTACTTTTCATCAAATTTAAATAAGAAAAGGTGGCAAAAAGCCTCTTAATGCATGTGTTGAATCATGTTTGTCTTTGATGGTGGGCCCTCACACAAATCATTTGTGAGCGCTCAATCCATTTAGAAAAGCAGATGTTAACCATTTCATCTCTCGCAGTTAAAATGGGGATTTTCTTCACTGAGAGTCCAGTGTGTGCAGCCTCTGCAGACCGCATCCTCGCACACAGAATATGAACACAAGTCTTAAAATAGACCTCAAAACAGACCCTTTCTCATCTCAGAGCTCCACGAGCAGAAGCTGGCTCCGGCACAACAATGCAAAGACAGAAATATTCATGCACAGCGCACAGGCTTTGATGAGGGGGCAGCACTGTGCAGCCGTTACCTCAGCAGCGCCGTGACTGCCACCAGCCGCTCTATTCAGCAGCCCCACAACAAAGCTGCATTCAACACAACAGAGCTGCTCACACTGCAGCTGTACCTGGTGCTGAGCGTCTCCGACAAACACAGATGCAGGAGAGAAACTTCGACTTGCTTTGCGGCACCTGTGATGTGAACACTGAGGCAATAAGGGAACAAAGATGAATAAAACTGTGCTGCATTGTGCATCTCCTATTGAAGATCCAGGAGGAGGATTTTTCTCTGTTACCTGTCAGCGTGAATGTAAGCCACTTAGTGATGAAGCAGGGGGTGCGCTTCTTTCATGTAAACGGTTGCCACGGCAACAGCTCTCCATTTCACTGCGCTCAACCCGAGGCGGCGAGGGAGACAGCGGGGCCGAGCTGGTGGGAGGACTCCTCCGCCGCTCACAGTGATGCTCGGGCTCCGGCGGAGAGACCATTAGCGCTGTGGATGGAAGGCTCAGCGCCTCTGATGCAACAACCCGCACAGCCGGTGCAACTTCAGAGGACTCAGCCAAGTCAGAGGTCGAGTACTGTGACCCACGTCAGAGCTCGCCAAAAGTATGTGGACGCCAAGCAGCACAACAGTGCAATTTAACGTCCAATCAGTCCAATGTTAATCTGTCAGATCGGTGCTTGTTTCACATGGGTTGTGAGCATCTTTGGTACATTTCGTCATTGTTGGTGAATCTGAAAATCACAAATTTTGGGCTACAATCATACAGCACCCTCTATTTTTACATCAGGCGTTACACCAACTCTCTTTTTTATAAAGGTGGTGGTGGCAGAGTCTTCGGTGAGCCGGCCGCTGACTGAAGGCAAAAGAGCAGCTGAGCACAGATGCACTCCTTTGAAAGCGCCGCAGATAATGACTTTATTTTCAAAGTGTGGGGAGGCAGAGCGGCCTCGCACGCAGGCACAAGCGCGCCCACGCAGGTGAGTCGAGCGCCGTCTCCTCTCATTAAAGGCTTTGAGGTGCTAAGCTGCCTGTTCGGCCGAGGCCGTGGGAGCTGTCGCCTCCATTCACACTTCAGCCGCAGCCCCCTCACAGTCAAACACACCCATCCATCGCTCGAGGATCCCTTCAGACTCAAAACCCCGATCTGCTTCTCCCACGTCAGCTGCCCGTTATCTCAAGACATGAAATCTATTTTTAAAGAGCTGATATTCAGGCGTGTGAGGCGATCGATTTTTTCCAGATATCCTGTCAGCTGATGGGACAGGAAGCACAGTCGCTGCTCTTCCTGCTTTACTTCCTCAATGCTGTTCTTCAGTATCACTTCCTCTTCCTCAGTGTTGCATGATATTAAGTGATGCCTGTCATCAGCAGACATGTAGGTCAGGTGATCCAGGCCTGATCTGCTTAATGCTGTGAGGCGTGGACGGATTATAGCCTGGAAGGGCCTGCTGAGGCCCGTTAGCCGCAGGGAAGTGATGACGGTGATCCGGCTTCGGCCTGCTTATTGTGGCCATGAAGGAAAACTTTCTCTGAATAGTCACTTTTTGTCATTACCTGGCTGAAGACAGCTTGCTCATAAGCCAATGAAAGTTGACGTTGTGGAGATACATGGAGGCCAAGCAAGAGTATCAGCACAACAATGTGAATGTAATGTACTCCACAACAAATGCAGGTAGTGCTGTACGAAGTGCTGTAAGTGCAGAGCTTTTATCCAAAGTGCTGACCTGCAGAGCCACAGCCACCTCTAAATGTGCTTAAATAACAGGAATAAAAGCACAGATTGGGCACAACGGCTCCTTTACACTTTTGGAAATCACAGTTAATCCATGAGCGAATGCACATTAGGGCTGACTGATTTTGGGGATATTCTTCTGGTACTGACATGAATCTCTACATAAAAAACATGCAAAAATCACAATTAAACTGTCTTCCATGAAGAACCCTTCACACGTCTGAAACAAAACCCTTAATAATTGGAGGCAATCAATGTGCAATGACATATTACTGCCGAGCAGCACATGAACAGTGGTGGGAGTGACTTTCCTCTGCTGACGAGATGTTCACTTAACAAAAATGTAATTCAAAACCCAAAACTACTTCCTCTACTGTTTTTCTGCGTGTAAATGATGGCAAAAAGCCTCCCAAAGGCTGCTTGGTAGTTTAGTCCCAAATACATCCATTGTAGTAGCAGCTCCATAGCTGCTGTAAGATGATTGATACAGACCCAAACAGATTACCCACCCAGCGATCTGAAACTCAAGATAATTACATTCATTTTGGTGCCAGACTGCTTCCTTCCCAAGTCAGCGAGAGCATCTTGCAGTGAAGTCTAGACGAGAAGCACTTTAGCACTTCTCCTCGGCCAAGATTTGAGTCGTGTGAGTCAGTGCGCTCCTGTGTTTTTGGCACGACACCTAAAAGCTGCGTTCATCAGTTTAAAATAGCCTGGAGGAGAACAGCAGCCTGCAAACTAATCTTCTGCTTCAGCCTTTGCTTCAGTCTGCAACGTTTGACTGACGAAACAAAAAACTGAGGGTGGGTGAACGACGACGTGTGACACTAAAAGACAACAAGACCTCATCGAGTGATGCTGATGAGGCCTAGAATGGTTAAAATGAAATGAACCTACCTTGTTCCAGTCGGAGGGACAGCGATCGCCTGGCGGCCTCCACCTCAGATTTGGGGCCGTCCAGACCCTGCCGGCACCACTGCAGAGGTGTGAGGGAGTCGCCCGTGGACTCTTGAGCTTTTGAGGACACGTACAACCTGGAAAGAGACGCAGATTGAAATGCTGAGCGGCAGAGCTTGGATGAGACTTGGCATGAAGTCTGCAGCCATTTGAGCTAAATGCTAACTTCAGACACGCACACTGCCAACATGTGGATGTCAATTACTCCAGATTTTTAGGAGAGATTTGCTTTTATTCCACCTGTTGTGCAAGCACAAGACCTCACTGGATAAAAAGTACAATAAAATCACCCAGTTGGGACGATTCCTCTGCGCAGTTCCTGACAGACTCAGAGGAATCTCTCCCCCTGGCTCAAGGTGACGCTAAGCTTTTTAGATGTGATGAAGAGGAGCAGCTCTGTTCAAACAGAGCGGATCTGATTATTCTGACAGCCCTCAACTCCTCCACCATTCTGCTCTGCGGGGCCCACATGCAGGGAGCTGAATTATAGATTAAAACGCTGGCTGACATCAGGTGAGCCTGACCTGGAGGGGACGCAGGAAACTCACCTCAGCTGCTATTCCTGGACACGGGGACGGGAAACGCCTGCGACATGAATACAGTCAATAAAAGATGAATCTGAACGCGCTGCGGTGCAGAATCAGTTACTCTCTTCACTCTGGTCTCCTGTGTTTCCACTGATGTAAATGGGGTGGACAAAATATTAGAGGCTGAACGTTATATCCTTCGTGACTGTCTGGCCCATAAACATCCAAGTTATTTAGTGAGCTTTACAGCAATTAAATGGTAAATCAATAAATCTACTAATAGATAATTAACCACTGGCCAGTGAGATAAAGATGTGTGCAGAACTATTTCTAAAGCTCATTGACTGAATATCTTGAAGTTTATAAGCTATTTGCAGACATCACTGGTTCTGGTGAGACCACTTGTACTAACCAACTTAACTGACAAAGCTAAATCAATTAGTCGCTAATGAACGCAGCCTTAGTTAAAGCCCTATTACACAACAAAAGCAGTCAGCTCTTCAGACTGAGAGGCTTCCTGTTGTCATTTCATCCGGCAAATCAGCAACATTTCAGTTCCTCCTTTTGATTTGGCCTCTTTGCAACAACCTCAGATGTGTTTTTCAGTGGAAAGAGTCCATAAATAACAGATCATAATGGCTGACATTAGGATTGAAGTGTCTTTCTGCAGGTTTTTGGAGAGGTTTAAGCCAAACAGCCACGCTATCTCATGGAGACTGGGGTTTTAAAGCATGGCACTGTCGTGGTTTAGGGTTTGATCGCCTGTGTGGCATTTTTCATATGATTGTCTGCTGCACAGAGAAGGACTGGCAGCTTGGTGCAGCCCTGATGACAGGCCTGATCTCAGCTGCCTAATTCTCTCCTGAGGTGTGCTGCTTTGTCTCGTTTTTTTGCAGGAGTCTGGACAGGCTGGTGCCACAGCTCACGCCCACAAACAATGAGGAGAAATCACCTCTGCGCGCAGGAGCCATGACTTCAGAGAAGAAACGCAACAAATGGTTGGAAATGAATGCAAACACTGGATAGTTACCATGTTTCCTCGGAGTCATCTGAGCAGGACAAAGAATTCAAGTCCAAAAGTTCCAGCTCATCCAGAACCGACGGCTCGGATCCGTCCTCCGCTTCCGCCGCCTCCGCCGCTCCATCGTCGCCGGTGTGCGGGAGGAAATAGTCAAAAGGCTCCTCCGGGGGCACGAAGGACGAGTGACACAGCAGGGTGGGCAGCGGGCTGGGGAGGCAGTATCCACCTGCGCCGCCGAGCACGTACGCCGGGGATGGAGGCAGCGCATGCGGCCCGCCTGAGCAGCCGCTCGCCCGCGTCCGCAGCTGCTCGTTCTGCCGCTCCAGTTTCCGCACCAGCTCCTGCAGCTTCTTCACCTCCAGCTCGGCGTTCAGGGTGTTGCTGTTGCAGTCCACCTCGGTCATCATCGCGGGGTTCAGTACCGCTGCCTCCATTGGATCATAACACAGTAAAACACGCGTAATTTCAGCCGCTACCGCACCTCCAATTGGGATGAGGGATGGAGGACAGGTAGGGCCCAGCTGCTGCGACGCTCCAGACTCACGCGTCGCCCTCAGACTGGTTTCTGTATTCTGGAAGCGGGAGTAATCTGTCTAGTACGCCTGTCTGGACCGTCACCCAATGGGAGACTATGAGACTCCACCTCTCCACTACACACACCCCAGCCTCCGCCTTCCTAACCCACGAGCCTGATTACAGGTGGACGGTGCACCTGTCAGGCTAAATTGTGGGCAAAAATCCAAAACAAATCTATTTTAGACCTTTACAATGTAAACCTGTAACATTTAATTACAACCACATATTTTACCATGTTTCAAGCAGACACACCACATCAGACATTATTTATTTACTGATCAACGTCCATTCAATCGATGACTTAATCAATCTCAGCTCAGTTGTTACAGGTTTATAATCGTCAGAGGCGCCCCTGCAAAAATTTCCGGTCATTAGGCGACATCTTGTGGCCAAAGCTGGTTACTACATGAGGCGGACAATTTCTTGCATGACATAGGTTTGGAAAAGTTTAGCGTAGTGAAAAGACTGAAGAATCAATCAATAATTTAAACCGTAAAATAATAATAAGAAAATAAATATGTGACATTGTGATATCAGAAAACGTGCAGAAAACACGTAAAATGGTTAAACTCCCTGATAATGACAGAAAAAGAAAAATACTTTAAAAAATCCCAAGAAAAGGTGTATTTTGTGAAAAACCTTTTATTGTCTGATAGCCTGATAAATACATTCAGCCTTTTCATTTATTCCTTGATAAACACCTCCATCTGCTGGCTGAACAGGCTCAATGCAGCTTCCTGGACTGCAGTGTGAAAAAATGGCGACCTGCTCAGACATTCGAGCTATTCCTTCTTCCAAGAGCTTAAATAAAGTGAGGAGGGGTTCAGGTGGGAAGGGAATCTGTTCATGGGAACACATTAATACCACGAGCCAGCTTAACATTTGAGTTCAGGAGAGCTGATTCTCCTCAGCGTTTCTTCCAGGTGAATTTCTTTCGCGCTCCCTCCTGGCCAGGCTTCTTCCTTTCCGTCACTCTCGGGTCAGAGGTCAGCAGGCCAGCTGGGATGAAGAAAAAAGGATGAAACTGGATGGAAATTTTTGTCTCAATGCATCTCAGTCTGTCGCCGTGAGAGCAACGATTTCCAAAAGTCTGTCTTTCAGCTCTTTTGAAAGACGGCGAACCTACTAGAATTATGATAATGTGGATGAAGAAATGATAATTTAGTATGTTCTTTGCACATTAACTACAAATAGTGTCATTTGCATTGCTTCCACTGCTGCATAGTGTCAGTTTTTAGTGTTGCTTGACTTAATTTATATTAAAATCATTCTGCAGTGGCTTCAGACTTCCTCATGCAGTTTGTTTTTGCAGAGCGGTGTTTGAAAGGTGCTTTCAGGTGCTCCATGGCAGCACCAATGTCTTCATTACCACAGGCTGTTCCAATTTGTTGTAAAATATTTCTGGTATTAATCAGTAATAGAAATAATAGTAAACTTTCATTATAAGCTATAAAGTTCCTTAAAAGGAAAGGAAAAAAGAATTAAAGCCGACAGGTGAAAACAGGAAATTAAATCATTAAACACAGATAAAAACATGAAGAACTGCCAGAGTAAAAGCACCCACCCTGTCTCATGTTCTCCATCTCCCCCTCAGACAGGAAGCTGAGCAGGGCCCGAGAGATGGCGAGCCGCAGCGCCCCCGCCTGGCTGGACCGCCCGCCACCGCTCACTTTGCACTCCAGGTCGAAGCGTCCCAGCACACCGTTGAACTGCAGCGGGAACATCAGCTGCGCTCTGAGAGGGGAGGGGATAAACAGAGAGATAATAATGGAGAAGAAGAAGAGGTGGAGGAATGAAGTGTGGTTGAATAGGCGGAGCGGGAGCGCGTGCTATTTAACAGATAGCAGTATCAACGGCGGAGGCTTAGCTAATTTAATGTCTGCTTGGGTGACTTTTCAGACAAGCACAGAGGATCCCGGCGCTGTGAAAAGCTTTCTTTCACAATCTCACCACCACATATTACAGAGCAACTTCTGACTCAGCAGGAATGGGATAAAACCGTGTGTGTGTGTGTGTGTGTGTGTGTGTGTGTGTGTGCGTGTGAGAAAAGAAAGTGTGTTCTGGATGGCGTCTCAGGCTGAATGGCCTATGGCTGCTGACAAAGTCAATTGTCACCTCTCTGCTCCAATTACAGCCCGTCCTCACACTGCGTGACAACACCAGCTCTGGACATTCTCACACACACACACACACACACACACACACACACACACACACACACACACACACACACACACACACACACACACACACACACACACACACTCACGCACACACACACTCACTCAACTGTGTAATTAACTTACTACAAGGAGATAAATAAAAAACGAGGCGATGCTGTGAAGAGTGAAAAAGCTGCTTTTTAATTTTTTTTTTTTGGGGGGGGGGTCGTGGGGGAGTCGAACGCATCACGCTTTGCATTTTAAAGGAGACTGTGTCCGTGAATGAAGCAGCCTGCCATGTGGAAAGGGTCTGTGCACGCCTGTCCTACCTGTCTTGTAGCACGGGGAAGTAGTGCAGGTAGTCCTGGTCGTTGATGGTGACGCGTCCTGAGCCACAGTCTCGAAGAACCACGGAGCAGGTGGACGTCTTCCTGCGACCTGAGAGGAAGCACACCTTACGTCTGTTTCCTTATCATGCAGGCTGACGAATGACACCAAACTTAATGTTAAAAAATAACGATTTTGCTTGGAGGAGAAGCAAGTTTTCTACCGTCTGCGGTGCTGAAGGCCACCCCCCTGTCGTCCCTCTCCAGCGCCGGCATCATCTGCTTCGTGGACTGGCCCTCCAGTTGCTGGCGGTAACGCAGGACAAACTCCTCCTCTGTGGCGCAGTGGGGCATGGCCAGCAGGCGTCCCATCAGCTGAAGGAAGCGATCGTACTGAAGGAGACAACAAATTCTCTCGTTTAAGTCTGCAAAACTCCACCTCAGCTGTCTTTCATTCCTCCAAAAAGACAGGACGGACGAGGAGAGAACTTACGTCATGAGTGGAGATGTTCTCCACCAGCAGCACCTCCAGCTCCTCCTTCGTCAGCCACCTGCTTGTGTTGAGCGAGCTGATGGAAGACAGACACAAGTCCACAGAGGTTAAGAGCTGAGGAAGACAGATACAGCGCTGACAAAAGTCGTTCCTTGACTTACATCTGCTTGACGTCCTCATTTAAGAGACCCTTGGCTCTCAGACGATCTTGGTGTTTCTCTATCTTCAGGATCGTGCTGTATGCTTCCTGAAACGCAAAACAAAGCCCATCAGGGCACTCTGGAGCGAGCCAGGCTTGATCACCCAACATCAGAGCTGGGCCTCAGGAACAATCACGCGGCTGAATGGGAGCAAACACCTGCAGCCAGGGTGCAAAGCATCAAAGCAGATGGGCGGAGGATGTAGCAGCAGCTCAGTGTCCACGTTTATGGAGCTGAACACTTTATAATCACGTGTGTGTGTGTGTGTCATGTTTGGATGCACATACACCAACAGCCGCCGATGCACATCCTGAACCACTGATACAGGTTTTTATATTCATAAAGTGGAAATCTTTCCATTTTGAACAGTATCAGGGCGTCACCTTTCATTCTTTAGGGAAGACGGCCCTGCACAGAACAAACTGATGATTTAAGAGAGCTAATTTCCAATGAAACAGTTCAATAAAATCCTGAAATATTCTGGTGTCCAGATGATCAAAAAAACATGTGTTTAATGTTGCCCTCTGTGATCTGCTGATCACTTCCTGGACGCAGGAAGAAAAACGTCATTCGCTCATGTTCTACATTTCAGGACTGAACTGAACCCCAATAAATGGCAGGACAGTGCCGGGGCTCACTCATTATTAGATCGCTCTCGCTCTGGGAGTAACCCGAGGGCGAGTGCGCCGCATCGACGGGCGCAGCCGGAGACAGACGGAGGATTGAGGGGGGGGAGGGTGGGCATGCTGGTCACGTCCCGGAGGCAGACACCCCACCTCAGCCGCCCAGCGCCTGGGTGAGAACTCATTTCCCCGTCAATTATTCACCAGATGTTTGTTTAATTCCTTCTTGATAGAGTGTGCCTAATCCGCTGCCACTCCGACCAGCGACAGAGGGGTGCAGGAGGAGCAGGAGGGAGAGGAGGAGGAAGAGGAGGAGGAGGGGTGTAAAAAAAAAGCAAACATCAAGCAAAAACCAATTTTCTGAGCAAAAAAAAAAAAAAAAAGCTTAATAGAAAATCAGAAAAAAAGAGAAGGCAGGAGGAGGGGGGGGCTGCGTTACACGTTTGCAAATACAGGGCACTACAATGGCGAGGAATAATTTGCATGGATTGGCTGGATGAGAGAGGAAGAGGGCCAATATCTGGACAGGTTTAAGTCGAGGCTGTCACAGAGACGGACTATTCAGTAAGTCTTTGTATGCACAGCAAGGCCCTCCAGTTCAAGCTTTCGCTGCCAGAGAAGCCCTTAAATACGACTAAAAGAGGCTCTGGTGTCGTGCGTTTGTTTGCACGCGGGTTAAAGTGAAGGGGGAAGGTGTGCAGGGTGAGTGGGGGTCTCAGCTCCCCCAGGGGTTGTGGCCATAAAGGGCTCAGCGGAGCAGCGAGCAGGTTAATGCACCACGCTGGCTGAGCCCCATGCCAGCCAGAGGAGAGCAGCCGAGCAGGAAGGCTGCTTTACACGCCACTGCCCCCTCCTGGCAACACTCCTGAGGGGTGTGTGTGTGTGTGTGTGTGTGTGTGAGAGTGTGTGTGTGTGTGTGTGTGTGTGTGTGTGAGGGACGGCTGGTGATAACGGTTCAAAAAAATAAAAAACAAAACCCTGGAATGGACACAAGAAGAGTGAAAGGAGGAGAAAGAGGAGGAAAAATCAGGGTAGAAGAGAGCTGCAGACAGACAGCACGAGCCCTCAGACATGTCTGACATACCTATTTAAACCAACAGCAGGGGGTGCAGATTGCAGCTGCAGGGCACAATGTGTGTGTGTGTGTGTGTGTGTGTGTGTGTGTGTGTGTGTGTGTGTGTGTGTGTGTGTGTGTGTGTGTGTGTGTGTGTGTGAGCCTGGACCAACGTTCAGACATCACACCTCTCTGTGTTTTCAATACAGGCGCACGCCTCTTATATGTGAAATGTCTTTGAACAAGGTCGGCAGAGGACAGGAAGCCGAGCGTGAAAGCAAAAGATGGAGGGAGGAAGAGGAGCTCAGAGGTGAGGATCCACCTTAAAACCGGACCACCTCTGACCCCTGCTCACCTCGCTCCTCCCTCCCTACCGCACTCTGCTCAGGTGCAGCTCTCTGTGTGGAAAAGAGGATCTGATGCTGCCTCCCCTCAGGGACCCCCCCACCCTCTCCATCTGAATAGGAGATGACCTAAGGGTGCAGGGGGAGGCGGGTAAGGAAGAACCAGGGAGCTGGATGAAGATTTACCTCAGGGAGGAGCCTGCAGGAGCAGCAGTACTCACATGCATCAGGGAGTAGTAGGACTGTTTGCCGGTATAAAACAGGAAGTGGAACGGCCGTCTGTCCTCCCCCCATTGGACAGCTTTAAAGACAGGACAGAGGACCAGCTGTGAAGCACTTGACACAAAACTCATAATCCTGGAACCAATTTCAAGCCAAACAAATAAAAACATACCCCTCTGCTTTGGAAAGATCTCCTCTGGATGCTGGAAACGAAAGCAGAGGAGATTCTGAAGTCAAACACGCACACAAGCCGACAACGCACTATTTTTTTGCTCTCTTTAAGCGTGAAAATCGACGCCGTCACGGCCCAACGAGCAGTAAATGTGTGAAGAGTGACGCCGGAGTTACTGAAGTGATTCATCCACTGAGGTCAGCAGGTCCAGCTGCTGTGAGTTATTCACACCAACAGTAAATACTGGCTCACATATTCCACATGTTTATGCTATTTGCGATCGATTTGATACCCAGAATTCATGCATTTATGTCATCGCTCACTTCTGACGCCCTGTGCAGTACAAAACAGCTGGATAATAACACAAATATCATATTTCCAGTATTATTTCCACAACGCCCTGTGGTCAGCTGCACAGACGTACCTTCATGAGGGGCTGGGCCTTCTTCTCGAACAAGCCGGAGGGGAAGAGGTAGGCGATGCTCCTCTGTGGGCGAGAAAAAAAGATGGGATAAACAACAAGAGAGGAAACGGCAGTTTGAGAGACGCGTCGACGGCGGATTGTGACAACGGCGACATGTCCGAACAACAGAGGTCGCACCGACGGACGACAGCGAAAGTGACAGAAGAGGAGGCACAAGCTGCTGGCGGGTTCAAGGAAAGGCGAGCGTGGAGTGTGTGTGTGTGTGTGTGTGTGTGTGTGTGTGTGTGTGTGTGTGTGTGTGTGTGTGTGTGTGTGTGTGTGTGTGTGTGTGTGTGTGTGTGTGTGTGTGTGTGTGTGTGGCGAGGAGGAAACAAGCAGAAAAAGGCACAAGTTTATGGCTGACAGTGAGCAGAGGACACCGTGGACGTCCAACAGTTCACTCCAAGTTCAGCCTCCACTCGGTGTGTGCGTGTTGTTAGCAGGGCTACAGATGGCACTGGAAATGTGTGTGTGTGATAGAAGAGAGCGAGACAGGGAGTGTGTTGGCCCCCGCCACACTCATCAAGACAGTCTGTTCATCTCTCCATTCCTCCGTCCCACCACCTCTCCTCTTCCTCTGTCGTTTGTTCCTCCTCTCCGGCGGTTCAATTAGCGAGGCAGCAGGTGCTGCACGCAGGTTGCTGCCTTTAAGGCTGTCAAAACGACGGAAAGCCGGAGGAAAAGGGCCGGCCCGAGAACTGTGTGTGTGTGTGAGAGGCAGGAAGAGGAAGAAGTTAAAGGGTACAAAGAAAAGAGGGAAAGGGAGAGACAGGCAGGGAACAGATGAAGACACACCTGTGTGTCCCCTGAGCCTCAGCACAATATGGCCGAGATCCCAGAGAGGGCAAAGACGGACTGAATTTCAAGCCAAAAAAAGCCAAACGTTTGCAGGTTCCAGCTTCTCAGAAACTACAAGGAGACAATCGAATCAAGCAAATCCTAATATTTAAAAAGCAGCACTAATCTGTAAAGTGATGTTTCCTTGAATCTCTTGACAAAATGTTGGAAAATTAGCGACAAATTAAATATCTGCAATGACATAACAGAAAAATAAATGCAGGACATTCTGTCATTCGAGAAGCTGGAACCAGGGGATGTTTGGTATGATGCTCCATAGATGACATTAATAATTCATTTCTGTCAATCAGCTGATCGATTAATCAACAAACTGTCCGAGAGGGAGCCAAAAGGAAGCTCAAACTAACAGTTGACAACCAGTCATTAGAGATATTTATGCTTCTTTTGCCAGAAGTAATTTGGCTGTAAACATCAGATTTTTCCTCGCTCTTTCTCTCCGTCACACCTGAAGAGTCTGGACTCCAAACCACAGTGGAGGGATTTATCCAGTCCTCCCGAATTTTCCTCTTTGCCTCCGCACATCTGAGTTTGTGCTGCTAGCCGTCACTTTGGTTTTCACAGCCTGGCGCCAACAGCTCTCTTCATTATTTGTGAGGGACACTGGGGACCGCGCGAGGGGGAGGTGGGAAATCAAGCTAAGTGAGTGGAGCAATGAGGGCCAGTGCAGTGCCAAAATCTGAGATCAGCGTGTGGGTGTGTGTTTGAGGGCGTTGCTAATATTCCTGATGTGGTGGATTAGCCAGAGGTGGCCCCACCTGCCTGCTGCTGGTGAAAGATGGAGACTAATCAATGTTTAAATGCTTTGACCGCTTATGGCTTTAATGCTCTGGAAAACGCATTGAGCAGATCTTCAATGAACCCATTTCAGTGCTTAAAAATCAAAGCAGACTTTGCACTTTCTACCTTGAAATATTATTCAGATAAGTTCAACTTCGCTGAAACCAAATTCTCATTAAATTATGAGAAGCTGTCTGAACTAATGTGGCTTTCTAAATCTGGGTTTTTGTTTACGCAGTCACAAAAATGGAAGATGAGCCGAATGAATGTAGAACGAACACATGACACTTCCTCAAAGTGTAGAACAGTAAATATTAAAGGTCTCATGAAATGAACGCAATGGATGCAAATGACAATGCCCTCTGTCTCTTACATCTATGTCCTCCTGGGTGAAGTTCTCGGGGTCCTCTCCCATCATGTTAGCCAGGTGCCGTTTCCCGATGTTAAACTCCTCCACCTGCTTCTGGATGAACTCCGTCGTGAACTTTTCTGGCCCTGCAGCCGCCAGGTTCTTTCTGTGCAGGGCAGAGCTCACACAGATCTGCCTGCTCTGCACCTGAAGTTATGTAGAAATGTGTCACGTTAGCCAGAACATGCCACCTTGGAAAATATCTGGAGCAGCTACTATAGCCGAGCTCTAGTTAAGGGTCCAGTCATTTAATTTATGATAACCCAAAGTTTATCACACCACGCTAAAACCAAATGCAACGCTGGTTGATTATAATTTCACATATCCGTCAAACCAGTTTTGGCTGTCAGAAGCTGCAACAGGATGCTAACTCAAGGACGTCAGTGCTTGCGCACTGTGATAAATCTTGACGAGTTAACGTTTATTTTACGTACACAACTGGCAAATGTCTTAAAAACAAAATCGCACTTCACCTGTCGGCTTAACTGCGACGTGACTTTGTTGAAATTCCAGCTGCAATTCCCATATTTTCCGAAAAACAATCGTACGGTTCGCGCACCGGGCGCCGCCATCTTTGCCAGCAGCACTGGCGTCATCGGCGGAAGTATCAATACGTCAGAGACACGTGAGATGAATTTCATAATAAAAATGACAACAAATTGTGAATGTTCTGCAATTATTGTTCATAACCGAATGACGATTATTTTTTACTGCTTCATTAAAGCTTTTATTGGTCATCATGTCAGATATCTAGATAAAAAACTACAAAAACTACAACAAAAAGGCAGAAAAATAAACATGATTTCTCAGCTTTAGTGGTCAGCTTGGTGAAAAAATATTATTTTAATTCGTTTTCAAAATCTACAAAGGGAATTTAGTGTATTACACGCAATATAGCACGTTTTTCAATTCTTATTCTCAAACAAATTGAACCAGTTGCCTCTAAAGCAGCACAGATGTTGCATTTGAGTGCCTCTCAAAAGCTTTGACTTCTGTGTATCCTGTTGCATGTACTCAAGCATTCTTCAATGAGCATAGAAATTGGACATTCCCTCCACAGCCACTTCATAGATTTCACCACATTGACTTTAAATTATAAGTGTGTTTACAAGTTATATTTCTACAGATACAGACACAGCAGACAAGGCCGTTTTATTTAATCTATTGTACATTCAGACCGTGACAACTCAAATAAGGGACTGATAAAAACTGTGGTAAAATATTCAGATTTAAAAAAAACATCAGGAATGTAAAGGGAATGTGGAAATGTATGAAGATTAATTTAAAAAAGGTTTAAAACATCTCTTAAAAAAAAGAAGAAGTGATGTGGATAATCCAAGCCACATGACAGCTGACCGCAAAATTATATAATCTGCACAAAATGACAAATGAGATGAATAAAAATGTTTAAATTCCAACAAGGACAGTACATTTTAAAACAATTGGGTACAGTGACTTACATCGGCTGCTTCAATCACTCATCTTTTGTCTTTAATCTCTCAGACGTCAGTCCACATCACATCACAACGTCCAAGCTCATTGAAAACTTGTGTTCAGTGCGATCCTGGAAATTCAAAACATGCTGACCGCACGTTGCAGCTAAAAGCAAAATCTGCAGCGATCCAGCAGACTAAAGCTTTTCCTCATGTCTTTGTCTGAGGCTGTAAATTAACACCAGCCATCGCCTTAATCTTCAATGCTAAAACCACTTAAAACGTGTGCCTGCAGTTAAAAAAAAAGAAAAAAAGAAAGTGTTACTTTGACTCTTTTACCTTTAAATATTTGCAGAATATGACAAAAATGGAATATTGCATGTACATGTATGTTTCCATTCACGTATAAAACAAGAATCTTTGCACTTTCATTACGCTCAAATGAGCACTGCATATTTAAAGATGAAGCAGGTCCTCTTCCATGGAGTCCACCATGTTTCTACAGTGGTCCAGAATGGACAATGGGCATGTTTTTCACGTTTTTTATTGAGGGGTATTCAGTTGGCTGTAATCTGCAGCCTCACCACTGGATGCCACTAAATTTTCCACACTGGACCATTAACCAAAGTTTGAAAGTCACGTTGCACAGAGGAGGAAGTCTTGGTGTGGACATCCGTTACCTGGATGCCGACGGGTTCCAAGATTGACTCTGCATTACTCAGAGACCAGCGACTTAATGAAGAATTTGTTTGTTCAAAGATCAGCTTGGTTTCTATAGTTGCACATCTTTTTTTCTGCCACTGTTTCAGTCTTAAACACCACACAATCACCATTTTTTTCTTTTTGCACACAAACATTTCCTGCCAACACACACAATGATCAGAAATCACTCTGACCCAAGGCATCCGCTCGCACTTTTAAAGGCTCTGATGCTCCGTCCGGTTTAACGCGAACTGATGTAAGCACCATCTGTCCTCTGTGTGAAATCACTGACAATAGGAACGGCACTGTAAATGTCACGCCACAGGATTTAAAGCAGCCGATCCACATGAGTTATCAGAAATAACACAATAAAAAATGCTCAGTCACTGTCTGCCAAACACGCTGGCAAGGCGACACGTAAAACAGATTGTTTTGCATATGTGGTGCAGTCGGTGCTGGGCAGTGCAGAAATGGATTAGCACAACATTTTGTGGGGGTTCCTTGAATAGATGAGCACAATCTGCCACCTTAATCAAACTTTACAGATCAGGATGAAAATAATCTTCATTTCGTGCAGCTCGCCAGGTTTTTCCATTTGGCTTCACGGCCAGTTCGAGACACATGTACAGTCCTGTCATGCTTTCTCTCACCTCCGAGTTAACGCTGCCCATAGGTGAGAAGGAGAAGCATCTAATATTTATGTCTGATGAATTCTTGATTTCTTTTCCTGCAGAAATCAAAGGATAAGACAAGTGCGTAGCTGTGATTTGGCTTTGCAGGGAACCATTAGGCACTTAGCATGTAGCGCTTTTAGCTATTACTGTGTAGGTGATGCTTTTTTTGTCATCGTTTGTGTCATTCTATCATTTCATGGGGCACTAAGACCTTTATGTGTGAAACACTGTCATAACTTTTCAGTGACCTCCATCAAATATGATAACCATATCCAGGAATAAGCAAACATGACATTTTCCACTGTTGAAGAGGTGCTGGCCTGTTATAATCCATTCAAATAGGACTTCCTTTGGTTAATGTTACCTTGAGAGGCTCACCTCCAGTAACTGTGGCTCTCGGTGTGTGTGTGTGTGTGTGTGTGTGTTTTCAGTACAGTACTGTGCTGTGTTTACAGATCAATGCTGTGTGTCTTCACTTAGATCACTTTGATAGAGTTGGAACAGGAACACGGGGAGATTAATCAAAGTGAAGGGGCACTGACTCCCGGCCCGTGCCAGTCGATACGGCTGCGTGGTTAATTTGCCCCGAGGAGGGCTGTCGTCGGGCAGATGATAAACAGTGTTTGCCCTCCTTTTTAGCCACAAGCGTGCTCCTGCTCACCAAGAAAAATTGTTTCGACCCATGGTCTCTAATTTACAGTGGGGGGTGAGAGGTGGGACATAAATCATCCTTCTGCCGTGGCCCTTCTCTGACAGGCGAGCCACCGTGGGTGGATTGGGTGGAGACGTTCGTTTTGGTGAGCTCACTGTGGAGTTAGGTAAACTTACTTTGACGCTGTGACGACTGCGAACTTTTTTGTGAATGAGAGCCAAACAATGACAGTTGCTGTGAAGATGGCGAATTCACACTGAGAACAGTGACGTAGATTCATTTAGGGAACCCTGTGGGCGTCTCTTTTCATGCTTGGCATGTCCCATCAGTGCTTCATATGAGGCTGTAGCTCAGTGCCAGGCATCAGAGAGTTGGCTCTCATCCAGCTCTTCCAACAGATCTCCATATGGACGACAGGGATTCCTGCATCGTCTTGAAAAGGAAACACCACAATAGGCAACACTGACCTCCTCTGAATTTGTCCCGTCCCCAGATTTTGTGACATCCTTTTAATCGTACGGCTAAAACAGAGATGGAGCAAGAAATAATGGAGGGTATCACGCCGTGGAGCTGTGCCAAGTCCGCTCCTTCCCTCTCTTTCCCGAGGATGGAGTGCTGGAGAATTGAGGGCTTATAATACCAGCGAGCTGAGGCTTTGCTCCAGTCATCATTTCCATGCTGCTTTACGCTGATTCCCTAATATCCTTAGCGCCTTGCGTAGGGATAAGCCCATCGTGCTGAAACATGGCTGTCATGCCTATAAACCGTTCACAGCTCTAAAGAATCCATTATGGTTGCTCCACAAACATGGGGACTCAAAGGGCCACTTTGCTCAAGCTCATTTACTCTTTTAAAGCGTATTTATTTACCCTTAGTGCTGTGGCGGAAGGGATCTCCAGTACTCCACAAAGCATCACAGCAGGTTGTAATGGCGTGCTGAAGCGTAAGTGGTCATTTATAGCATGAATCACACATCTTTACGACACTGAGCTGCATATCTTTATGAAGCATATATTTGTTTATAACACAGCAAACACAGAAATCTGAATATATGAAGGAAGGATGGGAAGTCATGATGTAAGATTTAAGTGATTGTCATCTTTTGTTGTCTCCAGAACACAAAGGCCTCGGGATGCATTAACAAAAGAGGAAGTGGGATTTGAATGAAGTTTGAAACCATTTAATGCCGTTCAGAACGTAAAGTCCACAGATTTCTCTTAATGTGCGAAATAAAGGCACTCTAGAAAACACGCTGTCCCTCATATCCACCTATTACCATCACATGCATCGCTCCGCTCCGTTCGTGTGTCGATCCACATCACCAATGCTGATTGGCTTCCGCTCCTTTAGAAATAGAGCCAGTGATTGGAGAAGGTGGTCTGGAGGACATGCAGAGTCATTGTGGAGCCTCAGCATGGGAGCAGCAAAAAGGGCCGGAGGGACTCTGGCTTCACTCTGGAGTCTCCTCAGTCTGTATGTACCCTGCACGCGCGCGCGCACACACACACACACACACACACACACACACACACACACACACACACACACACACACACACACACACACACACACACAACCAGCACCATTTGCTAGTGTGAATGAATCACATGAAACATTTAATCCCTCCATTTTATTCTCTTTCCCATTTCTAACCCTCCTTTTTGTATCTATTCCTATTTCTATTGTTATTCCCATTTGTATTTCTGTTGCCATTTCCACTCCTATTCCAACTCCAATTTCAATACTTATTCCTCTTTTTAGTTCCATTCCTTTCCCATTCTGATCACCCCATTTATATTGTTTTTCCTATTCATATTTCTATTCCTGTTCCCAGTCATCTTTCCAGATCAATTCTTAGTTGTGTTTCTATTCCTATTCCATTTATATTATTATTCACACCATCATTCCCATTTTTTCCTCATTTCTATTCTTATTCATATTCCCATTTCTATACTTATGATACTTCCCTTTCTATCACATCAGTATTGTTACGCCAATTCAGTCATCCCATTTCCCGTTTATTATTCCAATTAATATTTGTATTCCCATTCCTACTCCTACTCCTATTTTCCATCTTCATATCAATTTCCCTTGACATTTCTATTCTTATTCCTCCCTCGCCTTCGATTTCTTTTACATTTGACTCCCATTTCTATCACACATCCTCATTCTTGTTCCTATTTCATTTCTTGATCTTGTTCCAGTTTCTATTCACATTACAATTTCCATGTTAATTTCTTTTCCTATTCCTGTTTCTTTTCTTATTCTTTTGCTGTTAGTTTGCTGATAGTAATTTCTACAGTGTCCACTGCTACAAGGCCAGTACTATTATATAGAATGCTGCCACTACTACTCTTACTTCAATAACAGTATGTATACATATATATACTATATATACTGCATATAGTAATACTGAGGCATGTGCAGCATTGTGCTGAGGTCCATTGCGTCAACACCCACAGTTATCTTTGTGCGAGGCAAACCATGCCAACCATTCTCATCCCCCTTCACACACACACACACACACACACACACACACACACACACACACACACACACACACACACACACACACACACACACACACACACACACACACCAATTCGTAGTTTATCAACAAGTATGGTCATTGAGTGGAAATTAATTTGCCACTGGTAATGGATAGAGACATTTTGCTGAGATGCGTAAAAACAGCTGAACTGCCAGCGATTACCTGCTGGAATCAGCCTTCATCAATATCAGGATAATTACAAAGCACTTCTGGCAGTGCGTGAAATGAATGGAGCGTGCAACAGATTGGGCGGTGGCCATAGATGTCTGCAGATATTAGGCCTCCTCCTCAGAGCAGCTCCACAGGGGAGGAAGCTACCTGAACAGACTGGAGCTGCTGCTGCTGCTGCTGCTGCTGCTGCTGCTGCTGCTGCTGCTGCTTCTGTTGCACCAGCAGGTTCAGGAGGCATTGAGAGGGCTTCATATTAAAACAGAATCAAACAGAGCTGACTGTGACTGAGCCTAACAGAAATGCACAGGCTTGACTAGAAGAAAACGGAGCACAGAAATTAGATAGAACAGCACCCAATGCAAATAAACAGAATGTAATGCAGAGAGCAAAGTGCACAGAACAGAAATGAGACATAAATAGACCATGAAGATGAAACAAAAGAAAGATCACGTCAGAGGGGTAGGAGAGTGGAGAAGAGGATGAAACCGGAGCAAAGGCTAGTGAAGAAATCAACCAGAGGAGAAGAGCACGGGAAAGGAAAAGTAGAGCAGGATGGATGAACATTTCAGAGAAATGAGATGGCAAATAAAACAGATTCAAATAAAATCAAAGAAGAAGAAACACAGACAAGTGTTCAAGTGTTTTAAATTAGCTAAAATAATGCACTTGACACAATTAAAAAATAAAAACAGGACAATTAAATAATTTATATTGGTTCATTCATTCATGCTTTCGATCACATCCCATGATCTTCTTCGGCGGATTTGCCCATTTGTCACGATGTAGATATCCAAATGTTCAGTTTCCTCAGCACTTAAAGTGAGTCATGTCCATGTTGGCTTAAAGGTTGAGGCTAAAGAGGGTTTCATTTAGACATGAAGGAAGGTTGCATCCATGCGTGGAGCCATCGCTGCCTCTTGCTTCTGATTGGAGGCAGCAGCAGCCGAGAGCTTCCTGAAACTCTGATCAGGCCTTGTCCAGACCAGAGGATGGGACTCTGTGAGGTGGTTAGAGTTGGGGGTGAAAAGGAGGGGTGTTCAGGGTGTCGATCCCTGTCTTTCCCAGACTTCACTTCCACCTCTCACATGGAACCACTTTGCCCCCCCCCCCCCCTTCCCCTTGCCCTCTCCTCTCTGTCCTCTCAGACAGCGACCTGGAGGCAGTATTGGGTTTCCTCTCCAGCTGAAGGGTTACTTCAGTCCATCCCCAGGATGAAAAGATGACTATTTCCCTCCCCGTCTCCCATCCGACTCTTTTTTCAGGTGAGAGGCTCGGGGAGGAAGGAAACTATTACATGAGGGGTGAAAGGGGGGCCTGGAGACGCAACCCTGCCTGGCCTGTCAGGGAGGAAGAGGATCTGGATCCGAAGCTGGATGGAGAGAAACCCGAGATCTCTGGAAACGGCTGGGAACAACCCAAGAAAAACTTCCGCCACCTCTCCGCCATCCTCGTCCCGTCCCATCCTGTCCGAAAGCGTTTCCCATATTGGCCTCAGTCTGCAAAAACCCCCCTGGACGGCGGGGGATCCCCAAAGGCCCACAGACTCAGACAAGCATGTGTGAAAGCTTAAATACACAGAAACCAGACTTGGGAACCGTCCACTTTTTTCACATTGTAGAAGTTCTGAGGTTATACTGCATGTAAGATTAGAAATAAGAAGGTTACTGTACTGTAAGGCAGAGATGGAGGTTTATGTTAATTGGTCCAGTGTCTGTGACCTCCTCCACTTTCTGTTTTGGCTGCGTCGACACCTACAGGTTCTTGAAGCATGATCGAAACCAGGCACAGCTGTTCGGCCTGCGGTGGAGGGAGATTTACATATCTGGGTGAATTTTTTAAATGTCGTACTGGATCTGAAAAGTCGGGGGAAATTCCATCCGTCAGACGCTCCGAGCGAGCTCTCGCATGCAGTCGCACATCAATCACCACCTTATTACAGAGAGGGATTTGGCGGAAAATAATGCTTTGTATCCGAGGAATGGGATTGTATAATTGCTGCTTGCTTGACCTGAGAGCTGGGGTGTGAGGCAGTTTGAGAGCATCGACACCCTGCTGCCATGTCTGTAGTTTGTTGTTGTCTGTGCGCTGCAGTGTTGCTTTCTCACAGGAGAATCTTCCCTCTGTGCGGGGTCGGACGACCAAAGGAACGAATGAACTTCACTGGTTTCAGCAGAGGGCGGGTGCTATCAAAATTTAACCACAGATGTCTTGGCAGTGTTTTGGTTGAAATGTAATGATTTTAGCTGAGGAAAGGAATCTAACAATAAGAGCAGCTGCTGTTTTCCTCCAAAATTAGACATTCAGATCTCTTTTTGAACAAACTGCAAAAACATTTTGAGATTCTCTGTCTGTAAAAATGTCTGATTTTCCCCCCATAGCATTTGGAGGAAGACCTGCTCAAATGGAGGCGTTGCACCTCACCAGGTGACAAATTGTTGGCCTGATTGAACTGAGGGACTACTTGCCAGGTTAATATCTACCATTGATCTTTTCATTGATCATTTGTCCCCCCGCTAATGACTGTGACTGGGCTGATTTTAAATAATATGCCTCACTTGTAACCTGACATCAGACGACGGGATAAGGATCGAGGAATGACCACTTCTCGGGGAAGGAAACCGCTGCGAAAAATCAGCTTGAAAGGCCAGAGGAAATTGAGACAATATTCAAAAGAAAAGGCTCAATCTGCAAGCTTTTTTTCCTGCTGATCAGAAGGGCTACGGACTACCACTGGGCTCCTTAACATCTGGTTGGGCAATTTATCCCGCTCTGACGACTGGAAAGGTTAAACCACTAAAATCTAATATTTGCCTAGAGGGGGTCAAAGCACTGCAATTACAAGGTACAATCGGCAAGGCTAATCAGCTAGTAGCGCATACCAGGGGCTCGGCTGGGCAAATAAGCCCTGATCAGAAGCACTGTTCTCTGCCTCTCCTGTTTACTTATTAAACCCTGTTCTCATGTTCAAGGGCCCCACTGCAGCCTCTGGCCCCATGCACCCCAAGGCACAAGGGAGTAAATTTAGCTCCTTACGCTTTTTAAATGGGACCACGGCACTTGGCTGGAGAGTAGCCCTTGTGTTAATCAGTATCTGCGGCCTTTGTTGCAAAATGATCTCAAATTACTTTCCTCCAATCTGGCAGGCATTAACACCTTGGGAACGGGATAGGTCGGGATTTTGTACCCTGAGGAGGGAAACTAAGTGCAGAGCAGTGAGACAGATGTGTGCGTGTGTGTGTGTGTGTGTGTGTGTGTGTGTGTGTGTGTGTGTGTGTGTGTGTGTGTGAGGACACTGGCAAAGGCCCACATAGGCGTCATGTCTCAGAAGGATGTGTGTGTTCCACTATGCTGTTTACATGATTGCTCTTTGACACACATTTCCTAATTGACTGAGTATCAAGTGCAGGATTAGTGTATAATATATCAGAACTGTCTGGCGCGCAACACTTTTGAACAAGGCTCGGGGAACAATTACTGGTAATTAAATATGTGCCAGTTACTGGAAAAGATAATTATGTCCTTGGTGTATAACACCAATTAATTACTTTTATTTCAGCGAGCAAAGCTTTTAAACGGCAGCGGAAGCCAGTCGAATGGCGCCCGTGTTTGAGTACAAGCAACCTCTGTGTTTGCTAATGTGGAAGTCGTGTTCTGCTGCCACGCAGACAAGCATTTAGGCGCCCCGCACGTGAAATTGTTTAAGTCAGAATCTGCTCGAAAGCCCGCGTTTGTTGTGGAGGAAGAGGGCAAATTGCGGCGGATGCAGACGTTTCAAAAACAAGCCTGAGAAATTGACAGGAGCGGTTCAGCACTGTGGTATTAGCTGCAAACAAGCTCTGCCAAGGCTACAGTCATAATGTTTTCACCTCTCTGCTCTCCCTCCTTAGGCATTAAACATTGACATAATAGGTTGAATGGAAAAGAGTCTTCTCTGGGGAGGGCAGAGCTCAACTCTCTCTTGCTAAGAGGATTGGTCAGATTGGATATAGAGCCGACGAGGAATCATGAGCGCTCCACATATCCTCACACCTTCTCCCTCTGTGCTTACAACACCTCACCACACCAAGATAGCGGCGCCAGATTAGCCGTAAACCTTCCCCTCCCCTATACATTCCAACACTAACTGCTTCGAATCCCAACATGCACACCCTGCTCCCATTCACATATCAAAGCGTGGTTCAAGAATCACAGAGGTGGAAATGCGTGGATTAGCAAATGATCTCATTTTGGACGTCTGCCTCTAATGTCTAACTTGGAAATACCTGTGGCTGATCATTAGTAATCTATTAAATCCACGGCCTAGAAATGGTTACACTGCGAGTCCCTCTGAGGTGAATGTGGCTGGTGCTGCTTTTCCAATCCCCCTCTCGCTTTGGTTAATGAGATACAGAGTCAGACGGCCCGAGCGTGCTTTCTCTTCCTCCACCTCGCTCTCTTTCTCTGGTCCTGCAGCACACGGTACACTCATTTTTATCTGCCAGCTCGCTCTCGTCGACTCCTGCACCAACAGCTTAATCCACGCATCCGGCCTCCTCCAACAATCACTCTGTCAGTAGTGTACGGCTGCGTGTGTGTTCATGCTAAATGTCGATGTGTTCAGAAGAGCATGGCAAAATTATTCTGCTATGTAGGTGTGTGTGCGTACAGGCTGCACGCCTATGGGAGTGTTTGTGTTTGCAGGTGTGCCTCTATAAATCACATTGTGGGGACAAAAATCTGTTGGCACGCTGCATTGTGACGACTTATTTTCCTTTTGGTAAAAAAAACAACAAAAACAAATCCTCATGAGGTCAGCCGTTAAATTTCAGGATTGAGACATGAGCTGCATCCCAATTCCATGCTGCACATTACAGGATGCATATATGTGTGTACACTACTCTTTATAGTATATTGCTTTGCACTTGACAAGAAATTGACATGCTTTACTGTTTTATGCTAACAGGAAATGATGCAACGTGCGCACCATCTGGCAGCAATAACATTGTGACATTACAACGACAGCGACCGTGAAACTTCACAAATTAAAGCAAAATGTTTTTTTTTTAAAAAACAAATATTCAATATGTCTAGTTTCGTGAAGCCTTTCTCTGTCTCACCGGCATTTGCAATTTATTTAAACCTTTCGCAGCTGTGAGTAAAACCTCTGTTTCCTTTCTGTGCATTGCTCTGGGGGACAGTAGTTGACATCAACAGTAAGCTTCTTAGTAGGTATGTGTATTTTTTTTTCAGTTTTCCAGTATGAACATACTCCAGACTCAAAACTTCCTTGGAGTATCTTTTGGGTTAAGGTCAGAGTAAGACTGATTTTAGGGTTGGGTCGGGTTGGTATGTTGTGGTCTCCAGGGAATGAAAGCAATGTACTTGAATCTGTTGATGAATGGGAGTGAATGCATGTGACTCGCTTCCTGCTTTTCTTGTATTTCATGCTAAAATATCAGCATGCAACACGATATCCGTGTGTGTGTGCGTGTGCGATGTGTGTTTGCCAAAACACTAATGTGAATGCTTGCAGGTGGACTGTATTCCTGTAATAACATTGTGGGGACTCACCTCTTATTTGGGGATTATTAGGCATGTAGCGGTGATGGTTAAGGTTAGGTCTCGAGGGAATTAATTATGTCCTCCTAAATTACAAAAAGAAGTTTGTGCGTGTGTGTGCGTGTGTGTGCATGTATCTCTTTCCTCTCTTTCTTGTATTTCGGGACTAAAATGTGACCAAATAATGTGAGCAAATAAGACCCCAACACAATATTTGTGTGTATCCTGCACCATGCCTGTGTGACTGTTCATGTGCATGTAATGTACAGGATATGTGTGTTTGCAAGGATACTTCTATTAATCATAGGGACAAAAAAAACATGTGTTCGCACAAGGTCACATGGTGGAGACTCACTGCCCATTTAGAGGCAAAAAGCAGGTCCCCACAAGGCAAACCATTACAGGTTAGTGCGAAGTCGCTTTTTCAGGGTTAGACGTGGAGTGGTTAAAGTTAAAGTTCCAAGTCTGAAGGAAATTAATTCAATTCACTAGATCGTCCTCCTAAATGGGGAGAATTTGTGGAAATGCATGTATGAAAATAAGACCACAGCTCCAAATTGGTGGGTGTATCCTGGTATGCCTGTGCAGCTGTTTCTTAGCCAAAAAGCATGTTACACATATAGTATGCACATGTGGATGCTCATTTTTGTGCATGCTTGTTTGTATGTGTTTTGTGTGTGTTTGCAGGTCAGCTGTGTGTGTGTGTGTGTGTGTGTGTGTGTGTGTGTGTGTGTGTGTGCTGGCTCTCTGGAGGGGCCCAGTGTGTGTCACCACGGACTCGGCTCCCCCTGGATCTAAGCAGTATTGACAAACCTATCAGAGCCGGTGATGCATCGGGCTCCCTGCTCACTCCCCTCCGCCTCACCCTCCCGCCCTCAGCGGCGCTGCGGGGCTGTGCTGACATGCTGTCACCTTGGTAACTGCTGCCAGAGAGAACGGCCTGCTGGGATAGCTGACCCGAGCTGGCGGCCGGCCGGCGAGCTGCAGCAGGAGATGTCACCGGCGGACCCCTGAGGACCAGCTGACCCCTGCCTCTGTCCCCGACCATCGATCCGTCTGCTGCTGAGATCCGTCACCACCCGGGACGCTCGCTGGTGTAGGACAGGGCACACACACACAAAGAAAACACACACACCCATGCTTTAAAGGGTAATTCCATTAGTTTTAAACCTCTGCCATATTTTTTACATATTTTGCCATCTAAATGACTAACAGCCGCTCCAAAGCAGCCTACAATGTCTGCAACGCAATCCTTGAGGACAAACACACCCGTCAAAGTACATACATCCACTGAAAGTGTGTTTTTGTGACTGACAGGCTCAGACTGTCAATCCAAGTGTCTGATGACATTGTGAAAGGGATCCCTACAGAGACAAACCTTCCTGTTAAAGAGTAAGATCCTTTTTGTTTAACCAGAAACAGCCGTGACATGGCTCTCCTCAAAGCCACCAGACTCCATTGACAAAAACAATCATTTTACCTCGCAGAACGTGGGCGTTGCTGGTCAGCCTCTGCCTCCATGGGTTAGTTGGTTTGTGGTGTTATGTTGCTTTGGTGTTTTAGTCGTAGTTAGGAAACAGGTGTGTCTTTGTTGGGATCTTTTCCATAATGTTGTCAGTCACAATCTGAGCCTGACAGTGGAAAAACACACACTTGAAGAGGACATACTTTGATGGGTGTATTTGGCCCCCAAGGATTACGTTGCAGCCATCGCAGCCCATTTTGTGGCTGCTGGCTGAGATGATCTACTAATAACTAACTAATTCCAAAACTTCTTGTACCTATAAATCATTTAGACCCCAAAATATATAAAATAGGGGGCCGAGTTGAAAAATACTGGATAACTTTTACTGAATTTGTCGACTAGCCCAGAAAGCCAAAACCGATTCTGATCTTATTGTTCTCAGATGATTTCGAGATGTGTGTGCCTTCATCCAACTCAACAGCAAAGCTGCCAAATGCCAAAAAATGTCCCTCAAAACCTTTACCTCAAAGCCTGAACTACAAAAACATCTGCCTCCGAATCTCTCTGTTCAAGAAAGAAGTCATCCTCCATGTGATGCTTGTGCTCATAAACAGAGAGTCCTGGCACATCTTTGGAGAATCGCTTCTTCTCTTCTACTTTTTCGACGTTACCAAGTCATTACTTGGCAACTTCTGAATCCCTCTCTCTGTATGATGGCTCCCGGAGCCAACACAAACAGCGATTGTTGGCACCGGCCCGTCGGCGGCTGTGGGCGTCAGTCTCTGCGAATGTTCGGACTCCTTTGAAATGCTGACCAGCTTTTTGACACGAGGCTCTGGAAGCGGCGGAGCTCACGCTGCGAGATGCGGGGCCCGGCTGGACGCGGGGTGGAGCTGGGTTCAGTTCTGGGTTGAGAGGGATTGTGGGTAGGGACCAAGGCGTTTTGCATCACAGGCTGAGCTAACCCTCACTGGGAAATTTGTTCAAAGATAACTTTATGGACACATGCCACTCATGCTGCCAGGTCCTGAGAAGATTGTTCTGAGGAGATTTCCATTAGATGCATCTTTTTTTTTTTTTTTTGCTGCATTTCTAAATGAAATATATCTAGAAATGCACCATCTTGCCAGATTTAGGGATACAACTGCTCAGATTAATGCATAACTTCACAATTCAGAGCTTTTACTTTTGATGCATCTGTTGCACATACTTTCACTTCATGTTTGATTACAAGTGTCCTATTTTTTCTGCTTTTACCTAATTAAACGATATCATTTCTTCCTCAACAACTGAAATATTGCATATAAGACTTAACAAGACGATCCCCTGCAGCAATGACACCCATGGGAGTGATTACGGATGCCATCAGCACCAACAAAGTAGCCCAAATCACAATAATCCTCAAAAGGTATTATGGCTCTTTGCACAATGCTCTCCCAACACATGTGCGCAGACTGAAAAGCTGTCTCTCACGTCACACGAATAAACAACAGGGGGAGATGTGAAAGATCACTAACTAGCTTCCTGGCTTCCATGGCAACTGATAAAGCAGAGTCGGCCGTCTTTTATGGGGGATCATCAGCGCGGGTGGAGCACGTGTTGAACCCAGGCTGAAACAAGACGCTGCATGTGTGAGACTGAATTAATTTTAGACACAAAACTGCATAAAAAAACAGAAAAGTTGCACAACAGAGTTCTGCAGGAAGCCAGTTAAGGTTTAAAAATGGTGTCTGAGCCCGAGCATGCTGTCGAGGAAACCTAGAAAAGCAGCTTTTCATCTTTTTTTAAAAAACTTTTAAGCTTCTGAAGTAGATTTTTCTAATTCAAACTCACCAAATTTGGAGATTTGGAGACTTCCATGTTTGATGAAGCTCATTCTTTCACATGAAGTGATGGATTAAAACCCACTGAATCATCTGATATGTTCCCAAAGTTGAAAACTTAGCTTCTAAAATAAAAATAATAATGAAAAAAACATGTATACAAATACATGAACATGATATTCATCCACTTGGCTAAGATCATCTGCGCCGTTTAACACGGTAGTCAGCAAAAAGTGCAGTGGGGCAGTTTTAAATGATGGTAAATAGACTTTGATTGAATTGATGAAGCAACATTTTCAATCAAATACTTTTAAAATAGACTTCCTGGAAAATTAACATACAAGCCTTACAGCCTACAGAGCCTTAAAAAACATGCAAAGCGGCTACAAACTCTTCCAAAACCTAAGTCCTCCTCATCCAAACTCCATCAAAATGTCATCTTGATTAATTAGCTTTGATTAAGGCAGCTGATTCTGGTGGAGATAATGACAGCAGCGTTTGAACTGTGGAGGCAGCCCAGACGGCCACTGGGTGGCGCTGCAAGGTCAGGGAAACTGGAGAGGAGCGCTCCTCTGCTGTGCATTTCATTAAGAAGGACGGGGGGGTGTTCTGGATTGACTATGGATTAGAATGAAGTATTTTATTCTGGAAATAACGTTATAGGAATTATTGATTCAATCGCTTTAATTCTAATGACAGAAAACATTAATAAACCATATTTTTTTAGGATTTTAATCAAGTGATTCTACTATTTTAAACTGTTTCTTTGCCACAACAAGAAAATGAGAGACTAAACTGTTTCTTCAGGATGTATTTTGTGAGAGAAATAATGCGTTCAGCTAAACATGTCCAAACACAAGCCGTGAAGCAACTCCTCCATTTGGTTCAGGTGTGTGTGTGTGTGTGTGTGTGTGTGTGTGTGTGTGTGTGTGTGTGCGCGCGCGCGCGCGCGTGTGTGTTGGCTTGACCTACAGCAGAGACCAAACCGCTATTATTTCTACTTTCCACAGTGCTACAGTGTGTGTGTCTATGGGAAAAGTGAAATAAATGCAATCAGGCGCTCATAAAGTCCGCACAATGTCCGCGCGCGGATACAAACAGACTAGAAATTAAAGGATGGATTGTGTATAAAAAGTCTGAAAGTTGTAAAAATCAATATTAATGGGAAATTATTATATGAGAAAATTTATATATATTGCTATGTCACAAAATATCATATATATATATATGAAGGGGATTATAACGGTAAAACGTCACTACTAATTTAAGGGGAGAAAAAAAACATTTTGGAGCGACATTAAGCCAAAACTAGAACATTAAAAGTCATTCTAAACTCCCACAGTAGTATTATGTTTTTCCCTCCATCATTGTGGCCGCAGTTTAAAAGCTTCATTGTGATGTTTGCAGTCAAGTTTCTTCCTTTACTTTAAATATCTACGCAGAAAATGGTCGATATTTGCGCAGGAAGGCTGTGGGACGTGGAAACTGAATCTAACAAAATCACTCATGTTGCCGAATTACAGGCGTTAAATCCGCATTTGGAAAGAAGAAGAAGAAGAAGATGAAGAAGAGGAGAAACATTAGACTCCAGCATGAAGGCTTTTGAAATGCAGACAGGCAGATGAGATGCTGAAGCACATTACCTCTGTGTGGCTGAGCTGCCTGCAGACTCCATTCACCCCTCCTCTACCTATCCATCCTGCCTGCTCACAAAACCATGACCTTCACAATTTATAGAGAGGAAACCCCCGAGAGTCACGTCATATTTGAAAACGTCCTCCTCGTCTTTCTCTCCTCTTCTTCTTCTTCTTCTTCTTCTCTCTCCTCCTCCTCTTCTTCTGCTGCTGCTGCCACTAAAACGACTTGATAAGCCACATTTACATGGAGGCCTGTTATAATCCTTTCTTTAGATGTTCTCCTAAATTTTATTGCTTTTTACAGAGAAAGTGCCCTGTAAATATCGTGCACTATATAAACAATAATAATAATAATAATAATAATAATAATAATAATAATAATAATAATAATAATAATAATAATAATAATAGTGCACAAGTTAAACACTAATGAAAGGCCAATTTGTGTATATATGCATTAATTTTAACATGTGGCAAGAAGCATAACAAATGGGAAATTTAGATTTTCATTAAATTAAATAAAATTAACTAAATAAAGACGCTGATTCCGGAAGTAAAAATAATGTAAATCGGAATAATCTTTTTCTTAAAAAAAAAAGAAAAGAAAAGAAAAAAAAGCATCTTATCGTGTTGCCACGATGACAACGACACAAACAAGGGATGAATCCAAGAAACACTCCACCACACTTACTGTAAAATAACAGCAGTAATGGTGATCAAAAGTCAGCAGTCACCAACCAGACAGGAGATTTTCTGAGCGTCTTTTTTTTTTTCTTTCCCGCAGCACAGATAAATCCATGTGGACGTGGAAGAGGAAGGCTCCCTGTGGAGAACAGCTCAGAATAATCCATATTCATGCGCTCGACACGTGGAGTAAATACAGTATGGGGGGGGGGGGGGGGGGGGGGGGGGGGGGTAGCATTGTGTGGATGCACAGTTTCAGCAGGTTGGAAAAGAGCCTGACGCCATACATTCAGCGTGTTTCAGTGACACAGAGGAACTGCAGCGGATGATGGAGCACAAAATATCTCCAATATGAACAGCCTATTTCAGATGGCTCAAATGCACACAGATAAGAAGCCTCAGCCTGTGTGTGTAATTAAAAAGTGCGCATTATATAGGAATATGTAACTGTAAAGGTGTAGCCTCATAATAAAACATGATGCTTACAAGTATAAAACGGTATTTCTGAAGCAATATGATGAGTATAAAAGCTATTAATTAAAGGCACTTAAGTTGGGCCTGAAGCTACAATCGTGCCACAGTGTAAAGTGGAACAGATGTTTATTTTCTGATTAGAATTTGCTCTGATTTCTGTATAAAATATCAATTTGTGTCATTAGACATCATGTGTGTTAGATCTCTGTGGCTCCAACACTGTCAGAGGCAGGGACTGACAGCCACCTGAAATATTCATAACAGCAAGGCATTAAAAGTTAGCTTTTACGGGACCGATCCGGAGTCCCTGCACTCCAAGTCCCTGCTGAAGTCTTGTTTTAAAGAGCAGAGTGGTGTGACAACGAGCGGCTTTAATTAGCGCCAATGGGCGCGACGAGCCTGTTGGGCCACTGGCGTCCTAAATCAATAGCAGGGAAAGCAAAAGTGCTCCTAAGGCCTGAACGTATCGGTGCACACACACATACACACACATGCTGCTGCCAACATGGTTTTTGAAGACCCATGAAAAAGGCAAAGCTTTTGGAGAATAGGCGCACCAAAACCCATTATGAGATTTGAAACTCTTTTTTTTTCTTTTTTTTTTTCTTGGTGCATGTGTCGCCTTTGGTTAAAAAAAGAGAGAAATAAATACATTTCTCACTACAAGATTTGGGATATTTCTGCATGAGCTGTGTTGCGGGATGTAAATGCTCAGGTGCTGCTGTTTACGGAAGCCTCAAAGCTTTCCCTCTGTGCGGTGAAGGTCTTGTGCGTTGGCTTATCTTGGCGCGTCATGTGACTTTGCATCGGGTTTTTATAGCAGAGGAGCGCGGGAGCCGCATCTTAATGAGGGGGTGCACAGGTAGGCAGCACGAGGCCACAGTGGAGCCTCACTGCACGGGGGCTTTATTTTCCACACTTTTCTGCCTTGCTCCATCAGCACGCGCCAAATACTTAAGATAAATGCAATTAAATAAAGAGAGCCTTATGTCGCCTCATAATTAGTCTGTCTTTAAGCAGCCTTTAACATTGCAAAACACCGCACGTGCTTGCAACACGCGCACAAATAAATCACAAAATGTAAAGTTTTTTGGGGGGTGGGGTGGGGGTGCTGCACATACAGCGCGTCTCTGCTGCCACTTTTCCTAATGGAGACAAAGAAAAATGATGCCTACTTCTCTATATCATTGAATTCAGTTGCTAAGCAACTAGTATGGGAAATCATCCGCGAAATTCAAATCCTGCAGCGCGAGGACACGTTTTGTTGAGTTTTGCTGAATAGGCGAGCAAGACAAGTCAAGAAACAAGAAAGTTGGAAACCCAGGAAACACACTGGCCTCGTGCAGCCGTAGGGACAAGTAGTCCTGTTGTAAAATAAAATAAGAATAACCATGACACCACAGATAAAGCATTGAGAAAAACCACTTAAATAACACATAATAATAATAATTAAATAACACAACTCATCAGGAATGGTGTTTTTTCTGCACCTGCCCGGCAAACACAACAACCGCTCTGAGTCCTGAAACAACATCCCTGATATGAACCTGCAGCCTTCGACCCGTCACACAGCACTTCACCGTCTCATCCTCGGTAAAGTGCAGCGGAGAGGCAGCTGAGCCTGTGGGCTGCTCAGCTTTGGACAGACGGGATCGATAAGCTCTGTGACCCAGTGCCCCGCATCCGAAAACAGCGCGTCAGGCTCCGCCGGGTCTACCTGAGAAACGCACCTGGCGAGCCTGTGCCGGCCCCCTTTTCGAGGTGGACCTGGATATGAGGGGCATCCGGTCGTAATCTCACAAGCGACCAAATTCAATTTGGACTATTTGACTGAGTGTAAATCAATTATTTTGCAGACTGCAGTGCGTGGATCAGGCGCTCGTAAAGCCGCCTAATAATGATGTGTTTATCGCTGCTCTGTCTGGACTGTACGCTGCAACCTAAATATTACATAACATGCAAGGCAGGACATGAGGACGCGCGCATTCTGGCGCGTCTGGCTGGTGTCCGGTTTGATTTTCTTCCTCGAACAATCCCCGATGCTCTCCCTCTCCCCCCTCTCTCTCTGTGTCTTTTTACACCAAATCTAAATTTCCATCCTGCAGGCTGAGGCTGGGGCTCCTGCCTTTTGCCCAAGGCCTCAAGAGGCAGCAGATGTAAACAAACAGTCGAGCCATTGTGCAGGCCTGCAAGTGACCGCGATGCTTCATTTAAATGGTAATATACAGTTATGGGATGATGATAACAGCGCTGGTGGACATTTATTTAAGCCTACAGGCGATAAATTATGAGCTCTTGAAGCGCTAAACGCTGGATTAATACGCCGACTTCTCTGTTTTATATTTTTAGTAAATGAAAACCCCGCTTTTCTTTTACTTTTAAAGGAGTATTTTCATGTTTCAGTCAACAAAGAGCCTTTGGTCTGCATTATTCTAATGGAGGTTATTCTTAGCTCGCAGCTTCATCTGGGACAAAATAGTCCACCATTTTCTTCATTAGCTGCTGCTGTGCATGCAAAACATAGCACACAGGGTAATTCCACAAACAGCCCAGAATATACGAGAAGAATATAAATGTCAGAACACAAGATGATTGCATTTCATTCTAACAAATTTATTGTGTCTCAATCAGCTCGTACGGAACCACTACTGAAATTAAATTACAATCAAATTATCACATCAAAATATACCCTTATTACCTAACAACGGTCAATGTCAGCTTATGGTGATTTGTGCTCCTTTAAGAAACGAGAATACAAAATTAAACAAATAAGGGCAACAACAAAAAATATAAGAAAAAATATGGAAATAAAACAAGGAGGGGAGGAAAGCATCTTACACAAGTTCCTGGGGAGGAGGGGAAATAAATTACCGTTTGGAATAATTCATATGTATTCCGAATAAAATATTAAAACAAGTAATTCTGATGAAAAATATAAAGTAAATAAGTCAGATCAGTATCTGATCTAGTGATCTATATTGCCGGCTTTACAGAGTTTTGTTTATTAAAACCTACCAAAGAACACTGCTTAGAAAGGGCAGCATTAATAGTATATCCACAGCACCCACTCAGTCACACTTGGCAACAGATTTTCAGATTTTTTTTTCTCAAATAAGTGCAGTTGAAGTCTTTTTCAAATGTCTTATGCTCTATTTGTTGAAAAAAAGGGAGAAAAATCCACTCACGGTGTCAAAGTCCATTAAATAATAATAATTAAAAAAACAGGAGGAGAAGAAGAAGAAGAAGAAGAAGAAGAAGAAGAAGAAGAAGGTGATCTTTGAGATCAAGTCCTGGTCCTGGTTGTCTTTTCTTTCTGGGCTCGCGAGGGCCTCCAACGTGAGAAAAAAAAAAGAAGAAGAAATCCCCAAATCCTCCGTGCGCGCGCGTGTGAATGAAACCATGCAGTCCACCTCAGAGGAAAATCAAAGAGCTGGAAATCATGATGGAAGCGTCGTGGATGCCACTCTTATTCATAGTGTTGCAGTTTTTTCCCCCTCTGTTATTGTCAGGCTTGGAGAGGAGGGGAAGGCGGATCAGTCCCATTTCGAAATATACAAAATGCCTGCTCCTTTGTTTCTTCAATCAAACACAGGATAATGAGGGGGGTATTTTTTTTTTTCTTTTGGATTTTTTTGGAAAGGGGGAAGAGAAATAAAAACAATACTTGGGGTTTTCCTCTTGATGTGTTTTAATGCGCCAAAATTACCTGGTGGAATGAACTTGTGGTTGTCACCCTCTGGTCGCTCGCTTCACTTGCATCTTTTAAGTAATCTACTAAAAAATGCCCCTGAAAGAAAAAAGCAGAAGGAACCTTTTAGGTTAAGACATTTCAGGGCCTGGAAGAAGGTTAACGGTGCGTTTTTTTCTGAGGGGGGTTGGGAGGAAAAAGGGGATGGAAAAGGTTGCTGTTTTTTTTTTTCTCTTTCTCTTTTCTGGTGAAAAATAGATAACACATTTTGCAGTCTCATTCATATTCCCTCACAATCACAGTATCAAAAAATTTGGCTATCTTGGCGATAGTCTGTGTGTTTTTTTAATCAGTTTAATTTCATATAAAATATTCTTGTGTGCTGTTCTATGTTTCACTGAACATTCTTTTGCAGTCCATGGAGGGGGGCGGTGTTTCTGCACTCACATTGCCGACCTGAGAGTACACATCCTCCGGCGTCTGTGCCACTCCTGGGGGCGTCATCCGTTTTTCCTTCTGTCTCCTATTGCAAAACCACACTCTAACCACCTCCTTCTCCAGCTGCAAGTTGTCCGCCAGGGTGCTGATCTCCTGGGCTGAGGGTTTGGGGCATTTTAAGAAGTGGCTCTCCAAAGCCCCTTTGACGCTCACTTCGATGGATGTGCGCTTCTTTCGCTTCCTCCCTTGCGCCGCGATCTTGTCGATGCTGGTGGGGCTGCCGGTGGACGAGTCGGCCTCCTCAAGCCACTTGTTTAACAAAGGCTTGAGCTTGCACATGTTTTTGAAGCTGAGCTGCAGAGCCTCGAATCTGCAAATGGTTGTCTGAGAGAAAACGTTCCCGTACAGGGTGCCCAAAGCCAAGCCGACGTCCGCCTGCGTAAAGCCCAGTTTGATCCTCCGCTGTTTGAACTGCTTGGCGAACTGTTCCAGGTCGTCCGAGGTCGGCGTGTCGTCGTCCGAGTGCGGGTCGTGGCTGTTAACGCCACCGTGGTGCTGGTGATGCGGATGCTGGTGGTGATGGTGGTGATGGTGGCTGCCGTGGTCCAGATCCGGGGTGTCCCCCCTCACCAAGCCCGGGTGCACCAGACTCTGGCTCCCTGGACTCAGCATCCCGTTCACAGTGAATCCACCGGGCTGGGAGTAGATCAGCGACTGCTGCTGCTGCTGTCCCCCGGATATGGAGTTAATGTGAGCCGCAGTCGTGCTCCCCCAAGCCCCGGCGTGAGTCTGGTGGGGAGCTAAGTGAGGGGGCCTGTGGTGCAGCGCGGTGCCCGTGTGCAGATCGTCTCTGCCGGAGTTTTTCACGTCCTGCTGCTGCGGGCTGCCCGTCATCCCGACGGGACTCGACGACCAGGGCGATCCGGCTTCAGCTGCAGCAACCGCGGCTGCTGCTGCGGCCGCTGCGGCGTGCGGGAGGGATGTCACCCACTGATGGGCATGGCTCAGCATGTGTCCCCCGTTGCTCGCTGCCATTGCGCCTTGCATAAAGTCACTCTGTACCATCTTGACTGAGGGGTCTCCCCTGTAGCCCCCAGACCCCGAGGTAACCGCAGCACTGCCCGGCTGCATGCCACCACCTCCGGAGTCAGAGTGCACGATGGAGCCGGACGATAAGATGCTATTGCTGGGCAGATAAGGATTGGAAGCCGCGGTGGCCATTCCGTCAACCCTTATGAATATGTTTGTGGATAACCCCCCTCCCTTTTTACAGTCACTTCTTTCGAGCAGGCAAATTGTATCTCATGAATTATTCAAACTTTAAAAGTATGGGTAGGTTTTTGGCAAATACCATCGACGTGCGTAAAAACGCAAAAAAAGCTTCAAAAACTGTGGCAGAAAACTGAATAAAATCCGCATGTATTTACAACATTCTACTTCAAACAGTTGTGCATGGATATCGGCGATAAAAATCCAGGTTTTTCAAAAGCCCTTTGAAACCATGTGCAGTCCGTTCAGAAAGTTTCGCACTGGGATGAAATTGTGGACATTAAAATTAAAATATACAGCAGAATAAAACGCGTTGTCCCAAACAAACTTTTGGTGGTCGCAGAAAACAAAAAGCCTTGCAAATTCTCCACAATGTACAAAGTCCCAGTTTATGTCCCCTTTGGATGTGAAAAACATTAGCAGAGTGTCCTCGGTTCTTTTGTAATTCAGTCGCCGAGATTTCTCCCTCGCTTTATTCTTTTCTCTCTCTTCTTTTATAGCACTGAGCCTATCTCTTTGTTCTGTTTTGATGTATATAAACCTGCCAAACCGCAAACTCCCGTTGAAGTACAATCCAGTATAACAGTGTACGGCGCTGCTTGCAAGCCTCTTCTCTCATTCGCTTGTTCTCTCTCTCCACCTCTCTCTCTATATCTCTCGCTCGCTCTCTCTCTCTCTCCGGCAGGCGCTTTAGTCCCGCCCCCCTCCAACCCCGACGACGCACGGATGTTTACCCTGTGCGTGCCCGCTGATTGGCTACCCGGGGTGTGATTGGCAGCTCTCGCCAGCCTTGCTCCGGGCTCACGAGCCCTCCTTCCGGCTGTTCCAATTGGCTGATTTTTAATTGGAGTCCAAACAGAACGGGGAACACAACTTGGTAGTAAATAGTACTGAGATATTAGTACACAAACAGGGGTGAAGGGGTAAATAAAAATGGCTGATAAACTCTGACCTCTCAAAGTATCACCGTGATCACTTCTTTTCCTCCCCAGAAACGCTCCAACAGAATATTTCCCCTTTATTTACACGGAAATACACCTACTTTAAAGTATAAAGTTTCATATAAATGCATGTTATCAAGATGCAGGTGCTCAAATAGATGCAACTGTTAAACAACTGTACATAAGTGGTCTTATTATCTGTTATTCTGGTTGCAAACACATCCAGGATGAATGCAAGGCCCGAGAGTTTATTCAAAACCTGCACGCGCGCGTTTGACACTATAAGATCTATTGGTAACAATTATAATTATCTGCTAGCCTGAACTGATTGTGTAACAGAATAAGGCCTCCATACTGCCACGGTTAGGGGTTTAATTCCCTCTGGGCCACCCATGAAAAACACGGGAGAGACTTAATGAATTTAAAAAAAGAAGAAGAAAAAGGTTCACTAAATGGTGCAACGCTTTATCTTGTTATATTAACCTACAATGCGAGATGACGTGCACTGTGTGTTAAAATGGCCAGATTAGCGTTTCAAAAATGTTTTTTTTTTTTTTTTTTTTGCCAGCTCGACTTAATTGTTTATGAGCATATAAAAGTAGGAAACCTCCGTCAGGCTCGTGATTGTTAATACAAAAACCTGACACTGCCCCCTCAACCCCAGAGCAGCAGCACGTATGTACAACACAGCAGAGGGAGGAAGTGTACATGTCACGATTGGAGTGCAGAAAAAGGCGCAGCGGCCGAGAGCCGAGCGCAGCCCTGCGCCGCGGCTCCGCAGGAGTTAACGCACAAAGGTTGCGGGGACGCTTCCATGCGGAAACGCCCGCGTACAGGCGACCTCACCGAGGCACAGTGAAAGAGAAAGTGGCAACCAAAACAAGGGCAAATTGAGCAGTCCTTGGGGGTTCGTGCGTGCAGGGTGGCGGTGCTGGAAGCGTCCGCTTAAGGAAAGAGAAAACACATCCATCGATATGGCCCTTAAAATGCGCACCATCCCTCAAGGTGACCACATTACCCCGGAGATGAATGGGCCTTTGTTAGTGCGGGGGACCCATGCGCCTATATGAACGCACCCATGGGTGGTAATAAGCCCCAGACACAGGTCCCACTGAGGCCGTTGCCTGGGTTAGGGTGCCTGCAGCCTGTTGAGTCCACCTGGCCAAAACAAAGCGCGTGGCAGGTGATTTCCTGACAGGATTAACTGTATTTTGTCTAAAGGTCAGAACTGCATGTCATGCCTTAACCCCAAACATCATAAGCTCCCCAACTCAAAGATGGCGCACAGATTTCATTGCAAAAGGGATTTAAGGGCAAATATAAAGCAGTGGAGGAGTTGTGTACTCCATGCCAGTGCCCTCCACCCACCCACCTCCCCACCCCTCTTCTTCTTCTTCTTCTTCTTCTTCTTCTTCTTCTTCTTCTTCTTCTTCTTCTTCTTCTTCTTCTTTTCATCCCAGTAGATTTAATTTGGACTGGGCTCAAAACCGAGGGAGCCTCGTGGATTTGTTTACATTGAATAGGCAGGCTAGGGGCCAGAACCATGGGGCCCTCCATTCATTAATATACAGTGAGGATTTCGCTCCAAATTACTGCTGTTCAATCCGCACTGCACGCTTTGAAAGGGCGTCTCAGGCGGCCAGCAGAAACGTGACACCAAGGGTACTGAGAAGAGGGCTCCTTACGCATGATAACCCCCTGAAAATGAGGAAAAAATATATATATATATATATATACATAACATGTATATAAAAGGAATCAAAATCAGAAATGCTGCGCGAAATCACCGTGCGCCCATAAAAAAACAGCCCTCTCTGATATATGATGTGTTTATTATTTATTTGCTTATTATAAAAAGGTCCCCAAGTTCCCTGCTGGGGGAGTTCATTTATTTTGTATGCAAAAAAAAAAAAAAAAAAAAAAAAAGGAGAAAAAAAGAAAGAAAGAAAGAAAGAAAGAAAGGGGGGAGAGGAAAAAAAAAATCATCCCCAAGTATAACAAGAGACGAACAGTTAGTGCTGATTTTCATTTGCATAAATTTTCATATATTTTAGTGAAAATAATAGCGGGAGCCGAGGAGTGCTCCTGCTCAGTTGAGGCAGAGGAAAGAAAATCTTAGGGAGCAGCGAGTCGTCGGAAGGGGAGATAACCATTTACAGGCGCCATGTGAACAATGTGAAGCTATTTCCCTTTTCTTGGACACGAGGTAAGTCAACAATCATCTATGCGGATTTCTTTTTACGCTTGAGGAATGTTCGACTTTATCGCCTTGTCGCGCATTGCTGCACTGTGCCTATGATGTGCTTCCTCATAGACTGCTCGTTGCTTTAAGTGATATTTCAGCCTACTTCTGAGCCCAATTTGCACTCATGTTCCCTGTAACTTATATTTAAAACCAATCGCAAATGCGTCTTTTTTCCCCACTGGATGCGTAAAAATCAATACGCTCGCCGCTGTTTGCTTTTGCGCCCCAGACTCTCCCTTTTTTGCGCCTTTTATATAAATAGCGGGCAGATGGATAGGCTGTGCTGTTTTGTACTGAATGTCCACCGGAGAAAAGTGCAATCAATCACATTTTAAGCAGGGAGAGAGAGAGAGAGAGGGAGCGGAGAGAGAGACCCCTCGTTTGAATCCTCCAGAGGGACCGCGTAGGCAAGTGCAATATGAAATCGTTTAATATAAATCGATCTTGCTGCTGCAAAGTTTGTTTAAAGTTTACACGCAGCAGCTTGTCGGTGCTTAGCTGCACCCATCGACTCAGACAGCTTCTAAAAAGCCTGTGATTGTAATGAGTGCCGAGCGGTTTGTGCTGTATTTTTTTCTGTTTGGGTGTTGGGGACGTTCAAGGAGCGAATGAAGGAGCGAAAACTCAAACTAAAAAGCAGCATATTTTTAAAGGAGGTCTGGTTCATAGACAATCGCTTCAGTGTCTGTCTTAACTTTCAAAGTCCAGGAGGATTCACGTTAACCTGAATGTGGGGACAAGTCGTTTGGTTTTCGCGATTTTTTTTCCTTTTTTCTTTTTAGAGGGTTATTTTTTTTCTCACGGGTTAACTCCTTTTCCTTCATTGATGGGGAGCGCATTGCTGAGCCCCGCACTTGGTAGCCATGGTGAGCCCCATAAAAGGGGGGAAACACTAGTCGCATTAAGCTGTATGTTTGTGCACTGGAGTCGAGATGAAAAGAGGCTCGGTGTCCCGGGCCAGCAGCACCGGTGCTGGGGCGGTAACGCGTTACTGTAACGACACCACTCCATCTGAAAAACAAGTTGTTCGTTTGCTTTTACGGCCATTTTCTGATTTTTTTTGGCACAATTATCAACGAATATTGATCATATCTGCTTTACGCGTCGGGTTTCATCATGCGTCTTACAAAAAAACTGACAGCGTCAATAAATAAAGAAATATTTAAGGCACTTTTGGTTTGATTGAGCCAAATCATGACTTGGTTGCAAGTTATCGCGATGTTTTAAATAAGCAGAAGCGTTCATTATGTGGTGCGTAATGGAAAAGTAGCCAAACGTTGACGCACAGCTTTGACGCACTTGCTAATTATGATCATTTTTGACACCCTGTGAACGGAGTTAGGAGAAATTCGTTCCCTCTGAGCATCACTGGAAGCCTCCATGTGGCGCCTGCTGCAGGATGTGGTAGCTGGAGTCAGGGGTTTGAGGTGAAACAGATTTTGGGAGTCATTGTTGGCTCGATCATTAATGAAAAAAAAAAAAAAAAAAAATCATTACTGCCGCCAGGTGTCGCGCTCATTCATGATGCAAAAAGCTTACACTGCAAAAAAAAAAAAAAAAAAAAAAAAGCCCATTTTATGTCGCATTTCTAAATAATTTTATGTTAATTATTTATTAATTTATTTGTTTGACACACTCTTCTCTGCTGAGCTGATTGGCTGAATCAAAGGTCCTTGACGTAAGGTGCGTTCTGTCATTTTATGGTCTCCAGAACAGACACGAAGTGATGGCCGGATGACACGATTGGTAATTAAGATATCAGCGGAGGAAATGACTGGACGGGGACAGATTTCCGAGGGTCAGTGAGGGAAAAACAATGTCACACACCGAGGCGGCACATCAGCTGTTTCATAAATAATAACACTGACTCTGGCTAAACAGGCAAATAAAATGAGGGCTCAGACTATATTCTGGCTCATCCCTCAATCCCAGAGGCAATTAAACCACCTTAATTTAATTATCCAGTTTTTAAAGATATCCCACCCTATTTTATTGCAGGCTAGACCCGCACTTGTTTTATTCTTTCCCCACGTATTCTACTCCATCAGCATCAGCAACTGCATGAAGAAAACCTGCTTGTATCGATCAGTCCAGGCCTATCAATGACAGCCCTCGTTGGTATGCAAAACAGTGTGTGATTAGATAGGCCCTGCACGCTGTTTTAAGCCAGTCGCCATCTGCAGGAGCCTATAAGCCATAAGTCTGAGCCAGCAGGTCTGTGTGGAAACGTATGACTAACCGGTGACTTTAAGAATTATTAGCAAATGAGGGCTGGGCAGGACTCATGAATCATCCCGGGAATTGGTGCATTTGCTCTCCGCATCGCTTGACCGGCACTCTACGGCGTTCCTCTTCATCATCGTCATCATCGCCACCAGCAACGCCACTAAAACCAGCAGCAGCAACAAAGCATCAAAGCAGCCCTGTGCGTTATTACTCTGCATTATGCACCCATTCTGTCATGCTGTACAGTGACGGTTATTGGTAGCAGGAGGCCGTTTATTTATTCCTGCAGGAGCAGATTGTCTAATTCATCAAGATGCTTTCATGGATTTCTCTGAATGGAAACACACCACGAGCTGCACTGATACACACATCTGAATTTATAATAATAATAATACTAATCGGGTGAGGTGACGAGGGAGTGTTTTAAAGGTGAGTTAATTCAAAAAAAGATGATCGGATATAATCATATTCAAAAGTTGGATGAGAACGTCTAATGTGAACAAGAAACCAGTTCAACATGACTCTAATCTTCCTCCCTCATAAAACATCCTCACAGTCTCATCACTTTCTGCAGCCGCCATGAATTTACAGTATGACACCTGACGAGCGGATTTATGTGAGCCGCAGAAAGGTGTGCGCAGCCGGCGCAGGTGCCTCCGCCGCAGCCCCTGCTTACAATATTCAGATTAAACTGACGCAATTCTTGCCGTTTTAATTATGGCCCACTTAAGTTGCCTATGGGCTCCATAATTTATTTTCTTCCCCTTGGTCCAGTCACTAATCTGAAACGACATACGTTGAGTGTGTCTCACGTCAGGGCCAAACGTTGATTTAAAGCCGAATCCAACTTGGAGCACTTAATGATAATGTAGCTACTATACCGTTAATTAAATGGGCTACACTGAATACCAGTGTAAGCATTAAACATGCCTTCAATTTCAGACACGAATGGGATTTTTTTCTTGACCCATTCAAACGAGACAGAGGCTCTTTATTAATATTCTATTAATAAAGGCCAGTATGGAGTCATATACACCTCTTATTGCATTGCGTGGGGTTAGTAATTGCCCTGCATTAAGACGTGCAGCGCTGTGGACCTATAGCGCTTGCAAATGGGCTGACATGCAGGTAAAGATTATATGTTTAGTGTTATCACAGGGCTCTCCAGTGGTGCTCAGTGCTCATTTCACCATCAGACATGTATCAGCACAGTTGGTATTGATCGTGGATTGGAAATCAATAAGGGTGTCATAATTGGGCCTAAAATAGGTTAAGTTTAGAGGACAGGGCGTCTGCAACATGTGTGCTTTTTATTAGCGATTTCTTTTAGTGTGTGTTTTGGTATTGAATTAATTTTTCTTTCTTTCTTTTTTTTTTTTTTTTTTTCCAATGAAGGTAAATGTTTCAGCACAGGAAAAGTGTTTCAATTAGGTAAAAAATTAATTAATTTTTTATTTGGGAACAAGCAACAGATTGAAATTTGTAATTTTATTTGAACGTGGTGGCGTCAGGAATATACGTGAGGTGTGAATTAATTGGAGAAGAAAGGTCAAAAGTTGCATTGGGGTTAGTTTTTTTGTGTGTGTGTCTGGGGGGGGGGGGGGGGGGGGGGGGGGGGGGCTGGCATGGCCTGGTCTGAATGCAGTTGCACACACACACAGAAAAAAGACCCACTAGTGCCGGCTAGTGAGGAGGTGAGTGACGGAGGACAGATCGGCAAAGATAAGATGAAGTGCAGCTTTCTCAGAGTCAGAGGGGCGGAGGAGAGAGAGGAGAGAGGTGTGTGTGTGTGTGTGTGTGTGTGTGTGTGTGTGTGTGTGTGTGTGTGTGTGTGTGTGTGAGAGTGTGTGTGTATGTGTGTTTGGGTACTTTGTCTGTCAGTCTTCAGCTTCACCCCACCCCCACCATCATCCCTCCACCCATTGCACATTGGGTGCTGGTTGCCTCACAGTCTCGGCACATCCCTCTCTCTCTCTCTCTTTCTCTCTCTCTCTCTCTGTAACTCTCTCCTTCACACACAAACACACACACACACACACACACACACACACACACACACACACACACACACACACACACACACACACACACACACACACACACACACAGATGTAAAACACATCAGCATGGACACACATGCCTAAACACCCCCACCTCCAGCAGCAGCATCAAAACAGCATTATTGTGTATGCAAATCAGTGGACGGACACGCTGGTATTTTTCTATTCTATTAGACTGTATTACACATGCTAATCAAGAATGATATTGTGTTATTAAGCAGAGTAATTAATAAATAAACTAAATCCGCAGGAAATCAAATCTATAGAAGTCTGGTTGCTGCAGCAGCCTGGTTTGCAGCCGCTGTGCATGTCTCTCCATAGTCGCTGCTTTTTGTTTTTGTTTGTTCAACAGTGGCGTTCCCTGAGGATAGAGGGGGGGTTTGTGGCACCTCCCTGCCCAGGATTACATTAATCAAAGTATTTATTTCCCTCGGGGAGCCAGGCGCAAATCACTCCAAATCCCAGTAAAATTGGATAACAGAAGAACGGGCGCATCTAGGGTAACCCTCTCTCTCTCTTTTTTTTTTTTTTTTTGCTCATTTCACCAACTTAATGGATCTAGTTCTATCTAACTTTGTGGAACGGTGTGTGCGGAAGAGTAGAGAGAGAGGGGAGGGTGGGGGGGTGCAAAGCTAGAGGTATTGAGGCCTTTGAGAAGACAAACAACATAATTGGATGGAAGCGGGCGCTCAGGTAGAGAAAAAACAACACTAACCACATCCCCAACAGGAGTGACTCTGGATATAGAGCTGTACAAATAACAGCCGTTCTCTGATTCCCTGTCGAAGCTGTAGGCATGTCTGGGTCCGGGCCAGCAGCAGGAAAACTAGCCTCTAAGATCCCCCATCTGTAATAGACGCGTCAACCTCCAACACCAAAGCTGCCCGCTTTCTCTCCGCTAAGTCTGGTCAATCCATCGCAAACCCACAAAGCGGTAAAAACAACAAAAATGCCCGATACCGTCTTTGCACTGTTTGCTGAGTAATTACGTGTGATGTTTGGGCAAAGCCTGCGTGGCTAATAAATCAGCAAATGTTTACAGCCAAGCCGGTGCTGATAAGGCAATAAATACACCACCCAATATGCTGCCTATTATAGGTAATGCAAATAAAATAATAGGGCTGTAATTTTTCCTTATGTGCTGTGGTGGTGGCGGTGGCAGTACCTCCGTCTTTGATATTCATGAGGGAAATGGGGAGGAAATGTCGTCTCTCGGTCTTTATGGGCGCCGCGTTGTAGCGCAAATTCAACGCTGCTGCCTTGGTCCCAATCAGGGATAAATGATGGCCTCGTTGTGTGGCGTTGGAGGCAAACCTGCCACCCCAAAAACACACACACAAACACACACAGAGATGCATGCAAACACATTTGTAGAAACATGCTTGCACACACATACTGTTGCTGCCATGTATGCTAGGGGGTACCAGGGTTAGCTGGAGTTGCTGGCGGGGTCCTGACTCAGAGCCAGGCCTCTCAGGGTAAAGGCAGCCTGCCTGTATGGTGTAATACATGCACTAAATGTGTGTACCAGAGGAATATTCCACAGAAAGCTGCACATTTGGCTTCTATAGCATCCAGTGTGTCTGTGAGTGTGCACACAGTATCCCTACAAAGCTGCCAAGTTTATCCAGCCTGTGTGTGCATGTGTTTGTACAGTATATGCAGTGCATGTGTCGAGGTGCAGGTGTGATGCATACGCAGAGACAGACAGCACGAAACTGTTCGCCATCACGTATCGGCGTTCGTCTGATGATGCATGATGCTTACCAAATGAGCAGAAAATTTGCAGCTCTAATGGGACCAGTGCAGGTTAGAGGATGCGAGCATGAAGTGGAGTAAATTCCAAAATCAGCATTTAGAAAGTTGTAATATTTAGGAGTTTGTGTGCAAATGTAGGCTAACTGCTTGTATGCTCATTGCTGTTCATCCCTTAAAAGATCATTATGTTTTAGGTGGATTATTATGATGAATTCTTGAGCAACTCTTTTGCCCATGCATGACAAATTTCTTGCAATTTTAGTCATAGCAAATCACGCTGCTGTGTTTTCAAAGTATTTCTCCCACCACCCCAGGCATCCATTAGCTTCCAGTCATTCCTGTATGATGTATACATGTATGCGTTTGACTTTAATGGCCATTTCAAAAAGTATGTTGCACAGTTTTGCAGATTTTAATACATATTTGTCCGAGACAGACATCGATTTTGACTGATTTTCTGACCTATTCACAGACACTGTATGTAAATGTTAAGAGGTAAAGCAGTGCAGACGAAAAATGAATGCAGGCTTAATGTTCACTGTCACGGATTATGAACTACAGCAAGTTTTAAGCTAATGCTAATCGATTTTCAGACGGCACAGAAATGAATGGAAACCAATGGCTGCCTGGAGCAATAGGGGAAATGCATTCAGAACACTCAAACACGGTAACGTGATTTCGCTTGTTTCAAAAGTGTGCTAATTGACTTCCATATTGGATACAAATGAATGGAAACCAATGGCTGCTTGCAAGAGTTGGAAAAATACATCCAGAACTCAAACAATACACCACATATTTGAAGGGAAAGTCAGCAAAAGCCTGAAGCTTAATTTGGGAAGGAGCTAAAACTTGCAAACACATTTTCATGGTCCTTTAAAAGCCTCCGCAGGGCCCCTGTTTGTCCTCAGGCCACGCTTTAAGACCCCTGCATTAGGCGTTGCAGGTTTTGCATATATTATATCGCTCTGCATCTCCATCACACACACTGAGTAAACATGTACGACTGGCTGAGCGTGGCTAGCTAGCTGCGGCTTCACGGCGTCTATAATAATGATCAGTGGCTCCCAACTTCAGGACGGGGGCCTTGCTGTTGGGGTCGCCGACTGTTGTTGATGATATGCGGCCACGGCTGACATGTGCTATTCATACACGAGCTTGTGTGGTCACGTTCAGCACCCGGGAAGTCTTGATTCATGCGGGCATTATGCACGCCGGACGCTTATGGCACCTCTCCCTGTTGCCGTGCAGTCAGGCCCATTTGTTTGGAAATGGGTTTACATACATCTTCCTCCAAATGACTCTCCCTCTTCCCCTCCCTGGGCTTACAGCTCTTGCATACACACATACAGAACGGGGAAACTGGAAGCGACAAACATGCAGGGCATTTAGGTGATGCAATTCACCCTCTGTCGGCCATGTTGGAGGTATTCAGCATGGGTGGCTGCGGGTATAAAAAGCCCATTATGATTCTACATGCTGAACTTTTGCTCCCTCATTCAGATTCAATGATCTTGAGTCAATTCTGGATTTTGTTTTCATCTTGAATTTGATGTAACAATCCCTGTTTCTAGCCATTTTGCATTACTTGCAGTTTATTTTAAGGTTTGTCCTATGCTAAAGCACCCTGAGCTCTGGTTCTAGCATATTTTTGTGCCAATATGCACCAAAAAGTCCTCTAGTAGGCCCTTGGTCCAGACAAAACCTATTTTCTCAACAAGCTTCTTCCTATTAGCAATTCAATCTGACACAAACACACAAATATCCTCTAATCTTTTAAGAGTTTAACAAGAAACGTTTCTGTATTTTAGTTTTTTTTCAGTGTTCTGCCTGAGTTTGAAGTAAGTGGGGCATGTTTAGAAAAAGTCACATACTTCTGTGCACCAATCAGGATTTAGCGTCAGCAGGAGAAAAATCTGACGATTGTTGTTTGTTCGCTCTTGAGTTTTGAATTATTCATACGCCTTTAACTTTGATTGTTGCTCATCGAGCCACGCATATTTGAGATGCACATCGGGACTCCACGCTCTGACCCGAGCATACCTTTGTGAGCTTTCGTGTCCACACACACCTGCACTCGACCTCAGTGAGAAGTTCCCCCTGATGGAGTTAAGACTCGAGGAGAACTCTCAAAACCCTCCCTGTGGAAATTAGTCAATTGGCATCTTGCTACCCCAGTTACTTAAGTGCATGTTCAAAACAAAATTTTTTAAAACCCTGAACCCCTCTTTTTTGAGCTCTTTTGATTTTATTTGGTCATCAGTTTTTATTACAAATTTATTTAGAGAGAAATGAACATGCTATCACTATCATTGCTTTGCTAATGCATTGCTTTGCAGGACCTCTACAAATTCACTCCCTTTCTCATTAGTTCATGCAATCATTGCATATTTTAAACTAGAAAGTATGCTGTTGCACTTCCTTCGTGCTCACAGAACTTGATAAAATTTCAACTTTACAGAGACTCCAGACATGTTTTCTGGATGTGTGTCGACTGCAAAGCCCACACTGGTAGTCTGATTGGCCACACTTAAAGGCACACTGTCTCTTCCCTGCTTCACAGAGCTGCTGCTAGCCCCTCCCCCCCGCAACCACCACCACCACCACCACCGCCGCCACATCTCCTCCCTGCTTCTTCGTCCAGGCCTGGCGCGAGCATTCAAGCCAGCAGCATCACAAAAGCGGCTTTGAGGGGATTGCTCGCTGGCCGCCGACCCCTCTGAGCTCACACCCACCACACATTACTCACCAGCAGGCCTCAGTGCAGACTGCAAACCAGGCGAGGAAACAGTGTGTGTCACAGGACTGGAGGGGGACTCTTACACTACTAACCTCTTTCCTGTGTTTTTGTTTCGGAGCTGGGTTTTCACTTTGAAAGGGGAGTCTTTAGCTTGTATAAATGATGGGTAGTTAGAGGAGAGTTAAACAATGCAGCACAGATGAGAACACAATAGAACTTTGTTGTTCAACCATGTTGGAAAATTGCCTCAGCATGGACTGTCAAGTCAAATATCCCTCTCAGCTTTTGGCTTTTGGTCGTGCTCTGTCAGTTCGTCGTTCCAGGAAGCGACGTCGACTGTGTGTGTGAACACGAGCGCCGCGGAAGTGCACACGTGCGCGCGCGTCTCCATTGGCTGCTTCAAAGACGAACACCAGGATTTGTTTTCAGCCGAGCAGGATCACATTAAAATCTGGCCTTCTGAGGATTCGAACAGGTTTTTCTGTCTTGATATTTTTTTTTCGGGGATTTTTCACACTGCCTGAAAGGTAGTGTCACATTACAAACGTCATGTGCCGTCAATTCGGGACAAAACACTTTTTTTTTTTTTTTTTGCTACTTTTCAAGGCAGCATATGGCACCACACATGCTGGTATTAATATATATCGCCTCAAACAGTATCGCTGCTCATGTGGATGTCTTCATTGTCACAATAGGAAAAAAAAAGACTGAAAGCTTGTATTATGTTCCTACAACCTCCAAATCAAGGTCTTCCACAGGGACGCCTCCTTTGTATGACTGAACTTGAGATAATGCAGGGTGTCATGTAAAATGAAATTACACGCAGCGCGCCGTTCTCTCCTCTGCACAGCGCTGTGCGTCTTGTTCTCAGACTGTAACCTTCAGATTGTAGGTGTGAGACGAAAGCTTAGCAAAGCATGGCCAATTCTCAGCGGTTCCGCCTGTGGTTGGCGACTGTGCGAGCGATGGTGTTTTAAATCAGTCCTCCCTGGTGTGCGTGGCTGTGTTTGTCGTAGACCTTTCGGATTAGCGGTCCACAAACACAAATCCTCCCGACAATGACTAACACACGTCTCAATACATCGTCAGTATCTGCCACAGAAACTCAGCCTACATTTACCCAACCTGTGTGTTCTGCAGCTCAAACTCGGAATGACACTGTTACGTAACGCCGCTCTGTTCTTCCAGTAATCTGGCTGGATGTCTTTGAGTCCTCTTCTGGAAAAAACTGCACCCGCGGGAGTCTGTGTCAGAGCTGTGATCCATATTCTGATGTTTAAAGGTCTGCTCGTACGCAAGATGTTTGAGGAAACAGCTGATCTCAAGGTTAAGGCAGCAGTCATTCTTGCCGCTGCGCAAGGAATTGCACTCATTTTTTTTTTTGCAAAGCTCAGATTTTTACTCAATTGGGGTGACTGACAGCTCCAGTATTAACTTTATCTTTATTCACAAGCAGATTCACACCCTTCAGCAGCCAAGTTGCCACAATAAAATGTTGGCATGGCACGTTCCTGCAAACCACAGACATGTTCAGTTCTGTACGTATCATATCAACGTTCCTACAACAGGTATCAAAGTGACGTGTATCAGCTGATTTTCCGGGCGTATTCGTGGCAACCAAAGCTGGCATTTTAGCCAAACTGTGACCTTTTCTTAACCCTAAGTTTTATTATATCTGTGGTTTGCAGAGATGTACGGTGCCAAGATTTATTCTGGCCACTGGGCTGCCCTGAAGTCAATGAGGCTTCAGGGTTAGGGTTTAGGGGTTAGGGGCTAGGCAGTGGTTATTTTTCTTCAAATGAAAAAGTTTCTCTCAGTTGCTCCGCTTTCTCCAATTAGTTTCATGTCTTTCAGGAAGTTTCTGGAAGCAAGGCTTGAGGAAAATGGCCGCTCACATGCTCTGGAAACAAAGCGGCTCTGGTGAAAACTCAGAAAGATAATCAGTTCATTTCAAACATTTGTCACCATCTCTCTGGCTCACTGCTGTGTTACTGCACCTGTCAATCAACCAGTGTGGGCGGCACTGTTTCGTCCTCTTACATCCACTTTCTGTTGTTGACATTTGAGTTTCTTAGCTGCATCTCTTCTCAGCTAGCAGGGCCATTGCTGCTTATGCTAAGTACCCTGTTCTTCTTCTTCTGGTGACTCCATACAAACTGAAAACACATCATGTTCCCAGTAAAGACTTGCCAGATGCAGAGTGTTTGGACCAGCAAATGGGAGAGCTTTCATGAACTCGCTATAGGCTGAACGACAGGCAGTGGTGGGGGCGTCAACAAATATTTGCTGAAATCAGTTTTGGGACAAAGTGAACCTTGTGCAAACCACGTGGAAATGCCACAGATTGTGATTTTAAGTGTCAAAAGTGACCAGTTCTGTTTGGAAATGTAATTATTTGGTGTAAGAAGTCGAAGAGTTTTCTTAATCCAAAGAAAGAACATGTAATCCTTCAGTCTATCTATGAGATACAAGATTATTGTATTGATGCACGCTCAGAAACGCTGTATGCACTGTTTGTAGGAGCCGGATCAAGCAACAAGCTGAATGCAGAAGTCAGGTAGAGCTGATAGCAGCCGGTAAATGACATTTGATAGAGCAGCGTTTCTATCCTGAGAATCTTCATCAGACACGGAGCAGACACAAACACACTCAGGTGCACTCGGCCCGGTCGAACCGTCAGAGCAAAGTTGTCCGACACTACCTTAAGGTCAATCTGGGCTCTGATTAAAAAGGACCAGAATGGAAACACCGAAAAAGAACAACATGCAAGAGCACCCTGGATGCACTACATCGCAAAAATATATGCTGAGTCAGATAAATAATTCAAAAGACAAACAATTACCACACAATTCGGTTATAATAATGAAGCATTCTCCGTGTTTTCTATGTAAAATTGTAAGTAACTAGTAGTAAAGCTGGTAGATAAAGTGGAAAAAGTACAAAATTGAGGTGGAGTGTCATAGAAGCATGAAGTAATCAGTGGTGGAAGAAGTATTCAGATCCTGTATTTCAGTGAAGTACTGTAAAAATACTCCATTACCAGCAAAAGTACAAGCATGTAAGCACAAGTAAAAGTATTGAGAGTGTTCCATTACTTCATATCATATAATGTGATTATTAGTACTGAAGCTGTAAGTGGTATTTTATTGTTGTAGCTGGTTGAGGTGGAGCTGATTTTTATTTACTGAAGTCATATTTTTCAAGCATATTGTGATTTGTGCGTAAAATCTTAATTTGTAAGGTGACTTAGCTGTTAAAGTACAAAAGTACAAATGGAAATACTCATGTTCAAGTACAAGTATCTCAAATACAAGCACCTTTCAAATGCACTGAATGACTATGCTTCACTGGTTTTGCATATTGTCAGTGTAACACGTGAACACACTTTCACCATTTTCTTTTTTAAGAGTGCAACATATGACTCAAATGTCTGTTTTTCTCTTTGTCTCTTCCTCTTTCAGGAGAGCCACGGTCCCCTGGCAACACACACACACACACACACACACACACACACACACACACACACACACACACACACACACCAAACTTTGGTCCTCCTATGACACCCCTCCTTGTCCCCCCATCCTCCTCCTGATGCACAACCTCTGGAGGTAAGGGCCTTAGCTTGTGTGCGTCTCTGTGTGTGTGTGTGTGTGTGTGTGTGTGTGTACGGTCTCTCTCCCCCAGCAAAAGCGGACACGCCGTCTCCCCAGCTTCCGTTTTCCTCTGCACGCCCGCTGCTGGAGTATTCACGCTTCAGGCTGTTTTCTTTGAGAGAGAGAGAGAGAGAGAGAGAGGGCGAGAGACAGAGTATAAAAATATGCAAATGCTATTGTTGAAGCGCAGAACGAAAGGGGGCGGGGGCGCTCCTTTTACACCCCCTCACCTCCCTGCCGCCGTCGCCACCCTTGCCGCTTCGGCCTCCATCCATCCACCCATCCGCTGCATGGGGAGGAAGGGAAGGAGGGAGAGGGCTTCAGGTCTGACCGAGGAGACAGAGGGAGAGACAGCAGGAGCAGGATATTAAAAATATGCTGCAACGCCACCAGTGCTCGAATACAGAGGGAGACGTGCAGCTACATACAGCTAATGAGAGCCCTCACGTCTCTGGCAGCATATTTCAATCGTCCTGCCACTAAATCTTACTTGAACTGAAGTGATGAGGACAAGAGAAAGAGTGAGAGGACAGACTGGATGAAATGTGTCCCAACATGTGTCAACAAGCTCATAAGGTTGAATAAAACAGGTGGAATTGGTCCCGCCCTAACAGGTGCAATAATGTGCAAAGAGAAAAGAGATACACTAATACCGCAGTGTAAAAATACTCCATCCAGATATTTTGACATGCCACAGCAGGGAAATGATAAAAGTAAGGATGGCCGAGTTCCATTTAGCTGCTTCAGTTTCAGGGTCCTTGTATCGGACATGTTGACGATGTCACTTGCTACTGTGACAAATATGCTTAAGTAAAAGTTGTAAGACCATCATGTAAAAATAAATACAAGTATACTATAGTACTACTATAGTATATATCAGTACGCAAACTAAAAAAACAATAAAAGTTGCTGTTGGTGTAAATCCCACAATGCAATGGACTCAGTGACACCATCGTTAGAGAAGCTATGCGCAGGTGGCGGCTCCACAGCAGTTGTGCCTGATTGACGCTCAGCGATTCAATCTACAGCGAGCAGGAAATTAAGATTTAAGATGCTTGTGGATGATCATCAGTTTACGCCATCGCTGACATTTACACATCTGTAAAACGTGCCACTTTGGAGTGTTGGATTGGCAGAAAGACCGCAGCGTACACGTGTTGCATCGTGGGAATTTTTAAGGGCACTTTACATTATTGAGCGTAAATTACAGAATCCAGACCCTCAAATCAAACAGTAAGGAGTAAATATAACGCAACAAATAAACAGGAAGTGACTCTGCACACGGTCCGCTGCAAAAGATATTCAGCCAGAAAAACAAAAAGCATCAAATCCTGGAGAAACATGATTGTTTTGCATCGTAACAAAGATAGCTGCTAATAGGAGTGCAAGCATGCTAACTGTAGTACACAGTAGTAGTATGAGGTGTAGAATTGGGTTAGGGTTAGTCTGCTGTTCTGTTCCCTTACAGGCAACAACTAAGTGATCCTGAGCTCATTCATTAACATCCTTTATCCAATCACGTATTCACAAAGTGGTGAACCTCGCTCCATCCTCGCTTTAGAGCGACTGAGCCTTTCCAGGATGCTATCACCTGTTACCAATGAGCCTGATTATCTGTGGAATATTCCAAACAGGTGTTTTGGAGCGTTCCACATCTTTCCCAGTCTTTAGTTGCTCCTGTCCCGACAGAATAAGCAGATATTTACAAAAATCAATGAAGCTGATGAGACAAAACTAAATATATGTATATATCAAGTTATTGTTTCCCAATAGAAGGACAGAAAACACACAAAAACACACAGAAGAAGACAGGGAAAGAGCCAATCCCACATGTATACAAAAGTAGAAACTTAAACATAGAATCAGAAAACACACACACACACACACTGAGGGAATAAAGAGTGCAGCCCTGTGATAGTGGGAAGCACATTTGTAAAGCCCTCACGCTCTCAGGAAGACTTTCTGAAGTGATTATGAAGACAGTTCAGATCAAAGGATTTGACAAGTCTGAGTGCGCGCCAAATATGAGGCCGGGTAATCACACTCAAGCCCCTCCATACAAGATGGCAGTGGTCCCCCCAGCTGCTTTGCAAATGTAATGTGACACTTACGGATAAACAGATTATCAAGGAATGGAGGGGTGGGGTTGGGCGAGGGGACCAAAAAAGAAAAAAAAAATCTCCACAAGTTGTAGAAATTAAGGGGGGGGGGGGGTGGAGTTTATTTAATGAACTCTGGGGACGGGCAGTGTCAGAGAAACGATGATTAATTCTCCAGCGCTGATACAGGTCTAAACGATATAATTTGGGAATATTAGTGCAAACATTAGATGATGAGGCAGTATTTCTCACGGTGGTATGGCAGACTCGGGGCTCGGGAGACTGTTTTTTCCTTCCTTTCTCTTTTCCTTCACTAGTTATTATAGATTAATCCATAATCCTCACCACCTAAAGACATTTTTGTCAGTGAAGCTCAGGGATAGAGCCGGTAGAATTTCTTCTTTTTTATTTATTTTTTTTTTAAACATATCTCTGCTCGTGCTCATTTCCCCACAGCATGATGTCACATTGTCACGTCTCCTACTGAAAATACTCTATCGCCAGTTCCTCATACTGTTTCGTAAGGTATTTTTGCACATCTGAGGTGGGACTTAGGAGTTTATGTAACTGGAAATTTTCCACATCATGCACACCATTTTTATTAACCTTACGCCATGTGAAGAGTGTTGTACTGAGCATGAATACATCAAAAGCAAGGTAAATGTGGAGTTTTGCAACTGTGTCATGATGTCAAATCACACACTCGTGCTGTATTTGAAGGATCTTATGCATAAAATGTGGAGGTTTTTCATTCCAAACTCGTTGAGAAAAGCATCGTTTTTATTGCTGTTTTCTTCTGTCTGTTTGTAGAGCATTGTCGGACTGTAGAACCTAAAGCAGTACAAATGTTTTCTGACGTATTACAGGTCATCGCCGTCCAGTTAAAACCACATATCTCTGAATATGGTGGTTCTGAATTTACCAAATAAACTGGAGGATAAGTGGTCACAGATAAAATTCCTCTCTTGATTGAGAGAATGAATCTACTAATGAAAGCATTTAAATGCTTATCAGATTATATCAAAATGCTTCTTCACAAAGCTAAAAATGGGGCTGTTTTTCATAGCTTATGGAAGGACTACCTTTTGGAGATGATGGTTTTCACAGGACCGTGGCAATGCATTTCCTTGACATTGTCAGAAAAAATAATGGACTTTTGAAAGACACTTGACTGCAAAACAGCGAATACTGCATGTTCATGCTTGTCTCATTTAATGATAATAAAAGCAGAATGACAGAAGCTTTGCTCTATGTCTGTTTTGTCCTTTAAGTGTTTCTACGTTACGCAGTTAAGTCTTAAAAACAAAGTCCTCTACTTTCATTGTCTGCGGCGATTAAAGTGGACCTGAAGTGCCTCTCTCAGAGTCACCGAGTGTCCATTTGTCCAGTCAGAAGAGGGTGTGCTTCTTTCTGTCCTCATCTGTATGTGTGTGCGCGTTCTGAATGACCCTTGTGGCGGGACAAACGTCCCTTTGAGGGCGCCTGGACAGATGGACCGACGGGGCGACTCAGCGACAGACACAGAGGACTGAGGCTCCAGTGTGGCCGCTGCCACGTGGCCTGAATCCCCTTTCATCTCCACAACTCGTCCACTTCCTGTCCCTTCGCTCGCACAAACACAACAAAACCATGATGCAGCACGCGGCGATGGATGGCGGTGTCACAAGACTGGGCTGTTTCCCAATGATAACTACTTTCAAACAGCTCCTGGCCTCATTTACACACAAATATTTTTGGTTTATTTGCAAATGCCAAAAGCTGACAAAAGCAGAGAGACAGGGAGGCAGAAATACACACTGTGCGGTTGAGAGAAAGAAACCCCATGGAGCTGATAAAAATATCTCACCCCAAAAGAGAAAAGAGGGAAAAAAAAAAACAAGTTCACCAGCAGAGACACAGGTGAATTTGTCACAGAAACAAAAGTGCAAAAAGCTGATGCAGAGTGGCATCGTAGTGTTTGTTTCTGCTCACAGAAACCTTCCAGAATTACTCAAAAAAACACCTTTTCAAATTGGACATGTTCAATATCTCATTTTGCCACAAAAACAACTGAATATATGCCACTGTCTTCTTCCTTTCCTGTTTTAATCACTCTTTAACCCTGCACGCAAACTGTACATATCCAACCAATGAGTCGATAATACTTCATTACCATCATCATAAAACCAGCACTATCATGTACTTCCACCACCGCAGCCACACATCCATAAATGAGATTGGACTTGTAGCTCGACAAAACCTTCCACGTCCCCTCCGGTACGATGTGTCAACATAAGATGTCAATTTCATTGGTCAGTGCTGAGGGCAGACGGCTATTGATTGGCTGGTCATTAGGAAGAGAGCGGCCCCGGCGGGAGTATCGGGGCTGACACCGTTAACTCCGTGTCGACCGCTCTTTAACGAACGCCCATGAACCAACCGGGACCCGGCCATTGACCCACCGGCTCCCTGCAATCCCTTACTGCCAGGCTGGAGAGTGAGTACAGGGCTGTGGTGTGTGGTGGTATTGATCCCTGGATGAGCCACTTGGTGCCCAAGTGGGAAAACGTATCGGAGACAAGTTAAGAATCAGAGCAAGAGCGATTTTTAGCTCTGAGAGTAGAAACTGGTCTCTGGAAGTCCAGAACGTCTTCAAAACAAATGCACGCTTCAAGAAAATGCATAAGGAATGCAATGAAATGGGCCAGTCTTGGTATCAATACAAGCTTTTTTTTTTGGTCCTCGAGTGTATATTTATATTTTACACTTTGATTCACACCACTCCGATACTCTGGCTCCATTTGTTTGGAATCTGCAAAGATTTAAAGAAATAAAACACTTCCCCAAAATATGCTGCAGCAACTGTTGTGCTATTTGCAACCAAATGGAACGAGCACAGATGAAAGTCGCCCGGCCAAATCCTCCTCGCACAAATAGATTGTGAACAGGGAACAACTGGAGGGATTTATGGAAACTGATTCCTGGAATTAACAGAATTACGTGTCTGGAGGAGGATGTTTTACATGGAGAGATGGAGAGGGAAGGGAATGGGGGCCCAAAATTTGCCTGAACTGAAGCCTTTACATGGAATGACATCAGTTTGTGATGGCTAGGCCACCACATAAAATGGTATTGTTGTGGTGAGTGTGTTAACACAACATTTGTCTGGATGTGATGCCTGGAAAAATCCCTTTCATCCAGCCCAGAATCCCCAGGAATGAAGTCCACACTGGCCAATTCTGCACCTCAAGAAGCGGTGAGCCCTGATGCAGCAGAGCAGAAAGTCAGGGTGTGGAGGTCAGGGTGCAATCAAAGCCAAGACAAACGGCTCGTTTCACCCAGTGTGTGTTTCTATAACACTGAGGGGTTGTTTCACCAAACTAAAACATCATTGGGTCACGATGTGTTGTGGATTGTTAATGATATCTAGATGCTTTGCAGCTTGCATGCATGCAACATTTTGTACAACTAACAGTATTAAAGCATGAGTTAACATAAGAGTGATTGAGACTATGGCCCGCTGATGAAGTATTGCAGAATTTAAATATTTGCAGTAACCTGATGTTGCTGGAAAAAACTGCTGTATTAAGTTACTGCTAAAGCAAACATTTCCTACTACTGCTGCAGCTTCAAATTAAAGACATTTAAATAGTAATGGAAGAAGAAGGAGCAGCCCCGGTGAGCTGGTAGATGAAGAACTCCTTTTCAGTTTCACTGTGCCCTGCAGACTCAAATCACGGCTGCTCGCAGACTGAAAGTCCAATTATTGCCTGACTTCTTATCGTAGTTTGGACTTTGTTTGGCTGCCTCCAGAATTATGTGACCTCTCGTACTGAATCACATTTGCTGCTACTACCAGTAACCACAAGTGCCAAATCTACCAGGACTGAAATCTGTGTGGAGACACTGCACTGCAGTGGAGGTTAAAAGAAGGAATTATTGAATGCACTGTGGGTTTTGCAGAATTGTCAAATGTCAAATAAAAAAAAAATCTGAAACTAACCTGCAGGTGTACCTTCCTCTGCAAGCAGCAGAGGATGGTTTATCTGGTGGTATTCAACAGAAACAAACATTTCATCTTTTTTTTTTTTTTTTTACCTCTTTTGTGTAACTTTAATATTTTGTCTCATCTTTCGTCAAAGTGCAGAGGCTTCAAACAATCCCAGCAGGCATTCTGAGGCTGAACAGGTGTTTATTTGATGGCCTGCGAGACATCCTGTGAACCTGTAGCTGCTGCAGGAAGTCTTCTAAAGTTTCCAAATCTGCCATTGCTCCGTGTTTTTGGACCCCATGACGTCACATTGTGACAATTTAGTTTTGCTTGACGGCAAACTTGGCCACTTTCTGCCACTCTGTGCTGTTGAGCTCACAGCGAATGAGCTCAGGCCCCGTACAGCATGCAGCATTAGCTAAATGCTTAAAACGTAAGTAAATGTATTACACGCCGTGCAGCGAAGGTATTTGACCGTTTGGCTGATTGAGACGTCTTCATAGTGAGAGTTGGCAGAGGTACAAGCCAACAAAAGCGGATTGGTTCAGCACTGCCGTACCTTCTGGGGTGCCTGCACATAAATCCTAGTGTGTGTGTGTGTGTGTGTGTGTGTGTGTGTGTGTGTGTGTGTGTGTGTGTGTGTGTGTGTAAGTGGAAAAACATTCAAGCTTGTGTGTGACAGCTATAGCCCGTTTTGGCACAAGCTACTCTTTGAAATATCATTAGCTGTACTTATCAGATTAGTTTGAGAAAGGGATTAGCATGATTGTGATACTGGCTGCCTGTATACTGGGTTTCTTCTGCTGGTTTAAGTCCGCTCAAAATATAAAAATATATTAGTTTGTCCACATTTTGACTCTGGGATGCACGATGCACTGATAGCTTTAAAACACAAGTTTATTTTTAATGAAATCTGGCGAGCGTGCTTTAGTAATGCCGATCACAAACCGTCAAATCCGAGGAAGTATTTCATGACATCGAGGGAGCGAGGGCCGAAAATAGCAAATAACCACGCGGTGAAGGCAGCGAGTGTGTCGGTTTGAGTGTGTGAGGGGGAGAGTGGCGGGTTGTGATCAGAAAGTGAATGAGCCATTTCACCGGCTGCACCTCTCTCTCTGTGTCTCTCTCGGAGGGGAAGCCCGGGCTGTGGACAGCAGTGGAAATGAGCTCGGCCGTGCAGTAAGTGTGGCGACCTCATGGCTAACCCCCACACCGTTTCCACCGCTCTCTCCACTAAATGATGCCTACTGTATCCTGCCCAGGAGGAGGGTGGAGGATGGAGTCCCAGCCTCCTCTCAGTTCGCTCTCATCAGCCAACATGGAGGACCAAAGGAGCAAAGACGTGTGCTAATTCCACCTACAGGGGACATTTCTGGCTGCACATCTGTGACAGCGGTGTTGAACTTGTATGAATAGCTGCAAACATATTTAAGCGTTAAAATACATTTTGAACTAAAGGACCTGAAAACTTATTTTCTCAATCAGCTTCTCACCATAAGTGATGCTATCCTGCACCAACGCTCACGTTTCTCAAACAGTTTTGCTTATTTTACTTCAGATTTTTTTTTCTCCCCTCTCTCCTTACAGGTTCGAAGTGGGCGGGGCTCAGTTGGGAACAGGTGATGTGACAATCAGCTCCAATCAGGATGCGGCAACATTTTAAATGAGAGTCCGATGACAGCTGGTTTTTGAGTGTTAAACGCTTAATAATATTGAAATCTCTTTATAACTTTGGTTTGACCTCATTTAGTCACAAATACCAGTTTTATAGAGTATTTTTTGTACTTATACTTTATACTTTTATATACTTTTTTGACCTTTTGCAACAATGTGTGTAACAAAAAATCTCAGCTCAAAAGTCCTCTAACTGAATTTTGAGGGTTTTCAGCAGCATTTCCTGCTTATTCCCACAGGACTCACAGCTTACCCCACACATGACCACCTGCTATCACATTACAGTAGGTCATGTGATGACTCCAAGACTCAAATTCAGGCTTTTTATAAACTCTGGGATGTTGAATTGAAAAATAAAGTTGTGTTGGTTTGAACACTTTTCATGTATGAGTTTGTAATGATTAATGGTCCGACTCGGTGCAGCACTTTAGTAAATGCCTACTGGGCTTTGGAACGCTGACAAATCAAAATGCCAATAAAAAATACACCAAAATTTACTTCTGCCTTGTTCAGCTGAAACCATTTTTAGCTCAATATTGGTCTGTCTGAGTTTAATTATCGCATGGCTTCAAGCATGGGTCGAATTCTTGCTGTTGTGAATCTCTTATTTCAACGGCAGCACCTCAACAATCCACAGAAATGTGCTCAGCTTGTGCGAGAACAGTAAATCATTACAATGGATCCTGCCAAATGATGGTCACAGTTTTTCTATATTACAGTAAACATTTACAAGCTGATGCTTATCTGTCTTAGCATAGGACAGGAAGTATTTCTCAGTTCAGCTGAAAGCTTTGGTGTACTTCTAATCGGAGCCTTAGAAGGTAATGCATGGAATAGATTTCATCATTTTCATGCTCAAAATTCTCATAAAAGACTAATGTATTGATATTTGATTGACATGATATGCATTTTAATGATGTAAATACAACCAAAGGTTGTTTCGATTTGGCTGCCACGCATTTTAGAGGTTCCACAAAAGGTTTTTGACGTGTTACATAAGCGTAAGATGAACGGAGCGTTTTTTTGGCAGCCCCTGAGCGGACGTGTAATCCTAAAACGCAAAGCTAAAAAAATAATCAAGGGTGAATATATGACTTTAAACAGTTAAAAATCAACCTCGAGTGCAAAACTGTGCCTAAAAATAGTGCCGCAGGCTAGAACGCGACAACCTTCATCCCCTGTAAAAGAGAGAATGCAGCGAGGAGACGAGTGGTGGATGCTGAGGAATGAGTTCTGCTTAAAGTGGTGGTCCCAGCCTAATACTGAGGTTTGTGCAGGGGTAGACTAAATTCCCCTACATACCGCGTGATAACAATGTGACGTCATTCCACGCTGTATTCTGATTGGTCTGTTTGCAGATGTGGGTCGTCACAGCTTTCCCATTTTTTCCATCCACAACCAAAGAGCTACCACGTTTCCTCCACGACTGTCGTGGAAAGGGAAGTGGAGAGGGTTGGAAAAGTGTGAGGAGGGGAAAATGTGAGAGGCGGATACATGAGGAGACAGGGAGGTGGGAAGAAGAGGTGGCAAGAGAAAGAGCGAGAGCAGAGAGAGGAAGAAACGCACCTGTAGAGAGAGCAAGGTGGGGAGCAGAGCATGAGGGAGAGAGGAATAAAGAGGATGGAAGTGAGAGAGCAGCAAACATCCAGCTCTGCTCTGAGCTCACCCCTCCTCACAGGGGAGCCAGCTGGGCAGATTGCATGTGAAACAGAGGCTTTGATGGTTGCAGGTAGCAGCTTTTTTGCCCCCCCCCTTGCCCTCCCCATCCCGCCATCCAGCCACCCCTCTCCTCCCTCTCTGCGGAGCAACAACGCGAACCAGAGCAGCCCTTCAGCAGGCACAGGTGGTATTGCTCACTCCAATTTAGCTCAAACCCCGGACTTGAAATAGCTCGGCTGTCACAGGCAATCTGTGGTGCGAGATGGACCGCTGACTCCGGCGGAGAGGAGAGAAAACGTTGAAAGTCGGAGCGGGAGGAATGGAGGGAAGGGAGAGGGGAAGGAGTCAACCCCCCGCTGAGCTCTTCCCATCCAGCAGCAGCACATGTTCAGTGCGTGCTCGGTGCAGGCGGAGGTCAGAGTAGCCGGCAGTTCATTCATCGCAGGATCGGACTGCCTGCCATATGGGGGGTCCAATCTGTCAGCGTCAGTCCTGCTGTCCCCTGGAGGGGAAAAGGTGCTGCTGACACATGGGACAGCTGAGTGGAACAAACTTTGCAACCAGAATGCACTGAATATAATATTTGGCACTAATAATCCTGCTAGAGACCTTTCAGGTTATATAACACACCCTCTGGCAGCCATATTGGAATTCACAGCTTTCACTGACATACAGGAGCGACAGTGTTGGCTGTTTTGACAAAGTATTGGCTAAAACATCACTGATACATCTGACTTATCTTATGATCAAGAAATGCCACCTTCACAGATAACCAAACATAGCTAACCATCTTGCTGACTTTAATGGCTCTCCAAGCTGCGTTGATAAAAGAGAACTGGCTACAAGGTCTGATTGACGTAAGGCTCATATTCAGCTAAGACTCAGAGGTAGGGCAGTATTTTGATGCAACAAGATGCCACCTTGTTTGTGGGCTCATGCAGCTATGTTTACATCGACACCTCGACAGCACACTGCTACGGAGTTTCATGAGTCCTCCCACTTGTAAACCGCACCTATCCTGCACACGGCCTCATTTAAGTTCATAGTTCAGACACTCGTCTCTCAAACAACTTGTATAGTGCTGATATTCTGTTCTTCACCTGAACATTCCTCACTACACCACCCACTTACTTTGCAGACATTATATAATTCTTGCCAAGAATAGGTCAGACGACTCTCAGAAGCCGACTTTTTGGACCAGTTCTTCGTCTTGAAAACCAAGTTCACAGCCGTTGCGTCAAAGGTGGTTTTTCCACTTCGGGCCTCTGGAAAGAATTGGTGCGACTGAAGATGCGAGTGTGCACCTGCCTTAAAAGACAGCAGATTCTTCAAAAAAATGAGATAGCCAGGAAAGATGTGTGCGTGCGCTGCTGACTTTGCTGCAAAAAAAAGGTGCGACTGCAAGGTCCCGAAAATAAACCTCAAACGTGGTTTTGAGCCCAGAAGAGAGGTGAGGAAAAACGGATTTTGGTTCAGAGGGGAATGAATCGCAGATCGTATTTTACGCAAAGACATAGAAGCTCTGCTTCCCTCTATTTTCCCATCATCCTCTCTGTCTGTCTCCCTCACTCTTTTTCTCTTTGTCTCCCCCTCATACACACACACACACACACACACACACACACACACACACACACACACACACACACACACACACACACACACCCATCTGTGGTATAATTGTCTTAAGTGCAGATGCTCTCTTCTGAGGTGCATTAACTGGTAATGCTGCTTCTGAGGATCCCTGGGTGCCTGATATCCAGTGAGCAGACACAGAGAGCACCCAGCAGTGTCGCACAGCTCACAAACAGCGAGGGATTTACACACACACACACACACACACACACACACACACACACACACACACACACACACACACACATGCACAGAGCAACAAAAACAGGAAGCACACGATTAGAATGAGCTGAGAGACTGAGAGCGTTTCTTCTTCGACAGGGTGCGTTTAAAGCCTTGTTGTTTTCGCCCGCAGCTACAGCCAGCTCAGATGATGTTGAGTTCCTTACAGAGGGTGCACGAGGCTGCTGTGGCTGCATGTTAATGTCGACTACAAATATCTGGAAAAGAAAAGAAAAACACGCAAGCTCACTCTCGTCGTGTGGAGTTTGACGCCAGCTTTGGTTAAATCTAATTTAAAGCTAATTTTGTCGTTGTTCAGGGAAATGCTTTACACGGATCACGTTAGTTTGATGATATATATTCATGCTTGTGAGTTACCAAACAGCATGCTTTTTTTTGTTCTGAAGGGTTTGATAACATCTGAAACATGCTGTTCTATCTCTACCCATTTTTAGCAACACGTTGCCAATTTACAACCGAACAAAGGCTTGAAAACATGTCACGTGACCTCATAAAAATAGCCTGTTATTGGGCGTTATAAAAAGACAAGGATAATGCCAACATGAGCAACAAATGGCTTTCAGACTAGAGGAACCTGATATGTAATAGATCCCTGCGAATCCTACTGCAATATCAATGTGTATATAAAAGAAAGGGACTGGAAAGGGACCAATGGATCAACAGAACCTGAAAATAACCACACCAGATTCTGTGGACGGGAGACAGAACACATGCAGTGACCTCCACCCCGAGTGGCTTTGCTTCACTATCACAAACATCTCACTACTCTTCTCATATGTGCAGGCCCCCAAGTGAATGTTTTTTGGCTGTTTTGAGTGACCAATTCCACCGCTGAGATTTCTCTCCCTCTGTGTGTGCGGAGAAACTGCAGTGAGCTGTGATCTAATGTATTTGCACTGCGTCTGCATTAGTGTTGATTCCCACAGTATTGGAATGTGGCTAGAACACACACATTTGTACCTACTGTACACACACACACACACACGTATATTCACTCTGTCTTGGGAGTTCAGTGACACTCAAATCCTCACTATCTGCCCAGAGGCCCATTAGGTCAATACTCTTTCATCTGAGGAAAAAACAGCAGCCTGTGCCTTTAATTAAAGAAGTGGCTGGCCACTGAGTTGTCCATCAGAGGCGTCAGAAGAGAGAGAGGAAGTAAGAGAGAGGGAGCGAGAGCAGGGACTTTCATCCTCTGGCTTCAAACACTCTGCTGAAAATGGAGTTTTTAGCCACTCCGGCGCTAACGTAGCGGACGGCCCTCAGCGCGTGACGACTCGTACCCCGCGGCGTCAGCGGGGAGCCTGCTCAAAAGCGCCGCGCGCACACACACACACGGCGAGACAAAGGCGACGGGAAAAAAAAGAAATATCAAGAGCGCACGAAAACACACATTATGCACGCGCAAACACACACACAGGAGAGAGAGGAGGAACTAAGTAGTCAGTGTGGAGGCTCCAGGAGCATAATGACTGCTTCTGAGAGAGACAGACAAGCAAAAGAGCAGAACTGAAAACTGGACTCTTTGATGTAACAGCTCTTTATAGAGCCGTAAACTGAAGCAACAAAATGCGTGCGCGAGTGAGAAAGGATGCAGTTAACTTTGGAGGGCTCTGAGTCATCTTTCCACAGTGACGGCACTGCCTTCGTACCTGTCTCTTAAAAGTATGATAGTGTAATGCGTTTGTGCGTGGGCGTGTGTGTCTGGGTGCTTACCTTGAAATAGATATCCCGAGAACGCCTACGTAAACTCTCATCTGTGCTAAGGTGACAAATGAAATAGCGTCAGAGCAGCAGAGTTGAAGATAAATGGCACAACCCTGGCGTGGAGCAATTAAACCTCTTTCTATGCCCACATTATTCACTTCCTCCTCCTCCCTGCTCCTCCCTGCTCCTCTCTCCAGGGGGTCCCAGCCTCACTTTGTTTGTTTTAATTATTTTTCCGTATGCAAATGTGCCTTTCCTTCATAATTGCTGCATGAGCTCCTCGTCTCTGATTTGGATTGAGGAGGGGAAGGGGGTGAAGACGGGGAGAAAGTTTGGGGATGGGCGAGAAAGAAAGAGCACTGGTTATCGATTCCAGGGGAGCCATCTTTGGAGGAGTCATCAGCTAGTAGTGGTAAGGTAATCAATCGTTCATGTACATCACGCCACCTCCCTCGTCCTCCGTGTACTAGCAGCGTGAGAAGTGTTAATGCCTCCACGCGACATCAATCACACACTGTGAGACGGGGCGGGGAGGTGGTAGGAAGCCTGAGACGAGCACGAGAGGAAGGAGGGAAGGGGAAGCAGAGGAAGGCGAAGCAAGGAGGGAGGAAGGAAGAACTATGTCAAAGGAGTGCGAAAAGAAGGGAAGTGGCAGGTTTGGAAAAGAGAAAGGGTTGAAAATTTTCAAAACTAAAGACATGACTGTTCAGACTTCCAGCTCCTCAGATCATCGCTAAAGGGCAAGAAGTGTTAAGAGCTACATCTGCCTCGGTACCTTTGCTATAAATACTGACGCAGTAGGGCAACAAAGACTGCAGGACATCAGTCCTGACCTTCTCCACGATTTATTTACACCGGCTGTTAACATGTGATCCGTATCTGGATAGTTTATTCAGGTAAATGAAAAATGTTTTTGTAAGCTGAAAGCGCGTCCTGCACACATCACAATAGGCTCTCAGGTGTAAATGTAAACAATCCACTCATCTCGTTAAAAGGTCACCTAACTCCTCGTCTGCCTTCTCAAACGCAGCAGGTCCTCCAAACTGAACAGCTAAATGCATCATTCCTAGAAGCATTTCATGAGGTGACAATGCTGTATGGCAAAGGTTTGGTTGAGGCGCAGGACAAACTGAGCAGGACATCAAACAACGCCAGCGTCACAGGACCTGGTGCCAGGGAAGAGATGGCCTCAAGCTCTGACCGACCAGGAGTCAGTCAAGTCTGAAAAGTTCACCGCACTTTGGGGATAAACCGACAGCTGCTTTACGGTCACTCAAGTGTCATCAAACGAAAATCCAGAGCGAGCAGGAGGAATAACGAGAAATGTGGTTTTAAATTAAACAAAGACAAGCACTAACAGTACTACGGGTGTGACATAGTCGACTAATCATCTTGACTGTGGCCTCATCTATTCAGGATAATCATCTCAAGGTATAGCGCTTAATTAGACAGTGATTTATTGATGTTTGAACACGCTACACACGGTATCTTTAACAAACAACACAGAAAAAAAATATGCTATTCCTTCTTCTCGCATTGCCTCGTTGACAGCAGCAGAAGTGAACAGGCCAAAAGCGCTAACCGAACCAGCTTAAAAATACAATACCAGGCTTTTTTGTGTGGAAAATGTGAGGACGGAAAAACACATAAAAGTGACAGGAGGTGCAGTGAGTAAGAAAACAAATAAAAAAAGAAATTCAGGAAACTGCATCCCTCTTGTTTTGTTTGCATAAATAAATCAGTCAATTTTTGCTACCCCAAAGTAGTCAAATAGGTGTTTTGAGGCAGGTGTTGGGATGGAGAGACTGATGCTGCAGAGCCTTAATGAGGCATCCTATAATAATAATAATAAAATAAAGTATAGAGACAAATATTGAGAGGGAGACATGAAGATTTGGAGGGTAAGACGAGGAGGGAGGGGAAGAGTGTACAGTGAGTTGGCTGTGTGCTCAAAGACAAGAGAACAAACCCCTCAAAGTCATTCAGCTAATCCATCTCGACAACGCTGAAGCCTCATCATATCGACCCCTCCCTCAGCTGTACACACAAACACACACACATACACACATTTCACTCCTTTCCTGACAGCCCCCCACCCCACCAGCAGCTCCTCACCGACTGTTGAAAGGAGAGAGGGATGAAACGAGCGGGAGGTGGAGGAAGGAAGGAGGAAGGTCAGGAGGGATAAAGGAGAGAAGAAGGGAAGGAAAGAACAGCTGAGGTTTAACCCGTGGGTGATGGCGATGGCGGCGGCGTGGATGGTGCCTGAATACCTCACCCCCCCACCCCGCCAACCTGACCGCTACAATAACTAGTAACCTCCCACGACTGATGGCTTCACTAACTGACCACCCACGTCTTGAAAAGTGGGGAATCCTCTCTTCCTGGGAAAAAAAAGCTCCTTCCATGAAAACCTAACCAACCCTCGCTGCAGTTTTTCAAGCTGAAATTAAAAGATGACAGTTCTTCTGCTGCTCAGCAAGATTCATGACCCACCAGAAGGAGGTGAAGGCGATTTCAAGCTACAATATGCAGCTTTTGCGCCTGGAGCCAGTGAGGTGTTTTTACTGGGCCTTACCTACCGTCCTCCCTCTCATTTGGTCCAGTTCCCACCCCAACGCTTGTCACTCAACGTGATGAGCTGTCAACCTTGAATCGGTGTCCGGCCTGAGGCCGAGGCAACAGACGAGGGCAACCTGCAATTAAATGTAAACAAAAACACGACCGAGTTCACCTCTCTTTCCGATGGGTCCTCCGTACTGCATCTGAAACAATTCCACCTTTGTTTTTACATGTTTAAACACTTTTACTTTACATTACTGCTGATGATTTTCTCAAAAAAGACACCAAAATAAAGGTCTTTGATTGATGCTAGAGGTGCATTTTGGAGCTTTAAAGGGAGGTTTGAAAGAAGAGGTGGCACATTCTTCCTCAACCAAATGAAAAGCTTAAATCATGAGCAGTAAAACGCACTCCTGCACTCTGCTACAGCCTCACTTGGTCTGGTATGAGCAGTAGCTTATGTTTACTTATATGGGCAAACATTAGCTGGATATTACTCTGTAAAAGGCAGCAATTCTTATTTGTGCTCATGTTACTCTAGAAGTGTACATAGCGTTGTCCTTTCAGTAGCACTTTCGGCTACAAAGCAGCCACTGTTTAGCAAAAGTTATAAGGTCTCATCTTTAAAGCAGTTGCAATACAAAGCAGTACACAACTTCATCCACGATCAAGATGACAGTAAGTGAGGGCTTTTTATTGTCTGGGAGGATTCTGGTTGGACGATGAGGGTCTCATGTTCAGCTTCAGATATGCTATTTTCTTCATTCATGCTAAATGCGGCCTATCATACATTTTGAAAAGACAGAAAATGAGCAGTCACTGACTTAATGAGCAGGTTTACACATTATTAATGGTTGTTGATCAAAATCACCATGGCAACCACAAAGCAGCAAGACACCGCGACACTCAGCCAACTGGGTTTTCTGCCGTCCCCCCCCAACCCTTCCAGCAGGATCATCCCCCTCCACAGAACTCAACTGGTGAAGTGCCGCCAGAAAAGTGAATTTTTCCTGTCCGACAGTGGATTGGCCGCCCATGGAGAGGAGGATTGTGGGAAGGCAGGGCGCCGAGGCTCTGATGTTGTGTGGCCGTTGGCATCGTTCAGATGCTCTGCCCCCAGAACCGATGGCATTACTAAAGATTACCGCGCCATGCTTGGCAGCAGTGTGTGTGTGTGTGTGTGTGTGTGTGTTTGATCGTGTGTTTTTCCCATGTTTAGCATGTTTATGCGGGTGTGTGTGCGTGTTCACGCATGTGCAATCATTTATATGGCTGGATGTACATGTGAATGGACCTGTGTGTGTGTGTGTGTGTGTGTGTGTGTGTGTGTGTGTGTCTGTATGTGTGTGTGTGTCCCCTCTGGACAGCTGGCGTGCCAAAGCCTGTTGAGCTGTTTGTCACACTTCTCTCACTCAGGAGAGCTCAAACGGCGTGTAGAGGCCTTTCACGGCTGACATGCTGAAGACTCTACTGACACACACACACACACACACACACACACACACACACACACACACACACACACACACACACACACACACACACACACAATTTCTTACTTTTTTCACTTTAAACAGCAATTCCCATGCTGGAAAATTAAGACGGAATTGGCATCCGACACTTTCGGTTCTTAGAATTCTGATGATCCAGAAATCAGGATTTATTCTGCAGCAGACGATCATACAGGTTGTAAACAAACCTCCAGTTTAATGTCTTTTAGATGCGGCAGCTCAAATCTCAAGCTTTTCAGTCAAGTTTTACAAGTCAAAATGCAACTACCATGAATACTGACCATTAAAATGACACTTGTTTTGAATTTTTGAGTCTTATTTGCAATGGAGACCGAATCCGTCTGATCATCTGCCTGCTTGTTCCAAAACTCTAACGATGTTGCAGGTTGTAGCTCCAGATCTTATCACTTAAGAGGCACCAATTTTTACAATAACAAGATCCTGAAGGTTCTTCCTTTAAATGCTATTGTCTTTTCTCACCAGGCTGGATGTCAGCGTTGGATTTCCTCTAAGCTCCTGCCACTATCTGCTGCTCACAGAGCTGTGAGCTACATCCCCAAAATGTGACATACAGTATACACTGTACTTGTAGAAAGCAAACGTTGTAGGAGTCTGACATTTTACTGGAATCCTGCTGCAGCGTTCAGAAAACTGACACACTGCTCTCTTTCCCACACGTCAGAATGTATGAGAAGCAGTCTGGCAAGTAGTAGTTTAGTACGTCTGCTCGGTTGTAGTCACGGCTGTAATGGAGAGAACATTGTGAGGGAATGCGGCTCACTTACGCTGAAATGAAAATATCTGTAATCAAATAGTGTATATATTTGCATACTGTGCAGAAATATGCTTAACTGAATGTGTGTGTGTGTGTGTGTGTGTATGAATGCATTTCTGCACGAACAATTCTCCAAGTATTAATTTGCGACTGCTAATCCTTTTACATTCCCCTCCTACTCCCTGACGCTGAAAGGCTCTCTGGCTGTGGATGGTACAACAGGGACGCACACACACACACACACACACACACACACACACACACACACACACACACACACACACACACACACACACACACACACGCACACATGCACACAGACCCGAACTGTCATGGTTTGAAAGGCCTTCCCTCACCTCCTACCATACATGCGGAGTATTGAAATTCCTTTTCATTGGAATAATTTACAGTTCCACATCAAAATGAGCCAAGTTGTTGCCTCTACTGCTCACCTGTATGTCACGGCAGTGCTTCTCTCATTGATTTTGTTCACTTTAAGCATTTTTTGGATGCACCGCTCAGTTGCTGGGAAAAAACTGAGACTTGCGAGGAGCCTCTAGCTCTCCTGCTTGAATTATCAGTACAAACAAAGAACAATCTGATAGAAAATATCTGATTATTTGCTAAAATGTCAAAATGTGCAAGACTGTGGACCCAGATGCAGTAGGTGAGATGTAAACTACGACTCCCAAGCTGCATTTTGGGAAGGAACAGCCAATCACACAGCTTGGAGTTAAAGATTGAGCTAAACAATCTGCAGTTTAAATGGATAATTTGGATGAAATCAGTGTTTTCTGACTTTCTGCCTCTGATCAGCTTCTTCTGCCTAGCAACGGCAGCCGAGGCTCATGGGTATTGTAGTGTGCCAAACAGCAGAATTAGCGTTGAAATAACTCAAAGTAGTGGGTTGTAAAGATAAAGAGAAGATACAGTAGGATGGAGACAGAAGGAGGGAAAGAGGGAGAGAAATAGAGGGAAATAAGAGGAGATAGAAGGAGGAAGAGGATGGAAAGGGAACAGGAAGGAAAGTGGTAAGGAGGAAAGGAAGACAGAGTGCAGGTAGGGAGGGATGAAAGGAGGGTAAAAAAGTTTTTAAATAGACGTGACAGAGAGGGAATAAGGAAAGGGAAAATAAATGAATAGAACAGGAAGGAATGAAGGAAGGGAGGAAGGATGGATGAAATCAAGGGCAGCTGAAAAGGAAGAAAGGATGAGAGGGAAGTGAGAGGGGGAGAAATGGAAGGAAGAAAAGAAGGAGGGAGAGGGTGAAAAAGAGATGTCCTCACTCTGCCTTCACATCCATAAGCTCCAGAGCAGTAAATTTCTTGCCATTTCATGGCCGTCAGCCGGGGCCAGTAAAACGCTGCTGCTGCCGCCGAGAAGAAAGACCCCGGGGGGCCGAGGTGAGCCTGAAGGACGAGCTGTTCCTCACGCACACACACTTGCTCTTTTTCTCACCAACACACAATTTCTCTCCTTCCGCTCTCCCTTTTTGTCATTCACATACACTCTTTCACTCGCTCACACACACATTTCCTTCCTCCGCTCGTCTCACACCCAATTTCTCTTGTCAGTTTTTCTCTTTTTGCTCTTTTACTTTCACAGACACACACGCCGTCCTTCCCGATGAGGGGAGACCCCCTGGTGTCCCCGAGTCCGGAGGCGCCTACATATCCCAGGGAGCCTTGCTGTGGGACTGCGAGGGTCACGGCCTCGGAGCCCAAAGTCCCATTCTTCATTTCCTCTCATTTCGGAGAGGACGAGCAGGAAATTCCCAGGGAACAAAAAAAATCACCGGATCACGCAAATCAAGGGCAACTGAGTTAACATGAGTGCGTGTGTGTGTGTGTGTGTGTGTGTGTGTGTGTGTGTCCACGATGCAGCAAGAGAAAGAGGAGAAGGAGGGAGTGTGAGAGATAAAGCGTATTAAGGGTGTTTGGGAAGATGAGTATATGACCCATAAAGATATAAAGAGGCCGGCGGTGTGGGCTTTCCGCAGGCTTTATCCATTAAACTGAGTCCCATGGCTCAGAAATGACAGATAATACACACCCTGACTGGTTGTGACAATCCCTCCATCGGCCTCGACGGCCAGTCGGTCAGCACACATGTAGTGTCAAAACACTGGAGAGTCAAAGAGAGAAATTTAGGAAAGTGGGACAGAGAGAGACAAAGAATCTGACACAAATATCCGAAAGCATGAGAGTGTTCAGATGTTTATATCTTTGTCGCTATTGTGGCTAATGCTAATTTCCCTCATAAATGGGACTTTGGGATTTGGTTTTATGGCAGCACATTAAAGTCCTCCGACAGTAGGGATGGGACGATTCACCCATTCACATCTGTGCATAAAAGTTCATGATGTGATTGCCCCGGTGTGACGTGTGCACCAGATACAATTTGGGATGAAGTCAAGATGCATGGTTTCGAACACCTTTGCATCAGTAAAATCTGATTTATTTTGTGTATTATTAGTAGAGGCGCTGTGCCTAAGTGCAACCAATAATTTGTGGCCAATAATATTATATTTATATTGATTTCTTCTCTTTAAGCTGTTTCTCTCTCTCAGCTCCACTGCTGTCAGGGGTCGTTGCTTCATAAGTGTCTTTAATGTACGGGATTGCTGACAGGGCATCGAGATCTGCGTTGTCCTCAGTGACGGAGATGCACATCCCACATCCTCAAGCACAGAGGTGGTTATGCTGCTGCTTCTATGAGGTAAAGACTAATTGACAAAACAATGGAGGAAGTGAAGTCAGGGATGCACCGCTTTTGCAGGGAGGCATCGCCGGTGTGTGTTGTCGAGCAGTTGCGTTGCCAGCGACACAAAACGCTGTGAAAGGTGATAAAAAATCCTGATAGTGAGGCTGTAAAGAGAAAATGCTGTTTATCTGGTCATCTCTGCTCGTGATTGTTAACACTGGATTGCTTCAGTCCATGTAAAGTCCACCAGAAAGGCTGAGTGGACATGAGAAAATGTGCAACACGCCTTTTCGGAATCATAAAGGAGGAAATCAAGATGGCGGTTAAGGGAAAAAAAAAGGAGGCTTCACTGAATAAGAGCTCAAATAAAAAATCCTCAGGCTGTGATGCACCCAAACTGATAAGAAGTCGAATTAAATCCCATTTTTATTGAACTAAAACTAAGGCCAAAACATGAAACACAGGTGGAACTGATAACAGTAATGGATGCATTGCAATAATTGCAGGACCGCAGTCGTCATTAATGTTCCACCTGCTATGAGAAGTCGAAACGTCTGCTGCGAAAAAGGTGTAGGATTCATTTTAGAGCGATAAACAAACAAGGGCTGCGTTATTAAGACGATCAAGATTCAGGTTGGAGGGATTCATTCGGTGGAAGATGATTTTGCACAACAGAAGCTTCCAAGAAAACATCCACAAAAGAAACATGTCCGGCGTGTTGGTGGGGTGGCAGGAAATGCTTTCAAAATTGGGCAGAGAAATGTTGGGAACAGCTGGTTCTGAGGATGGATGTTTCTATTTGATGACTCTCAGACAATCTGGACCGGAGCCAACATGCGGCTGTTTCTTTACGTGTGCTTAAGGAGGTATTATGGCATCACGCTCAGATTAGTTTTGACTCCCAGCCACCAAATGGTCGCTTCATTTTCACTAACCAAAGACGCTTAATGCCTGTGCGGCTTTGGTTTCTTTCTGATGAACGAAACAAAATTAGCTTTTCAGTTTTGTTTTGGGCTGACAAACGCTTGCTCAAAAGGTGACTGGTGTAAAAATATCCCTTTTTCTGCAGATATGCTACACAAACAGGTGCAGCGCAGGGTGAACAGGTGCCCCACAGGAGGTGGGGGTCCGACAAAGAGATGGAGGTGTGTGTGTGTGCCAGGAGGGCAGCAGAGGGCCAGGCTGTCTGAATCCCCTGACAGCCACTTGTCACTCTCCCCTCAGACCATCTGGGCCCTTTCCTCTGTCTTATCTCAACACACACACACACACACACACACACACACACACACACACACACACACACACACACACACACACACACACACACACACACACACACACACACACACACACATGCCACATGGACGCACTGCACCAATGGGAGCTGGTGGTGACAGTGGTGATGGCGGGGGTTGGGAGGGCAACAGATGCCAGTTTCTCCACGTTTGTTTCCCTCCATGCTTTTCACCTTCCCACCTCTCTCCATCTATCTCTGTCTCCTTCTGTCCCTCCATCCATCCATCCTTTTCTTCCCTCCTTCATCCCTTCTCTCTCTCTTTCAGTCACTCCATCCTCAGCCTCTGTCATGTCTGGGCCAGCTGGCACACACAGACACACACACACACACACACACACACACACACACACACACACACACACACACACACACACACACACACACACACACACACTTTGAGCCATATGCTGGAGCTGACCTCCACCGCTGCATTAGACCAGGGATGTAGTTTTTACACGAGGCACTCACACCGGCAGCCAAACGATTCATTGGGGAGTAGTAACTCTCTTAATGCAGGATGTGCGAAAGAGCTGCACATGATTCAACTATGACTGCTTCACGAACTGACATGATTACAGCGAAACTGTGTTCCTGTATTTCTACATGCTTTAATTCATGTTTATCTTACAGGACTAAAGATGCCCAAACACTGCACGATCACAGCAATCTTGCGGTTGCACTGCACGTCTCACTGTGTCTAAAGAAATCTTGCTCTCAATCTGTGTGTCATGCTTCGGAGGTGCAGCAGAACAAAAAGCCAAGCACACCTCTCAGCTGGGAAACGCTAAAGATTATGAGGACGTGTGACAGTGGGTCCTGTCTCGTCGTTTCAGTCAGATTTTTAGTGTTTCAGCAGGCGTTTCAGGCTGAAACCAGCGCTGCATTGAAGAGGCGCCTGTGTTGGTGGAGGGCATGTTGGTGAGATGCTGAAATATGGTTCCAAGTAGGCCGGTTTGAGTGATAGATCCATGAATTTGAAGACATATCAGACGGCAGAACAGTTTAGAGGCTGTTACACCTCTCAACTCCTTTTCTTTATTTGCTCATGTTGGCTTCGACACAGATGAACTGCGGTAGGCGCATGTTTTTATTCCTCTCTTGCATTCGATGTGTTTGGAGGCTCGTCGCAGATGACAACAGGATGAAGGAGCGAAAGTTTAGAAATGAAAAACTGATTTTGGGAACATAGCTGCAGTTTGTGCTGCAGATATGTGATGCAGGCTCTTGTGAGGAGTTTTTCCAATGCACATATCGGTCTGCTCTACTCGATGCGAAAACTCCCAAATGCCAGTCCCACCCTACTTGACTTCATTCCTATCAACACTTTATCTCTCGCTCCACCTCGTGACTACTCTGAGGTTTCTTGGGTCAAAGTGGAGCTAATTAGCCTCTTCCTCCTCCTCCTCCTCCTCCTGCTCTCTTTCATTCCTGTCCCTCTCTTCCACCTTCCTTCCCTCCTTCCTCCCCCTCCCGCACGTATCTCCCTTGCGCCCACTCCTCTTTGCTGCTTCAAGCACTCACACACCTCTCCTCCACCTCCTGCACTTCCTCTCCTTCTTCCCTTCAGGGAGGACGGCCCATCACCAGTCCAGACACATAACCAGTCCCAGCCACAAGTGACAGCATCACACACACACACACACACACACACACACACACACACACACACACACACACACACACACACACACACACACACACACACACACACACACACACACACACATACTACTCTCCATCCGTCACATTTACATTTCAAACTGCCTGCGCTTCCACCAACACATCCATTATTTACCAGCCTCTGGCCAAAGAGGAGAGCAGTGTATGCACACTCCCCAGGTAGTGGTGTGTGTGTGTGATGGCCATGACATCATGGTGTTGTCAGTCTGAGCCTGTGCCTGTGAGTGCAGCTCCTTGATTGGAGTAATATCAGACACCTGTGCTTATAGTGAGGAGGCTATTTAAGCTCCGGGAGTCACACAATCTCTCTCTCTTTCTCTCTGTCTGTTCTGGTCTCCACACAGGTATCACATTTGGGTTTAGTAGTTTAGGTTTAGTTCAGTTTGCATTTTTACAACACTTACACACATTACCTTCACATCCTACACCACTGACTCCACTGATTTACACCCTTTATGCTTTAAAGATTTGATTTGATTTGAAAAAACTTTGGTTTTTGGTTTAATTTGGTCTAATTTGATTTTTCTGAATGCTTAGTTTGGCCCAATTTGGTTTAGTTCTGCCTTGGTTTAATATAGATTTGTTTAAGTTGAGTGCTCAATTTGGTTTTATTTGGTTTGATTAGAAAAATAAAGACATTTAAAAACTTTGCCATGGTGTGGTCTCCCCTTGTTGTTGTGACCACTTGAGTCAGGTCATGACAGCGTGTGTGTGTGTGTGTGTGAGGTACAAGTACTCCTGCTGCACTTCCTCTCTGCCGCTTCCCTAAGCAGCCTGCAATTATATATTTCCAAACTTCATAAACTAAAATTTTCCTTCCTTTTCTTACTCCGCTCCCTTTTCCCGCCGTCCCCACCGATCTTAAAAAGTCAATTACACGGTGTTGAAAACGCCGCACGCCGCCTGAAACTATTTTTCACTGATGAACATGAACGTTTTCTGATGTCATTTGCAACTTTTTGAGCCACCTCTACCTCAGGATTTATGGTATTTCTGTGGGTGTGGGTTTTATTTTGATAAAGTATTTTTAGTTGGTTTTCCTGCTGTCTGGGCAGATGTGTCATTAAGTAAAAAGGAAAACCAAAATCTCTGTTGCATCAGTTTTTCCCTGCTCAATGCAAAAATCTGTATGTGCTCACATGTGTGATTCCGAGTGTGTGGGTCCGCCTGTATGTCCTCGCGCATTCACGTGTGATTCATGCTTCACACCCTGACCGCTGTCTTTAAGCATGCAGCCGACTCGTGTTTGTTCATAGCGTGTGCGATTCACACTCCTCGCCACTTCGAAACCGCCGAGGCAGGAAGACAGAAGAAGCGGCACATTCTGTCCATCTTGCACACACCTCCTTCTTGCTGTTTTTCTAGCCTCTCTGCACCTCCTGATGCCTCCTCACACCTCCTCCATATGAGGTGAGAGCTCAGAACGAGACGTTGACTCTCGTTTGTAAATTGTTTGTATAGGATACTACTGATTTTCTGTTTTGTCTGTGCACAGCATTCAGTTTTTTTCAAATTACTTATTCTCTTATGTTAAGCAACCCAGCGAATAACTGAATGAACGATTTTGTCCACCTCAGAGTGCAAAAAAGGCCAGAAATTCCTCTCGCTTTGATCTGTCATATTAAGAGAAGAGAGGCCCGCAGGAAGAAAGCTATTGTGGGCTAACGGCTATGTAAAAGAGTGTGAGGGTGGCCTAGTTAAAGCACTCATAATGGATTACATTATGCTATAAACACACTCTCCTCCTGCCAGTCGCCTGACTTCTCCGCCCAAGCCAGGAGCCAGTAAATGGATGACTAGGATGCTCCTTTTTCTTATGCCACACCGGTGAGGTTTTGACCCGCAGCTACTGCAAAACCTTGTCACGTTTGTCTTTAAAGGGTAAAGCTGCTGATATTCTATGTAAAAAGCCACATGTATGGAAGTTACAGTCATAAATATCAGTTCATATCCCACATCACTACATATAAAAATGGAAGAAATGGATATCAACATCAAAAACAGAGCGCGAGAAAGGTTTGTGTAGAGCTCAGATAAATGCTGATACATCTCAGTCCAAGCTTAGGTAAGTGTGTGTGTGTGTGTGTGTGTGTGTGTGTGTGTGTGTGTGTGTGTGTGTCACTGCCAGGTCGGGAAGTCAGAAAGTACTGAGAGGCGGCTGAAACATGGCTGCTTTCGGTCTTGAAGCGATTCTGTTTACACGCACACGAACATTCAACCGCTATTCTGAATATGACAATATTCCAGATTGTATGTGGGTCATGTAAACAGCGTATTGTGTTTGGATATTCCAAATTAGGCCTAACGGAGAATGTTCTGATGAAGACATGTGGGATATGTTGATATTATTCAAGCACTCTTTGGACATGTATGCAGCTCATTCAGAATATGCGTCTCAGTTGGGGTTTTTTTTTCGCCACAATCTGCATCACACGGCCTCTCGCCTGTTTACAGTTCTGCTCTGTGCGTTGCCTAGCCAACAGTTTGCAAGGCTGGGGCAGGGATGCACGCGCAAAAGAAAAGCCCACATTTCTGCTCGGAAGGAGGAACACACCTACTTTAAAACATCGCGAAACGCTTGGTGTAAACAGGCTTTTTGATATGTGAAAACATCACCAGCCTCTTCAAGAAGGTGGCTGAACGAATGAAAGAGGGAGGCTGTGTGTTGAGTGTGCACAGCTGCATGAACGCAGGAATATTAGTGAGATATTTATTTTCATTTGCCGTGTAAACAGCATTGTAGGAATACTGTCAGCAGCCAGCGTCAGCCTTCACTTAATAATGCAGGTAGAAAGAGCAACCAGAGATTGGTAAAGACAGTAAAGACGATGCATCAAGTGATCTGAACAGAGCTCAGTAATGTGTGATGATTTCTCTGATTTATTTGATGTTTTATCAAAACAAATGACACTCCGCCCTGAATTCATACAAATCCAAAAGCTCTCGCTGTGGACTGCAGGCCTCTTCCTTCATCAGTGACACGCACCAAAGGATTGTGGGATTGCTGGCCAAGCATCTTGGCACGGGCCCCTGTGGTTGGCTGCTGCCACGGCGATGAAGCGGTGTGATGTTCTCTCCAGCAGACCCCCGCGATCGCTGCGCCGGTAGACCACAACAACACACCTTGGCCGGCTTTCCTGGCGCCCGTCCTGCCGAGCTTCGAGCACCAAAACAGCACGCTCCTCTTCCCTTCCCTGCCTCTTTCCTTCCCTCCCCTCGCCACTTCATCCTCCTTCCTTCCTCCAGCCTTGTTTTCTGCCTTGCTTTCTCGCCTAGCCAGATGAGCAAGCACCAGAATAGTGAGCGGTGTGTATTTATACGTCTAAAACATCACAGAGATGTCACAACATTGGTGATGCTAAGTGTTAGACATCTCACGTTGCCTTTACCACCCATACTGTGGACAGCAGTCTGTTCCTCACACCTCTGCAGCGCTCATATAAGGTGTGATAATTTCTTAGTGCAAAACACCAATGAGTTTGTCCCGTCGGTCAACTTACCTGTTAACTTATAAGCAGAAATTCACCCATATGTACTCAGTTAGACTGTGTTACATCATACTGAAGGGAGCAGGAAAAGAAGCACTTTGTAATACACCTCAACTGTGAGAATTTTAGACCACATTTCGGGCAAATTTAGCACAAAACTTCCCACTTTTATCAGATTGAGCGAAATCCCCCAGCAGGCCAGTCATTCAAAGCCTGACAACACAGCATTCATGCTCCACTGAAACGCACCTGGTTGCTCTCACTCAGCGAGGTCAGTCATTTTTCAACAGAGACAGTAGTTTAGCCGAGCTACCACCAAAGTAAAATGGTTTCCAGGCAAGTGGAAACACATGGAGTCGATTCAGACGGAGAGAGTCCTAATCTCCTGCAGCATGTGTGGGCCATACACTTGTTCCGCCTCTGTTTGGGACATCCTCTTGGCACGGTCACAGCGGAGGTTTGCGCAGCACCTGTGTATCCTGCTCCTGTGTGTGTGTGTGTGTGTGTGTGGTGTTTGATGTTGCATGGGTTCAACTTAAAAACCTGTGGCACCCGGTCATCTTTAAACGCGCCCAGCTGCGGCGTAAAAAAACGCAAGAGGGAGAAACAGACCGTTGGCGTGCATGTACGTTTGAGTTCTATGAAATTACATCACGTGGACATCTGCGGGGCCGAGGCCCCCCCTCCGAGGACAACAAGGTGGCCCACTTATCTTCACTTAAGTCTGATTTGCAACAAAGCCTGACTTGGGGAACGCATGCTTGGTTCAAAGCTGACTGCCAGCTAAATAATACAGAGCACAACACCTGTTACCTGTTTGCACACATGGCAGATCCAAAGTCATATTCTCTCTATTAAGGCTGCTTGTGAACATGATGTTGTTTCTTTACCAATGCAGAGGAGCTTTCCATGGAGCTACAGCATTAAACCAGGGCTGGGGGCAATCTGGCATGTAGGAGATTTTCCTTGTGTTAAGACCTCTTGCCCATTCTAATCATATCCCAAACTGAGCTTTCTGCAAAGTAGTTCAATCTGAAAATACATACCTCACATCTGCCATCATCAAATCGTGGTTTCATTTAAAGTGTTTGCCTGGTTAACAGGTAGCATACTCAAGATGATCTGTGCTGTTTCATGCTCGTTCATGAATACAGGAATACACCGAAATGAGAACAATTAAACTGTGAGATCTGGGCTGTATTAAAACACAGGAAAAGTGATGATGAAAAGCAGGAGGTTCAACCGGCTGACTGTGTCTTTCCCTCTCCTTAACACACGACAGCTGTGATGCTCTGGCTTGTTGAGATAAGACAGTGGGGAGATTTGTCATTTTGCTAATGTGGCGTTTTCCTCTGAGCGGAGATATTTACCGAAGTGACCTGAAAACGCTCTCGTAGATGCACCTCCTTCTCAGACCTAAACAGCGTTTGAGGAGTTGAAGTCCTGCATTCAAAACCTTTTATTCCATCTGTTTGTGGATGAATATACTTCACGTATCTCCACAGTTCTCTTGACGCAGGCTACTGCACGTATCACACAGGTTTCTGAGCTGAAGGCAGCACAGGCGATGCAACCGCTCGCATCTTCTGGAGGACGATAAGTAGAGTGAGTTAACCTCTTGTCACTCAGCGTTCAATGATTCTTGAATTTGTTCCTTAATTACATGTAATCAGAACTGGCAGATCTCACCACGAAGGTTCAAGAAGCAGGAAATGATGCAAAAATGCAGTTGTTTTACGGGAGAGAGGGAAGTTGCCAGCTGTTACTCGTGCTTGACGCAGCTATTAGTTTTTCTGTTTTGTGGTGTGAACACCAGAGAGGCCAAATTATGGCAGACAATAAATCACTCAACCTCCCTCACCTGGCAGGACAGCGTTTTCTAATTCATGCGCTTGAGTTCATGTGATTTTTCACACCTTCTGATTCAGTTGTAGAGTGAGAGGTGTGAACCCGAACAAGCAAAACTTTTCGTTGGCGGTTCAGACCAAAGTCTGCAGGTGCGACTCCACCTTGCGCTCCTTAATCCCATTTCTGGAAATCTGCGGCTCGCGATGAAAATCCAGCGCACGTCTGCAGCTTTTGTCACATTAGTCAACAAGGCCCCCGCGACTACAGGCTGTTTACAAAGCGAAGCCTCTCTCCTCTCCATCACGTCGCGCTACAACTGGAGGGGGAGCGCGCAATCAAAGCTCGCCGAACACACGTCATCCTTTGAGGGGGTCTTTGAAATCTGGCCCTCATCCGCACACAGGAGCGCATCACGCCGCATTAGACAGTTTGTGGAATAAATATTTGACGGCCGGCAATATCACAAGACGAAAACCTCCCAGCACGCAGCTGTTCACCCCCCCACACCCACCCACTCCCAATCACCGTCTCCCCCCGTCTCCAGTGCTCCCCTCCCATGCTTTATCCTCCCCTCCTTGCAGCCCTCCGCCCTGCCTGCCTGGCTCCTGCAGACAGAGAGCTGGTTTAAAGCTCAATTGTGCATTTTGCAGATAAAGTAGCAAAACTACTAGAGGCGGTGTTGTGAGCGCTCGTTGCCAGGGCAACACTGGTAGGGAGACCTGGTTCTCCATTACTACTTAATTTAGGCGCTCTAATTGCATTCCACACAATCTGTGGCCACAATGTTATGCAGAGGAAGAGGAGGAAAAAGTTGGGGCGGGGGCGGGTGGAGGATAGGTCTTCAGTAAACCCCCGCGCCTGGGAGCAAAAATAAAACGCCTCACAAACCGAACGCAGGGCAAAATGGCTTTGAAATCCTCTTTATTGCTGTTTGTGGTGATAAAATGTTTCGCTTAAAGATGAGCCAAAACGTTAAATTTCAATTTTCGCACAATTCTCGAGAGCACATTATCACGTTGTCTTTAATTTCGGGACGGAGACGAAGCTGCAGAAAATGTTGAACGTCATCAGCTGCTCGGAAGTTAAATATATTGTCTGCTGAATGAAAGGAGGGGAGGGAGAGTGTATGGCATGAATCTTTGTTTGGTAAAGATCGTGTGTGTGAGTGTGTGTGTGTGTGTGTGTGTGTGTGTGTGAGAGAGAGAGAGAGAGAGAGAGAGAGAGAGAGAGAGAGAGAGAGAGAGAGAGAGAGAAAAGGAGATAGAGAGAGGGAGTGAAAGTGGAGTAAAATTGCTGTAATTGTTCAAGCTTCTAGCCTCTGAGCTCTTCTTTCGCTTCAAAAGAGGTGCACACACGCGCACACACGCACACACACACACACACACACACACACACACACACACACACACACACACACACACACACACACACACACACACACACACACACACACACACACACACACACACAGGCCTGTGAGCCTCACTGTCCCTTTGAACCTCCACAGGCCGTGGCCCTGAGAGAAAGCTGGCCCACGATGCTTTTCTTCAGCCGGGGGTTTGAAATGATTGGTAACTGTTGAGCCAGTGTTTTCAGGTCCCTGACCCCCAGCACTGAAGTGCCACAGACACTAGATACAACATAGCCCCAATTATCCTGCACTCTCCCCAGCCACTTCACCAACCCAGTGGATGCCCCGCCTCAGCTACACTGCAAAAAAATACACTCTTCTAACAGTTGAGAGCATTTGTGGGCTCAAACTGTTGACTCCACTGCAGAAAAACAACTGTAACTACAACATTTTCCTGCAAATAACCTTTCTTTTTTTCTCTTGCTGACTAAGGTAACACAGTAGTGATTTAACCTACAGACCTCTCAGGAAAGCTCTCATATTTCGAAACACATTTTGCATAGCTGGCACCTGAGAAAATTAGCTTAATTTGCAATGAATAGAAAAAGCAGTGAGGATGATCAATGATAACTGCCCCAATCAAAGAGACACAAGATCTATTTAAATCTGGCAGACTTGAAAAATGGCAGAATTGATCTTCCAAGCGGTCACCGTGATCATGTGCCTGCTCACTTCCTTCCTCCGCAAAGTGTGACGGATGCAGCGACAAGTATGATTGGTCGTGGGACCGACGTGCATCCTGTCAGTGTACCTGCGACACGCCAATCATGGTAAAAATCCGACTCTTCACGAGGCTTTAAGGTTTATTTTTCCCCAGTATTCAGTGATGAGTCAGTTTTCGGAGCAATCCATGCTGAGCGCCGAAGATGTGACAAATAAATCAAGTCAGTCTCAAAGGTTATCGCGAAAAGAAGAGCTTAGAAAGTCTGAGACGCTGAGTTGGATGTGAATGATCCCTTGTTACTGAATGGCTTTTTTCTGTTGTTTCGAGACAAAAAGGTTGAAATTAATCTTTGTAATGAATGATCTTTGCTGGCAGCATACCATCAGCATGCTGTCAGCGCATCAGCTTCATTATGAAGCTCTCAAAAACGACTTTGAGCGTTCCAATGGGATGTCTGTGAGCCGTCCCTCTGCAGTGATTGGTGGTTAAAATGGCAGTGAGTGTGTGTGTGTGTGTGTGTGTGTGTGTGTGCGTGTGTGCGTGCATGCATGTCTGAATTCGATCGGGAGTTTCAGTGGATGTGTGGCGGGGGTGGCTGGCAGTTTTGACCCCTGCCACTCTCTCCGACCTGTCCTTTGTCTCTTCTCACCCTGGTCCCCTCACCCACCACCCCCCCGTCCCCTCACCCCCACCAACAAAAGGACCTCTTGGATGAGGAGGAGGAGGTGGAGGGGGCACCTCTTTTATGACTTCTTTGCCATTTTTTTTCTCCCCACCCTCCCATTCGGTTTTCAGGCCCATTCGTTCCTGCCTCGTCCTCTGGAGTCGGGGGCCACCATTTATATCGTTGCCTGGGAATTAAGGCCCCGTGGCCCCTTTTGTTGCGAGGTGGGCTGGGGCAGCGGTGGCTGGGGCAGGGGGCGAGGGGCAGGGGAGGGCTGCCCTTTGTTCCAGGCAGCAGAGTGGGCTTCAGTTCCCACAGACCTGGGAGCCGACGGGGGGGTGGGGGTGGGCCTGGGCCCCCACAGCATGACAGCGATGAGGTAATGTTTACAGAGCCACGGGCCCTCACACATGCAGCGCTCATGCATTTAGGGGACATTTACACAGAAACATGGAGACACAGGTGTGACAGGTGGACACATGCTCGCCTTTTAAGATCTTCCATTGATGAAACCAAATTTTTAGGACAAAAATTGGATGTCTACACGCATTTCCAAGTTTGGATTTCACATTTTTTAGATTTAGATTAGATTTAGTAACGTGTCAATCTTTGATTTGAGAGTTTCAGACAATTCTTTGACCTACTTCTGATCACTGAGTGCATCACTCCGACAGCACGTCTTAACCGGACCTGAGGTAACCGAGGTGCCATCAGCTTCCTGCAGCAAGCTGATTTCTTCCACCTCGTGTCAACGAGGAAGAAAAATGTTATCAGATTTCTTGGCCGCACCCATGTCCAACTTTCTAATCAGCTTTTGAAAATCTGCGCAAGTGCATGATAAATAAAGCCATCACTGTTCGAGCAGAGCAGCAGGGCTCTGGGCTGAACGCTTCTCACTATTTTTATGAACTCTTACGAAGCAAACAATCGAATGATCGAGAGAAAAATCAGCAGATGAATCAATAAGGAAAACAAGAAGTTGAAGTCTTCTATAAAATGAGCTCCACCTCGACCGACTAAAATACAGTATTCATACTTTTTCTGGATCTAAAGATCTCCCACACAAGGCAACATGAGAAAACTGGAAATCACCAACTAAAGGAAAAATCTTGACTCAAAATGTAAACTCGCAAGATGTAAATGACAAAGAAAGCGTCTTTTTCTCTTGTGAATGAACCTAAATCTAAACCCGACAAAAAGTCCTGCCACTTGTCCAAAAACGTCCCCACTGTGAAGTCTAAAAAAGACAGGGAGGGGACGAAGAACCTGCTGTTATCTGTACCCCCCCTCCCCACACATACACACACACACACACACACACACACACACACTACTCTTCTCCCTGCCACCCTCCTCCTTCTACCTCCCCAAATATTTAAAAGCTGTTGAGCTGTTGATGCCTGCAGCTCTGACAAGCTACAGAGTTCATTCAGAGTTGCAGAAATTAGTACTGTACTCGGGTAAGTGTGTGTATGTGTGTGTGTGTGTGTGTTTGTGTGTGTGAACAAGGAAAGAGAGCGAGGAAGATTACATCGACTTATGTCCATTTCTTAGAGACTCACCTATAACCATTACTTGTCTAACCTTAACCTTCACATAAAGCCATGCTGTCACCATATAATTCATTGATTTACATTAATGGGATTCATTACAAAAGTATTACCATCAAAATACACTTTAAATACCAAAAGTAAAAGTACTCATTATGCAAAAGGGCATATTTCAGAAGTATACTGTATATTATATTACTGGATTAAATTTATTGATGCATTAATGTGTTTAGCTCTTTAACGTTTAAGCTAGTAAAGGTGATTTAACCACTTTAAATATTTTAGTGACTTTGGGTGAATGTATTTAGTCACTTTCCACCACTGCCTCCATCCATTCTCCTTCTCTCGCCCTCATCGGCGGCTTCTCTCCTCTCTCCCCCTCATTTATGGTGAAACAGTGATTGTCTGCAGCCTGTGGGTCTCTCCCAGTAATTACTGAAGGCAAACAGCTTGCAAAGACAAGTTTCAAGCCCGCCACCTGTTGTGGATGTGAATCGGACCAACGAAGCAGCTTGAGGTTTCCATCCCAATTAGAATTTGTCCGAGGCTCATCGCATATGAACAAAAATCAGATGGACTCAAGTTGCTTAATGCTGCATGTTTTGACCACTCGCTGCACAACGTCCCTTTCATAAGAATGGCCTGAATAAAGGTGAGTGAATATTGTACCCGGATGACCATTAAAACCAGGAAGTCCCCTTATTTTTAATGAGGCTGTTGTGATGGACAGTTATTTGCCGTCTATTGGCAAAAGGCTGATTGGGGAAATTTACGTTTGTTAATCTAGCCAGCTTTGCCACAAACAGTTGATAAAATACAGAATTATTCATCCCTTAGTGTCATCACAGTGCCAAAGGGAGACTTTTTGCCATTTTGTTGCTTTGTGACTGAGAGCGTCCGTCCTACAAGTGAGGATTGTCTTCAGCCCCTCATGTGGTAGATGCTTGATAGCGGCTCCTACAATGGTGGCTATTGTTGAGTCTAATCCATAACACTGATATGATGCTAATGAAGGGATGTGTAATCATTATCCATGGCCTGGCTCATGTTTTTGCACTTTGAGAGGATTTGTGCGTGAATCCTGGGATCGGGGTTAATCTTGTTTCAGTTTCAGGTCAACTTTGCACAGTGCTGCTGTTTCGTTGGACTGTTTGGTGTGTGTGCGTGTGTGTGAGGTTTGAGCTTTGTCTCTGTGAGTGTGTGTGAGCGCTTAAGGGCCGACGTGGATGTTATTTGTACATTTGGGAGTGTTTTCAATGTGTTTTCAAGTGTGGATTTGTTTCTGTCAGGTCAGGATTTCAGATTCTTTTCCCTCCTCAAAGGTGGCATTTGCAAACACAAGCAGAGCAGAGATCAGTGTGTGTTTGTGTGTGTGTGTGTGTGTGTGTGTGTGTGTGTGTGTGTGTGTGTGTGGGCATGTGGATGTTACACTCACAAGCATAAAGACTTTCTTTTACATTTGATTCATGACCTTTTACTTTATCTGCACTAAACTGGCTGAATTATGTGTCCACAGTCATCATTTTTAAACCTTTTCATCCTATTTCGGCAGGAATCTGAAAAAACTTCGCATCACAGCCGTCGTGTGTTACAGTGCCGCGTTTCTGTCCTGCACTGCGTTTTAATACAGCTGAACCCACACCTGAACCTACTCATTTACATATTTCTAAGTTTCTGGTGTCAAACACCTGAGTAAACAGTAACTCCTCCGCTGCTTCAGAGACGTCATCGAGTGAGTTCTTAAGATGGCACAGCTGTCTCAGGTTTGGACGTGGCAGAAAGCTCAATATTTGGGGGCGAAAAATGTTGACTAAGTGTGAAGCGAGGGTCAGAACCGAGAGAAAAAAATTCGAATCAAGGTAACTTAGTGGTTGTTAGCGCCCAGCTGCTTTACTTTGTGTTTAAGCAGCAGGTTTAAGCTTTTTGGATGAAGGAGAGTGAAAAGAAACTGAATGGTTCCATCTTGGCCAAATCCGTCTGGAAAAACTGCCAAAACTGACCAGTTTCTGGCTGGAGGCTGGGAGACATGCTGGTGCACTGGTTAGCACTGTGGCCTCATGGCAAGAAAGCTCCAGGTTTCCTCCCACAGTCCAGAGACATGCAGGTCTGGCTAACTGTCTTCAGGCGTGAATGTGAGCGTGAATGGCTGGCGGCCATTTATGCCTGGCGTCAACGTGGCTGATCGCAAGTGGACAGCTCGAAGTACAGCGGGGAAGTTCAGATCTGCACTGTCATGCTAGGTGTGAAGCGACGTCTTAGAGCGTCCCTCTTGTGACTGGATCAACCAGGATGCACGTTAATACCAGGTGTAAACAGGCTCTCTGTGTCAGCCTTGAGACTGACTGATGCTCTACCAAACTATAATGCAATAAGACTTTTTGCTCTTTGCAGGCTTTTCAAACTAAACCTTCAATCTTTTCACTACGGCAAATCAATGCAGCAGGGTTGAAAAGAAGAGCAAGATGACTCAGCAAGTGAATGCATAACAGTAGCAGGCCAAGTAACACCATGTCAAGTTTTTTTTTGGTGTAAAAGCTTTTAAAAGAAACTGCTTTGTCACAGAAAACAAAAGATGAGACAGGTGATAAGAGAGAGATCACAGAAAGAGGGGACAGGTGGAAAATGTGCTAAAATTCAGGAAGTGGGGTCAGAGCTCATGCATGCGTGTGCTGCTGTCTGTGATGGACAGACATTTCAATTAGATATTCATCACAGCCACAAAGGATACAACTATGACACTTTGCACAGCCACATGACACAATCACACGGAGGGAAAGTGACACCCTCAGCAGCAGAAAACAGACCGGACTACAAAGCAGGTGGCTTTTCTCTTTCAGGTCAGCAGCACATTACCTTTTACCTCCTTCCTAAACACCTCCGTGAAGTCCTCCTGTGGCTCGGCTGCTAATAAGCCCGACGCACTCGCAGTTACAAAAGGACAATTGTGGCAATTTCCTCTTTCCCTTAATCATCTCCTTTTTTATGATAAGGATGTAACTAACTGCGGAGGTGAAGTTACATTCTAATAAAGTCAGCCGGTTAATAATGTAATCTTAAATTACGCCGTAATTACCGCCTCTTAGTCACCGGGGGATGCTCTGTAATTCAATCACTGGCCCCTGTGATACTGTACAACAACACACACACACACAAAAAAGCAGCGTTATCGGGGGCTATTTTACCGTGGAAATGAATAGCCCTACCCATTGCAGCTCCCACTTGGGGTAATTAGACAGCATGGTCTCCGGCTGTACACAGACGCTCAGTTATCAGTGAGGAGGCCTTATCCATCAGGGCTTTAGAACCAGCACGTCTGCAAGGAGGTGTGTGTGTGTGTGTGTGTGTGTGTGTGTGTGTGTGTGTGTGTGTGTGTGTGTGTGTGTGTGTTTGGAGCTGCATGTGCCTATATGTTTATGTTCACATGCCTGCAGGTATATTTCTGTATGAATAAGGTGCTGCTGTGTGTGGCCATTTGTGTGTAAATCTGCAGATCTGCCAAACTCTAAATCTCTCCCCTCCTTAACCCCAAACCTCCTCAGATGAGAATAAAAAGTTCTCCAGGAAACACCAGGTGCAAACGTGCAGCAATTGTTTTCTGCCTTCATTCGGCTGGGTCAGGGTTCGCACGCACACACACACACACACACACACACACACACACACACACACACACACACACAAAAGTAAAGGTGCGAGCATAAACGCCACGGGACCCAAACCCAATTTGTCGTTTATTTTCAAGAGGGTGATTTCTTTAGAGGCACTGCTTGCTTGATATCATGTGGCAGGGAAAATCTAATGCCCCTCAATAGGTTCTCCCCAGGAAAGAGGGAGAAATTAGATTTGCGAACTGGGAACTTCATTTGGCAGGACTGGCTCTGAGTCGGGGAGCGCGGGGAGGAGGAGGAACCTGTGAGGGGAGTGTAGCGAGGGAGAGAAATGAAAATCCATACTGCAGTGCTGAATCAGCACAGCCTCGTGTCCCTCCCTCTCTTCCTCCCCGTCTCCCTTGTTCTTCCAACCCCTCCCTTGTCTCTCCCTCCTCACCCGTACAGCAGATTCTCTCGCCGCCGCTGTCTGCTGTTTTGCCTCTGTTTTCCCCTTCCTGTCTCCTCCCTTAACACCTAGTCAAACCGGCTCAAAGTAAAGCCACGCAAGGCAACAGTGGGAGCAAATAGACCCCTGTCAAATCTGGAGGTAAACAGGGACTGCGCCGCCGTGCACTCCGTGCCCTTTGACCCCCCCGCCCACATGCTGGGACCGCTGAAGAAGAGACAGATAAAATAGATGACAGGCCCCAGCAGAGGGGCCAGGTGCAAGGGCACGCCAAGAGGAGAAGAAGGAGGTGGTGGAAGCGTGTGGGGGCCTCCAATTTGTGGGGGGTTGGAGTGTAGAAGATGAGGTTTGGATAGAGTTTAGGTTCCAGGGGTCGCCGCCACCCCCTTACCCCAAATGGTCTCCTCTTAGAAGATAAAAACAAATAGATTTTCATGTCACGCTGTCAGTGAGCTGACAAGAATACACACACCTCCAGCACAACCTCAAACACATCTGTGCATGGGTAGTCACGACAGCGGCGCTCCCAGGGTTCACGGGAGAACCAGGCAACATGGCGCAGGCATGATAAATCTGACACGGGCGCTCTCATTTTCTCCGCTGACAGGAAACAGTCACCCAGGTGTCAATGCCTGATTAGATGGATGGAGACGGCCAAGTGTGACTTGCCAAACAGGCGGGAGCGCACTGTACGCAAACACGGGCAGGTGGAGAGGTGATTGCGGGGGGCTACACTGGAGGATAGGCTGATCCAGATGCACACATGTCACGCTGCGAACACACGGAGCGAATGATGGCTGCTGAACCCGCCGCCACAACAATGATGTGAAATGAGCACGGACTCGGAAGCGCAGATTATGTGTGGTGGATGCGGATAATGTGGAGATTACATTCCTGCACCATGAGAGGATTATGTGACAACAGCATGAATTGGACACGGCGTTTTTCACGTGTTCAAAAAGATTTGATCGTGGTTACGTTTAGCGAGAACTTTTACTTGAATCATCGTTTCTGAACGTTCCTGTGGTGCAATGTGAGGATTAGAACCAAAAATTATCTGCATTGGTCGTGTCGTGCTTACCCCCTCTGATGGTTTCTGAAACATACTGATCACACAGATGGATGATGGAGAAGTGGATCATGCTTTAAGAGTGCTAGGTGGAGTATCTACTCTATATGTAACACTATGAAGTGGAAATTGACTGACTCTCTTGGCAGTCCGGTCTATCCATGCAAAAAGTTGAGGTTTATTAGTCCAGGTTTTAAGTTGGAGCTGCAAACTACTCAGAGCTCACTTCAAGAGGAACGCTCTACATGTCGTGTCTTGTTAAGGAGGAAGGAGGAAGCGACTTTGCAGGTTGTGTTTCAGGCACAGGTGGCAGAATTCAGTGCAGTAAATAACCCAGGCTGGGTTGGCGGCGTTCCACGCGCACTATGCGGCTATTTTTCTGCCAAGCAACTCCTAATTTCTCCTCCATCCTCTTTCTCAAATGCTGCGTTCAAGTGCTGTGGTTGCATAGTCATCGGCACCATCTGACTTAATTAGCGCTGTGAGTCAGACTTTTAGTGCCTGAAATCCAAACGCCTCACATAACAAAGTGCTCAACTGTCTTTTTACCCTCACATGACCAAATCTGCATCATGCTATCATACACCTATCACACACGCCGGTCTTTAACATGGAAAGCCCATCTGTCCTGACCATCTCATATGATGTAAACGTTACAGAGGCGTATTCTTACTTTCATCTCACAAACCTTTATGGGGCATGGTTGCCCTTCAAAGTGGCGGTACAGTCTAATGATCCCCTTTCTGTCCACAGGGTGCACTGGTTGAACTGGGGCAATTTAGCATTAAAGGAAGGTAGCTGTCATCTGTAGTTTTGTGGCTGTACGCTGAAACAACACTGCTCAAGGACGGACAAAAGTGGTGACCACACTGAGCCGGAGGAAGTTTGCTGAACTGAATGGGAAGCTGAATTAAAGACAAGCCAAATACAGCGAGCAAACACACACAAAAACCAGACTAGAGTGAGTCAGACTGACTGAGTTTATAGGAGTTTGCCCAGGTGAGCAAAATCTGCCTGACTCGAGTCCGCGTGCGCAAACACAACAGCAATTAGTTGACCAGCAGCTTTAGTGTGTGCAAGGAAGGGCGATGTAAGTCTACATGAATCAGTTCCCCTTTGATACAACTGAAATTAGATTAAACTGGAATGTCATTTCTATTCATAACAGCAGAGCCTTCATTTTCAGGAGCGGCTTCATGAGCTCGATAGAAGTCTTTTGTGGCACGGATGTGACTGTTTTTCCAATTTTTCAGGAGGAATATCACCAATTTGATGCTTCTGGCGTGTGCGGAGGTTGGCGTGCCAATTAGCGGATGCTTTTATCCAAAACATACAATATCAGGACTATACGTATGCAGCATTGGTGGCCCCAGTGGGCACTAAACCCCGGAGTGCTGTTTTTTTTTCAACATTTTTTACGTCCATGCTCGATTGAACAGAATTTTGGGACCCGTGATCCTGGCAGTGTTTTGTTTCTTTTCCATGTGCGACCAGTCAGGTTGTTCTGTGTTGTGCTGGACGGGGCTCCTCTGCAGCTGTACGCCAGCAGCCTGCGTGTTTAGGTTGGAGGATTAAACTCGGTCTAGTCTTTCAGACCCTGACCGCAGTCTAGTCTTAGGCCAAGACCCATATTTAGATTTGCTTCTCAAGGGCTACTCGCAAATGTCTGACTTTGCCACAGAGAGTAAGACCAACAGAGCTGCTGATAGATGTCATGTCTGTCAGGGCGTACCTTCCAAACACAAGCAACGGGCTGTGTTAAGACCTGCAGCTTGACAACAGAACACACAAACTATACTGGACCAATCCAGTCAACAAAAATGGCATGATTTATTGATTATGGTTGAATTCAAAACAGCTGCATTATTCAACTTTGTGAACCATAGCTCCTAAAAATGGTCTTTAAAAATCCCTCGAATCCAAGAAATGGTCTGATGAATGATAATGGAAAAACTGGTCGTCACTTTTGAAGAAGCTGCCATGTTTAAGATATCAAACGGTCCACCTTATGTTCAAATTAAGGGCTGCGACTCAAGAGCCATGGCTGGAAATATCATCCTATAGTTGTAAGTTCAAAGGTTAAAGCCATCGGCTATTGATTGTTTTGAGTTACATTTATATTGTTGAAATGAGACAACCATGATAAGCAGATAAAAATTCAGTGAGCACACTTTTCTGTGATTGACAGCTCACCTGAGGTGATGTTAGGTTCAGCAGCATTTGACCCACGCCTGGTTTATATAGTGTGCACACGTCAGCCTAATAGTGTAAAACAGGATTGACTCTCTGTCTTGATGAAAATCGCTTGTTTTATGGCCTGTGCCGCCATTGCTTCTGGTGCCGAAAGCATCACGGTTAAAACCACAACTGCATCATTCTCCCAAGCCACTGTTACACCACGAACACACACATCGTAAAGCATCCAAATCAATTTGTTTTAAAAACATGTTTCTCACAACCTTATTGGGTGGGTCTCAGAGATATATGATGCACCTTCAGCCGCAAAGAAGGATAAATCGCCAGCGCGCGGCGAGCCCATTTGTCCGGCTTGATGATGCGGTGGGCCTGTCACCGTCGCTGCCATTAAGGGGGAAAAAAAAAAATATATAAGGGGCTAGGGGTGACCTCACCCCTACATCTCACCAGCCCAACGGTCCACAGACCGCCTGCCACACTGTGCAGCACGACCAGCGGCGAGCTCGCGGGGCATAAATCAAGATAATTCTCTGCACGCCTTGAACTCTGACCCCACCACAATTCACACCAACATCAGAAGAGGAGGGGGAGAAAGGGGGGAAGACGAGGAAATGAAGCAGTGGGGGTAGATGGGTAAAAAAGAAAAATAGATAGAGAGGATGGGAGTCCAGCTCAGAAAGGTGGTGGGCGAGGTGGAAGCTGCGTGTGTGCATGCATGTTTATGTGTGTGTGAGCGAGCACGTGCGAGCGTCCGTTGCGATTAGTCACCGCCGTCCAGATTGAAGCGGCCGTCCCATCTAAACGCTCTGTCTTTATGAGCCATTAATCTTCGACTCAGGCCATTTTCATTACCGCCAAACCTCGCTTTGGAGCCACCAGCTGCATGATACTGCATAGTGGAAATTAATAACCCACCCATCTCTGCCGTACAATCGCCCCCCCACCACCCCAACTCCCCGCACACACACCTCTCCATCATGGCCCTACCCGCTCGGGGCCTTGCATTTGATGGAAGATGCAAGAAGACGAGTTTCCACGCCACTTTTTTTTGCTGCTATTTGCACCCCTGCATCCCTGGAAAGCAGTTCAGTTTTCTCAAGCCTCTTTGCTGCTGCACCCACACCACCACCACCTCTCCACCCCCGCCGCACACACCCTTTCTCCTTGTCTCCCACTGCCATTTGACTCCCTTACCTAAGACAAACAATTTATCCTGAGCATTTAAAATTCTCCCGGTAGCTCGTTGCTGTGATGCAGCCCCAAGCAGGGAAGAAAAGGTAGAAACGAAGAGAAAGAAAGGCCTGAAGAAGAAAGACGGGGGGGGGGGGGTATATTAATTCCTCTGCCTTGGTTTTTCTGAACTGAAAGAGTGGGATTGTGCTCATGTGGTTGTTAGTGAGAGAAGGGACTGAACATTATTAAATACTGTACGTGCTTAGGCAACCTGCAGGGAGGAAGAGGAGGAGGGAAACAGATGAGAGAGTGGAAGGAACTGGGGGTAAGATGGAGGGTAAAAGAAGAAAGGGATGAGGGGTTTCAGTGCGGCCTCTCCCTGAAGCTCTGCCAGCAGGGAGACCCACAGAGGTGCTGGAGCGGCAGAGGAGAGATCCAGCTGAGATATGGCGTGATGTGACAGCACCGACAACCAATAAAGAGGAACAGCATCACGGCAAATTAATAGCCCTCATCGGCGAATGGGAGGAAATTAGCAAGGTGCTGGCTGTTGCCGCTAACTCACAATGATAAAGCCCGAGGAGTGTTTAAAAAACGAGGCCAATACACGGAGGAGTGATTTAAGTTGACGTCTGCAGCGGTTGCTCTCGACGTCGTGTTTGTGAGACGCATTCACGGCGAGTCGCCTGCAGGAGTGACCGGTTAACTAACGGGAGTGACACTGTGACAAAATTGAAAAGTTGGAAAATTGTTTTTCCGCTGCGGCATGCCATCAAAGGGGAGCCTTTCTCATTTCCTGTTGAGAAGTGCAGTGCATTGTGGGCAAAATATATAGGATGTTTTGTGATATGAATCGCCGCTGGTCATCCATCACCTCACACAGCAGATAACACAGTCAGAAACAACTTTCTTGGACAAAGTTTGGATTTATTCTCTCAGCCTGTCCGCACCAGAAGAATGGCCGTATGGGTCGTCGATTCAAGGAAGTTATTACGACTTATATTTACCTTCATTTATTGGCGACGAGGGTTGGGATTAAAATTGCAGCATATTGAAGACATTTGGAAATTTGCACATCTGCTCATCAAGCTCGCTGACGTTCTGCTTTCCGAGTGGTCAAAAACACCACGCACAACTTTTCTATACAGAGAAATGCAATCAATACAATACAAAGTTTGAAACGGACAGTGCCTCAACTGACCTCGGTTTCATCCTGATCCTTCAAAGCATCAGGATCCCTCTAAACATAAATCAATACAAACAATGTTCAGACATATAAGAGACTCGCAATGAACTCCACAGATTATGCTATTCCACGGCCTCTTGCATCCCTCAGCCGCTTTGCATAATGAGATAAACAGCGTACGCGAGCCCCGGCGACCCACGAGCCGCCTCGGCCAGCCTGTGTTTGTGTAGGAGAAGAGGTAAAGTCAGCCGTTTTGACCTGCCTCTGTTTTCAACCTGACAGACGAGCTGCAGCCTCTTGGGACACGTATCAGTGGGTTTATTTTGTGGAACATTCTGCTTAACACATCACTTCTCTGAAATTAGCACTTCTGTTAATAGCGGTTCGATAGTGGCGGACAAACAAATGTTTTCCATAAAACACAGAAAGCAACGGTTTATCATTTCAGGCCTGAAAACAGCCTTTTTTATGATGAGGAGAACTTATATCAACTTGTAATAACCTTAAGTACATTTTTACAGTGATTAGAGACAATAGATTTATCGCTGTCACACCAAGGATTACAGTAAAAAAACGCCCTCTCGAGCGCCAACGCCGTGTCTCACGCCAGCTTTCCTTACAGCCGACTATGACAGCAAGTAATTATGTTGTATGTTTCTCTTCGCTGCGACTTCTCTGGACAATGTGCTCATAAACCAAAGAGACAGATGAGGTGTGTCTGCCGTCTCCTGGTGATGATGTCATCGACCCCACCATGGACAACCTCGCATGCACTTTCTGCGATGACATCATGCGCCAAGCCCATGATCCGCTCTCTCCACGGTGGTCATGAATCAGTCAAAGCTTTTATCCAACATGTCGAGCAAGCCGCCGACCCTGGACCACATTCATGAGGAAGATGTTTGTGGGTGGGTGGGTGGTGGTGAGAGGGGTGGGTTGGGTCTACATGCCGAGAAAGTTCAGCATGCCCTCAGGCGTCAAAGTATTGGATTTGAACTGGCGACCTCCAGGGTGTCACAGTTCTAGGCCCTGTGCGTTTGCACGATTGACCCAGAGCCGCTCTGCGCAGGGCAGGTTCACAGGGTTCGGGGTCCCGGCCCGTGCAGCTCGTGGGTCTGCAGGGAACCTGAGAGTGCCAAGGTCTGGCCCCCTCCTCCTCTACCCCCGTCATCATTCCTCCCCTCCGGGCAATCAACAATCAGCTGCAAGTGGAGAGAGATGGAGCAACAGAAAGCAGAGCTGTTTTTTAACTCCTTTCTCTTCTTCTCTGGTCTCTGAGAGGCTGCAGGGAAGGTGTTTGCGCTTCAGAGTGGCTTCAGTAAGGGACCTATTGTTCTCCTCCCAGAGGCTCTCAAATCAATACCTCATCTCTCCCTCTTTCTCTCTGACTCTCTCTGCATCCACCGAGGAAAAAGGCTCATCGACTACACAGGACTTGCTTTCATGATTCACGCCACTGAAGAAGAGACAGAACGAGACACAGAGGGGAAGTCAGAGAGGCGAGGGGGAAGAGAAAGTGGCTGGGACGAGGAGGAGGAGGCGGAGGGAGGGTGTGAGGGGGACACTGCGGGGGCCGTCGGTATAAAGACACCAGAGGAAGGAGGCGACCTCGCAGTCATCGCTCTCCTTAGCACCACACACAGCCGGGCTATCTATAGCTGCCGAGCCGAGCCAGATTGATCTTATTGTCTTAAAGGAAGAAAGAGAGGTTGATCCGAGAGGGCGTTAATATCATCAAGCTAACAGCATCAGAGCAAACACCAACTATAGCTCACGCAGGGTAAAATCTGCAAGTTTGTTCACTAAAAACAATGCAATATATGCTATTTGAATATGTTTTTAGTCTATTCTTGGTAGCACAGCACGATTTTAATTGATATCTGTGCTCAAACTATGGAGCATTTTCAAGTTTAACCTGTTGCTGAAGGTGAACAAAACTTCCTTGAAATGATCATCAAAATAAGACCATGTTGTAAGACGGGAAGTATCCTCAAATACTGCTGTCATGCTTAAAGACAATATGGAGCGAGCTTAATTAAGGTTGATATTTTCAAAAAATCCTTCAGAATTCCTTCAAAATTTCCAACGAAATCCTGCTGACTCACAGATTAGCTCCCTACTGATGCACAGGGGGAAAGGTTGCATCCACATGGAGAATAATAGGGGTTCAGGTTGTTGCACAAAGGCACTTCAGCAAGGTAGCTCCTTGAAGCCGGGCCATCCAACCTAACCTGCTTTCCATCTAAGAATCCTTTCATCATGAAATTCCCTCCGTGATTTTTTTCTCAACCACAATCAAATACTTGTTTAACAAACGGCATTTTAATCCCCTTAATCTGGCATCAACCTCGTCATGTTGGGTGAAATTTGAGAAGCATAATGAGTGCCTTTTTTTCTTTTTTGCAAACAAAATGTCTTGCTGCACAATTTTCACAGCTGTACCGAGGATTATGTCTTCCTCAAATGGGAAAGAGAATGTAATTCTGCTTTCCGCAGGGGTAACGTCTTTATAGCCTTCCCTGCACAGGTGTCTCTGTGTGAGCGAGCGAGATAGAGACGGAGATGGAGAGAGAGGGAGCGAAAGATGCCTTAATGGAGTTATGGAAATGGAGGCGGCCCCATGATCCCCTGGCTAAGTATTCCACCGGAGATGTGGACTGTACAGCTGTGTACAATGGGGATCCACGTTGTGCCTTTCCTCTGATACAACTATATCTCCATCCGTGTAGCGGCGCGAATTAACTTCACCCCCCGCTGCCGCCTCCTTCAGTATCAGCCTCCTTCTGTTTTCTGCCCGCCACTTCCGTCAGCGAATAGCTCTCCCTGCCAATAAACTTACAGATACGGTCGGCGTGCGTCCAGAGTTTATATGCCTATATTCAAGACAGGAAAACACTCTTTGGTTGCATGAGAACATGTAGCGCTTACATGCAGCATGGATCCCTTTGTTTATTTATAATGCTGCTTGTGTGGGAGTTTGTTTACATGTTTATGGGTTATGGCATATGATTTTGTTCTTCCGATAGCGCGGGAATCTTCTACGCTCGAGCGCTTCCAGGTTGAAGATTTATGTGCGAGCGTGCTTTTTATGGTGCTTTATGGGTTTCCTTCTGTATGTGTGTGTTGAGACACATTTATGTTATGCTTGAGTGTCTCTGCTGATGAATGCCTTCTTGAGGCCGATTACACTCGGTGTAATATGTATATATGTGCAATTAAACTTGTGAATTAAAGGGGATTTTACTGTGGGTGTGCATGAAGCAGCACTATACTGTATGGGCAGATGTGAATCTCTGGCTCCTACGTGCATTTATTGAATAAAAAGTCAGATCTGAGTGGTGTGACGTGCGGATGAGTCAGTCAACCTGCCCAGAGTGAGTGCTGGTGGAGAAAGCGGGAGGAAGGAAGGAGCCGGAGAGGAGGGCTGATGCAGGGAAGCCTCGCTCCCACCCTCCTCGTCGTCCCGCTCCAATCACCCCCTCCGGTGACTCACACACCCAGCGTGAGTGTAGGCCTCTGCCCACAACCCCCTGCTGCTTGTTTAGAACAACAACAGAGGGAGACAGTGGGATCACAGAGGAGCTGGCAGGGAGGGAGGGCGGGAGGAGAGACAGTGGGAGAGAGAAAAGAGGAGGGGAGAGATGAGGTGGAGGAAAGACACTGGATCTCGTCATGTGTGTCATGGTTTCAAGGGACGCTTGAAATCAGAAAGGGGAAAAAAAAGCGTGGAATGATCTGAAAAAGATTCTATGTGGCCAAAAGTATGTGGACAAGCATGCGCTTGGGAAGGAGGTGCCAGAACCTACTTCCTCATCCCACCTGACAACCAACAAATGTTCATGTCAACATGTTTTTATGAATGAACGCCAAAAAAAAAACAACTACTGATCGCCTCACGGAAGTCAGTCTTTCTCCTTCCCGTCAGTAGAAACAGGTCGAGTGTGTGGGTGCACAGCATAAATGTGTGTGCAGAGGGAGAGCTCGGACCCACAGGTGTGATTAATGTGGTGTCACGCTCCTGACCCAAGTCAAAGGGTTCCAGATTTACTGAAATGAAATAAAACATCATCCCCTTTACACTTTGTAGTATTTACAGTCGTGCACATAAGACCTCATTCTTCCTGTCAGGGCGTCATGAAGCCAAGGTGCTCTCATTTTCATTCCCAACATCTGTCAGGACAGACTGTGTAGTTTGATCCTGGCTTTAGACAGTAGTGCACTTCCATCTTTCTGGCATGTTAAAACCACACAGAAATATGTTTGGTGTGTGTGGCCTGCACAAAGCCTGGACCTCAACCTCATCCAACACCTGCAGGGTGAACTGGAACGCATGCTGCAAGCCAGACCTTAGCGCCCAACATCAGCGACTGACCTCACTAATGTTCTTGCGGCTTTCGTGGAAAGCTTTCCCAGAAGAGTGGAGCTGTTATAGCAGCACATTAATGCTCGTGGCCTTGGGATGAATAATTCATGTGCAATGTACATTCTGAGGTGCGAATGTGTATACATACAGAGCCAGGTATGTTGGTCCAAACACAAGTTAATGCAGGAGTTTCTGCACATAAATGGCCAAAGATACACAGTATTTAATGTATGTAAACACACACAAACATAGCCACATGCACACATTTCCATCACGTGCATGCTGACTTAAATGAACACACAAACACAACGCGCGTGCACCTGACACTCCTCCAATCCCATTAAGACATATTTAAGGATGCCTAATGGAAATTGATCAGTGATTAAGATCATTTCAGGTTAATCCAATTAATCAATGCCTGCTGATTAGGATGGCGGCAAAAAAGGCTCAAGGATTCATCACAACCCCGTTCGTCCCTGGCGGTCCCATGCTGACGCTCTGCCATCAGCTGCAGTTAGCTGGGAATTTTAAACGAGTCTGTAACCTTCAGGTCTGGTCGGGAGAAGATTTGTGCAAGATGTCAACTGAAGGAAGTCATCTGACAGAGGGATGTGACAGAGGAAGAGGAAAGTAAGAGGTGTTGCTTGTTTTCCACTGAAAAAAAGCTCCGGAGAGTTCTTTGTTAAGATGCTAAAGTATGTGTCTGACAGAGACAGTGAATGAGATGAAGAAAATTACTCAAATCGACTCCAAAACTGAACAAGAAAATGGCTCTGAGGTCTTTTGCAGACCAAGGCAGCAGCTGTACTCGAGATATATGCACATTTTTCTATTCAGTTTCGGATAAAGTGAGAAAAAAAAGCTCTGTATCAAAGGAAGCAAACTATGACACTCACGAGTTTTGACCAAATCACATGCAGTTATGATGAATTAAGGGCTTTCTGACAGAGATCAGAGTTGAGGCGTAGTTTATGCTTATGAAAGGTGAAATGCATTAAAGTTGGGCTTCATTGGGCACATAGCCCAGAAGAAGCATATACTGTATTTACAGAAATCTATGCAGCTGATGAGGGAAAACATTAAATATATTGTCTTCAATAAGTGTATTTCAACAAGGGATGAGCAAATTATCAGATTCTGCTTATGTTTTACACAACATCCAAGGATTTTAGGAATCGGGGTTGTGAGCAGAAAGTAAGAAGAAACCAGAAAAACATGGCGCTGCACTTGCATTCAAGGCTACAGTTAACCACAGCATGTAAAATACTAGTTTAATTATTAAAACAAGCTCATTGCAGTTGATACTGATCTTTTAAAAGCAGTCAAAATCAGACCTTGAAAGTGCTCAAACTGTGAGACAGCTGACCAAATTTCCCTCCAAGAGCGTGATCGTTGATCATTCAGGTAATTAATTAAGTGTCACGACTTCCCCCTCGAGCTGCGTCTCATGCAACAACTGATCTGGCAGAAATTTGGCCTGACTCAAAAATTCGTAGGAGGCGACCAACTCGGGATTAAAACTGAGCTCAATCTGTACGTCGGCCCGTTCTAAGACACACTTCTCCAGAAATCCTTTGGGAAAAATCAAAAGCGTGACAATCTGGCAAGTGAACTCATGTCTCCTCTGGATCTCACTGCAAACTGTCACGTCCTGACGGCGTGATGACAAGTAGTTTAATAAACCTGACGGAAAACAGCCAGAGAAAACGTCACAGCCATTATGATTAGCTCAATCAGGAAGGGCTGAATGAAGCGTGATTGACACGGTCTATTGCAAGACAGAATTTACAGGATGATTATCCCCCCAAAAAAGGACTCCCTGACCTACAGCAAGCTTCATTTAATAGCTTTTGTTAATGTTAAAAACGCTGTATTGATACTTGTGTCACGCCGGGTAACCAGCACTACCTTCTTGATGAATTTCGTCTCAGAGGAAATCTTTGTGAAGTGCCATTCCTCACAAATACGAAGAGGCTATTTCACCAGCTGCAGCCTGAATCATTTGGTCAGGAAGACTTCTGCTTGGAGGTGATTGGCTCTCACTTGGCTTTGGCCTGAAGTTTCGACCTGAACAAATACCTCCTTGCCTCAGTCGAAGCTGCCAAGAGAGACTTTTCTGTCCATTTCTCTGTGTTTGCCTTCTTCTATTTGCTGGCAAACATTCACACTTTATCTAAAGCGTTGTTTGCTTTCACTCCAGAACACAGGCAGAAAATGCTGCATGTCCCCTCAGCATTTGAGTGTGTGTGCACACTGAATTTTAAGGTTGAGGAACACTTCTGACCCCTTGTCCTGGCTGTTGCTCAGAACTCTGTTTTTAACCAAAATATTGGACTGCTGCGTTTCATATTTTGCTTCACGCTTTCCCTTCAGATCCAGACTTCAACAGCGGTCCAGCCTAAAAAAGCAGACACCCTCTTCATTGTGACTGGAGTGCGAGTGGCCAAAGTACAAACTGTGGGGGCCCTGCGAAAGCAGAGGACAGTCAGAATTTATAGGGCAATTTATGGCAACTGTTGGAGAGAGGCAGCAGCTTCCACTCCTCACTTTCTCTCTCAATCTCCTCTTGGATGCACGCAGACACACATTCATAAATTTTGTGCACACATGTAGCCTACACGCAACACCTCACACACTCAATCTGCACCTAAAGCAGCTCTCGCGCACCTTACCTAGAGCATGACACACCAGGTGTGGGCAGTAAGTCATTCGGAGCAGCACAGTGATGCAGACAACACACTGAGTGTAATTCAGCCTGCCCGTCTGACTGGATGAAGGAGAGAAGTCGAGGCAGAGGAAGAGTGAGAAACTAAATGACTTGCTTCATGCATACCTGAGTAGGAGTATTTTTAGTCAGACAAGTACTAAATTTAGGCCTGGGTGGGCAGCACTTCACTCACTTCATTGCATTGTTTCCTCTAGATTGCGTTCATTCATCTATTTCCTGGTCATGGTGTTAGCAGGCTGAGCTAACAGCTCATGGCAAGTAGCCCAAAACCCCAACTCGCGAGCTGCTTCCTCCAGCTCCTCCTGGCGGATACCAGGGAGTTCCCAGGTGAGACTTCTTGTTGCAGCTGGACCACCTCCACAGGTAACCGCCCAAAGGGCATCCTAATCAAATGCCTGAACCCTTTTAACTGGCTCCTTTCAATGAGAAGGAAGGGGACTTGTGTGCTGTGGCACTGTGCATCTGTGATCAGGCTTATTCGCACTGAGACTGGTAAACCGAGGGCTTTGCCTTTCATGCTCATGCCCTCTTTACCACAGCGATCTGGTGCAATGCCAGTTCTACGGCAGACGCTGCATCAATCTCACCACCTGTCCTACCCTCACTTCTAAACAAGACCCCAAAACACTTGAACTCCTTCATTCCGGCCTGAGATGTGGAGGTGGTGACCCTCCCACATCCCACATACTCAATTCCAAACCACTCCAATGCACACAGAGCTACATCTTCAACAAAAAAGCAGCTCTGGGGTCTGACGTCCTCAAACTGAACACCAGTAATACACTGAACTTTCTGGTTCATCCAGCACATAAAATAAATGTTGCAACTGGCCACAACAGAAAAGAGATCAATACCAACTGTTACAGATAAAAACAAAAATACCACATGTGCTGTGGGGTAGCCTAGGTTACCATAACTTTGACAGATGCATTATTCAGTGGTGTGTAGGATGAGACCACCACTGCACATTTAATATGGCATTGCTTATGTAATAATCAAACGGAGGCATACTGAAACAACAAACATTAGAAAAAAGCCAAAAGAAAACAAATGATGGATGGAATAATGACTGAATTAAAGTGATCGAGGGCTGACGACAAACAGAAGAAAAAGAAATGATTCAAAAAAACTTTTAAGGTTTTCTGAGGTCTCTCTTTGAAAGGCCGGTTTGTTAAATAGCATACTTCAGAGTGTGTGAAACTGTCTTTAATGAACGATTATGGATTTCTACTTTGGTTATATTTCCCCACAGAGACAGACAGAATTAAAGGAGAAGTATGCGGTGAGGACAGAGGGAGCGGATAGTAAAGGGCAGCCGTGGGTAGAATGGAAAACAGAGACGGAATACAGGAAACGGGAGAGGAAATGAGAGCTCAGGGGGTGGATGAAGGAAAGCTTGGTTAAAAATCGCCATTTAGCGGCTGATTAACCGATCCACGTGACCTTTCTGGATCATAAAATACAGCTATGTCTCTACTTTTACATGCACTTTTAGTCACTCGGGTCAATCAGCAGCTCAGTCTTTATGCAGCCCAGTTGCAGATTTATACGTTTCATAAATGTCACGTCAATGTTTCTAGGACAGATAACAAAGAGTAAAGGTGCATGCGCTGAGTGTGCTAACCCTAACATGATCTTTGAGCTGATTCGAGTAATTAAGCTTTGCAAAAACAAAACCGCTGTGTGTGTGTGTGTGTGAATAAAACGGGGATGCAGTGGACGCCGAGCAACTTCTGGGTAGCCTCTTCAGATTCACAAGCTGCTGAGACGGCACAGCGAAATATGTGAAAGTTAGTATGCTGAGCAACAATGCGAGCCAGATTTTCAGATATGACTCACAGAAAACCCCAAAAGTACTTTGTTTGGGTGAAACTGTGCGAGCAGGTGACAAGTGTGTACCTTTACACACCAAACACACACCACACAAGTGGGTATTTTTCCTGTTTTTTCTCCACTTAACCCTGCCTCTCCACGTATGTTTAAAGGGCTTCATTCTGCTAAATTGTGGTTAAAAAAGGGCAAACTGTACTCATCCTCTCTGGCTGTTTGAGTACGGCGCATGGAGAAGAAACCAAAAAAGCCTTCGAATGGGTGAATGACAGTGAGGCCGCTGCACGATAAAGCACCCGATTGAATTATTTACCTCCTCCATAAACATTCCCCCCCGCCACCTGAAGGAAAAGAAACGAGTTATGACACTAAACTGGTTTCGGCAGCAGGCCTCTTCAGGAATAATAGGCCTTTAAGGGCTAAGTTATAGCACGAGGAAGATTCTCCCTGACAATTCACTTGCTTTACCCCACAGAGTGCCACTCGTCGCAGAGCTGTGCAAGCTCAAAAAACGCCGGAGGGGGTTTGGGAGAGTAATGAAGGGCTGTTGTGCTTACTTCATAAACTTGTCACGGCTCCTTTTCATTTTATTTCTCGAACAAACCCGATCATTCCTCCCCACCCCGGATGGCGTATGCATCCGCGGTGTGGGTCAGTTAATAAATATATCAGTTTGCCGCCCTAAAAAGTGCTGCAGTATTAAAAACAGCACAGGGATAAAATATGGATGAGGCTGCCTCGGTGCTCCAGGTGTGTCAGGTGTGATTTAATATGAAGAAGGGACACGCGGCGAGGAAGAGCAGATTGCTGAGGAGAGCACAGACAGACAGGGTGACCTTTGACCTCTGAATAGCAGCCAGTCAGCTAATACTGCTGAGCCGAACCTTAGAAAACAGCCACTGGGGAGAGGCCTGCCCAAATCCATCAGCTTTACTGATCAAGGAGAAGAGCACGTCAATCTCCGGCCAATCTGTTAGTGTTTGTGGGAGTGTGTATTTTTGGGATAGAAGGTGTCAACACTGAACGTGTGACAAACTGTGCGTGCATAGGTTTGTATGAGTCATAGGCCTATATGTGCTTGTGCAGTTGTGTGTTTTGGTGACTGAGTGTGCGCGCGCCGTTTAAAGGTGCTACCTGTCGCGGTGATTAATGATTTTTATGATGCGTGTTTAACGGCTGCAAACAAATAAGACCGTCGCAGGCATGGTGAGCAGTCTCCGTCTGGCTCTGTGTTCACACCGCGTCCTTTCGGGTCGGACTCCAGGGGAAAACTGCTTCACAGGGAAGAGCAGAAAGAGGGCGCTGTTCTTGCAAACAAACTGAACTCATGCTATTTAAAAAAAGGTGGAAAGCCTGATGGACAAGATCATTTTGAACATGTTCTCTGGAAAGTGTCGAACTGTCTGTTCTAAATATCCATCACAGCTTAGAAGCCGACTTCATGCATCTTCAACTTCGACGCTATGTGCAATTTTTCTGTGGAATTAAAGATTTTTAACAATTCTGCCACTTTTGGTTTGACAAAGTGGTTGAGATAATCTGTCTGAAGCTGTTTTCAACTGTTTTTTCCTGGATCTCAGTTACCTTCTTAAGTCCAACACTCACAGAAGCGATGATTAAAACCACAGTCATCCTTTCAAAGTTGGAAAAATAATGGCGCCAGCAATACTGTGAAAAAGGAACTTCATCACGAGCCTCGGCCTGTGTGCACGCAGCGAGGTGTGTTGTTCATCGTGCGCGAGTTTGTCCTCCGCCGGTCACAGAGCCACAGGCAAGGAAATGGGCTTTCCTGTCGTTCAGAGGGGCTAAGCTGACAGAGCATGAAGGCAACCATAAAGCCCCAAACTGCCTCCTGATACCGGCTGGCTCGGTGGCTAATCATTACACATCTTCCTCTCATCTGTTCAGCACTTTTTACTCACTCTATCCACCCCCACTGTCTTCTCATCTCCCCCATCTCTGACCCCGGTCTCCCACCTCCCTTTGCGCATCACTTCTCCTTTTCTGTGTGAATGTGACAGTTTGTGTGTGCGTTTGGGAGTGAGAGCGAGTGTGAGAAAAGAAAGAGCGTGTGTGTGTGTGTGTGTGTGTGTGTGTGTGTGTGTTGGTGTGTTTCTGCTCTGAGAACTACCTTGCATGACCTCTAAATCTGCTGAGCTCTCAGAAAAAGGAACTCTGTTTTCCCCCTTCACCGTTTCTCTCCATCACAACCTCACACAGCGGCGAGGAGGAGTTTTACTTCAACGGAGCAACACAGCAGCTCTGTGAAGGGGAAGCACTGCCTGCTGCCAGGCTCCATATGAAGAGCAGTCACCAGTTTCTCCCCAGGTGTCACTCACAGGCTGCAAAAATGTGCCGCTCTTTCAACTGTAACTCCCAATTCCACCAAAAAAGAGGAAAGCTTTTAAATCCGGGAGGTGGCAGCCTCGTTAATGTGCATTTCCTTTTAATAAACACTGACACGCGGTGGAAAAAAACCCCCTTCCTTTACTTTTTACACTCAATCCTGATTCCTCACCAGCACCACCAGTAGACAGGGCTCACTGGGCAGCAACTGAGGCATGAGCGACCCCCGCTGAACGCTGCCGAGCCACTGGAACAAACCCACAGGTAGCCGTGCATAATTCCACTTCCTGCCCTCGGTAATGGCTTCTGGTGACCTCTGGCTGCATGCCGCGACCCATCATGCCCCATCAACCCCGCCCCAGTCCTCACAGGGCGGCAGCCCCCCTGAGGCTGAGTGAGTGAATGCAGCAAACGTACAGTTTTCCATTACTGTCACTTTTTTTTTTTTCTTACTTTTTACCTTCTATAACAGTACAATATCTATTACTCCACACGCTTTGCAAGCTTAGAGATGAAACTCAAGGACCCTTATGACCTCTTCTGTGGTCTTGTACGCTTAAATGACATCAAGGAAACAATTCTAATCGGGACTGTTACGTGATCACTGACATATAAATGTGTCTGGTTTTTATAACAGGGATTTAGTCTTCTCGTATTGTGACTAACTTTAGTGGATCATTACAAACTGGATATGGACTTAATCTGCAGAAGCTCCAGTTCAAGATGAGACCAAACTTTGGCATGCAACAGACGAGGTAAGCCTTGTTTTAGTCTAGCTGATCGCCTTTTGCTACGTTGTCCCCAGCAGAGACTCCAAACTGAAGCAGTTGTCAATCTCTTGCAGCCCCTATGGGCGCAACCATGTGAGGTCCTAGAGCATGCAGTCATAAATGTGCACAAAAAATGTATGTATGACACAACCCCACCGCCTCCACACAAATTACCAGTGTCACTGTTTCAATGGTATCTTCCAGTGAGATCTACCTAATCTTTCACACATCCTGTGTTTACAGGAGCAGCACGCCTCATTTTATATGTATGTGTGTGCTTGTGTGTAAAATATATACTGTGTGCATGTGTGAAACAACAGGCATGCACACGCACACACACTGGGCTGCAGCTGGCTGGGATGACATGTTAAGGATGTGTTAATTCACCCCTCTAAGTTTCCTTATCATGTCTGCTGCTTGGCCATTCATTAATAGGCCTGTTTTAATTAGCCATTAGTGAACACACTCCCCATGTCAGAGATATGAGATGGGGGAGTGTGTGTGTGTGTGTGTGTGTGTGTGTGTGTGTGTGTGTGTGTGTGTGTGTGTGTGTGGCACGGACAGAGGAGAGTGGGAGTAGGCCATACTGCAAGGAAGGTGTTAGGAGTATGGATGTGTAGTGCGTGTGCGTGCGTGTGTGTGTGTGTGTGTGTGTGTGTGTGTGTGTGTGTGTGTGTGTGTGTGTGTGTGTGTGTGTGTGTGGACAGCTCCATTCTCCCACTGTGGCGGCAGAACAATTGGCAGGGACACGCTGTTCAGTGGGGCCTCCTCCTCATTATTGGCCCGCTGCTCACTTGTGAGCCGTATCATTGTACTGCAAGACAATAGCTGCCAGGGGCCCCACCCGACATGATACCCCCCACCCACACCCCCCCTCCACCGGTCCAGCTATAAGCTTAACTCCCCCCTCCTCTCCCTTCCGCACAGCAATCACCCTCCTCCCTCCTCTGCGTCTCAACCCTGCAGTATCGCCGCACCTGATTGGCTGCGGCACGGACACCCAACGCCGGTCAGTGTCCACAGCGAGAGAAACAGGGGATTAAGCCTAATTAGCATGAACAATAAAAACAAACAAACACGGATGGGGGAGAGGGGTCACAGAGGCAATCCCACTGTCTCTCTTAATTAGCATTGTTTACCAAGTGACACAGTCGGTTCATGATATCAACTACAGAGCAGCACACATCTATTAGATTCATTGCTCGCGCTGTCACATGGGCTCACTGCGCTGAGACACACTAAACACATACGTGTGGCGCATACTTTGGATGCATGTGTGAACGCGCGAGATTACTTCTTTCTTCCTGTCAAAGGTTATTAATATTAATTAGAGCCTTCGTTTTGATCGAACCTTTCCGACTGTTGCTGCAGTCTTGCAGAAATGCTCTCTGTGCCTGAGCAAAGCAACAAAAGCCTTGATGCCAGCAGAACATCTCACTCCTCAACAAACTGCCTTTGCAATTAGCAGATTTATGCACATAAAAACATCAATGCATTGACTTTCCACTTGTTTAAAGCGACTTCCATCAAGGAATTGACCGTTTTAGCCGATGGTGATACAGTGAGATCTGGCTCTGCTGTTTGATTCGACCGGAGAACTAATCCCCTTCAACAAACATGCATGGACATTACATTTTAGGTGAATGAACAACACCAAAAAATACGACAAAAGGGGGAGGTCAGGGAGGTGGGTCAGAAAACCCTGCAAGTGAAAACTTCAACAGTCCAGAGGAAGTGAAGCCTTGAGAACTTGTTTTAAATAAAACAGCTGTGTATCTCCAAAGTGTACAATACAGTACATTCACCATATCAGCGACACCATCGGAGGATTGTAGTGTGAGGACATAAAACCCCTAGAAGAAGTGGGCAGAGTGTGCACTGAGCCCTCTGGATGATCTGGAACGCTGCCTGAGAGCCAGGCCTTATCGCCCAGCATCAGTTCCCAGCCTCACTGATGCTCTTGTGGCTGAATGGGAGCAAAGCCCTGCATCTGGGTTCAAAAAACGTCTCAGCCTTCACAGAAAAGGCTGCTGTGGTTTTAGAATGATTAACTATTTAACTATTAACGTTCAACTGTCTGCATACTTTTGGCCATTTCGGGCCTTTTTTTTAGGCCAGTTTTTAAAGTGAAAACTTGAAAATGGCCCTGCAGTTCAGGAGTTCTATGGTTTCCATACACACAGTCATTTAGGTTGTGCACTGACGCAGCTTTCACACACACTCATAAAGTTCCTCTTGCACACTGATGAGCTGAATAAAAAAGCCTGATCGATCGCCACACCACATGTATAAATATTCGTGATGAGATGATTGATGATAGGATTTCTAAATCTCTTTGGCATCGGAGAAAAATTGCATTTGCCCTCGAGTGTCTGCCCGTCTGCGGCGCTGAAGGCCCACCCCTGGGGAACTCGTAGCTGCAGTGGGGGTCAGTGAAAACTGGGCCAAATCAAAGTGATTAAGGACCTGCAAATCAATAACGCCTTTATATTAGATTTACTCACCACCCTCGGATCGCACAGAGTCAGCAGAAAGACGGGAGGAGGCAGAGGCTGAAATGAACCCAGATCCAACTAAGCGTCCTCGGATTGGGCGCCAGTATAAATCTTTAGGCTCGCATCAACTCTTTGAGGCGTGATAAAATAATATAATCACCTTGGAATGGAGGGACGAGGATAAGTTGAGGACTGTCGATGGTTTCTGCTGATCTACCGCCTGATGATGAAACAATTACCCAGAAACCATCTGTGACGGATGTTGTTGGTTAACTTTGGTGGGGTGTGGATGTACAGTAGAGACGTGTGCGGAGGGTGTTTGAATGTTGAATTACGCCACAGATAGAGGTAATAACTACACTCAGAGAAGAAGAGAGAACATACTGTTGCCTGTAAAGATGGAGATTTCATTCTGAGGGAGAAAAATGGGACGTCTTTCATCATATGGTGTGTTTTAGCATTGTTAGTATGAGTTTAAACTGGCATTAGAGGAGTTTTTTGCTTTAACTTATCATTATGAAGTACATATCGATTGCACAATGTAATGTCTATAGAATAATGGCACCATCTGTGTTTAGATTGGTTCCCCATAAGCCTCGCTTTTACTACACTTCTGTCTGCCACCGCAGATGATCTCCCAGGAAAATGAAGGCTGGCTGGCACCATCTCTATCTGCTTTCATGCCTCCATTATAGAATAAATTAATGAGTGAACTCGTGTTTTTACTTCCAATGTTTTTTTTCTCTTCCCCCCTCCACCCCCTGTTGCAGTTACTAGCAATACTCAAACTATGTAATTACTCCATATAGCAATCTGGTTGTCTCTGCAAAAGCAGCGCCAGCGCTAACAACACTTAGGAAAGCTAGTGGCGCTGAAAAGTTGAACTTTAAGGAATAAATCCAAAAACAGCAGAGCTATCATCGCTGCAGAGTCCACATTGATTGAAACACAAAAATCAGTTCTTCGACACATGGCTTGGCCTGCCACAAATGGAGAAGGAAAATCTTGTTTCTGATCCTCCTTGGTTTTAGCCACATGGCAACACTCTCTCTTCAGTTAAATATAATGTCATACTGCACACCATAACTTGAGCAGATTCTGAGCAGTGGCTGGAAGCCAGCACCATAAGGAGACAGGACGACTAAATCATCAGCACACATCAGATGGTTGATAAGACCATCCCCCAGCGCGCATCCAGACTCTGTTAACATTTTAGACAGAAGTGCATGAACTTTTTTCAGCATGCATTGACTCAACAGCATTAAATTTCAAGGAGCACATGTGTCCTAACGTCAGCTAAATCAACAAACACATGCTGAAACAATGGATGAACAAAACCCAGCACCAGCACTGAGGGAAAAGTTGGGTCACGGTTCCAAACTGCTTGTGCCAATCTGTCGATTCACAGCACGGGTACGAACTCAAAACTACTGTTGAATCCATCTGCTGATCACAGAAATGTACATAATGATGCAGGGCCATTTGGTTACCGTGACAACATACGGATTTCTACATCAGCGTGTGAGTATGGGGATTACTTCTTGCTACTGTAATTCAGTAATAGTAGTAATAATAATGATAATAGTAAAAATAAAAATCAGAAGTATGTAGAAAATGAAGCGGCCACAGATGAACAATATCTTGATATGGTACAGTGTATTATTAATGAATTGCACTCTGGGTAAATAATCTTCATCACTGATCGTGTCTTTGTGAGCTCTGTGATCGCTAGAGAAGATAAACACATGTGGCATCTAAAGCGCTATCAGTCAGAGGAATTTGATATCCTCCCATAGGCCCATGTAGCGCCGATGATGCAGCATGCCAACCACCCAAACTGTCCAATGAATGAGCCTCCATGTGACTCTTACAGTAAATACAGTAAATGAGTGTGAACATGGAACGCTTTCCTCGTTCCAGGACAAATAAACAAAACTCCAGGTGCACAAGTGGCCTAAAATAACCCAAACGCTGAGACATCTTTTCCTCTGCTCATGGATATGAAGGCATGTGCGGTGCGGCGACCAAAAGACCAAGAGCTCCTGCAGGAGGAAGAATCTGGGAGCAGACTGTCAACAGACCGATATGACTCACAGCTGAAAGCAACAATTCATTTCTACGCTGCCAAATGTCATTCTGGGAAATACGAGAGCTGCGTAACCAAAGCCAACAAGGCAGATTGAGGGAAAGTGAGTACAACAAAACATGTAATTTGAAAGTTTTCAGCACAAAAACGATATGAAACAGTGGAAAGCAAACTCTCTCATATTGTCAGTCATATTTCCTGAATGGAAACGACCCAGAAAGTGACGACACAGTGGTATTCTAATCCTTTCCTGAAGAAACAGTACTCATACCACGGTGTAAAAACACTGAAAATGCTTCTTCAGTAAAAGTATATAAGTATAATCAGGAAGTATCAAAAGAAATGAATGTTTGACACTGTCAAATGTCCAAAACCTCCAAATTATCCAGTGTGCTGTAATTTCAGTCACAGAAAAGCACCAAATCGTCAAATCTGAGAAGCCGAAACCATGAAAAGTTTCAGGAATGTTTGCATGAAAAATGACTTTCGTGTATTCATTATTTTTTGGGTAAGTAACTAAAGCAGTAGCTGAGTAAACCTGCATTCCACCAGTGCGAAAGCAGGTCCTGATGTCAGCACAGACGTCAAGGCTGTGAGGCCCGGGATGACACCTGCAGGCTTTGCTTCAGCTCGGCGAAAGAATCACGGATCCAAGCAGAACGTGCACGTTGTAAATGTGGCTGCTTCACACACAAAACACTGCAGCAGTCTCCGTGAACACCAGTTAGTAAATAAATGGCTTTCTGGTGACAATTAGCTGAACTCGTCTCGAAATGAACGCCTGAACATGTGCATACACACTTGCACACGCACAATGTGCCCCTTATCTCCATGGAGACAAAACGACCCCCCCCCTCCTCCTCCACCCAACCAGTGTTTGTCTCACAGTAAATCTAAATTGGCGAGTGCAGTTAACCCCCTCACCTCCTCCTCAACCAGCTCCTAAAGTCTCTGGATCTCTGCAGCAGACGATGAGAGAGAATTACAATCAATGTGAGAAAAAAAAAAAAAAAAAAAGCAGAGAGGAGGACGGGAGGGGAGGGAGGGGGGGCAAAAGAAAAGGCAGTGGAACGTGTTAGCACACAACAGAGCCGGGGTCATGCAGAAGCCACATGGCTTTTTTGCACCGAGAATTGAGACGAAAGAAAGTTTTGCTCTGTGCTTGTGTGTTTTACAGTGCCTTGCGAGGAGAGGAAGGTTATTTCGCAGGTCTTTGATGTAATCTGGACTGAGGGGAGGGTGTATGGATGGATGCGTGTTTGCATGTTGGAAAGAGGGAGGCTGAGGAGGGCCCTGAAGGAACCTCCAATCTGTTTACAGCTCTGATTGGAATTACACAATCAATTACCACCCCCTGCTGTGGCCCAAATGAGCCAGCCCAAAAGACAGGGGAATTGGTTAAATGTTATTGTTGGGAGGCCATTATCCAACAATCGGGGTGGTTAATGCAAGAAAATGACATTCATTAAAAGGCTCGACGGGAGGCTCCCAGGGGCCAGGCTGCAGCTGACCCTCATTCACCGCCAGGCTTTGTGGGCCCCTCGTCCACTGTGGGGAGGGGAGATCATGTCAAAGGCACAAAATGCTCCTCTTTTGTCAGAGAGTGGCCTTCAGTCTCTCTTTGCAGGCATGTGTGTGAGTGTGTGCATGCCACAGAGAGGGGCAGAGAGCCAGAGAAAATACCTGTGACTGCGAGCGTGAATGTTTTTGTGCTTGAGAGAATGTGTGTGAGGTGTCAGAGAGAGGAAAAAAAGGGATAATTACATCATTCTGTGAATTAGGAGGAGTAGAGGGGGAGAGTGATTGAGGCCCCCCTCGCCGATGGATGCACATGTAATCCTGCAGTAATGAGGCAGCACCAGAATCATACTCCACACACACTTAGTCCTATAATGTATATCATCAACGCTACAGCTTGAAAAAAAAAAAATAAAAAATGCAATTCCCCTTTTGCGAGTGCACTTCCAGCCAGCACTGGTGATATCATCTATCAGCACAGACAGAGCTATCGAGAGCCAAAAGTCAAAAGTAAGTGCAGACATCAGCCCACAGAGAGAAAGCGAAGCGGTCGTGTCATTATTTTTGATACAGGATTCCTGTGAGAGATTATTTTTGCAAACTTCCACCAACGCAAAAGCCTTTATTTGCCTTGTTCTATTCCGAGAGTCGCGGATAGGACGGCGGGTCAGCGAGAGGAAGACAGCCGTGGCCTTGTTATTTCTGTTCATCCTACAGGAAACACGAGCAATTTCATTTATGAGACGCGGGGAGGGAATTTGTCCCTTTATGGCAAAGAATTGCTGGCTTCAGTTTGTGTTTGCGTCGGGAGAACAATGGAAATCAAGGAAATGGACTGCTTTGAAGCACACTTTTGCTATGACGCAGCAAAGTCATCGTATTCATCAAGTGGTGACGACAAGCAGTGGAAAGGCAGACTGGAAAGGCAAGAAACTTGTGGCAGGCTGTTGGCTGCTTTTGTGCAACTGGCGAGACGTCTGACAGACACATCAGAGACTCTGGATTCAAGACTGAGGACCAAAAACTGCAACAAGATATTTTGATCAAAATGCAGCTTATGTAACGTTTATGAATACCATGGTGATGCCCTGAAAGCAAGCTGAACAGGCCTGTCAGGCTGGATGAAAGCAAGGTTTGCGTCCTCAGTCGATAGAGCGAAGGTTTGCCAACAGGTAGCCAGTCAGCAAAGGAAAACTTGCAAGGGGGAAAATACACTGGAGGACTAATTGGGTAATTAGGGGCAGGTGTGCAAGCAAGTGGAGAATCAGGTGACTGGGAAAGGTGTGAGTACCCTGTGGACAGCTGGGAGGCTGCAGAGGAACGGCGAGGTGTGAAGTGACAAGTGGTGTTAGCAAACAGGGTAGGGGGAGCTGAACAAAGGAGGCAGATGACAGCTGAGGTTTTGCAGAGGTTTTTGTCCACTTGCAGAAAGTCTTCCATCCATCATTAGGAAAACACGCACATATTTTCCTCGTCGATGGCCACACCTTGACCTTTTCTCGTGTCCTCCTCTTCATGCCGAGTTTGATTTCGCGACGCCTGCCGTCCACGAGCCTGCGGGACTGACAGACTGACATCCGATTAGAGCTGATAGCTGTTTCAGATAACCACGACGGGGGTGGGGTGGGGGGGGGGGGGGTGCAGATTCCAGCAGCGTGGCGCTGAGGCCTGAATCAATTTTGCGCACTCGCCAGGTCTTTGGCTTATTGAACACACAGATTGACCCTCCTAAAGACGGCTGTTACCTCAAAGCCAAACAGTGCCCTTTGACACTTGACCATCTGTTGCCTCCTATGGAAAAAAAACCTCCAGAACAGCAAGCATAAAGCCTGAGATGCTCGTTCTGGCAAGAAAACTGTATTTGCGCAGATAAAGGGATCAAATAGGAATCTAATACAGTAATTACAAAGCAATAGTTTAATGAAATTTTCTGGTTGCTACAGTTGCATGCTGTCTAGTGTGAGCCGGGCTCATCAGAGAGAGGTGAAATAATTATCACAGGCACCTGTTATGGCAAAGAACAGGTGGAGCTATAGCGTTTTTAATCTCACATCTCAACGGATATTATCAGGAGGTGTGTGTGTGTGTGTGCGCGGGTGTCTATGCGCACACAAATTTTATCTTTGTGCCAGAACGCTGTGCGTGTTAGGTGCTGAGTTAAGCCTCTGATTGAGAAACAAGCCACAGTAGCAACATGCCTCGCTATTTCCCCCAGCATCTGTCTTGAGCAGCATGGGGCCTCCGTACGTACGGGAGGGAGGGTGGAGGAGGAAGCCGCGGAGAGGCGGCTTCCCTTCATCTCCGCTCCCTCTCTCTCTCTCTTCTCATTATTTGGGAGGCAACATTGGAGTTTAAAAAGACTCCCTCTCCCTCTCTCCCTCTCCTCTCCGCGTCTCCCCCCTCCTCTCGTCTCAGTGTGAGTTTTTTTGTCTTCCATCATCTGCGAGTCAGCGCCGGGTCATATCACAACACGACGTGCTCTGCTGTGAGTTTAGCACCAGACACGCAGCTCCCCGCCACTTCCTTTGCGCAGACACAATTTCTTTGAGACACACTGCGCCGCACTGTCAAAATACTGGAGGTAGATAAGGCGGATAGTCGAATGGAGGAGCTGTCCCGAATGTGAGGAAAATCTCTCCACCACTTCCCTCTTTTTCTGTTGCTTGTGAAAGGTGAAAATACGTAGCAGTGGTGGAAAAAAAGGGGCGAATACAAAAGAATGGATTCCCACTATAACTGCTTTAAAATGAGTTCTGAGCGCACTGCAGCTCTCAATATATGTCAAATATAGGGAATATTTATGTGCAAGTTTTACATGCAGTTAACACCTTTGCAAGGCGAACAGAAGTAAGGAGAGACTGCACCCTTTGTGATGAATATCATCTCTCCTTAGCTGTAGTGATTAGTAATGAAGGTGCAAAATGAAGTCAGCTGGCTGGGAGATGATCGCCTCCATATGCCGGCTCTGTTGTGCTGCTGTTCCATCCACTTTACCCCGTCCAGCAGGTTGACAACTTTGGGAGGAACGCGTTGTGTTTGGGGCTGGTGATGGATGTTTTGGTTTATTTTAAATGAGCCCCTTCTACGTCTGACATAGAAATGTACTTCTTTTTTTATAGCATTTTATGCTTTTTTTTAAATTATGATAGTGACATCTAGAGAGAGGCAGGAAATACAGGAAGAGAGTAGAGTTTGTGCTCCCATGTAGTCCTGATACTCCCAGTTATGGAAAGATTACAGACATTTATGGCCTATTTTCTTGCTTAAATGTGCAGTTTCGGGTGTATGACGACAGGCCCCCACTAAAAAAACACAAAAACTTAATTTTAAAGATTACAACCGGACTCTAAAGAGCCTCCTGTGAGTTTTTGAGCAAAGGCTGAACAACTCTGAATGTCCCTGAAGAGGTAGATGAGTCTATTAATAGCTGTGGATTGTGTGTGAGGCTGGAGCGGGATGAATAAAGTTGCATTTCAGAGCAATTCATCTGAGGAAAGAGCGAGAATCTTCAAGACAACGTGTTGGGTTTCATGCCAGCATGAGCGGTGCTGCTCGTCCGGCCGTCGCGTGGCGTTCCTCGCCTTCTGCATGAAGCACAAACACAGATTTAGGGCTCTGAAACAGCTGCTGCTGTTCTTTCAGAACCACGAGAAGGTATCGAATGTAAGACTAACAAGATGAAGTACAAGTGATTTCCTTAACTTGTGCAGAACTCAGCAGGGAGGACAAACATCCAGGTTACTGTCTGACGGGGTGAAATGAAATGGGCGCAGACTTTCCTTCTCAGTTACATGGATGCTGTGCTTAAATACAGCTGGGGTCAAATGTAACAGGCCAATTAATGGGCAAAAGGCTACGGCTGAACACGTTATACTTGACACATTACCTGATTCCCCTACAATCAGCATAGAAAACACGAGAAAAATTCACACGCTGGGGCTCCCTTTAGTGCAGATTAATAAAGAATCCATGCGTGCCGTTTCAAGCTCCTGCTCATCTGCAGACTTCCTAAGATTAGTAAGTTAACCTGCAGGCCTAAATTTTGCAGGATCTGCAGGAAGATCAACATGGAGGTGTAACAAGTGGAATCTAGCAGAGTTAGATCAAGAGCTCATAAAGTTGTCAGTTATGTGAAAGAAGAGGAAAAAAAAAATTACAGACAGCGTAATACTGAAAGCGTTCCTTCGTCTTCACTGGCTCAACGAGCAAAACTGTTTCCTCTTTCCCTCCTGGCACCGATTCTGCTCGCCCGTTTAGCCGGACTGGGATTCAGTTCAAGACGTATTTGACATGGTTGCCATATTTCGAATATCTGATCCAAATGAATTTCTCAACTGTCTAGATGCCAGACAACTGTATTCAAATGTTTACTTTTCTTGTTTTAAAATTATTCCAATCAATCTGCCCTCCACACTTGTGCCCTCTGAGGAGAGGTTGAAATGGAGAGTCGATTACATGAATGTGAAAGTATTGCTTTAAACTTAGTAGTATTAAAATGTCAGTTATCGGGCCAACACCTCTGCGCAGACGTGCAGACCACGAGCAGTGAAACGAACCGCAAACGACAAATGACTCAAACGGGCGCATTTCTGCTGAGCGAGGCTACCTGCGGATAAGTCAGAAACTAAATGTGGACATGCCGACAGAAGGGTTGAGAGGCTCATTAAATCGTATTCTCTGTCAGCAACACGCCGTACACACTGAGGAAAGCCAAGTCCAGAAGAAAGCCAAGTACACAAACAATAGTTTGGTTGTGTCAAGTGAAGGAGGCATATCATTAACACCAGAGTTGTAACTGGAAGGGGCCAATCAACACCTGTTTCCACTGTTGTCACGCTTACACAAAGACAAAGATTTGTGTCAGAGCATCAGAAGTGACATTTAACCACAAAAACTAAACACTCACAAGCGCAAGTGAGTCAAAACAAACCCTTCGGAGCTCACTACATCCAGGCTGTTGTTTCCTGAAAGGCGACAGTTTTGGCTAAGTGACTGCGATGTAGCACATTCTTACAGCAAAGCCGGGCCTATATAAAGCAACGATAAGACAGCGACTGTGGTGCTTCCAAGCGAGTCATCTCCGGCAGCCAGCCTAGCTATCATTATCTGTTAAAGAGCCTCCGTCCCTATGGATCATCATTACGAGGCGCATTAGAAAATACTTTGATTAAACTCCCCTAATCCAGCGCAGACAGCTGCAGTCCATTCACAGCTGCCTAATCTCCCCGCCACTAAATACCACCGAGACAATGGGCAACAAATGACAACTTACGTGAGGCGAGGGGGGGGGGGGCAGAAATAAAGGAGGGAGAAAACAAAGAAAAAGAGGGAGAGAAAAGGGTGGGGAGAGCTGATTCCTCTATCAAAGGCGGGCGGTAAACAGTGCTGATGGCAAGCCGTATCATGCCAGGAGATGGCTGATGCTTTCTGTGAAATGAAAGGGGATACAGAGAAAGACCGTGAGGTACAGGGCAAAGAGTTTAGTGAAAGGGACCGGGAGGGAGGGAGGAAAGAGGGGAAAGAAAGAGGAGCACGAGGGGAGAGGAGGCAGGGGTGGAAGGAGCCGGAGGATGATGATGGAGCTGCGTCTCCCCTCGGCTGGCAGATGAAATGTTGCACACGGAGGAGAGATCTCTTTCACCGCAACTACAAACAGGGCGAGGGCGCTGATGGGAGCTGCCGCAATCAAGATGAGAGGAGAGAACGAGAGTACAGGGAGAGAAGGAGAGAAAAATGAAACTACTCCTCAATGGTACAAATCACCGCAGGGAGGTTATCAGGGCCGTCGGCAATCACTATAATGACAACATGGTGTGACATGATAGTTACAGCACTCAAAGAAAATCATTCGCCCGGGCTGGGGAAGAGATAGGCAGGCAGGCAGCTTCATAAATACTGGTCTGGCCGGGAGTGTGAGAGTATGTGTGTGTTGTTGCGACATGTATGTGTCCATCTTTGTATTTAAGATGATGGCTGCAGTTGTTGAGTGGAGGAGGGTAGGCAGGTGAGTGTGTTGTGATTGTGTGGGATGGTGTTGATTGGCGAGGAGGCGCGACCGAAAAGATATGTTTGGTTTGCCTTGCCTTTTTTTTTTTTTTTTAATCATCAGGGTTCGCAGTTGTTGTGATAATCTTTGTTTAAAACTTGAAATGAGCGAGCAAAACACGAGGATGCCACAACCACAAACAGAGTCCACGACATTTTCAGCGCATTAGCATGAGCGAGCTGTCTGACGCCAGTTTTGCACTCGTGTCCCGTCTCCTTCCAGCTGGACATGCCCAGAAAACCTCCAAAGGAAGGCGTCCAGGTGACATCCTGATCTAACGCCCGAGCTACCTCAAATGCCTTATCCTGCCTTGCTAAAGTGGTAAGAGACCCCGGGGTAGACCCAGGAGGCGCAGGACAGATTACAGTATATATCTGGAAACGCCTCAGGGTCTGCCTGCTGCCGTGACCTGGCGCCGGATGAGCGGCGGATGGATGGATGGAATTACACATCATCAACACATTTATCTACATTCACACAACCACAGATTGTAAACCTGCAAAAGTTAAGCCTCCAGACAACCGGCAAACTTGCAAGCGACTCGGAGAATGTAGATACCGTTGTGTGAACAAACATCTAAGGTGTGAATGGCAGTCTTGGAGCAACTCAAGCAACATGGAAGATGTTGCTTTTGCCATGTTATTATGTCATCCACTGCTAATTATTTTCATACGTGGAGGATTTTGCAACATATTAAGCAATGCTGGCATGAATATCAAAACATTTATAGTAAGTTATTTTGAGAATATGAATGAATGTAAGGTGGAAAATAATGCTTTTGAGGTGGTTTAGAGGGCCCTCAATGTTCATTATACATCAATCGGGATTAATTAAAATCTAAACCAATGAAACGCAGCACATCCCTGTGTGTTATCTGGCCTTCATATCCAGTTTCAGCAGGTCATACATTAAATTCCTCCCCCAAATGCTGTGCAGGCTCCAGGAACATTAAGGTCACGGTTTCATATTTGTTAGTGGTTTGTAATAACAGTGAAACACCATACTGTTGTTTTTTTGCATGCTTTATTTATCGGATAAAATTTGTGTCCTTTGCCAACCTCCGAATTCGACCGGCCAAAACAAGTCAAGTGGAAGCTTTTATGATGACCTTCTACTTTTTTGTTTTGTTTTGTTTTTCGGGGTTCATTTTCTGATAACACAGCTCATGAGCGCGGTGCCATTCAGCCGCTGACGCTCAAGTGGCAGCTTCGTTAGAATTAAATCAGTTGGAACAGAAATGCCATTATAACATGAAAACATCTCGTTAACTAGGAGTCGAGTGCGCGGATTCGGTCATGGCTACGCACACATTAATGGGCAAAATTCAATATGAAGTCATCACCTGGACTCATCTGGTCAGTCTACATTTTGGACAATGTGTGTGTGTATGTGTGTGGCATGCATGGTAATTTCCCTGAGCCATGCTGTGGCGCTTCTGGATGAATCATACATGGACATGCTCACAACACCCATGCTGGGGAATAATGAAACCCAATGAAGTGAAGGATATGAACACACCTAGTCTACAACACCACCTCTTTTCTCACGCACTCTCCCTCCCTTCTCCATTCACGACCCCCCTCTTCCTCATATCCATCCCCCCGTCTTCTCTGATCTTCCTGCGAAGGTGTGCCGTGCAGCAGCGTGGCGCCTATTTGTGGTGTGAGCATGCATGTATTATTACACATCTGCCCTGCGTGATGGCGGAGAGCGGTGGTGCAATGAAACGGCAGCCATAGTTGTTATGCGGACGGATGATTGTGCTTGGAAACAGAAGAGGTGCAGGTTAATACGGCTCAGCTCTGCGTCGGAGAGGCTGCTGGCAGGGGTCAGAGGTCGGCTGATGAGAAAGCACAAAGCTAGCGCCGGGCTTCTCTCTATGTTTGTGTGTGTGGGCAGCGCAGAGGTCAGGGAGAGTGAGTCACTGCAACCACACAGGCCTACACACACACACTTTTGAAAGGCGTGCGCACAAACACAACTCACTCTGAAACGAGCTCATGCACACAAACACACACAGCGATGAAGATACACAGAATTGTACTTTGATGCATGCACATTCTTGCGCGCTGGGCCTTCGCTGTAGGGCCTCCTAGGTTTTATTTGCAGAAAATCAATTAAAAACAGTTCTTAGCCCACAGGAATGCAGCAACAACATTATCATGTCTTACTGAAGTATCTCATTCTAGACTCATGAAACAGACAGGCATTGTGCTACTTAGAGAAGTTGCACTTTTTACTGAACGGCTGCTGAACTGCAAATTTTGCTGCAATCCAAAAACAAAAGTTAGACTAGTGGTTGCCAACCTGGGAATTGGGAGTTAAATCTGACTGGTAGCAAGATGATTAAGAGGATAGCAAAGGTAAATTAGTGCTTTTTTCCCCCTCTGGACTTCTTCTTGTTGTAAATTACTGTTTGCGTATGATTTCAAGCTCCACAAAATGATTCCCAGAAAAGAGTCTGAGAAGGAACTCATGTGCACACATATGACAACAAGTCACAAGCAGACATGTTAAAATACTGAAAGTAACATGAATGTTTGACAGGTGCATCAGAGGACAGCACTACTCGAATAAACGCGAAGAATGTCCACACACTGTCTGGCTTACTGCAGATTTTTTTCACATTCATTTGAAGAGCAACTGCAGGCTATTTAGTATTAGACTTCCATAACGTTGGGGCACCCACAAAGGACAGATTTAAAAGGAAAGAATGGTCAGAGTTTCAGAGGGCAAGATATTCGTGCTTTTAGTAAGAGTTGAGATGCAAAAGCACTGGATCCCACATTTCCTACATTGCACCTCAGCATCCTGCATAAAACAGAGCCGAATTGACGTTGATGTACAAAGGGTGAGCTGGCATGCCGGGACAGGGCACCATGGGGGATTTCAGAAAGCAGCTAGCAGCAGTTAGCAGCTAACTCCAAGCCCTCCCCCTCCGAGTTCAACCATCATAAGACGGAGGTCACACTGGATGCTGATGCTGTTGTGTTACACGTCACGCCTCCCTTGCTTCAGAATGTTTTGTGGTTCAGTGTAAATAAGCAGAGCCGGCATAATGGAGGTCTTCTCTTTGGCGGTTTTGGGGGATCTCTGTGTAAAAAGAGCTTCAATGAACTTTCTTTACAGACTTCAAAAAGCTCCTCCATGGGGCACAGACTGACCATGATGAGTAAACTGAAATTCATGCGAGTCTCCGCAAACGCAACGTGTCGAATGCAAAGTGGTTTAATGCAAGTGATAACGCCTGGAAGATTTGGGACAAATCCACGAGTAAAGGGTCTATAATGCCTATTTTTGCATGTGATTCCCATGAAACAAATTACCAGCAACTTCTTAACCTTGAGCGCAAGTGTTGTCGGAAACACACGGCTCAAAGTCAATCCATTAACAACTAGGGAAGGACACTGTGCTCTGTTTTCCATATGGGGGTCAGTCACTGTGCAGTAAACAGACCTACTCATCCAATGTAACCCCCGGTCACTTCTCCCCTCCTTGCCTCTCTCTGAGGTCCCCGCAATCATGAAAATGATCACTATCACGGCAGCAGCCTCCGCCGTCGACTGGACTTCGGGACTCTGCCGTGCCGAGACAGTATCAGTCAGAGGCCATTTACATAATAACAGCTCATCATTCAAAAAGGCCCTTTTGTTTGCCGTATAACAGGAAACTGTCAAGATGTCACCCTCGGCTGCAGCCTCAGCACGCCACAGCGGTAAACAGCGGAGGAGGGGTCTAATTGTGGTCGGTGGCGGCACGGTAAGGACGAGGAGGGAGGTGGTGAAGAAAAGACACAAGTGGAGTGAGTGGAAACACTGGAAACATTGACAAAGGGAGGAATCCAAAGCAAAATGGCAGAGGAAAGGGCTGATTGGCAGGAGACGAGTGACTGAAAGGAGATCCGAGTCACCCCGGCATCAACAGCCCACTTTATCCACTGATATTTCCCGACCTAAAATTAAACTCCATGGAGACGTCGGTGCAAGTGTGCGGCAGAAAGAGATGAAACAAATTTAACATCAGAAAATTGTCAATCTCCCACTCTAAGTAATCATTATTGCTCACCCCGAAGCTGTTTACTTGGAGAGTTTGGAAGTGCGTGCTGCAATTCTACCTGGAACTTTGAATTTATTGTGCCAGCGTGCGTGGAATGACAAATTTACTTGATGAGGTGGGAAAGGTTCAACACCTGCACAGACCACAATGCACCTTCAGAGATACACATGATGAATATTGTTCACCTGTTACTGAACACATCAGCACAGCCACAATGTGACAGGAGCAGATATTACAGTGTGTGAGGACTTTGTTCATCTATGACCTGGTCAGGCCATTTTTAGGGTTAGAACAAGTGTCAGGTGTACAACTTTATGTGTATGTAAACTCAAACTCCACCCACTGATGACTCAATATTACAATTAAAAAGCAACACTTAATCCTGGTTCAATCCGAGAGATTTTGCATATCTTGGGGCTCCTTCAGTTTGAACAGGCACGAAGCCAGCGCTCACACAGACACACACGTATACTCCTAAGCCATGACAACCACACACGCCCAACTTAGTTTCTTCACACCTTCCTGTGCGTGTTTGTGTGTGTGTGTGTGTGTGTGTGTGTGTGTGTGTGTGTGTGTGTGTGTGTGTGACAGGAAATCACCAGCAGCCACTCGACCTAGGAGCGGTTTCTCCTCATCTTCGCCGCTCCTCGCAGGCCTCTCAGCATCCACTCCTTGCTCAGACCTGCTCCTCCACGTCTTTTCCACCCTCGTTGCCTCTCACATCATTTGACATCAAAGGGGCCGCGACGACTCTCACTGTTTACCCTCCCTAGCAGGCGCTCATTACAAAAACATCAAAATAAGCCGTGCAGAGAGGCAGGGCGAATTAATGATCTCCCTGTGCCACCGGTGCCCTGCACGCCCTCCGAACGGTGCCAGGCCATTTGATGCGGAGAAAATACACTCCGATACACGTGCATGTGGAGGCAAGCACGCAGTTAGATGAACACACATTCATGTACATCCATACACACACACACACACACCACCCACACACGCTCTAGTGCCAAGGCCAGTCACTGCTAACGACCATTCAATTAGTGGAAATTAGGGAAGCATTGTGAGGTCCATGCTGTGACCATTAGTTGTTGGAGAAAAGGACAAGCAGTGTGGGCCAGGATTAATCCCTCGAGAGCAAGATGCAGAACCTAGCAGGTCACCGTGCAGTAGGGCTTTTTAGTTTGACACTAACGACCACCAGCCAGGGAGGAGGACGGCGTGATGGCCGAGCCAAATGTCGTCCGCGGTCTGTTTTGAACTAGCCCTTTATATAATTAGGTGGTCCACTGCAGGTAGGGCTGTGAGATTGAAAATTGGATTTCAAATCTTTGCTTTATTAGTAATGCTTTGTGGGTGCAGGAGGTTGTTTCAACAGCAGACTCAACACAAGCGCTCATTAGACGAGCAGTTTGAAGCAAATCCTCATTAGATCAAGTGATTTCATACAAATTGCAGTCCCACAAACGCAAACCCGATTGTTAAATCAAAGTGCTTTGCCAATGCATTGTGACACAACACATACATCAGCGTGCACAGGTCGCTCTGCAACACATGGCTTTCCCCATGCATGTAATGCCAGGTTTTTATTTGGAAATTAATTCTTAATCTAATCTATACAGCCCTATTAATAACTATTATAAAGCACACCCCAGTCATGAATTAATCAGGGATTGGTAATTAGTGTAAAATTTAAATGCATGTTGTAAACCCACATTGAGTGTCTGGCACTAGACGGAGGTGCCAAGCCATCGCTGTACTAATTAGTTTGCAATTATGTTTAATAAGTTCTGTGGAAGCCAATCATCTTACAGCCGGGGAGCTGGGCTCTCCTGATAGAGGCACTGTGGAACCAACATGGAGGAGGCAGTGACGACATCGCATCTTACACATTCGATTTTTCCTCCGACGTGTATTTATCCGAGGAAGCTTTGCTGAGTAATGCGTGCTTGATTTCAAGCAATGGCCTACTTCACACTCAGTTAAACACACTTCCTGCTGGGCGCTTCCCAGTGCAGCCAAACTTCACAGTTTCTCTCTTAAAGCCGAGTGCAACCATAATTTTCCACGGTTCCCCTCTGAGCGCGAGTTCTTTTGTGATGAAGTGTAATTTTGGTGTTCCTACTCTTTCTCTCAGCCTCCTAGAGTTAGCAATTTCCTACATTTCCCAGAGTGCCTTTCAAAAACAATAAATCTCCCAGAACTTGCAGCACCTGCTGTAGGTTATTTTGTAAGTGGAGGTAATAAACTATATTGGGTGGTGGGAATCTTTTTCTTTTTGCTCAAATGTACAGCGAGATCACTGAATTGATCCGCTGCTTATCCGTAAGCACGAGTTTCAGTATTTTAACCCAAAACTGTCTGAATGCAGCACCAGAATCTGAAACGAAATATTTTCTGATGTCAATCTACATTGTTGCTTTGCTGCAAAGATTATAATTTTGCATGTGCCAGGCAAAACATAATGACAGTGATTTCACAAAGACGTGAGCCTTGTGTGTCCCAAAAAAGGAGCAATGCAAGACACAAAAAATGATCCGTGAGCTGAGTGTTTTAGGAGGACAGAGCTGTGGACAAAGTTAATGAAATATCGTTCGGGGAGTGAAAATGGAGAGGAGGGCCATGTTGCCGTGCTGGAAGACTGACAACAAAATGACAGCGTGTAACACATCACCTCCTAAACCCCGATGAAACAAAAGAATTTTCTGTTCCAGGGTGTAGCTGTTTAAATTATACCGGAAAAGTTCGACTAAATATCAGGAGGGATGGAGCGATGCACTCTTCAACCCTCTGGATGAAATAATAGAGAAATCAACACAATGAACAGTATGAATGCATGAACCCTGGCTCCGTATCTGCCAGGCTGAGTGCTACATTGTGAATTCACAGAGTTGAAAGCATTTTGTGAAACTTGGCCGTGGACCAAAAAGCCTCTAAATGGCTTCATGGGTTGGTTTTTTCAATGGTCAGCTGCGGGTGGGGATGAAGGGAGATGGGGGGAGGAGGAAAGAAGACTAGCCCTAACCAAGAGTATAAAAATGAGAAATGGTCTTTCCAGCTTCTCCGATTGAAATATTCCTCATAGGATTTGGCAAAAAAGCTGTTTTTTTCTGCTTATTTTTGGAATAGCATCGGAGACAACAGCTTCAGAGAGCGACGAAGCAACATATTAGTCGTTAAAACTCTGACAGCTCACTACAAAGATCTCCTCCTGAGCTCATGGCAACACATAGGGCCTAACGGCAGGGTTCAGCTGGGACTCTTGGCTCAGGCTCTTGACTCGAATGGGCTCTGCGAGTGTGTGTGTGTACGTGTGTGTGTGCTAACAGTCGCCGCGGTGCCATTTGGACCGGTGCCTGACACCCTCCGTGTTAATAAGAGTAATCAGTGCCCCCATGCCTGCTACCAGCCTACATAGCACAGCAGAGACATGGCACAGGCCTGCACCGCCACCTGAGTGTGTTTACCCAAAACACACACCACCTCCCCCGCGACACACACACACCCCTCATAGAAGCTAATGAGGGGGAAATGCAGTCAATACAGTACAATTGATCAGCATTGTCCGGCGACAGCGCGCCATCGATTGGGTTTCCCTCGCCAGTAATGCCTCATTAGCTGCGCCTTCAACACACATGAGCAAACACACAATCAGGTGTAATGCATTGCGCCGCAAACAAATCATAGCATTTAATTTCAAAGCGCTGGCTCGGCTTTGGTTCATTTCGCAGAGAACGCCTCATGTACATTTGCCGTGGATGAATGTGCTGCTGCAGCTGCATTCCATATGTTTTCATTAATATCAATTGTGTGATATCAATATTAGGTGCTCTGTGTGGAATAGTGTTTGCCTGTTGAGGCGGTGGAAGTAGGAGAAAAGCAATCAAACAGCAGTTTAATTTTAAAAGTGAACGGCTTTACCCCCCCCCCCCCCCCCACAGCATATGTTGTTAATATGTAACTGTCAGCTGAATTGTGATATAGTGACGTTTTCACCGTAATTACTTTAATCTCGCCACATGCGCCTTAATGCAGATACGGCCGTTTTTCTGAATGAACTATGTTTACTGTACTGCCAGAGCAGCAGCCGATGAGTACGGATAGAAAGAAGAAACATACTGATGCAGAATTTGATGTTTTTCTCCAAACCATTTGTCAAAATTGAGGGCTTTTTTTGCCACTACATGAAAAAAAAAACTGAAACCAGAGGATTCTTCGCCTTTTCGCTAAGTGAAAACAACATAATGCAGCGTCACATGATGTTTACAGTTCTGGTGGAAACGTGAAATATTTTTTGCAACTGAAAGGATCAAAAATAAAGATATTTAGCCCTGTGACAAAACAAATTAGCTTTCTTCAGCTTCAGTGAAGGAAATGGTGCCGCTGCGAGCCTCACTGCATTTGAACACACCCAGAGAACCTCGACTTCACCTACGTTTTCTTGGATTCTTTGTGTTTTCACTTGGCAATCTTGGCACCTCGCATGCTTCTTGCCAAAGTAAGGATGGAATTGATTTGTTGGAGCATCTGTTGGCCCCGCTGGACTGGAATGCAGGCGTGCAACACATTCTTTCCCCTCGAGTGAAGCGACCGGTGATTGGCTGTTGTCCAAAATCATTATTAATTATTATAATGTTTAAAAGTGGCTGGAGTTAAGCTGCGAGAGCTTTCAGAACCACAAATTCAATTTGCATCTTCAGCATCTATGGCAGCATATATCCTCTCACTGCTGGGAAGGAGACTTGTCAAATGTTTATTTTAGCTGCAATTAGGTGTTTGTTTAGTTATGTTACAGGGGGGAATCTCTCTTTCCGACTGGTAACATTGAGACCCTCCACCATAGAGGCCCACATGCTAACCTCTGCCCAGATCAGATATTTCTCTGTCCTCTGGAGGGATTCAGACTAGATTTGAGGCGCTGTAAGGTGATATATGGTTTGCGGTTGGGCTGCATGTGTGTACGTGTGTGTTTTGATGGCGGTCTGGAGGTAAATCTGTGTGTGTGCACATGTCCATTAGTGTATTTACATGTGCGTTTGAATGTGCAGGGACGTGAAGTGGTAACTGAAACAAAGTGTGTGTGTGAGACTCGTTCCAGTGGCCAAACACTGCTCCCATAGAGGTGTCTCCTAAGGCGCACTGCTGATCCCTGGCCAGACCACCGCTTCCTGAGGCCTGCGTGGATGAAAAATATCCCCAACGTCTGAGCACACACACAAATCTGTGGAAAGCCCACTTGTCTGCCTGGAAAACCCTGGAGTCCTAGGGGACTGGATTCCCTCAGAAAAACACACTATTCCTCTCACAGTGTGGGCAGTGTGTTACGTCTGCTTGGAATCAACTCGCTGAGGAAGAGGAAGAAGCCTTGGGCGGACGATTCTTGCACTCTTTCATTGCGAAGACTCTCCGGAGGCGTACCCCCTCTGTTCTTCGACGTCCCACTTGAACCTTAGATTGAAGCGGCAAGAAGTAGAAGAAGAGCAGTGAAATACTCTCTCCAGCCTGTCTTTGCTGTTTGCCTTTCATCACCAAGCCTGCAAGTTCCTGCGGTTCACAGCGGCGCTCGAAATAGAGGCAAGCGCGTCAGCCGGCGATGGGTGTTTGCCCATTATGGCCGAGAGTCGACCTGTCAAGCTTTCAGTCGTCCTCGGCACTCGGCTTGACAACTGAGCACATCTTTATAGCTGTTACGGGAGGAGGGTGAGGTCGGAGAGGTGTTTCGTCGCGTGTCAGTCAGCAAAAGTGCGTGTGAGGCAGCGGAGGGGCGGATCAATCAAAGATGTCTGATTAAGAGGACGAAGGCAGATTCCCATTTCAACCAGAGGCAATCCTGCTGCATGCAGATTGGGTGTCATTCAACCCGCGGGCCGCCTCTGACTTGTGTACATAGACAAACACATTAACTACCGGGGCCGTAATGACAGTAATAGAGCAAGCCCGATGGCAGAAAACAGAATAGCACTTTGGCCAAGGCTGACAGAGAACGAAATAAGGAAAAAGATTTCCAGTTCTCTCTTTTTTCCCCCCTCAGCTAAAGGTGCTCATTTGCCGAGGTGAAACGGCTGCGACACCGCAAGTGGGGGGCAATTTCCCTCCCATCAAGGGTGTGTTTAATTTTCCTTGTCCCTTTTTTTTTTACCCATCTCTCAGGGCAGCTTGTATGTGAAGGCTACAATTGATGTTAACATCTCACTTGATTGTACAATTTCTGGCCTGGAGGCCTTCCCTTGGCCATTACGAGTAATCCGTAAACATACGCGGTTTGATGCGAAACTTGTCATGGGCCGTAGCTTTTAACACCTTCAGGAATTTCCTTACTTGTACTGTGTGTTCAAGGCATATTTTGTTGTCTCAGTGGGGGAAAAAATGAGCACCAGGGGCCAGACAACACAGACAGAAATCCTTTGGCATTCACAGTGTTTTGTTTTATAAATCTGGTGATGAACCAAGGCAGATTTCCACTTCTATAGTTAGCCATAAATGCATGATACCCTCTTAGTCGCTTCTTTGCATATCAATACTTCTGCCACTATTGAAAAGAGATGCTGACTCAGCTGTCTTGGCTTAGGTCTTCTCTCACATCTGGTACGACAACAGATGACATGAAGTAGAAAAACTTTTCAAAATGTTTGCTGTTTGTCGGGGAGTACAAAATAGGCTTATCATTTCCTTTTATGTTTAGCATTACTGACCTTGAATTATGAGCTGAATGTCTTCATTTAATACAAACTCAAGACAACTATTTGATGCGCCTTCAACATTATCGCAGTTAAGATCAGACATGCCCGGCTTGAGGTGTTCCATCTTCACTGATTACACACAAATCAACACAGAATGCCACCTTCCTCTGTTTGCCCACTGTCCTCCAACAACAAACACAACACATGTATCTGCATTCATGCAAACCTACAAAGTCGCTCACACACAAATCCTCGCCAGCAGCGGGGGTCCAAATCAAGCTGATATTCCCCTTTGATTTTTTTTTTTTTTTTTTTCCAAGGGATGCCGGCTTGGATTTGACTCTGCAAAGTCAGAGTGGAGCAGCTAGCTGGATGGCAGATAAGGCGGCGTTCTGTGTATTATGATGCAAGGTGTGCATTTGTGTGTGCACGTGAGAGGCAGTAATCTCTCCCTTTGTATCCATCTTTCAGTCTTCACCCTCTATTCTGTCTTCACACACACAGCACAACCCTGCGGGAGGAAAAAAAAAGAAGAAAAAAGTCAAAGCAACAGAGTCGTCTGGTTATGCAAAATCAGCAGAGTATGGTATTTGTAAACCCGGGCTAGCTGTTCAAACAAAGCATGATTATATATCTCGCCTCCCTGTTCTCCCCTGTCCTCCTTTTCCCATTTTTCCAGGTGAGAAGATTATGTGGCTGGGTTGTGTCATTTTGCTCAAATTGCACACATCTGACAGTTTGTGTGTGCGTTTAGCTGGTACTGTATGTTTGCATATCTGCCCTTGTTGTGTGAGAGCTTGTGGGCATCTGTGGGTGTGTCTGCAACTAACAGGAGCATCGGCGGTGAAAGGTTGGCCTTCGGTGTTGGTGGACCTCTAATTTGTTCCGCCACGGCAGAAGTTGGCTAATGCAGCACACCTGCTATCCCTGTACCATCATTAGCCTGTGCAGAACGGCAAAAAGGTCAGACATAAACAGAGAGATCACAGAGAGGGAGAGAGAAACACAGACAGAATGAGAAAGAAGAAAAGAGAGTGTGTGTGCATGAGAGAGATAGCGGGAGAGAGATGAGCGCTAATGTGGGGATGATGAGTGGGCGTGGGCTGCCCAGGCATGGAGTGATGCATGATGGGAACACTTCACACACCCGGGGCGCCTGCCTCTGATCTTGGCAAACAAGCCCCAACACGTAGGCACGATCGCTGCACACCTGTGTGCAGAAACACAAGCTGCTCGCAAACAAACAGACTCGCATGCATGTTGCCGAGCGATCGGCAAAGGAATCCTCCGCAGTCAGCTGTGCAGATGTGATACAATTCATTTCCATTAATTCTGACACAAAGCGAAGGGGCAGCAATGACAGCAGTGTAAATGAAAATGAACAAAAAAACCACCCGATCCCATCCATCATCATCCGTCCTGGAAACCATCCGCTTCCTATCGCCGCAAGACTGCATCCAAGAGAGGTGATTGGAGAAAGGTCTGGAAAGGGCTTCACCCAAATTTCCCAGGGTTCCTTCCATGGAGGATGATGCTACTTTTCTTCCTGGAAGACTGTTGAGGGATTGCTTCCATGTGCAAGCAGACTGCTTTTCAGTATTCATGCTCATTCAGGTTCTTAAATATGTGAAAAGGCAATCAGAGAACAAGCAGCTAACACCCCTGTGCTTGAAATGCTACATTTAAGGTCCTTTCAAATATCCAGAAACTGACCATTCGATTGAATTGACTGAAATTATCACAGATTTGGCAGAAAAAAACAAGGGTTCTGAAGCGCCCTGTCAAACACATCCTGCAGGTGAACATTAACTCGTACTAAATCCAGAAACACCAAAAGCTTATCACCTAAGCAGGAGGTTGAAGAGGTGGTGGGAGCCGCAGCGAAGTGTACGAATATAATTGGATGTTACTCGTCGCCTTGGAGCCAAGCAGCTAATTGTGAAGCAAGTACTGTAGCTGCTGCCTTCAGCGAACGGCCTGAGGTAACGCAAAGGTCATCGGCGAGCGCAGGGTGGCCTCATTCTCCAGCACCAGTCACATGATGTGTGAAACTGGCCTGACCTTTGAGTCAGTCCACTGAGCTGACTGATTCATGTGGCATCATGATATGAAACAGAGGTTTCTAACGGGGTAAAAGCAGATGATCCAACGAGCGCTGCGCAGACAAACAATTAACCAATCAGCACCATTGGTGGGACAAACAGAACAAACACCATCGTCATGCTGTTGTCAACACTGCTGTTTCAATTTCTAGTAATACGTGATGTAGTGGATGTCGATTTGCCTCAGAATATGGGTTAAAACCCCAGGAGTCACAGAAGCTAAACAGGAAGTGACATCATGACTTACACTCTCTGCATATCTCAGCTTTAATTGAGATAAGACTCAAGAAGAGGGACGCTTCACCGCTTGGTGACATTAAACAATCCTCCTGATGTAAAAACAAGTCATCACACTAATACTTGTGGTAAAGAGGGACAAATACTCCCCTGACTACACTTGGCTTGATGTGTGCACACACACATACTGTATAGAGTACACACACACAGAGCTGAGAATGAGAATAGATGCCGTCTCCACATACCTGGCTGCGAGGTAATTAATCGCTGTGGTATTTAGGAGTGTTCGACTAGACAAATATGACAGAGACAGGGACAATTAGTTTGGCTGTTTAAGCTACATTAACTCTCTCAGCTATTACACCTCAGTGCGGAGGACAAGTCCTCCCATAGGGAAGCAGCGCTGCGATCGCCGCTCATCCACTGTGGAGGAACTGTAAGAGGAAAAAAGAGAACACCAGGGGAGGGTTGTTTGTTGTGTGGCATAATTGGGAATAAATTTCAATTATCTGCTGTGTCACTTCCAGAGGTGTTTTCTTGCATTTCCTTGCAGGTATGGAAGCGGTTTGAGGTTGTAAATCAGTCCGGGGACAGTATGTGTGTGTATCTGGATAAAAAAGCACTGTTTTTCCAAACTAAAACAAGGTATTTTAAGTTTGATCAGCATGTATTTTGGGGTTTATCCAATGGGTAACTTCATGAGTCCTGAGACTTTCAATGCAGGAACATCTAATCCATTCACTATAGCCAAACAGTAGCCTACTTGAACGACTGAAATTTAAAGGATCCCCTGCAATAAATCCAACCTTCATGGAGATTATAGCTTTTGTTGCATTGACTCAAGTCAGTTTTGAGGATGCTGTTGAACTGCACTGTGTTATCCTGACAGGTGTTTCCATTATTTTTTCCACCCCTGTTATACACCAGTGAGGGTAGGCTACAATTACTGCAAAACTCAACTGAACCCGAGTTCTTAAATGTCACCAAACAGAGCCTTGAAAGCAAATGAAAATCCCTTCACTTTGATGTCCAAATGTGGAAACGGCTGAAACAGGTGCAGAGAGACACGACGACAATTTCCACAAACCACCCACACACAGATAAATCCGGCCCCAGCATGGAAGTCACTTGTGTTTAGCGGGGGGACCAGTCCGAACGTTGACCTCTGCTCTCCTGGAGGAAATGAATGAGAGCGAAATAATGAGTGCGGTGGCTCGAGCAGGTCCGAGCCACCGGCATCGACGTAGGTTCGCTCAAGCAGGACAGCGGAGAAGCACGTGCAATTAGACAAATAAATGTGTTTTACTAAATATTCATAAGTCAGTGTCATGGGCGCTATGGATACACCTTTTTGTCCGGGGCTGGTTTGTTTCAATTAAGGGATTTCTTAATGGTACAACATGCAGGATTTTAGACAACAGCGTGCTTCTGCTTCAACATGACATAGCCAGGTTCATAAAGAAATGGTTTCCACTTTGGTGTGGGCCTGCCCTGACCTCATCCAGCAAATTTAGGATGAGCTGAAACACCGACTGCCAGCAAGGCCTCTGCAGCCAGGGTCCAAATCTTATGGAAAGCATGTTTAAAGACTGTAGTGTTGAATGGCATGTTCAAAAATCACATGCAGGTGGAACGTTCAGCTGTCTGCATGCTTGTGGTCATGCACTGTTGTTCTGATATGACAGAGCTTGCTTCTGGACCGCAGCGTAACTCAGTAAATAGATATGGGAGGGTTATTCTGCCTTAAAACGCCAGTTAATTTAACAGATCTCATTATTTTGGGTTCAATTTTTCCAAGAACTCCAAATACTCTCAATGCTCAAGAGGCTTTCTGAGCCCGATGAGAGGGATCCAATTTTAAGATGTTTAACATCAACAAAAATATTGCAATTATATTATTATTACTATTAGCTTAGAAAACATATTTGGCAGAGCAAATCACCCATTCATATAACCCCTCTGCTACCATCTCATCGTCTCTCCTGGCACACATGAAGAGACCACACAGAGTGAGCTTTCTCCTGCTGTGGGACGACACAGAGGAACTGCCACAAAAAAGATGATTTGCATTTATGTTTCCTGCATGTAAATGAAGCTGTTGGTCCATCACATCAATTTGAATCTATCAGCAGATCTATGGATGCAACAGCTAAACTCACGTCGATGTTATATTTGCTCAATTTGCACTCCTGCATGAGGGGAAAATGGGTGAGTCTGTTGGCCTACGTTGACCTTGTTCCGAGCTGGTAGTTGGCCACTTATCATCAAAATGGGGGGTGAGGGGAAAAAAAGGGACCCTTGCCAAGTCCTCCAAAAAGTTAGCAACTCATGTGGCACTCTAAACAACACAACAGTGATTGCTCTCTTGTCCGTATTGCCGGTGCTACGAGGCAGCGGTGCCAAGACTCTTGTGGTAAATTCAAATCAAGTGGGTGTTTGACAAGTAGCGACAAACACATTAACGCCAAGGTGGGGGAAATGGTAGCTCAGTGGCTGAGTGCTGGTCAGCACGTGTTTAAGCCTGCGTATGCACCATTTTGCATCTGATCAGTCTGAAATGATCTTGTAATACTGGCTGTGGGTGCTCGTCTTTGCCATGCACGGTGGAAAAATGTGCTCATCTGACAACTTTAAAACCTGTTATCTGCAAATAATACTAACCACCTGATAATTATGCTGTCAGCAACACCACAATTGTGTTCTTTCACCCACAATAACAGAGACATGAAAACGGTTTGGTGAGTTTAGATGAAGTGACTGAGCGGCTGTCAACACAGGGAAAACACAGCATTTGTTTATTCATTTGGCTTGGCTGCGTCGGCCTCCGTGATTGGCCGGCGTCACGGTTGTGGTGATGAGGACGCGCTCATGGCAGTAGCCAGAGCCGGTGTGGTGGGTAGAACTTCTCCTGGTGTCCTGCTTCGGGGGAGGCGAGCAAGTTCTGCCTTCCTCCCTCATCTGGGACAAGAGCCTTGAGGACAAGCTCAGATGATGAGGGTGAGGATATCAGAGGAGGAAGGAAAGCCAGGAGTGGTGGTGAGAGGAAACCAGTGAGAGAGTGACAGACAGAGGGAAAGCAGAGAGAAGAATCAGACCTTCTTCTGCCTTCAGCCATTTCATACCAACTGTACCTCCGGCCTTGACTCCCTCTCCAGGCCTCACGCCCTGCAGCCTGCCTCTGCTCACATTTTCTCTGTCCCAAATCGACTTCAACTGATGCCAGCGAAACACAAATCCAAGAATGTGTTTCCTGCTTCGGTGCAGGCTAATTCCAGCCGACCCGCAGTCCACCTCAGCATAAGCTGCTGCGCTGCTTTTCAGAAACATTTGCAGTCTCAATAACCAGCTGCAGTCTCTTTCTCTATTGCTAGATGCGCAGCAGTGTGAGATAAATCTGACTTTACTCACAATCTTGTGCACTTCCAATTCCACCAAAACCCCAAGACTCAACCTTGACACCACTCCAACACCACCCCAACCTCACGTTCAGCTCCTTCCTCCGTTGACAAACCCTTCCTCAGCCCCCTCCATCTCTTCCACTGTTCTCCTCCTTTCCCCAGATGTAACCCCACCTTCAAATCCCTTCATCCAGCCTCCTCCAGCCCTACCCCAAGCCTCATCCCCCCTGGCTCAGCCTCTCTCTGGGCTACAGGCTAGTCAGCAGGGGGTGGGGCAGGTATCTGGAGTGCAGCATGCTGCGCCTGGCGCTCAAGGCGGCTCTCCAGGGTGAAAAGCCGGCAGGGTTCTGATGAGCTCAGGGTGTCATCTTCGACTTCCACCGCCTGCCAAATGAAAGGGATGAGAGAAAGAGAGAGAGGAAGTGGAGGGAGAGAGAGGGGATGGCTGAGTGAATAGGCGTGCGTTGTAAATCTTCACAGCAGCAACATGCAACCGTGGAGAAGGGAGGGTGACGAGTGGGTGATGGAGAACGGCAGGCAGGAGGAAAAAGAGAGAGGGAGAGATGGTGCAGAATGGAGAGCGGATTTGCCTCACTCACTTAATGCACTGCTTATGACAGCTAAAGGGGAAAGTGCGCTGGAAATTGGTGAGGAGGAATTACCAGTGTTATACCGCTTGCCATCTTACAAATGAATACTGTTTAGCCTCAGCATATAAATGAGTGGATTTTGCTTGGAGAGGAAAAGAGAACGAAAAGAGAGTAGTCGAATGAGAGACAGAGGAAGGCAAAGTGGCGGCGCAAGCAATCAGTGGCCAGCGTGTTTTGCGGAGGTGTGTGTGTGTGCGTTTGTGCGCGCGAAGGTATGTTTGTGTGCGTAACTGCGGGCGTGTGTGTGGCTCAGTGTGAGGCTCTGTGCCGAGCCAGCCGCCTGAAATTATGCAAGCAAGTAACAATGAGCAAATTGAACCTCCGCACGCTGACACACACACATACACACAAGCCCAGCGCAAGGTCAGGCTCAAAGACAAGGGAGTAGGGGCGTTTTAGCAGTGGGTGGGAGCGAAAAACAGATCATGATAAATTGGCTCACATTTTACAAAACGCTGCCCTTAATGCACCTCGGCTAGCCATGCCCCCTAGCCCGGCGCTGGAGCTGCTTTAATAGCAGCAGCTAGCCATTTGTGATATATGAAAACCAGGCTGTGGCACTAATTGCGCAATTACAAAGCGGAAGCAGTACCGTGTTGTGGCAGCGTGTGGCGGAGAGAGACAGGGAAGAGAGCGGCGGAGGCACAATAACACCCCCCTCTCTTTATGTCTTTTTATCTTTTTCCTCTACCTTGTAAATCCTCCCTCCATCCCCTAGCTGCCTCCTCCGTCTCTCTTCCTCTCCATCACCCTTTTGCAGAGGCTCTGACCAGCTGAGCTGCGCCCCTGGCATCCCTGTAGTTTATTGAGAGGTAGAGTGAGTGTGCCAGTTTCACTAAACCACAGGGAGCAGAGGAGCTGGGAGAGAGAGAGGGAGCTCCAGAGCATGTGAACATAGTGAAAGTGAGAAAGAGTGTAGCGAGACAGAGAGGGGGAGAGGGAGGGTGAGAGGAGAGGGAGAGAAGGCAAAATTTGTCTTGCGCGTCGATGAAAGGACAATTTATTAGGAGCTGCTCAGGGAGACAGAATATTTTGCCCCAGTGCTTTACGGACTGTCTGGATGAGGAATGGGAGCATATTAGCGCAGTGCCGGCCCGGGCCTGGGACGGGCTGGGGCAGAGGCTGGAGCAGCACCAACCTGGCACAGCCCCATCACAGTCTGCTGCAAACACCCCTGGGGGTCGTGGATCAGGGGCACACAGGGATGGGGGGGGGTTCTGCAGTGATGGTGGAGACGGTGGGAAGTGAGTCCAGAAAACCAGGGTCGTCGTGCTATCATAAATCTATTCAGGTGTTTTTTTTTAAGCTGTGCTGTGACACCAGTTTACCCCACGGCACAGTGCAGTTTCTTCAAAACTCAGAGAGAACATTACATTTATTTCACGTTTTATGTTAAACAGCATCAGAGCTTTCAGTCAAAAGGACTTTCATGAGAGGAGATAAAGTTTTCTTTTGGTTTTTTTTTTTCATTGATTCGTCATTTAAGCCACTAAGCAAAAGCACCAAAGATCACAGTCGCTGGTTCCAGGTTCTCACACTGAATGTGCGAAATTGCAGGTTTTTTCAATCGCTGTGAACTGACTGGAGGAATGTCTTTATTTCGGACTCTTGGTCTGACAAAAGCGATTTAAAAGTCATCACCGTGGGCTTTTATGTTCGAAAGACCTCTTTGTCAGATGAGCTCTTTATCAGCACCACCGGCCATGATCCAAATGTGACATTTGAACTGATTTTCAGCTAAATGTTATGTAACAATTATCTCTTAATAATCTGCCTCGCTAACTGCGGGCTCTCACACTCTCACACACCACACTATAGTGTGTACACCATATTCATATCCAGCTGTGTATTCTGTATATGCCTACTCCTAGCATTACTCGCCCGTCTTGTATATTTACACTTACAGTGCATGTAACTTTCCACTGTAACAGTTGCACATGCTTTATATATCTGTGTCTCTATACATAATTACGCTGCACTTTCCTGCTTTCTGCACTTCTGGTTTGATGCTCAGCTGCATTTTGTTGTCTTTATGGCAATACAGTTTAATCTAATTATATAAAAAAGCAGCTATTATCACAGATTCTTCTTCAGGAACAGAAGTGGAGGTGTGGATGTTTACACCTAGCCTCTTCAGAAGCTGGTTAGCAGGTTTTTAGCAGTTTTCAGCTGAGCTACTCCTCAATCTTTGCACATACCTCCTGGAAACTGCAGAAGTATCTCTGAAAGTGCCCCTGGCCAGGAATCCCAGAATCCTTTAAGGCATAAATTGCACTGAGCAGATGTTTTTGTCCGACTTATAATAAAGGATGTTGTCACTGCTGCCACACCTCTACTGTAGCTAGAGGGCAATGTAGCAAAGTTTCTGGCTCCATGCGAGAAAAGACCAGGCGAGATCTGTCTGGCAGCAGAAACTCTGCTTGCTTTACATCAGGCGGTGGAATTATCTTGCAGGGATACAGTATGTTTACTCGCTCCCATGGCGGCGGCAAGATTAAGGAATCCCACACTGGCCGGTCTAACAGACAGCACAACAGTGGGGGCAGCGCGGCAAACAACACCTGTGCACATCGCAGTGGATTGCCATCCCAGGGTAGAGCTAACATTAGCATGCTGCTGTAAACATGAGCCGAGCAGGTGTCTCACCATCCATTACCAGCGGCTGGGCTTTGATTGTATTAAAGTGGGACAATATATATCCTGATGCAAATCACAGTGACGGGGAAAATTAAGAGGGTGGGTTCCATTTTTCTTTTACAAAGTCCGTGTATTAACCTGTGTATTAACCTATGGAAAAGAACTATGAGTGTGTGGTGATTGTATGTGTTGAAGGCAAATATCAGCAGCCATTACACATAAACATGGAGGCTGGAGCGTGGTGCCAGCAGGAGACAGGGCTCTCCATAAAAACAATACCAACATACAGAGAAAGCACATTGGGATTCCTCTCAAAGAATGTACTTTTGATTCATTCCCACCTTTCTGTATGAATAGCAAGTAGGATGCTTGCAGGGGAAAAAAAATGAAGCAGGGAAAGCACAGAAGTATCAAGGTTAAAACTATAATTGTTTTTCCTTTTAAAGGCATTTGGTTAATTCTGACACAAAAAAAAAAAAAACAGATGGTCACAGAAAAGCCAAGCAGCACCTCTTCACTGCTCCTCATGTCTCCAGCCGCAGAGGCCGCCCCCTGGCATGCCGCGCCGACGCCTCGACATATCTCCGGTATAACCGGCGAAGCACACTTCCTATTTATCTCCCATTTCACTGAGCTGCAGCTAGCTAGCACTGCTGGCGTGACCTCCGCTGGGCGCGCATTAATTTCACCTCGCCGTTTCTATGGCATCGATTAATAAAAAGTGACTAGCTTTTCAGCAAATGAACACATGCTGATAAATGAGGGCCTGCGCCTAATTGCTTGGTAAATTAAGAGCTCACAATAGTGACGACGATGTGTGCTGCTTTTAATATTTAAAAACTCATTAGGTGTGGGAACGTCTCGCTCAGGTGGGCAGGCGGTCTTGTATGATCACCTTCAGGTGCTATTAAAGGTGATCATGTGAAATGTCAGTGTGCGGTTCAGGTTGGAGGTGGACCGGCTGATCTGATCAGAGCTGCTTTAAGGCGAAACCTCCAGTTTGCTGCTTTTCAAACACACAGGAAGCCCACACACTTAAATACACACATGTGCTCATGCAGGACATAAAGCCTGAAACACACACAGACATGCACATCATACACAATGCAATATTATACACAATTTGGAGTCATGCACAGACAAAAAAATCCCTCTTCACGCACACTCACACAAGTTAACACACAGTTTTGTGTCTGCATGTACAATACAAAATCCTCATGCAATATGTGGAATTACACACTTACTCTCTCCACACAAACACTCCTGAGAGTGCGCATCTAACGCACGCACGCACACACACACACACACACACACACACACACACACACACACACACACACACACACACACACACATCACAACCCAAATGTCATGCACCATTTGGAATCTGGAGAGCAGAGATGAGCGAGCACTGGCAAATATTGAAAGTATTTATTTCTTGCCACAGATGAACGGGACGTAATCCTCCAAATATATTTAGTCGTGTTATGGATTTGTTGTCGCTTAATTTGCATGACAACACACTACCTTTCACTGCGCACACAGCGGCAATTGCAGTGCTGATATCATCTTTATTATTATTGAGCCATAATGTGGCGCTACACAGAGGGGGGAAATTGAGCAAGTTAAGCCTGGAGTAGGAGCAGACACTTGGCTTATGGTGATGGATCGCTTTCAGTAATTTCTCTTTATTATGATTGGCAAAGATCAATATTTTAACAGTTCGGTTACGGCCCTCAGTACAGCTTAATATGTATTATTCAGGACCTTTATCAGCATGGAGGGAGGCAGGGACGGGAGGGATATATGGGGGGGGGGGTGTGACATTTTTCAGACTGAGGCAGGGAGAGGGCCGGCTCATATCTGGGACATGAATAGGACTGTGTAATGGACACAAATGAAAATGGGCTGCGTGTTTGTGTGGACATGTGTGGGTGTGTGTGAGAGCGGCTGCATCCTTGACTGTAGGAGCGCATCCGCGGGCCTCGAGACACATGGTTAAAAGGCTGGTTCACTGAATTAAAACGACCAATACCTCCAGCGGTATCCAGCCAGCAGGTCCTGCTGGTCCAGCTTTGGAGATTTCGGTGCCCCTATATGATGATGGTATTGAAAGTATTTGCCCTATATGATGATGGTGAGTGGGATTCTGCTTGTACATTCACCCCTTTCAGGAAAAATTGATAATTTTACATTTAAAGGGAAGCTAGGGGAGACAATGGCAAAAAAAGTTGGACTAAGTACCCTCCATTGTGATCCTGATGTGGAAGGATGTGTGTTTTAATGTATTATGACTGCTTTTTTTGTGCACCTCTGTGTACTTGTGCGTGGAGCTGGTGTCAGTTGGACTAATCTATGGTGGCCTGAATTGGCCACAAGACACTTGCTGACACAGTCAATGTCGAATCGATGAATTAACTACTCGCTGTTCTCATGCAAAGTCTCATTCAGTGCCCTGCGTGCATCTGCACAATCACACAATGCAGCTCCTGATTAGTAAAGCAGCATCCTCTACCTCCTAAATATCTCTTGATCAGAAGTTGATTTGGCTGCTTGACCTGTTGCACGACTCTTAATGAGGAGCCAGTAATGTTATAACTTTTGTCAGGACAAAAAAATTATTTATGGACTAAATTCAGTCACAAATTAATGCGAATTAGACAAGAAGTGGCAACAAAACAGCAGGCAGACTATGAAAACATGCAGTCCGGCACGCTGATATTCAAGAGATAAGCACGCATTATGAAGTGCTGTGGATGTAACTTTAACGTACCAAAGGAGAGTGACGTGCTCTGTGTATACACAAACAGTGCCTTTTCAACTGACCTCGTAATCAATGAGAGCAACACCACGAACCACAGAGACTGTACACAACTAATATGGCTGACAGCTAAAGCCTCTAATTGCTCAGAAGACAATACAAAATGCACCACCAATCAGAAACCCCATGAAAGCTGTAGTCTAATTCAAACACTGCTCTACATAATCAATGATTTATAGCGAACACTTCTCATAGGGACTATTTCTTCAGCACAAAGTGCCTCCACAGACCTCACAGTGGGCTAAATGTGGGTGAACTTGCCCTTTATAGTCTATACTGTCAGAACAGAGCCAGAAAATGCCACAAACATACCCCTCGCATTGGTAAATTGGTAATCCTGTAATCCTCACTGGGCATGTAATTAGGCAGGATGTAACTCCAGCTGCAGTGTGACACATACCTGCAGCATAGATGAACATATGTCGCCAGGATAATGTTATGCTATCCCCTTACTCAATTCATAATCTAGGTCAGTCAAACAAAAACAGAGGGATCGGGGTTCAGGAGAGCGTCAGTGGGTGCTTCATTGGAGAACCCGAATCTGATAAAAACGCGTCATACTCGCTGCGAAGCTGCGAGAGAAGCGTCTGGGATTAAGAGCTGTGACATATTCATATCTGACCAGACTTAAAGCTGCTGCCACACAGGAGGGTCTGTCGCTATCAAAGCTGCAGGAAATCAGCCAAAGAGGGAAGGCGAAGGGAGAGAGAGAGATGGGGATAAAGAGATGCAGAGGTACAGGCAGAGTGAGGGAGAGTGGAGTCAGAACAGCAGAGAGGATTTCTTACAAAGCTCCCTTAACCATCTCTCAAAAAGAAAATCCTTTGTACCCCACATCCAAACCCAACGCCCTCCCTCACCTCAACCCCGCCTCCCTGCATCTCGCCCCACCGTCGTATTTAAGTCCCAGTGTGGAACGAATGGGGAGCGAGCCCTGGAAAAGTTTGTCTCAGGGAAGGCTGGGTCGCTGTGTAGCTGATTATATCAGTTTCAGCGGCGGACTGGTAATAGGCTCCTCTTCGAGCAGCCGCTAACCCCGGCTCTCCCCTGGCAGCCGCCGAGAGTGGAATTAATCAGGCCTACTGGGAGCCTCCACCATCCCCTCTCCGCAGGCGAGCCACTCCGCAGTCATTTACCAGCCAATCCCACTGTCAACCCACTGTCATTTAGGCCCTTTTCATTACGCCACCCCCCCCCACCCATCCCTGCGCACACAACCTCACTCTTCCCCTCTCACGTCAGATCTGAAAAAAATGAGAAAAAATGGAAATGGGTGACAGATTAGCCTAATGCTGGGTACCTTTTATAGACGGCCTATTATGATCACTACCCCTTTTTATCAAACACACAGAGCGGGGTGCTGTGAATCTGCAAAAAAAAGAAAAGAAAAAAGGACGAAATGAACAACACTGAAGCAATAAGAAATGAGAAATTAGTGGCTTTCCGTATAGCTTCCATAGCTGTCTTTCCACTCTGTAATTAGGAGCTTGTTAATGAACCCAAGCTATAGCTGGTGTAGGCCGTTGTCCTAAATGTGACATTAGATGGCCAACTTTGTTCATCGCCTATAAAAACCCGGGGCCATAACCACCAATTACCGTGGCTGGGTGTCCCTGGGGTGCAGGGCCCTCGTATCAGGCTGGCCTCGCCTGCTAAGCCTGCTTAAGTGACCTATTTTGGGCTCGGAGGCAGTCTGTAAAACACCTCTAAGGTTAGATTATCCTATGATGAAATACAAGGCTTCCCTGCCACAAATTACCCACGAATGGAGCGCCACCAGGCCATTCCTATGCCCTGCTGATGGGCTCTCTCTTTTGGCCTCCCTTTCCTCTCTTCTCTCTCTCTCTCTCTCTCTCTCTCTCTCTCTCTCTCTCTCTCTCTATCTATCTATCTCTTTCTCTCTCTTTCTCTCTCTGTCAACAAGGCAGAAAAATATTCATGAGTAAACAAAAGGACTGATTTGAAAAATGGCTGGAGGAAAAAGAGATTAATAAAAAGCATGAATAGTGCATTATGGAAGAGCTGAGGAGCCTCGCCATCTCATTGGGGTTAGAGGGAGATTGCATTTGGGCTTTATTAAGAGTGCTGCTCTTGGTCATAGTCAAGAACCCCAAAGAGGCGGCGATGCTTGGACGTCTGCATGACAGTAAGCAAGGGACTGAGAACGGAAGGCTTCAGCGACTGTAACCACATTTTTATCATTTTTAAAGCGCAATTGTTGAATGCTATCAGGAAGCGTTGCTTTCAGGGAGTTTTCCCTGAAAAAACCCTGCTCAGACACCTCCTCACTTCGGATGCAGTCAGACGTCTCCAAAACATTTGAGAAGTGGTTTCGCCTTTTTGCACAGACTGCGATGGCGACAAAGTGAGGCTGTGTTGGCTTGAGCCAGACAAGAAGCAGACTCTGTGACCATAGTCGGCACAGAGCTGGACCCTCCTCTGAGACTAGACCAATTAAGATAAGAGGCAGTTAACAGGAAGTGCTTGTTTGACATCCTGTCACGTTAACGAGGACAACCGTAATTGGACTCGTGTATATAACGCGAGGCGTAAAACGCTGTTAGTTGTCAGCGCTTACATTTTTTGTGTGCCCTGAAAATTAGGATATTTCTTTTGATATCTGTAAACATAAGGGATATTTTTTGTTTGGCCTGCATGAGCGGAGCGTAAATGTCAGGACCTATTTGCACAGCAAATGAGGCACTAAGGACTGTATTAATCAAAGACTTTTTCATAATACAAATTCAAGGTTGCTCATGCAGTTTTCTCTTCTCCTCTGCCTGCAGTGGTATTCAAGACACCATCTCTAAACATTAAAAGAATCATGCTCAGCTTCTTTTATTAAGGATCCTACCGTTTCTTTTGAAACCTGTTTGGGTTTCCCTTTAAAATACCAACAAAATCCCTGCATTGATTCCTGACAAATGATGGCAGCTGGGGCACTCATCAGCGGTGGAACCTTTGCTGCTTGGTGGCAAATTTCAGCAAGCTCCCAAACACAAACCTTAGCCGGCTGAACCTGGAGCCGTTGAGTCCAGTGTAACACTATGCAGGTGCAGGGCTCACGGGGCAGCTGCAGTGTATGCTGGAGTTCCTGTTTGTTTGGGCTTGGCCCCGCTTTCAAGCCCCATGCAGGAGGAAGTGAGCTGGCCGGGGTTCTGCTCGGGATCAAACCTGGGCCTCGAGCTGGGGGGAAAAATGGCTGGTGTTTATTGTAGCTGTGGTTGCCTGGAAGTGACTGGCAGAAAGCACGCACGGTTTGTCAAAATGAACAGAGGCCAGGGGCATGAAACAGACAACCTCTTCATACAAGGGAGATGACTGGGACCACACTTACTGCACCGAGAGAATAACACAAACACAGTATCCATGTCTGTGCTTTAGAGATGGTTATGAATTCCCCTACATATATCCAGAATCTATTAAAAATCCCATTCGGGTTGACTTGGAATTAATTCTCCTGTATAAACTCATGTCAACGTTTGAATGTGCATGAATGAGATAATGACACAGCTTGTGTAAACACCGACGCTAAATATTTGAAAATGCAAGTCACTCATCAGCGGAATTATAGTGCTGAATTGTGTTTCTCTGCCGGCTTTGCGATAACCAGGACATTCTTTAACCTGAGCACCTCCAATTAGAGGATTGGAGAAAGGGTGGGGGGGGGGGAGGTTGGGGGGGGGGGGGGGGGGTGAACGCTATTGCTTTGACCCGCCCGCTTTACTTGGAGGCGCACTTGAGAGGCAGAGATGTGGCGGCAGGATATCGCAGAGGAAAAACAGGCTCAGCCTCAGATGGCCAGGGGCTGCCTGTGCCTCTCTATCAATGCAAAACAGACTACTTCCTTGGGCAAAGAGGACATTTCACTTTTTATAAGCCTCCCTTCTTTTTTTTTTTTCTGGGCTTACATTAATTTTGAAAGCAGAGGGGAGGCAGAGAGGCTACACTGAACGAGAGCAAGAAACAGAGGAAGACACAGACAGGGGCAGAAAAGGAGAGGGAAAGAAGGGCAGATGAAAAGCCTCTTTAGGATGCCGGAAACATCTGGTTTCATATTCGGAGACCCGAAAGGAAATTGCAAATAGACAAAACTCTTATGTTTTGATTTATTTTATTATTTGATGGCTGGGTGATGCCAGCCGTGCAGCAGAGGCCCCTGGTCGTAAATACAGGAGCCGAGCTACGTGACGGGGCATTAGGCATGTCTCCTTACTGTCCCCGGACTGATTGATACTGCTTCTAATAACATCCGCAACCGCTGTGTTCTGTTCTAAATTACACAAAACTGAAGGGCTGTTGTTAATTGGATGAATGGACGCAGGGGAGGGAGGGGGTTTCAGAAGAAAAGAGGAGGGAAATACAGACATGAGGAGGAAGAGAATGAAAATGGTGAGGATGAAGGGAGAAGGACAGGAGATAAGAAAGATGAGGGAGGAAAGAGATGCAGATGTTACCAGTTCGTTTGGTCTCGGTGGTTTCCAGTGTTTCAAGCTTCTCTTCATCCAGGCTCGTTTAAGTTATTCCAGGTTTAAAATTGCCCGTTTCTTTTTTTTAAAAAATCAGACATTTAATGAGGTTAGGGTCTTAAATTTCATGTTCAGTCAGCTGATGAACATGGCTTTGGCCACAAGCAATTTCCATTCCACAGCCATGATAGATAACACATGAGTCGGAAGTTGATTTTACTTATCTTTTCTGTGTTCTAGGATGAGTGTTTGGAAAGCATGTGAGCACAAAATCAGAAGAATCAGCATGGTCCCTTTAGTAATTACAAACTTCTGGGGTTTTACCTCATTTTGGGTGCTCGCAGCTACATTGAATTGTTGCTTTGATGGCTTCATCTCTCTAAAATATACGACAGCGCTGCAGCAACAAGTGGGCACTGCCCAGCTGATCTACTGTAGTTGGAAAAGCAGCCCCAGCGGCATGGCTGGAACATGTGGTGGTGGTATTTTGACCCTCACAGCTTTCCATTGTGGAGGTACATTGTGTTCACTGCCAAAAACCTCCCAATGAAACAGAGCAAAGCTGCAGCTCCTAATATAGTGCTGAGGCGTAGGATAACCTATGAACTGGCCTCCAACCAAGAACACAAGTAGGTGGATTTTTGTCCGGAGAGCACTCAGGTCAAAATCCAGAGTTATCCATGCAATACATGGGATGAAGCTTCCTTTTCTTAAAAATCTCTCCATATATTGTTTATTTAACTCGCTCTGGCAGACATAAGGCAACACAGATAATGAAAATTCAGCAGTTTAAGTACAGCAGACTGAAGGAAAAGCTGTGAAGATGAAGCCGGTGTGTGAAATCAGCACAGATGTGACAACATGTTCAAGGCTCTCATACCTTGTTTTCGCTTTCCTTCCAAATTGACCCATATGATCGTTTACTAAATTATGGGTTGAGTTTTGGAAATGACAAACCACTTGAGGTGAGGGTTAATGAGATAACTCATGTTTAAGAGAGACCAGTGTTTAGTGAAAGGATGAACCGTTTGGGTGACAAATTACAAGTAAAAGCTGAAAAAGTCTATAAACACAACGACTGCTTATGATGCCACACAGCACACAAGGGGTCACCGAGTGGCTCAAAGAGCTTGAAAATCAACCAAACTGAACACCTTCAGGAGAGTCTGGACTGACATGATCTCCACCGACATGTTCAAAACAACAAATAAGGGGATATCTTTTGGAATAATGGTGTTTATAGAGTTGTAGACTTGGAGAATCTTTGCAAAAGAGCAGTTAAGCTGCTCCGGCAGCTCGTGGGGGCCAGCGGCACTTTTGGCTACGCCGAGTCAAACCATGCAGCGTTCTCCATTACCAGTTTAAACACGGCAAGTCGCGTCGAGTTGCACCTGAGATGGACCGTCAAAGTGCGCCTGACCGCCTCCAATGGGCATGGGCCTCAAGTCCAATTTGGCGACATGCCTGGCGACCAGCAACTGTTGCACTGTGTGAGAATAAAGAGCACTGAGGAGGGCGCTGCTGTTTAATGCCATCAACTCAAGACGCAGAAGAGTTCACGAAGCAGACGTCTGACAGTTCTTCTCCCACATCTGCTGTCGCATTAAACTTTTGGCAGTTGAATTGTCAGTCTGGTTTGCATTGCCATCTTCTACGAGACAACTCTTCACTCCTGGTGTCATATTCCATCAACTGAGTATGACCCCCCAGTGATCAATGCTGAGCGACTGGTTTCATTCACCCTCTGCAGGGCTGGCGAAGCTGAAACCACCAACTCGTTTGTGTAACTGACATGCTCCTCCGCTACACACTATAAAGAATGAGCCTACGTGCAAATGCTGCCTGAGCCAACAGATGGGAGGAGGTGAGCTGTGGTCGTCTTCCAGGCCATTCTCGCCTGCCTCTCCACTCTGGAAAGGAAAGATTTACAGCGGCAGCCTCGGAAAAAAGCACCCTGCAACATCTGGATACGCATGACACTGAGGCATGGTTGGCGGTGACAGTGGCTAATTTAAAGGTAGTAAAAGTGTTAGCAGGGAGCTGGGGAAGAGTGATGGACAGCTGTATTTCCCTGGCTGACCAGGGTGTGAAGACATTGTGGAGCAGAAAATAAGGCCCGAACAGGCTGGAGGTCTCCCGGGCCAGACTATTCCCCCCAGCTTTCGATTCATTAGCCTGGAGAACGAGTCGGAGACAAAAACAGAGGTGGAGGGAGAGAGTGAGAGGCAGGATGAGACAAAGGAAAAGATGAAACAAGACAGGGAGTGAAAGGGAGAGGAGAGTGATTGAGAGAGAGAGAGGGAGAGGATCAATCAGGAGCACAACAATAATGGGGAAGGGGGGGGTGACACCCCAATCACAGAGAAAATCTCACTGTAATTCTGTTTGCTTGCCTCACAATGTGAGCGTAATTGCCACGATCATTTACGGGCGACGACAAATCTAGCCCCGGATTATTGTTTTCCTCTGACTGATATGAACTATTCCATTTGTTCCGCCGTCGACAGAATGGCGCGCATTTCCCGCAGAACGCCACGTCTCCCGCTGCCTCTGTGGAATTCATTATCACATGACCCCGTTAAAGGAGTCAAAAGACAGCTTGTCGCAGTGACCAGTCTTCGCCACAAAACCGGGAATCTAGGATAACACAAAAAAAAAAAACTCATTTTTGGCGTACCTGTCCAGAGAGCATGCATATGCATGAGCCCATATGGATGGTGGGAGGAGAGGTAGGCGACTAAATCCCTGCAGTCAAAAACTAAATAGTGAGCTTGACCCATTTTATCTCAGAAATCCATCCACAGTGAGCGAACATACACCAAGAGACTGGTGTTTTTTTTCGCCACAAGTGTGTGCGTCTGTGTGTTTTGGACACTCCCAAAACACACACTCGTTTGTTTCAGCCAAGAGGGGTAATGAGACAGCCCGCTCCGGCAATAAGTTTAATGTCACAAAGAGAGGTCTTTTTTGTGGGTGTTTTTTCATTGAGGGAGTTAATTGCTGAAGAGAATTAATTAAAAAATGTTGACTTGAGAATTGTACATTGATTACTGTAAATATTCTCCAGAGTTTTGCTCTACTAATTGAGGAGCATTCCGCCTGGTGCATCTTATTACGTGGGCTATTGTATTAGCTGCAGCACATCCTTGCCAGTATTGATTTTTTTTTTTTTTTTTTTGGGTTTGTTTTTGCTTTGATGAAGTGCATTACACTCAGATCGCCAAAATATCTAACAATATTCGAGTTGCAATTAGTTACTTGAAAGTGATACACAAAATGGCCAAGCATGCCCGTGTGCAATTGAACTATTGGTTTGGGGCTGTTTTTCATGGTTTTGGGAGGCATCTTAGCTCAAAATCAGAAAAATAGTATCCTAACTTTCAGGCAACGGCTTGAGGAGGGTTGTTCCCATTTGTCCTGTCCTTCGAAAAAACAATATGGTTTTCCAGCCAAGTCAGGCCTGAACATCAGGATGTAAACCCCCTGCAGCCAGGTTAGAAAATAGTAGTCTTCCTATAAGAGTGGAGGTTATAGCAGCAGATTAATGCCAATGTTTTTAAACTGAGATGTCAATCACATTTTTTTAGCATGTCCACATACTTTTGGCCATGCAGTACAAATAGAGACAGGCTTACTGGCTTGAGTTGTGTGTGTTGCCACATTAGTTCCACTCGCACGAAGCTTCCCCCTGAACCCCTAATCAGAACGATGCACAGTTTAACCCTTAAGCTGCCTCCTGCACCTCAGCACGCCCCGTCCATGTTAACCTTGTAACATCACACAGCATGCGCACACAGAGAGATAGACAGAAAGATAGACAGGCAGACAGGTGGAAGACTGAGGCCTTGTAATGAAACATGACTGGTGAAGGGTGAACAGTCAGGCAGAGGTGCAGCATCGAGCACCAACACCACCACCTCAGAGCCAGAGAGACATGAAAGGGGAGGAGAGAGAGAGAAGCTGCAGAGGGGAAAGGAGCTGCATAGCTTGGCTTGATAAAAAGTCAATAGAGTAAAAAGGGAAATAAGCAACTACCTCCCTCCTTAAAGAGTGAGGGAGACAATGGAGACAGATGCAGAGAGGAAGAGGGAGAAAAAAAGAACTGATCCACAAAGAGAGTCAAAGATAGTCTGAACTGGTCCTAACTAGACCCAAGGATGATTAGGTCCAAATTGCTGTAGACCACAACAGACCCAAGCAGACGGAGCAAGCAGCAACAGAAGCAATGCATGTCCTGAACTAAAAAAAAAAAAGATTTTCTTTAAGGACTGTGATGCATCGTGTGATCAGAGCTCATTGCGAGGCTGCTTGGGTTTGACACACACCATGGACGCACAAACCAAGACCCACAGCAGTCAGGCAGGACCTCATCCTGAGCTCACAGCCTGAGCTGTGAACCAAGAAGACCTTCAGCCTTCTGAGATTAAATGTGAGGGCAATGTTTTCATAATCAAAAGAAATAATGGCTCAAAATGATCCTTTGCAGCTTTATTTTGTGCTGCATGTGAGTGGGGGACATTTCCTCTTCCTCTCCACACTTTACAAACTGCAACTTCTTTCTACTTCCTTATCTTTCTCTCTTTCCTCTCTTGATTTTTTCATTTCACCTTGTCTCTCCCTCCTCACCCCTCCCTCCCTCCCTTCCTCCTCATCCGACTGGGACTGCATCTACCTATACAGACAGCAGTGCTGGAGGGGTCCCCCAGGGCTGGAGTCCTTTTGCTCCCGGCTGTTTGATGTTGAGCTGGTGCGGATGAACCTCAGCCCCCGCCCAGAGTTCGCTCCCCATCATCAAACACCCTGGCTGGGTGCTGGGCCAAGGCTGTGGCCCTAATCAAACACAGTGCCTCCACAGAGCCCCTCGTTCACTCCAAATGGGAGAAAAAGACGAATTATCGAAGCAACTTTCAGAATCACTCAGTGGCGTCTAACACTGACACAAACTTCTACCTCTTACCATTTAGGTTAGGTGTGTGCCTGGTTCTGTAACTCGTTTGTGTGCTGATCCTGGAGGAGGCAGAGATCTTAAGCTACAAGCTAAGATGCTGTCATTAGTTTGGTTATCTATGTTTTGGCTGCAAAATATAATACCTGTTGATTTATAGATCCTCGCGTTATGGGAAGTTGGATGTGGTTATAAGGAGTGCTCCAATATGGGGGGACTGAGAGGGGGGAAAAAATGGAAAGAAGAAGAGAACGGCAGAGAGAGGCTGTCCTTGGAGAGAAGGCGAGTGCTCGATTTTCTGTTTGCTGCCATTTGTCTTGTGCTGCTAAGAGAGATCAACAGTCCTCGGCACACAGATCAATATTCCCTTAACCCGCACCTAATCTGGCAAGAGTTTCCTCCAATTTCACCTTCCCGGCCGCCACCTCCTCCTTGCCCGCTTCCCCTCCACTCTTATTTTCCCTCTCCTCCCCGTTTTCAGCCATTTTTCATGCTCCTGGTCCGAGCATGTGACATAGCAGGGAATGATGTTTCCTGACACGAACAGAAAATGTGTGTGTGTGTGTGTGTGTGTGTGTGTGTGTGTGTGTGTGTGTAAGGAGGGAGAGTGATGGATACGATGTGCTGGCGGGACGGCGTAGCTGCCGTCAGGGGCCCCCTGACGCCGGCGAGATAGACTAGCTGCCTAATCGGCCGCATGACATCGCAAATTCAGCTTCTGTTCCCCCCCCCACCGACTCCCTCCCCCCTCACACCTCCACTCTCCTCAGCAGGCATTCCTCACCCCTTATCGTATCGCCTGTGCGTCTCGCCAACTCCCAGCGTGCCGTTCGAGCTGTTGTCAGAGTTGTCCTGTCGACTAAATGGAGCGCTGTCAGCGTGTCCCTTCACTGTGACGGTTATGGGAATGGAGAAGTGTGTGTACGGGTGCGTGCGTGTCTGTTTGCGCTGGTGTTGACTTTGCGTGTGTTTGCTAAGGTAAGAGCATGTTTTGTTAGCCCCCTTTAGCCTCACTTTTAAAGGAATTACTGCTTTCCAGAGTGATTTTACCCAGTAATTGTTTATTTGATACATTAAAAAATTAATTAAATTTGCTTTCAAGATTACTCTTAAGTCACAGCTCGACCCTCTTTGTTCCCAACCAGACAAGAGTTCTTATTTATTTTCCCAGCTGGTGAGTTTTCTCTGTGGCCTGAATGTTTTCTTCAGGTTTCTGTTGCATGAATGCATCTACTCGCATGCATCAATTTGTTCTTTTGAGCAACGGTACAGTGGATTAATCCACCCGATCACAAACTCCCATTACTCACCTAAATTTTCTTGCCGCCCCTTGCAGGGTTTGCACCCACCAGGTTGGGAACCACCGGTTTAGAGCACCGCTATGTGATCCCAACTGGACGGCTCCAGACTAAGAGTCAGGTTTCAGGGTGAGTTTGGGCTGTCTGTTGCGTAAAGCTTCAGGCTGAGGGCAGGTTCAGGTTCGGTTATTTACAAATGCAATTTATTAAGAAACATCTCTCTTCCTCTCTCTGACTGCGCCAATAGCCTGGTTTCATGCATGTCATTTGAAAGTAGATATGCAATGCCCAGTGGGGAGAGGAAAAGAGAAAGACTGAAGCCAAAGCGTTGCATTAGATCCAGGTTCAGGTGGTCGTAACAGAAGTATTTTTAGATATTTTTTGCCCTCAGCATAGTTATTTTCTGACCCCGCCTGCATATGTGTTTGAATGGACGGATGCTATTGACATTATGTAAGCGACACAGGCTGTTTCATGATGTCCAAGCATCCTGAGCTTCCCGTGATGCTTCAAATCCCTCCTCATCCCATTTTCCAGTCTGTCCTCTGAACCAAAGAGGTGAGGTTCCTCCATATTTGCTCTGCCCTGCTTTGTCATCAGACAAGACAGATCAGGACAGAAAAGGCATATCTGTATTTTCTGCACGCTTGAAGAAGTTTAAGGAGCCCTGGACATCCTCTCCTCCCTTTCCACAAGCCACAGAGTGATTGGCAGGCCGCGAGAACAGAGCCTCTCTTTCATGGCCGCGGCCCGAAGTGGAGGGCTTCTTCCATGGACGTACGTCAGCCCCCTGGACAGACAAAGCCCGCCAGTGTACGCCACCCGTACTCAGATGCGAGTGCCACACACAGTAACAGGAAGACAGCCGGTCCAGTTACCTTGCAGGCGCGAGGCCACTCGAAAAAACGCGCAACCTCCGAGCACACAGGCAAAAAACAAAGATGTTCGCGTCGGCATGCCAGCAAGAAAAAGTGCTACGCTTGCCCACAACATGAGTGCAAATGTACATGAAACACACACGTACTGTGCAGTATGCGCAGACATGCAAGTAGGGTACACACATACACACTCACACACAATAGCTGCTTTCTTTGACTGGCTGGCATGACAACACAAGCCAGTCCTGATCCTGGTATACTTTGCCCCACATGCTCCAGACACGCGCTGCTTACAGGATTGTGTCACAAATGAGATGTTTATAGTACTCTGCGTGTGTGTGAGAGAGAGGGAGAGTGAGTGAGTGTGCGTGTGTGTTCAAGGGTCAGGGAGAGGGACAGAGAAAGATGATGTGTAGTAACGTTATGTCAATCTGCCTCATTCGTCATTATTAAACAACAAATAGCCACAAAACAGAAGCCATGGTTGCCAAAATAGTTGATTTCAGTGAAGATGGCAGAACTTCAGACCAACTTCAAGGAAAATTTTGCTTTATTACAACCTGTGTTTTATTAGAAATGGATGAGATCTGTCTGACAGGGCAAGAGAGAAGTCAAAAGTTCAGCTCAGATTATCTAAACCACTTCACTTGGAGGTAAAACCTGCTGAGAGCTCACCAGAAGTCTTCGTAATAATCCCTAATTGCACAGGACAACTGTGTGCCAGCACAGTGCGGCGAGCAAAGTAGGTCAAAACTGAACCAAGATCTGAATCAGAACGATGTTTGTGACAGACAGTTTGAGAAAAAGATTTCCTCCAGATGAAAACGGAGGCGAAAAGACCAATCCGTTTAATTTGGGGTAAGTACCAGACGGCCTCAGTCAAACAAATAAGATGCACCTACGTTCCAATTGACTCTGTGACGACAACGACCTTATTCCCAACATTAATGATGGCGAACGCTACGAAGACAAGACTCCCATTGAGAAACAGCACGTTTTCACAAGGAGGTCCAAGACAGCCATTCAAAAGAAACCATTTATGATTTGACAAGACGACGCAGGTGTGTATCTATCAGCCTGCACGACCACAGATGGAAAATTCAACATTCTGGCACCAAACGCACAACAGCTTTTCGAACCTGGTGCAGGCCGTCCTGACAGCATCCATTCAATGTTAAAACGCTCGCTAGTTTAGCACACTCTGTGTCTGAATGGATGCTACTGTACTGTCTGGAGTGGGCCTGTGTCCCAGTTGGCAAAATGACTATTCCAGACTGTGGGCCGGCGGTAAGGAGCATACAAATGAAAATAGCAGCAGAAAAAAAAAAGCGCTTGTCTCTCTCAAGCCAAGCATCTGCTAAGCATTTTAATGGGGATCAATGGAAGGGCAGGGACAGGAGATCGAGGGGTTGATTGGCTGGCCGGCCCGGCGCTCACACAGCCGCCGCTCTCCATACTGCCTGCGCTGCTGTTTACAGCCAACACAAGCTGCTGCGCCCCGCTCGCGCACTCTGCACCAGCTGATGTGTATATCTGTGCTCTGTGTGTGTACTGTAGGGATTTATGCATCGGTGTGTGTGTGTGTGTGTGTGTGTGCGCAGCGGACTTAGTGACACGTGTGCATGAGCATATGCACACGATGCATCGGTTTATATTTTTTGTGTGTGCATGTAATTATGTATTTGCATTAACAACATAATAAATGTTCAATCTAATAAATCTATTGTGTGTGTTATGTGTGTGTATGCATGCATTTAGCTGTTTATACCCCACCGACAAATGTGGATACATGCAAAAACTGTGTATATATCTGTGTGTGTGCCACAGTACGTTGAGTGCATGTGCAACACATTGCTCTTGTTTGTCTGCATCTGCTTTGTATCTCAATGTGTATTGCTTAATTGCATGTTGTGTCCTCTTTGCTGACACACATACACACACACACACACACACACACACACACGCACACACAGTCATCAGAGTGTATAAAGAAGCAGTGCAGCAGCAAAGAAACGGTTAAAGTGATGCTTCCTGGCGTGCCAAATGAATCAGATTAATATTAGCCAAAGCGAATGTCATCATTGGCACTTCTCCCCTCCACCTCTCTATATCACTCCCCCCCTCAACCCAATCTCCCCCCCCCCACTCTCCTGCCCTCCTCTCCCTCCTTCTCTCCTTGCTGCGTTTGGGTTTCTGAGTCCTGGGCGGTAATGAGGGAACGTTATGCAGTGCCATAAACGGAGGGGCTCGCTGTCAGTATGCATAAAGGATGAGACAGAGAAGATGGCGCTGGGGTCAGGGGGGAGAGAAGGAGAGAGTCGACGAGGACAGGATGGAGAGACTGTGTGTGTGTGAGACCAGTTCCCTTGTCACACACACACTCACACACACACAGTGAGTGAGCACTCAATGGCAAGGCAGAGAGACAGGCTGGTGACAAATAGGCTTCCCTCTGTGCCCGTCTCACAGGTGCAATGCAGTGTGTGCAGCGCCCCCTAGGCTCGGCCCCGGGGAAAACCCCTCAGTTGCTGCACTTGTGTTCACAAAAACAATTAACAGTTGAAAGATCATTACACAGCCCGATATATCCAACATGGATCTACTCATTAAAGTTGTTTTCGCCATCTGATTCCATCTGATTCCACTCTGTCTGACAGGATCATATATATTCTGTATCAGCTTGTGCTATGAACAAACCCAAGACTCCATGGTAACATCTTTCCATCAAACGGAAATATTTCTAGATGTCTTGCACATCATCTTATGCAGATTTCCCTAAAATTCAGCCTGACATTTGATATCTCCACTAGAATTCAAATATAACTTTGCCTGTTTTGAGGCCACATCACACTGAGCGACTAGCCCACCAGCAGATCTGGGGCTTTCAGAATGGTTAAATGCTGACATTTCAATATGAAACTGTGTTTATTTGCGACCTAATTTTGTCTGCATGTGACCAAATCCACGCTTACTGCAAAGATTCAAACTACAGTATATAAACCTCAGAGAATGAGCAGATATGTTCACATATATGAGCATTCTTTGGTTTAATTTAGCTTGAAAAGTAACTTAATGTGAAAGTAAACAGGCGTAGAATTAAATTAATTTGATATATGAAAGCACAGCTTTTGACTTTGTAGCTTTCACTTTGAGCCAATGCTCTTTCCCCGCTAATCGATGTCTGTCTGGAAGAAATCCAGCTCTCTCCCTCACATACACACAAACACACCTTTTAAAAAGCCTTCGATATCATTAGCTGTCATGTTTCACGGTAGGTAACACAACGGTGCGCAGGGATACACAGCTCACCGCCGAGTCTAGAGGGTATATGTGTGTTTGTGTGAGCGTGCGCACACAAACAAGGATGCATGGTGAGTGTGTGAGTGGATTACACCGGGTTCACAGTGTGTACGGGGAAAGCGTGGCAGCAACTTGGCTCCATAATGGGATTTCTCAGTACTCCTACTCTGCTCACACACACACACACATACACACAAATACACTGATCTCACCCCAAACAAGCAGGTTAGCAGTAACAAAGCAGAGCACATATCCTATCTTAGCAGTGAGAGGTAAGCTGCAGCAGAGCTCCAGCTCAGTTAAAGACACATATCCCCTCACCTCTCCTTCTCACAAAAGCCAGGGAAGAGGGATAGGGTGGGAGAGAGGAGAGGAACGTGTGGAGGGATCAGCTACATTAGACAGGGATAAGGGATGCTGTGGTAAAGCTGGATGAGAGTGAGGAGTGAAGCAGATACTGTACTGTGCCGACTTATAAAAAGCAGAAATGTGTAAAATGGACTTACGGGTGAAACGGAAAAGCCTTTATTGCTAAATTTGACTTCTGGAGTGATAATTTAGGAGGATTCCTGTGTCTGTTGACATTTGCGGTTCTCTAAGTCATCTTCCACAGATCACCTGTCAATCAGACCGTGTGGGCAGCCCTGCAAAACATCACATTGTGACATTATATTTTTAATTGATCAAGTTAATCCACACGCCTGTGCCAACATAACCAGATTCCATTGTGGATACCAGCCCACCTATGTCCAGCCCATCTATGGTGAATAAATCTGCAGCTCATGATGTATATCCAGTGCTGAAGTCCACTGCCTGTGCAGAAAGTAGCGATACACGTGTGGATGTCGGCGTGGTAGTTTGACTTTCACTGTCACCTTGTCTGACCTCTTCTTGCGGCATTCCCATCGGACCAATCAGTGCAATCAGGGGTGAGGTCATGTATTATTTCCAGAGTTTTCATCAAAATCTGATCAGCAGTTTCCTGACATGTAGATAAACAAAGAAACAATGGAGCACCCTGTCTGCAATTTTAAAAATAGTGGATCTGAGTTGTGAAATTCCCCCGAGTGTTGCAACAATCTGATTAGCGATGAAAGAAGGAACTAATTAACTAACTAAGTAACTAGCAGATGGAAATTTATCGGAAACCTGAGGGCAGAGAGATTGTTGTACTTATTAAGTCGAATTAATATTGAGAGATTTTGTTTAATTTAAATTAATCTTCTGATATCAATTTGTCAAATGAGACACCTTGGATTTTTTAACGGCAAACAGATGAGACCTCAGTTAAGACTATTAAGATTTTAAGTTTCCCACAAACACTGATGCTGTCTGTTCCAAAGCGGATCTTAGTTGGAAATTAAAATTCCACCAGACGTCTGCTGCTCTCTCAATAATTTTTAGCTCAGTTTGCTCTGGGTGAAGAGTGTCCTCTCTCTCTTATGTGCCATAAAGCAGGCCGGTGCTTGCCAAAAACCAGCTTGGTGGTTCACTCAGTAAATCTGATTGGAAAGGCTGGGAGAGGCTCCGCTTCTCAGCAGATCTCATTTGTACACTTATGTCCAAAAATGTATCTTTCATTGATTTACTTCGGTTAAAATCCTCCGTGCAACACCTTTGAATGTCTGGGAATGTGTGCGAGGTCATACGAAAACTGGATTCCAGTGGAAGAGACCAAGACGTGGGAGACGGGAGGGAGTCACATATCTGGAATATTCTGTGGTGAGGACGAACCAACCACAGGGCGCTTAGGGACAGCGTGGGCTGCTCGCAGTGTTTAGCGAGCTTTAAAACCACATCATTAGACCGCGCCAACCCACTCTCCTCCCAGGTGTGGTAGAGAGCCAGGTGCATCTCTCCCCTCTTTGTCTTTTTCATTTGTCCCCCCTTTGCCTCCGCCGTCTCTCAACATCTAACACGCACCTGGAGGGAATTCAGCCAAACTATCATCGCGAACGTCCCACAGGCTGAAGAGCGCAAAAATTACACACACTTTACTCTTCGAAGGCCAAAAGCAAATAAACACCTGAGCATAATGTGAAAATGTGTTTTTTGACTTTTCTGCCTTGTAATTCCACCTGAAAACAGAGCCTCCCTTCAGTGTGGCCCCCGCAAGATCGTTCTGTCCCTCACCCTGCAATTTCCCTCAGCTTGTCCTCCCACCAAACGTTCCTCCGCTGAAAGCACGGATAGTAAATATTGTGTACATGAATCTGTTTAGATCGAGGCAGTTCGATCAACGCTGCCTTTTAGGGATGAAGAGGGGTGTCGGGTAAATGCAGCAGTTTCTTTTTGAGTCCTGGAGGCATTGAGAGGTGAGAACTCGCCGTGCAGAGGAGGAAAAACCAGAAACACAGGGCCCAGAACTTCCTTCTCTTTCAATCTCTACCCCTTCTTTGTCTGTTTCTAGTCCTCTGCTCATCCCTCCCTGCCTCCCACTTGTAATTAATAACTCAAACAGGGCCCCCATCCAGTTTTTCTTCTTTCTTACTTCTCCTCCCACAGAGCGCAGGAAAAGTAAGCAAAGAAATTCTCCGGGCTCAGCAGCGGGGGAAGACAACTGTCCCCCTATCCTTGGGGCTGAAGGCGGCCAAATAAAATAGCAAGTGCTGCACCAGGAAATGGCTAGCCAAACACACAGGACCATGAATCCAGGGTTGGCAGAGTGGAAGGATTTCTTCATGCAGTCCCCAGGCGTCCTGCATGACTATAGAGGCCTTTCTGTATTGAAAGGACATCTCCAAAATGGGTTTAACAGTCATCTGAATGAGGGACTGTCAGCCAGTCAATTCTATAGATTATATAAAAAATAGAGGATGCAGCCACTGTGACGTTGTGGACGTTGTGGATGTCGCCATCTTGGTTTTTTGGAGCCAGAAGTGGCCATATTTGGAGAAGAGGGTGGAGCCTCTATCCTGCTTGGATCTTACCAAGAACCCGAGGACACACCGTGGTAGCGGCGTGTTAATCACAAGGTAGCCACGCCCGAAAGCATCCCCTGCTGTATGTCAGCTCACTGATTGGTTGACTGTCAGTTGAGGTTGCAAAATTCTGCTTTGTGCAACCTTAAAACTCCTCTAATTCAGTTTTAAACGAGGCCTTCAACAATCGACCTCCAGCAACTCACGTGAAAATCACTGAAAAAGGTGCACTCAATGCACAAGTGACAAAAAAAACATTAGACTTTGTTTCCCTGAAGCCACTCAATGTGACAGAATCACACAGACCTCCCCTCCAAAAAGCATCCAGACTCCCCACCCCCTCCCCCTCATCTCACCCATCTCTCTCACCTTCCCTCACCTCAGTAAATGAGAGAGAGGGAGCCTCTGTCCAAGATTGTGCTGTTTGCACAGCCGACCACAGAGGAGGGGAGCCAAAGATTACTGCAGCCACCGTGGAAATGCTAGAAGTGGGTGGCAATCGCTGGGGAGCGGAGGTTAGCGAGGACAGAAAAAAGTTACTGTCTGTATGTACGTGCTATAAACCAAGCACTGTGCCAATTATGGTACTGAATGTTCCTGTTGGATCTGATGTGTGTTCCCTGTCCAATGAATTGTGTAAGCTTGAATATATCTCTTACAGTAACTATGCATGTGGCTGTGTTTGAATACAAAGTTACGAACTTACTTGCTGTGATATTAATACATGCTATGACTAATTTAGTTCGAGAGCTGAACTTAGGGCAGGATTGCAGTGATTTTTTTTTATGTTTTGCAGTGAAAAAAATTTATGTAATACTCTACTTATACATTAACACACCATATTCAATCAAGGAAAACTTACTAAAATCATCATTAAGGATGTTTACAATATGCTGTATTGAACATTTTTCAGTTTAGTTTTTGTTTTCCCTTGGAGGAAGGGGGTACTTACTTACTTTTGTCTTTTGTTGCGATGTATTTAATATTTTTGCAAATAAACTAAATAGTGCCCTGTAGCCAGACCATGAACAGGGCCCGGATATCGATTTTGGTGCTCTGGGAGGCTTGAGGTCATGAGGGGTGCTCATGTGTGCGGTGGAGCAGTTGGGAAGTGTGGGGAGTGACTGGCGCATTAGTTAGTGGAATTATGTGGATCACAGCTGCAACAGCTAGAGGTGCAAATGCTCACCGGCAGGATTAGATAATGCTATTATCAGTATGATAGTAGCATTAGAAAGAAGCATTAGCATGGATAATTCCACGGATTCAGCAGCAGAGAATCGCCATAAAATCATTGCATTATACCCAAAAAGATGAGATCGAGATATAGAAAGGCACTTGGGCTGCGGAGAATCAAACTTGACGGTAAATCTTCGAATTATAAGTCATCACGTTTTCGTGTCTTGTTGGGTAAACAGGTATTTAACAAAGGATGATCAAACACGTCTATTCTCACCATGCTGAAAAAAAACATGGCAGCACACGACAACACTCTCCCCGTCTATGCATTACCCCTTAATCCACCATATTTTCTTTCTTGTTTCGAGCTTCCAGGACAGAGAACAGCCAGAATGCAAAACACACCTTAAGATGGCAGTTTGTTTGATTCAGTAGGAGTTAGGATATTTGATATATTGGTCACACATGAACTCGGCTGTACTGTGAGTCCCCTGCAAGCGTGGGTGCACCCACAATGCTGATGAATGTAAACGGACTATTCACATATTAGTCACCTAAAAACTTAAATATCCTCCTTCATCGCTTATTCATCTCGTTACCGACTGTACATCTTCTTTGTGACTGGTCGTGAGAATAAAGAATAATGGCTTTGGCCTGAATTCAGCAAAAAAAGAAACAGTGATTAACGTACTCTTTACCATGAGCCCAGGAGTTCTTTTCATTTCTAGCCAACACCACCGTGGCTATGGCGATCTGTGGTTTTGCAGAATTAGTGACAGTGTCAGGGTTGCTTTTCCTAAAACAGTCTAATTTTCTGATAGTCCGTTATGCTGAAACCCTCAGTAGTCCGAAGAATTCTGCATGTCCTCACCAGAAAATTGGACGTACAGATTATTCCGACCCATATGTACACGTATTGTTAGGCGATGGCCTCTAGTGGCTGTGGTAATTATGAAAAGAGCACAGGAGGAAGTCAGGTGTTGTAGTACAAATTGCAATGAAGTCGACAAAGTGAGGAGGTGGGGGTGGAAGGATGGGTCAAACAAGCAACAACTGAGATTACGTACTTAAGTTACGTCACAGATGTAACAGTAACATACTTAGTTTAACTCAAACCAGGATGTTTTCCTAATCCTAAACAAACTGCGATTGTTGACAACGTTAACCATGAAGATCATGTACACGTGCCAGCTTTACTCTGCAACGATCGCTGCATTGGGAATCACTGACAATCCACTTATTCAGCTGTTTAGGTATGAGGACGCGTTGGAAAAATGCCTGAAGAAGATCAGGTTAGATGTTTGTTAGACGGTTAGGGTTCGGGAAAAAAAGCAGCATTTAGCCAGATTCACCTGAGCGGTTCCTTTCGTACAGAACAGGTGGCCATGATATTGTGCACGCTCTTGTTTTCCTCTTTCCACATGGCACTTCTCACTCCTGCAAACTTGTGCGAAGGTGGAATGATAACCATGTTGGTGTGGGAGGTCTGTTCAGCATGCTACAGGAGCAGGAGGTTGCACACACACACACACACACACACACACACACACACACACACACACACACACACACACACACAGCTGCTGCCATCGCGCACATGGCAGGAGATGTGGTATAAATAGTATGCCACTATTTTGTCTTTACATATTTAGCTGTTGGATATTTTAATGCAAATTAATGTGGTGGGATTGGAGAGGGGTGTTTTTGTTGACTGGAATTAGTGTTGTGAGGGAGCTTTCTTCTCCATTCTTTCCCTTTCTTTCTCTGCTCTCCAAATTACAGCTATTAAGACAAGACTGGTGTGAGCCAAACACGGCGCTCCACTTAATGTGATTTCCCCCGCGCTGAGAAAGGAATAAGAGGCAATGATTCATGGGAGCCCCACAAAAAAAGCTGGAGAGACGAGAAGATGTCCACCTCCGACATGTGCTGAACACAAACACTGGGCTTGTTTAAGTGTGTAATTGCATGCGTGTGTGCGTGCGATTACCGCGTGCTTATGTGCGTGCGTGCAAGTGTTTGTGTGCGGATGAGCTTAAAATGAACATTATGATTTATGACATCCTGTATTTAAGTCTGGCTAGTCCTCACATTAGCACAACACTAATCTAATGAATAGACTGCCTTAGAAAGAAACATGCAAATGCCCACTGCCTATTTCCAGAAACCAGGCTGGAGAGCCAGCAACTGCGGTCCCTCATCTTGATGTGGCTTTATAGTGTTTCTGCAAAATGATCTCGCTTGCAGCTTCCCCCCACTCGCACACAACTGAGGAGTAATGTGACAGCAGCACGCCGGCTTTGCTTCAATGTCTACCATGCCAGCTTTCAACACTCGCCATTGGCAGAATTGGGTTTGACAGCTCTCGTCGAGGCCTGGAGATTGGCCGGGCTCCAGGGACGTTGTACGAGAAAAGACGTGTACACCACCAAAGGGTCCAGGAACAGGAAAACAAAGCAGTCGGTGCTGAGAAACTCGAGCAGGGGTGCGGTCGGACTGGGCTCAACCCGAGATCTCATTTCATCACATACAGCTTAACAGCCATGTTTAGAAGCCCTGAGATAAGGCGAAAGGAGGGGCAGGGGGGCATGGGAGAGCGAGGAGGCCATCTGAAGGAGTCCGGCGCTGAAAAGTGAACGTGTGAGTGCTGACAGCAACACAGACCCTTTGGAAAGACACTTAACACCAGAGCCAGGACACTGAAGATTGGAGATACTGTAAACCAGCAGGCAGAGAAAGGCCTTCATTCGACAGCTTTGCCTGATTCACAAGATACTGTTGTGCTGAGGGGGAAATGGAGCATGGCGCTTTTATGAAAAATGACAGTGATTAGGGGGAAAACGTGTCATTTTTTTAACAAGTCCACCTTGATACGCCATGAAGAAGTTAATACCAAGCCTGAGCCCAACCTGGTGCAGTTCTGCAGCGGATGCAGTCTGAATCCCAGGGCCAAGTAGGCTGGCCCGCCCCATAGATCAAGGCTTAATGTAGCCTGCGGCGCTGGCAGGATGGCCGAGACAAATGACAGTTCACTGAGGTGGGGTCCCTGGGCAGAGCTTGGCCTGGCCTCTGGCGCTGTACTGGGGCTGCGTTGCTTAGCTGGAGCCTGCAGGACAGAGGGCCCATGCAGAGAGGGGAGGAGAGAGAGCGCCGGGGCTGGGAGGACTCACTCGCCTCGCTAATGGGTCCCCAGACAACCAGGCTTGACCTCACAGGCCCAGTGCATTCATTACCAGCTGGTTAGCAGCGCGGCTAGCTCTGGCTAGTTAACTGCAGTTCGAGGTTAAAGCTTGCCTAATGGGGCCACATTGAGTTTTTGTTCACAAACACTGCAGCAGCAAGATTATGTGGGGAAAGGGGATGTTTTAAAAACCATATGAAGAATGTGATAATAGATAAGGGAGTGTATGTAAATAGAGAAGGCCTTATTTTGAGGATTATCATGTTTTAACATATAAACCCATATATGACCTGCCAGTCTTGATATACAGCCAAATATTGTCCAAATATTATTTAAAATTCTGGTGGAGCTACCAAAGATACCTAATACCAGACGTGTAAAATGTCATGGAGTCCAGGGTTTGAATATTTGACTCGCGCATGAACATCAGATAGATTCAATGAAAAGCTGGAACAAGCTGATACAGAATACATATGTTGTTGTCAGATGGTGTGGAATGAATCCATCTCAACAGCCTTGAAGCTGCAGCACTCCGGGAGAAAATGAAGGAAACTCTGACTGACTTGCTTTTTTATCAACATCACCGTGGAGGCTTATTCTTGACCTCTGCAACGCACACCTGCGGTTCAAGGTTTATCACCAGCATCTTGAAAACGGGCATCCATCGCTCGTAGAAAGCTGACACACTGAGGAGATAGAGTTCACTCCTCAACAGGAGTAAGTAGTCTGCCAAGAGCCTCCTTTAGGACTGAACTTGGCCTTTACATCCTATATTTAGCTTGAGTTTGATAAAAAATGCCACTATTTCTGACCACTCCTGCCTCGTTACGCCGCCTCTCATGCGAGTAAAGCAAACGTGCAGTCATGGCGCTGCAGATCACAGGAGTCCATTCCCCGGTTTTCCAGCGAGCGCACAGCCCGGCCGAAATAACCTCCTGGAAGTCTCCTCATCTCTATGCAGCTATCATTTTGCTCCAAAGATGTCCGCCCGCCCTGCAGCAGCAACCCACAGTGCCTGTGAACTCTGCATACATTATCTCTCCTCCCTCTGTAGGGTGCTGTGCTTTATGCGGGAAACTGGCCCCATTTATCAGCATCCTCTGCATCCCCCCACTGCCTGGCAAGGCACCTGCTGCTAGTCTAACTAAAGCCTGGCCGCGGCCTTATCGCTGCTGCAGATCACAAGGCGCAGGGATGTAGATTGGCTAAATCTTCAGCTAAAACAAACAAACAAACAAACACAGAGAGCTAGTCCTTATTTCCTTCCCTGCATCTCTCCCATCAGATTTGGCCACATCTGAAGGTGAATGGAGGAAAGCAAGTTTAAGGAATGGATTACGGGCGGCTTTTGAAAACAGCGCTAACTGGGGCACGGGCGTCTGGCACGCTCTCCCCCCGGTGCTGGGCCTAATGATTTCTAATGCTGCTAAACATTACGGCGCCGTGAAAGCCCCGCTTTTCACTGGGGACGCGGCCGCAAATCTCCCATCGCATGTTCCCTTTGTTGATTTTTGTGAGACAACAACGCGGCAACGCTTATCTCCATTACAGACCAGCACCACGGGGAGCTTTCCCAAAGCCTTTCACCCAACGCCTTATTAGCAGCTATTCCCTTCTGTCTCCCCTCATCCTCCAACTGGGAGCAGATAGAGGGAAAGAGAGCATTATCCCAGCGTCTCCTCTTCCGATTCACCACAAACCCTCGCGTCTATTCACACGCCATTGGGCCCTGGATGGCCCCACTTCCCTGACTACTCTCCTTTCCCTTCTTTCACAGCCTCAGCCCTGAATCACACTAAGAAGAAGAAGAAAAAGAACGCATTTCCAGTTATTTATAAGCCCATACAAAGGGCTGGTTGTTAATTTCAGAGCCTGTAAGAAGATGAGGGTCTTTTGTGCTTGTTTGTACTGAGGAAAACAAACAAACAAAGAAAAAAGGATAATTCCGTCAGTGCTGAGAGCTTCATACTAGTGACTCAGGGATGTGATGTAGCACACGATTGCAAAGGTTAAGTTTGCTGCTTCAGTTGAAGAGATGCACGCGGTCTGCGCCGAGGAGGCCATGCGTTTCTTATTTAAGGGACAGATGAATTCTGATGCCAGGACGTTCCTTCAGGGGGTGATCTTGTGGTCTTTTCTCTTCATCCCCGTCTCTTTTGTGCTCCATCATACCCCTTTTTTTCCTTACTCTTGCATTTTGTGTGTGTGACTCATACGCTTGGTTAAAGCAATGACGATAAGGATCTGCTTCCTTTTTTTTTCCTTTTCTTTTTGGGTTCCTCCCCAGAAGTACCAATTCCTGCAGCCCTCAGCTGGTCCCCCCTGTTTGTTTAGCGCATGTTTATTTGTTTCTCTGTAGTCCTGGGATTAATTATCATAACCATATGCCTGGCTAATACATCTCTCTCCAAGCCAATAGTGTGGCAGCCTGCTACTCCTCCATTTTAATTACAGCTAACATCGTTAGCCTGATTTTGTTTTGCAGCTTCTTGCTTATTTCTGAATTCATGATTCAAAATACCGTCAGAAAATGTGGGGCTGGAATAATTAAGTCCCAAAAAGTATCTTGTGCACTGTTGCGACAGTCTCACACACAGAGAAAACTGTTAACACTCCTGACACCGAAGCGGCATAAATTCAAAAGAACCCTGCGTTTGGCAAAACGGTCCTGATACCTCATGTTTTATTTGACTTTCCCGACACCCGAGTTAGTTATTTATCAACTTTCACACCAGAGTAAAATATCCAACTTTCCTCAGGTGTGAACATGTTGATTATGTGCAGAGGGTCTGAAAAGCACGCTGTCTTGCGGGGCCGTCTGCGGTGAAGGTGAGGCTCAGGAAGTGCTGCTAATGTATCTGGGAGAAAGTGGTGTCGTGGGTTCAGCATTGGCTCATATTTTACCAGCTTGGCTTAGGGCCAGACAAGTTTTGTCTGGGTGTGGCGGAGGGGGAGGGGAGGAGGGGATAATGACTGCTGAGTCAATCAGCGCAAGCCGAGATGGTGTTAGGTCAAAGTCACGGTGCGTGTGGAGGGGAGGGGGCTGCCATGCTGCTCGGGCTCGGCTCAGGCTTTCACACTGATGTAATGACGTAACACTGTGAGGTGTTGCATTGCTTGTGATGACACCTAACAAACAGGCTCGGTATCACAGTGAATTTCACATCCATTGGATGATTCCACCGATGCCAGTCACGGTGCGGGGCTTTGCTGTGGCCTCCTTCTGCTGCGTGGTGTTTAGGATTAAGCATTCTGCTCTGTTTCCCAGGTAATGACATGCTCGCTCCCTCTGTTTTCACCAGGCCTTATTTCAATAAGAAATCATCCATTATTTAGCTCCCAACCTCTCCTGCCCTGTTCGCCTTCCTCCCCGCCACCCCTCCCTGCCAGCCTCCCCTCGGATCGGGGCACCCCGCTGATTCTCACTTCAAGGACGAACGTGGCGGAGAGGAGAGGAGCCGACCCAGTCACCAGACAGGCTCTCAGAAGAGAGGGAGGGAGACAAAGTAAGGAGAGAGAGAGAGAGAGAGCACACACACACACGGCGCTCAGAAGAAATGTGAAAAATGTGTGACCCAAATATACATTGCTTTGTACTCTGGTTCAAAGTTTCCTGTCCTCTCTACCAAACATTCAAGGAGAAGGGGAAAAAAAAAAACACAACAATGAATAAATCATACAGCGACTGAAACCTACTGTAGCGCCGTTCCTGAAGAGAAAGGGAGAGAGAGCCTCGGCGAGAGAGAGACAAAGACGCAGAGAGAGCACGGGAGAGAGCGAGAGACTAAAAGAGAGTTGAAAGTGAAACGGAAAGAGCAAACACCTCTTTGGTCTTTTGATGGCGCTCTCTTATGGAACATGGTATTTCTTGATTCACTCTTAAATCCATCATCAGTCAAGCTAATAATTTGACGTAAGTGTTGCTGTGAAGCAATAGATCACATGCAGCAGGCGCCGTCCCCTGTGAACACTCAAATTATAGGAGCCAAACAGTTGGAGAGCCTATTAACGAACTTCAGACTTTGATTCAAAGAGCCATTTTATTGCTATAATGTCTGAAATTAACATTACTTTTGATATTGTAGGGCTTGCTGAAAGTGAGACTGTGTGGATTCTTTTTTCTTTTGTACAGTAGAAGTGAATAATCTTTTTACTCTTGGAACAGCACTGAGCATTTCTGTCATAGGCAGAGCTACAGCAGTCGGTATTGGAGGCTGTTGCGACTGAACAGCTGGTGACATCTGCAGTGTCTATTTTTAAATTCCAGACCTATAGAAGATATTTTATCACTTTAGCTATTTTCTGTCAATCATTTTACTCAAATTAAAACAAAATATGGGTGCCAAAAAATGCCTTTAGTACTTGGGAACAGCTTCGTTGAAAATAATGTTTGTTGGGCAATTAGCTCTCTAATTATATTTTCTTGGCCTTAAACCTGCCTTAACTGATTTTTGGGCCATTTTAGTGGCAGCAACACAAGCGTAAACATTGGCTTTATCATTTTTGACATTATAAATATGTCAGCAAACCTGTAGACGCAGAGCAAAATTAGCATTCATCCAGAGTGCTCATCCTCAGCACTGTTTGGCGTTGTTCAAGCCATGGAGTCGACATTTAGGGAAGTTCGCTAGCTGATGCATGTGATTTCATTACGCTTTATAATCACAATCAAGAGCGACATAAGGAAAGCAGTGAAACAGAAAGACAGTCCGGCGTTTGTGAGTGATTGTATAAACTCTATAAACTGTAAGAACTGCAGTGTTTTTGGTTGGGTTGATAGCAGCTAAACCAAAATACTAAAGTTAGGGGCTGTAAAACCAAACCAATACGCTTCAAGATCTAAAAAATACTGCCTGTAAAATATCCACCTTTGTCTTAACTATAGAATGTAAACTTCATCCAGGTTGCTAATCCGCTTAAAATCCTATAAACAACACCAAGGTCATAACTTCGGTGTCTCTAACAGCAGCTACGCCTCTGCTATCAAACATTTATAGCTATGCACGCGTGCTCTCCACACACTTTTCCTGTGTGGAGTCGCACCTGTCATGCAGACTATGACAACATTAACCAGGTGTGGTGGTGCCTGATGCTCCCCTGCTGCAAGACATACATCGGATTCAGCGTGACGGCTGCGCAGCACAGGGAGACCCACCAGAGAGGCTGTCAGAAGGCGGGCCGGATCCCACTTAGCGGATCCCATCCCTGTCTCAGAACTCAAACGCCGAGCAGCAACTCCAAATGAAGGCTATCATCAGAGCCCGCGGTGGGCTGCGACACAAAAAGTCACCGCTCCGTCTATCACAAGAGAAAGCTGCTAATGATGATGTTTTTCTTCAAGTGCACAAACATCAAGTCCGGTGAGGTTTATGTGTGTGTGTCTACGTGTGTGCTTGACAGAAATGTCTTCCTGCATTACACTTCTGCGGCGGGAAGATGTAATAATTTCCCTTGAAAACTGGGGCTAGACGCACGCTTCCTAATGATGGAATCTTTTGATGTTTAAATTAGGATATCACACGCGAGGAGCTATCCTCTCAGGGCCGCACCTTCTTATGACAAGATTAGCAGCAAAGCAAAGCCATTACTGTGGTTTATTTCTGCCCCAGCCAACTCCCAAACACAGGCACAGAGGTAGGCAGCCATCCAGAGAGAGAGATAGTTGCTGGGGAAGGAGGGAGGGAGAAAGGTATAGTCAAAAAAAAGGAAAGAGAGGAAGTGATACAAGAAATAGCGCAGAAGAACCCAGAAAAGAAGAAAAAGAGGGAAAAACTAATGGGGTACAAACTCTTTATAGATCCCATCCAAACCACTTATTTATAGATCATCTGTGAAGCACATATAAACCTCTGCTTCATATTTCTGTCAGCCTGTCACAATGTCAGCCATGTCAACTTTTACATATTTTGCTGTCTCCGCTGTCAACGCACTGTACGCTGATAAGAATTAATAACGCTGTAATGCCGCTGACAAGCGCCGAGACGGACCGGTAGCAACATTTACTGACTTGGCTGAACGTCCCACGAGAGCCCGGACGGCCTGTTTATAGGACAAGAAAGAAAAGCTGCAAACTGAAATTGACTGACAATGATCACATTTTATGAAAAGAGATGAAGGAAAAAAAGCCTCCAAGAGAATTTGCATGAGTGATCATATGATTTTCAGTCCATCTTTGGATGGCTGGTACCAACCTATACAACGCTAGAACACCTGGTGACCCTTCAATGTGCAAGGTGACACTGATGTCACTTCCTGAAGAGAATCCATGTGTCCTGCATGCCAAATAGTGAGATCAACCAGCAAGGAGGAGCTGCTGTAATCCTATTTCTCTTAAATACGAGGCTCTAAACAACTATTTTCTCAGGAGACTTCACACGATTTGATGCTAATAATCTGGCAGGTAGCTCAAAAGCAACTTCATGTTTTAACTGTAGGCTACACTTAGGCTTTAACCATCCAGACTGGTCTGTACTTGTTTGTCCAGTTGGATTAGAGGACAGCAAATAGCAACCTGTAGGCCAAATTAGCTGGCTGCAGTAAAGCCCTATGGTGACAAAGAGTTCATACTGTGGACAGCTCCTGGTGCTGAAATAAGGATTTAACCCACTGCCCGGATGACAAACACATTAAAGATGGATGGTGCAGGAATTGTCACTGCTTGTAAACAGGTTTGGTAGCTTCCTCTTGGATGCACGCTGTTCATAATCTGACACCTGGGCGCTCCCGGCCTCACCTGTGCGCTGTTGCTGGCCCTAAGGTTGCAGCCCAGAAGCATCCGACCACAGCAAAAGAAGAAAATACAAGCAGAGGGCAGGGTCTCTGCAGATAAATATGCCATCGCACACTTCCAGTGGGTCACAAGTGATGATTGAGGGGATTACTTATGTGTGATTACATTATGAGCAGCAACAGTTGCATAGCAAAGGCACACGCGCTGGGTTACTTCCTGAAACTTGACAAGCTCCTCCAGAGCAACAGAGGATATTATACAACTCTTTTCACAGGGTGAGTAGTACTCCTGTCATGATGAATTCATTGTATTTTGAAGGAAATTAGTTTTTAAAAAAGAACAAAATTATACAAACACGTCACAAAATGCAGCATGGCCTCCACAGAAACGGCCTTTAGCTCACTGCTCACCCTTGCGCTCGACTTTCCCATCCTTCCAGTGATCAAACAGCTGCTGCCGGCAACCGTCTCCATCGCTGTGCACAACCCGCAGCTTTATAGCTGGCACTCTTCTGAGTTTGTGACCTTGCCCTGTGTTCCAAGTTATATATAGAAAGCAATACAGTGTGTAGCCTCATCAGAAGAAAGAGTTCAGCACACAATTGTGGCCAGCAGAGCTGATTAACCAGTGGCCACTTGCTTTAAACCACAGTCATTAGTTTCACTGCAACTGTGGCAGCCTGTAACACGCACGCACACACACAGCAAGGTTGGTGTCTATTTTATCAGGCTGAACAGGGGACATTACCTGAGCTTTCATGGTGGAGAGTGGCTGCTGGGGAGCTAAAGCACTGAGAGCTCTCCACCACTCCACTCCTTTCTCTCCCCTCGCTCGCAGCGGTTGGGGAAGAGAGCTCAGGCAGCCGTTAGGACCATAAAGAGAGGGCCGGCGATGGCGGGTCCCCTCTGAGGCCCTTTTCATGCTCTCAGGTTGAGTCACAAGGGCCCACTTCATCGCCGTTATCCAGGGATGGGAAATACATAGCTTCTCTTTAAAAACTCTGACCCGGCCTTTTAGTCCGGTGCGCTGGGGGCCGATTATCCTCACTCACCCTTTTAAAAAAAGTCACACGAACACACATACGCACACAGAAATGCTCTTACTTGCACAGAGACGTAAGCACATTAGAGAGCGCGGCACACACACATGCATACAGTAGATATATCCGCCAAGTGGCTCGTATTCGCAGAGGCTACAGCCCCGACTCAGGGACAGATCTATATTTAAGAGGGGAGTACAGTGAGCGTTTAACCTTGGAGTTGAGGTGACTTTGAGTGAGTCACAGAGGTGTGGGAGTTGCTTTTGTGGGTGCCGGCGAGCTCTTTCTGCTGTATTGTCTCATGTTGTCGGGGAGTGAGTCAGCCAGGCAGCCGGTCGGTCTGTGAGCTGAGAACTAAGGGCTGGCTTCGCCGAGACTTCTTTTTGAAGATGACCTTGGGCTCAAGGTAAAATGCGCTGAATGTTTTAACAGGCGCTCAAAGTTTCATGCTCTGCTGTGTGGTGTGAAGCCCAGGCTCATATCTCATCCCGGCCAGAGACTACCCACTGCTACAGCCGGTCCTCTCAAGGTCTGAACTTGCTTGTGACAGGTGAAATAAACCTTTGGAATTTGAAATTCAAGTGGAGATAAACAAACAAGCGACTCATCAAAGTCGGGTTTCTGTGTGTGTGCCCCCAGCTATGTTTACTCATTAGCTCGCTGCGTCCAGTACCTCGCGAGATGAAAGATGATGCCAAGGACTGATAATGAAAGACAATGCAGTTAACAGCAACAAACTGCGCACACGAAACCCCACTGGGAACCGGCTTCTCTAGTCCACGTCGCTGGAATGGGTGGTATACCAACCATCTCTGGTTGGTATTAAAACACAATTAATCAGACTTTCAAATGGGATTTGGTGGGTGGGTAGGAGGGGAGCTCTATGACAATTTAGGTGATTTATCCATCCAGGCTGGCAATTCGAGCAACAATATTTGCAATTCAGAAAAGTAGGATTTTGGTTTTGACGGTATTTTTTTTGCCAAACATGCCAGATTCTCTCTTTTTTGGGGCATTTTAGCACATTCTGGTAAGACGGCTCTCTGCTCTCTGATCTGTTCCCATTATAACTTGTGATCAATGCTGACTGCAGTTTATACTAACTCAACACTGTCTCCGTGCTTTACCTGTTGGCTTGATAAATTAAGGCTAGGGTAGGTAATGGATTTCACATGCATTTTTCTTTACGTCCCGACAGCAATCAATAAATCAAACCCAGTTATCTGTGCTGTCCCAGGCCTGTAATAAGCCCATCCAATCACATCATTGCGCATGTGGTTAAAGTTAGGATATATTGCTAAAGCTAAAGCAAGCTAGGATCTAGTTTAGTTGACTATATCAGTCATTAAAGTAGAGGTAATTTCACTCCCTTAAGCATAGCTAATGGTTTTTACCTGGTTCTTATTAGTTTTGTTTGCTTGTGATTTGAGACTCTGCCATTATTTTCAAAGAAAAGAATTTACAGTATATGAAAATATACGCTTGGGTAGCACAAGGTAGCATCTGCTGTGCTGAGAAATACTGCAACTACTCTGTTTACAAGCATGTTTTATTTGCCTCAGACAGTGGGCCTGCGGGGTGACAGAACAGCGCTGAACACAATTCTTCCTGTGTCGCGCTGTGCTGCTGGCTCGCGTCTGCTTCTGTTATTAAGTCCACAGCCATGCCAAGCGTTTGTACACAATCCTCTGTGTTGTTTGGGCGTGCAGCGCTAGGTAGCGTTAGCATCACCCCGGCAGCCGAGCTGAGGATAAAGCGTGTGTTTCAAGTGGAGGAATGCCAGTCAGCCAGAATCCCTCTTTTCCCTGCAGCATCTCCAGCATCTAATCCATGACCACAGACATCCCCCTCATTACCGCCAAATTACATGCAAATTTCCCCAAATAAATGAGTTTTAAGTACTTGACAACCTGTCAGCCTTCGAATATTGAAACGTCCTGACGGCTAGATAAACAATCAACAATAATCACTCTATGCAAATTTGATATTTCCTGCACAATTACGAGAGAAAAAACACCCTCTATAAATAACTGGACACACAAAGGCATCTGGCATTTGTTCAGGTTTTGAACAGATACGGATGCAAATGAAAGATTCTTTAGGATGTAATTGATTCAAACGTCGCTGCGCCTCCCCTGCCTCCTTTTATTGTTTTCTTTTTTTTCCCTGGCACTTGTTTTTTTCTTCCTCTCTCTTTATCTCGCCGCTTTCAATATACACAGATAATGGCTGATGTAAATGAGAGAATGAGAGAAAGGGAAATAAAAGGAGAAAGGCGAAAGAAGGATGTGAATCACCCTTTTCGTCTACCTCTTGTTTTGTCTTCTGGAGCTGGGATGTGTGCAAAATAACAGGCTCATATGAAGTGGATTGGAGATGACTCTGGAATTGAATGCAGGCTGGGAAACAGCGAGCTCCGTCCGTTGCTTGCGAAGGAGATTACTGTGTGCCTCAACCCCCTCCCTCCCACCAGCTCCTCCACAACACCCAGAGATTAAGACTGACAAGAACATATCAAGTCATTTCAGGACAAGCAGATCTCTCACTCTCATCTCTCTTCCCTGGGCCTTTCTTTCGAAAACACTTTCTTCTGTTACTGCCTCTCTCCTCTCAGTCCTCTCTGTCTTTTTCTGTCGGGCCTTTCTATTTCTCTCCCTTCATCTCACCCACTCCTCTTCATTTGTCTGTCTTCTGTCCACACCGAGATGCCTGGGAGCTTCTCGGAGGTGTAATGTGTGCCGAGTCTGACCTTGGTGACCGCCAACCTCCAGGATCAGGACATCCATTAGCAGAAGCTAACGGCTTCATCCCTGCCCAGTACTGACACCTCCCGCTGGGCCTCTCTATCTCCGACTCCCCTTTTCCTGACGGCATCAGCTCACTACTCTCTGGGCTTCAAGTTCATGTTTTTATCACTGTAAAACACTCATGGTGTCAGGCGGCGACAGCTGGCTGCAGGCGACACTGTTGTGGCTGACATCCAGAAACAAGGGGTTGGGCTGCAGTTACAGGTTTAAGTGATTCTTGTCATTTCAATGTGACTTATCATCCGATTGCACCAGGATGTTTTAAGTGACGGGTTTTGAGGTATAAAAAGTAGATTTTGCTGCCCAGACAGGAGTTGATTGGGCTTGCATTGGGTTTGCACATGCACTCTTTAATTTAGTGTCCCGCCTCCTGACAGGAAGTCTGAAACCGAAAATTACTCAAGGATAATTCCTGCTTTACTAATCAGGCACTGTGTGCTGAACTTCGGGGGTTACAACAACACACACTCCTCTGGTGTAACTGGATTTTTTGAACCTATAGACTACACCGAAATTCTGTTTTGGTCCTTTTCCAGGTGTCCTTAGCACATATCGTGTCAGACTTATCCTCCTTGGGGCTCTAAAATGTTATCAAGTCAGTCAAGTAGGCTGCACTTTTACACCAACACGCCCTAAAATCAGCGAAATGAATGACACAATGCAAACATAACACAATAGTTCACTGGTTACGGTGAGCCATAGTGTAGGTTTGTAAGATTTCTCTAGAGTCACATCATTTTCTCTGTACAGTGAGATATCACACGTGTCCACATGCAAACCTGAAGCTTTCATGACTCTTGGTCGTCTGTCGCCTTATCCACAGCAGGTAATCCAGCCACGACAGCAGCTGAGGTTACCCTGGTTACCTAAAAAGCACTGCGGCGCTCAGATTATTTTTCACATTGTCCTGCTGGCGAACAGAAGAGGATGATCTCTTCGCCCGTACACTGCTGGGAGATCAGGAGCACTGAGATGAGGGCGGCGTGAGAGGCGAAGCGCTTCAACCGATGGGATCTTTGAAAGTGCTGCGGTGGACACCTGGGCTTGAGGGGGGAGGAGGAGGGACAGGCGGACGGTCATGACGGCGGCGTTGACGAGCGGCGCTGTTATCAATCACAGGCTGCTCTATTAATTTCATCAAGGCCCCGGCGCCTGCTGACATTAAATGACACGCTGGTTGGTCCGATGGCGTCCCTGAGGTGGCAACACGGCCGGCCGCCGCTTTTGAAATGCAAATCAGGCTTTAACCTTAAACAGAGCCGCCCGGCCGAAATTATCTTTCTGCCTTCAAGTCAGGTGCTCCCCTCCCGCCTTTCTTTTTCTCCCTTCCCCCCTTTTACTTCCCACCTATCCCTCCATTCCCCCTCTTCCCCTCCCCCTTGTTCTTCCACCAAGTTGACCCCTGGGGTACCGGAGATGGAGAGAGCATCTTTAGAAGAAGCGACAGATAAAGGCAAAGGTGGAGGAGGGCGGGTGAGGAAGAGGGAGGAGGAGGGAGGGAACTGCAGTGCTGACACCAGCATTCTGTCCTGATGAAGGGGCAGAGGAGCGCCACCGCCAAGCCCAGGGATGAAGACGTCTCAAGGACATGGGAACATGGAAGGAGGACGGAACGAGGAGGAGGGGGGAGGTCAGAGTGCATCCACTCCCTGGGATGACCACACACAACCCTCCTCCTTCTGTCTGTGTGATTACCCCACACTGAGGAAGGTGATGGTGAGACTACCTCAGAACTGAGTAAAACTTGAGGAACAGAGATGTCAGGTAATCCCTTCCACAATAAAAGCCTCCTGAAATCAATCCAACAGCACGCCGTGGTTCCTTCTGGCCCCCAGTTTCAAAAACATACCCCTTCAGAGGAGCTGTGCCATTAGAGCTGTCAATATTGTGAAGCATTAGCGTGGGCTCCGACAAGGAAGGATTGGTTACCAATACGCAAGACGCTGCCATTGTTCCTGGAAAGGCTTTTTCCTCCTCTTTATTCTTTATCTGAGCAGACTGAACACATTAATTTTAATTGAGACATCAGACGGGAGTGAAACAGAAAGCGCTGCCTGGACAGGCGGCAGATACATGACGGAAAGAAACCGAAATATTCAGCTGGTGACTTTAAAAAAAAAAAAGGCAAGAGGGAGAGGAAACGGGGGTTGAAGAAAGGAGGTCCCCGCGGCAACACAAACAAACATATGATAAACACATGAGAGCTATCTCCCTCTTTATCTTTCTGCCTCTCCTTGCCTCCTCTATGTCTCTCCCATTTTCATTCCTCGGTCTCCTTCCTCCTCTCTTGTGCCTCCTGTCTTTAAAGAACAAAGCAGCGCTAAGCAAACTCTTTCAGCACACAAATTCTCCACGCACTGCCTAAATCTCAAAAACGATATGTAAGCTGTAAACAGCGTTTTGTACAGCCAGTGCAAATGGAGATCCATATGACTCAGCAAGCGTTACATTAGCCGAGGGATTTGACGTATCCGAGTGCACTGTAATTACAAACGTGCAGGTAAACTTTATGAGAATAATGTCTTTTTAAAGACACCTAAAGACTTCTCTACATTACAAAAATCACATTATCAAGTATTTTTTTTGTCTGTAATTGAGCATTTCCATCTTTTACCCTTAAAACTAGTGAAAAATATGCTCGTATTTCTTGATGCTAACGCTGCAAACTCTTTCAAGATACAGATTCGTTTCAGGAAAATTCCTGAAAAGCTTACTGCTAACAGCTCAGAATATTCCTGCAGCTCTTCATCTTATCACTGGTTTAACAAGGAATACAGTTTTTAGGACATAATCAACTTATAAAAGGAACATTTAGGCAAAGTGTGTCATTTGACATGGGTGAAATAAGATTTAAACACATGCATGAGTGTGTGTGTCGTGCAAAAGCTTGCAGTCTGCATGTCTGAAGACTTGCAGATCTGTATTTGTGCACATGCATGTGTATGTAGAGTACATGTGCATGCATTCGGTGGCTGTGTGTGCATGCCAATGTGTTGTGAGTGTGTGTGTTTGTGTGCTCGGGAGCCAAGGGAGGGAGGCGAAGGAGCTGCAGAGACGAGGAGCTAAGCCCGGGATGTTAAGCACGGGGAGACACCTGGCACAGAAACTTAAGTGCTTCCACCAAGTATCATCAACCCAAGATTAAAAGCGTCGAGGGGGAATAGTGGGAGGAGAGGGATGCAGAGTGAGGAGGAGAGACAGGGAGGGAGTGATCACGCATATGACAAGACGGGGAAGAAAAAAAAAAGAGGATGGAGGAGGGGAGGTGGAGACAAGAGGAGTATCTGAAGGCAACGGCGTAACAGGAAAATGCAGAAATACAGTTTGTCGTGCACAGTCAACAGGATACACACACACACACACACACACACACACACACACACACACACACACACACACACACACACACACACAGGCACAGATTTAGATGCAGATACTGGACGCGAAAACACACACGTATACGCAAACACACAGGTATAAACCAACACGCTTTGCTGCTTGACAGATAATAACAGGGTGTTATTTCCCTTCACCAGACAACATGATGATTGGTGACATATGGACTAAACACAGAGGGGAGGGGGGAGAAAATACTACAATATGTATAAACCTCCTGGCAGGTAACTGCATATTACCGATGTCACACAAGAAACCAAAAAAAAAGAACATTTTTACTCGTTTTTAAAAAGGAAGCTTCACCACAACCTCACATTTAAACACAACAATCGGCATAACAGGACATACAAGGTTTTACTCCCAAAGTCCCCTGACTTAAACCGCAAAGCCTGATTACCAGACAATCTTTCCTCAGATGTCTCTACCAGAGCCTTGCCTGTCAAGGGCCTACTGATTACTGTACACAAATACCAGGCTAATATCCTCTGTCGATGGCAAACAACAGGATGTGTGCCCTGCAATCTATGGCTGGCTCTGTGAGTGTGTGCGGATGTGCTCCCAACTCGACTTCAGAAATCTGTGTTTTGATTGCAGAAAGTAACTGTGCGCACGCCTCCTTAAAAAGACGTCTATGCTCTCTCTTCCCCATTTGCTGCCACTCCTGCGAATGGTTATTATTATCGTCATCAGCAGAGAACGGTGAAATCAGGGCCCTGACAAGCAATCTCTTCTCTAACTCAATCTCTCCCACCACTGCAAGAAATATCCATCATTGCAAGTTGTTTCACCTAGCGTTGGGTGTCAGAGTCGTGTTTTTCTCGAAAAACAAGCGAAGAAATCTGCCTCCGGGGTGAGAAAATACCGCTTCTTCTGATACACACTTTATATTTTCAAGAAAGCACAAATATCTTCATACGGATGTGACAATCTGCTTTTATCATCATATTATTGAACCCACAATCCCTAAAATTGCCTCATTTCTGCAAAATATCCCCGACAAAATTGAATTTTAGGCAGCAACAAGTGATTATTGGCTCAATTTCTCTCTTCGTTAAAGAAGAATTTGATTTCAAAGCCAAACATGCGACTGGACGGCTGGTTAGGCCGAGCATTTTTTGCAGAGAATCTCCCTCTCCCTTCCTCTCCATCCAGTCAGTGCACTTGTGTGCATCCTACAGTCGTGTTGACAAGAGGAGGCTTACAACTGGCACACACAAGCCCCCACTACAGGCTTAATAGCGTTTCAAGTGTTTTCTCCTGGACTCGTGTCGAATCTCCCAGCTGAAAAGCAGGCCGGCGTCAACATGAAGGGGTCTGAAGGAGCGGAGATGGCAGCCACGCAACCAGGCGGCAGCACTGAAAATCACAAGATCTGGCAAAACTTTTTTTTTCTGCTCCAAATGCTTGTCTGACTGAGGTCATCATTGCGTTTAGATAGTGATGATGATGATGATGGAGGTACTGCTGTAGGCGATCAGGAGGAATTGATACAGTATTCTTCTATTCAAGGAGGAAATTAAACGGCAAATTAAATGACCCACAGGTCCACAATAACTCCTCTCGGAGGCCAGCGAGTCGTGATTGCAGATTTTTCTGTCTGGCAGTGAGTCAGGTAGATAGTCTGCCTGTCTTCAGAACATAGGAGAAGAGCTACAGTTAAGCTCTTTCTGCAGCTTAGCACCAATAATCCAACCCACAATTCTCCTCTCGTTCTGAACCCAGAGAGAGGATGAAAGATTTAGACTTTCACCCTTGGTCTCTGAAGCCTTGCTCTCTCGCTCCCTCTCTCTCTTTTCATTCCTGCCTTGCTGCTATCCATCGCCGCTCTCCTCTCCATCTCTGTTTGTCTCTCGTTATCCTTCACCCCATGACTCAGAACAGGAAAAGATCTTGTGATGATTATTTCACAAGCGCGCTGATATCATCTTTGTGGGTTTTCTCGCCTCTTCTCATCGAGGAAGAGGTTTACAAAGCAGTGAACAGAGAGCTGAATCGTTTCTCCAAAGCATCCTTACCTTAAAGCCTATTGAAGAACTATTAGTAGCCTTTCAGTATGGATCACATTTAGTACCAATGGAACAAAGCAGTGGAGTATCATCTGCATATAATACACCTCTGCACTGATGTGTTAGACAACATTAAAACACTGCTAACTGTACAGATAAAAAAAAAAGTGGTGGATTCATTAGCTATCCTCATTAGCATTCCTGTGGTTAACAGGTCACCACTAATACAGGTTTCCGTTATCCAGTAATTACACACTGGTTTACCTGCTGCCTCTCTGATGTTCGCTCTTGCTCCTCTCCCAAAATTTTCACAGCTAACTAAATTAAGAGTTTATTACGACAAAACCACAGTCTTTGATTGTTGGAACAGAGGAAAGACGATGAAGTGTGCTTAACGATGATAAAATCACTGCTTCTGTGAATGGAGTCTGGCGAGTTTGGCGAGAGCGGCTGTTTCTGGTTAAACAAAAAGGAATTTTACTCTTTAACAAAACGATCTATCATAATGTTGTCAGACAGAATAACAGTCTGAGTCTGTCAGTGGCAAAAACAAGCAAAGGGATTACATTGCAGCCCGTTTTGTGGCTGCCAGCTGCAGCGCTCTAGCTGAACACTGGAGCAATTTCAAAAATTGCTGTCCCTATTAGTCACTTAGCCATAAAAACACAGGAAAATAAACTGATAATAATATTTGTCCATAATAATATTCGTCTCATTTGTCCAGGACATTGAAATCTTCCAACACAAGGGGCCCAGCAGCATTTGTTTTCTAATGGAAACTCTGTACTAACATCACATTAAGGCACATTTATTGTGAAACAAGAGGCAGCGTAGATTTAGCATCAAGAGTGGCTTTCTATTATAAACTTGCTGTACTAAATAAACAGGTCAGTACGGAGAGCAAATGGGCTCCAGCTGTGACAACTCACTAGAAGATAGTGATGAATACCGATGAATAACAGTGTTAATATATGCAAGCAGTGATGATTTCTATGTCAACAACTGGAAATCCAGTGACGCTGGCTAAAATCATACCATCCACAAACTCCGAGATATGTCAAACTTTCATATCACTTCTTGGTTTTTTTTTGTATTCTGGATGGCAAAAATGCAATTTCAGTGATATTACCCACACTTGATGATTGCTAAAATATTACACTGACTATAATCATGACTGCTGGACAAGCTAATTGCAGAGCAGGCGCTGACATCGAGTTCTTAAATTAGGCTTTGAGTGACACGGCAAAAAAAGCAGAGGCGGTGAAACAGACAGAAGGTTTAAAGTAAATCAGAGAAATTAAATATATAAAACGCATTTAGATCTTGCTAGTACTTCCTCCCACTACCTTCTACTCCTGATCCTCCTGTATTCTTAACTCATTTGGCAGCTCGTGTTGCCCCTCGACTGGCATCTAAAGGCTTTGATGTAGTCGGCAGACGCCGGGCGAGCACCGTAGTAACCTGTGTTTGAGAAGACTGTGGGCTGCCCTCTCTACATCCCCTCTCTCTTTTCTTATCCTTTTGTGTCTGTCCGTCTCTCTCTCCGCCAGTTAATGAGCCATGCAGGGCTGCCATCATTCTGTGTAGTCATGTAGAGAGTCAGAGAGAGGCGAGAAAGGGGGGGAAAGAGCTGGAAAGACAGAAAATGGGTGAGACAGTGAAAGAAGAGAGTGGGGACATGATGTTTTCCCTCACCTCCTCCCTAATCAGGCCCGTCTCCCTACCAAACACCACACGGCAATTAGACCTGACAGTACTCCGACTCCCACAATCCCACCAGGACCGCACGTTCAAACACTCAAAAAGGAAAAAAAACACACACACACACACACACACACACACACACACACACACACACACACACACACACACACACACACACACACACACACACAAGGGGGAGAAATGCCTGAAAACCGGCACAACTTCAAGAAAACACAGCTCCTGGTAGCAGAGAAGCAGACGCTGAGGTAAAAAAAAAATCAAAACTATAAAGACAGACAGAGTAAAAAGCAATAAAATCTTGGTGTCCCATCGTGCGCGGCCAGATGTTTTGCGGGAAAGTGGTCATGACTGTGTGGGGTGTGCGCAAGCAGGCTGCAATCCCCGGAGGACGCCTTTGGAATAGTAGGATGATAACAAATACAGTTGAGCCTGCTTGCATGAACAGTGAGCTAATTGGGATAATTAGTTTGTTACCTCGCTCATTATTGCATTTTAATGTGGATTCCAAATAATCAGGAGGGGAGGAGTGGGATGCTGTATGTATGTTTACGTGTCTATCCACATGGGTTGCATACATTTAGAGTTTCGGCAATTAGCTGACACTCACATACGTAGCGGCTTGCGCTGAGCGAGCAGATAAGGTTACAGGAACTTATTCAAACCACATATAGTAATTGTTATGGAAAAAGTAAAAACGCTCACAGTATTAAATATCATTAATCTGTGGGTGTGTTGAATGCATTCCAAGAGTTATTTTGTAAAGCAATTTGCATTTTCTGTGCCAAATTTTCCCCGTCCTGGTGAAATATCTGCTTCTATGTCAGTTAATGATTTTCTACATTTTCCAGCGTGCCTTTCAACAACTTCCAGAGAAGGGACATAAACTTGTTGCATTCTGCTGGGGGTTAAATGTGTAGGCGGGGGAAGCGCGAGCGATGGTAAAAGCAGAAAGAGAACATTTTTCCAGCCCGTTGTACTTCTGTAAAAATGCAACGTGTTGGAGCTGAATTGAATCATGGACGGCTGACGGAGGGACTGGTAACTCTTCCTCCACTCTGACGGATTAATGCCTTCATGATTGCTAAACCATCAGTGGGAAATAGTGTGTATTGAAAGACGGCCTTACTCTTTAATTCAAAGGGGAATCGGATCTAAACCTGATTTTGATATACTACAGATTTTTCATAGCTCCATTGGAGATGTTCGGGAATTATCTCAATGTGACACCCTTCATTATGCAATGCCATTGGCTACATTTGAGTAGTTCAGTACAGAAACATGAAAAGTATATCACCAAGCAGAGAAATGGACCCAGAAATGCACATAGTCACTGCTGTTAACTATAGTAGATGCTTATTAGCATGAATATTACCAGAATATGGGCTCTATAAAGCACTTACTATGCCTATTCTGCAAATTGGGGTTATTAAAGGTACAAGAAATTCCTTATTGTCCATCAATAAGCAGTAATTAGGAGGTTATTTAGGGAAAACTCTTTGCTTATGGCTTTGTAGTTGTAGAATATGGTCATGCAGACAATATGCTACTAATCCATCCATTTTTTCTAATGTATGACGCTGCCCATATGCGTCGCCCCACAAGCCGCACGTGTGCCACATGTATGAGACAGATGACGGGTTGAGTCAAATGAAGCGCAGAGAGAGAGGAGCATGTGTCCGGCTGATGATAGCGAAGCCTTGCGCCACCATTGAAGCTCCCCTATCTCGCCTCTTAAAGAAGCCATTTCAACCTTGCACATCAATCGCCAACTCTCCAGAGCAAAGCACAGCAATAATTCCAGATAAATCATTCCCTCACGGAGCCACTTGCTGCGTTCAAACATACCCGTGACCTTCAGCTCTGCCTCTTTCTACATCATATAGCCTGGGAATATAAAAGCTTATTAGCTCAGAACATTGTTGATACGTTTGTTCGAAGGCAATGCACTAATGAGGCGTTGCAGGATGCGGCCAGCCACTGACTATCCTTTTGGAGATATTTTTTCCCCGCCAGAGGAGCATAATACACTGCTAATGGCATCTCCTTCACAAATGGCCAAATAAAAAGAGAGATGAAGTACAATATTGCTTTACCATATCAAAGGGAGAGGCATCCACGGATTGTGCGACTGTCTGTCGGCATGCTGATGGGCGAGCAGGAGGGTGGACTTCTGTATTCACGTGATGGACATCAAGAGACAGTTGGAGAGGCAGCCAGACAGAGAGACAAACATGGTGAGTCCACACAGACAGAAAGACAAACAGAACAAAATATTAACCACAAACAGGCAAACTGACAGTGCATTGTGATGGATGTAAGCGCGTTAGTTAGGGAAAGAATCAAAAATGACTTGCGTGCATTATAGAAACAGTCTTTTAGTCATATTTGCTTTACTGTGTCAGCGTGAAAGCATCAGACACCTACTCACACACACCGAATGTTGACGCGCTCAGCAGCAGCTCCATCGTAGCAGGTCACATTGAAGCACCTGGCTCATCAGCAGCTGGGGAAAAAAAAGAGAAGACACTTACTTTAAGATCAGGATTTAGGTGTTTTTAGGTGCCACCTCTCTCACAGCTCCCCAACAATCCCACTTTACTTTACTGCAGATGTAAAGCTAGATAAAGCTAGCCCACACGTTGGCTTCCCTGTGTGCTGCAGGTGTGGTTACTGGTCCAAATTGACTATGATTTGGCCACAAGTGCATGTCTTGAAGGATGGATTCTTGACTCACGAAACCTTGTGTGATCTTGTGAATCCAGCTACCTGCGAAAAATAAAACAGGAAGTCTCTTTTTTTTTAAATCTTATTTCAACTCATCCCCAACAAGAGGTGTTACCACAGGATCCACGCTACCTGCTGCTGTTTGATTATCAGCTGACACAGATTCAACATCATACCTGCCACCTCATGTGCCCACACTGCCAAGCAGCCGTTTCCCCTTTAGTTTGTTTGTCAGTCAGCTCAGTGTGCTCAGCGTTCGTGCCTGTCACTCAGTCTGCCGCCGGTCAAAAATGAACAGATTCTTTTCTACTGATGCTTTCGAGAGCGTGCCTCGCTTCACGCTGGAGCGTACTGCCTCCAGGAAATAGCCATGTGCTCGCAGTGTGAAAGAAAAACACTGACAAAGGCTGCCACCTTCTCCAGCTTCCAGTTTGGTTGATAGACACTTTTTAGGGCATGTTAGTGTTGATAACTGTTTTGCATTTTCATTTATATACTTTCAATGTGTCTGGGTCAAAATGCAACATCTGAATTGAAGCATGGACAGCTGATGGAGAGAGCGCCAGGTCTTCTTCCTCTATGACGGATTAATGCCTTTAAGATTATGAAACATCAGTGGAAAATGGTGTTTGTTTGTTTGTTTGTTTTCCAAATATGTCCTCGCTTTTTGAAATTCTAAGGGATCTAAAACTGAATAAAAAGAATAAAAAGCAGTACTTCCTCTTGTGCCTCGCTTGCGTGGTCCCTGAACGTTTTAAAATCACATGAAGTCTTCATCTCAAGGTTGTGCCTTAGATTCATGTTGGGTATTGAACAGATAACACCCTGCACACTCATGCACAACCTCTATTTCAAACAGGTTGCACCTATACCACAGAACAACCAGACGTAAACCGGAGTATAATTCATCCCCTAAAAGTGTTTTAGAGGATGTTTCTTTGAGTGTAATCAATGCTTTACATACTTGTCTGCAAACGGGGGGAGGCTCACATTCTGGGACCAAAATGCCTGTGACACCAGAGGGAATTCACTCCCAGTGTTCCAGCCTCTTCTGATCAGCAGCCTCCATTTTTAATTTGACTCCCACATCATACATGAAAAGACATGTGGAGTGAAGGTGCCCCCAGGAAAGGCAGAGAAAACAGCAAATCGCTCCACATCCACTCTGACTGTCCTGCTCTTTTTTTTTGGAAATTCACTTCCCATCAGAGCCTCCTGCTTGTGTGACTTATTTTTGCTGAACCCCCCCCAGTTGACCGGAGTCTTCATTCCTCTGCTCGCAGAGACGTCGGGAGACTCTCACTCAAGGGTCGCCTCCGAGGGGGGAAACGATTTCGACTTTGTTCAGGCAGCGAGCGCTCTGTGGGGAAACGCGTCTAAAAAGGCCCACATAATTAGAGGAGGGAGCGAGAGGTAAAGACAATCCCTGGTTTGGATGTGAACTCAAAATGGTAATTCAACACGGGCTCGGACGCAGCGTCACTTTGTGACGGCAGCAGCCTGGAAACATGTGACTCTTCTAATGCATTCAGTTTATTTGGTGTGAGGTGAGGACACGGGTGGAAAAATGGTCTTGAAGAAAGGAAAATGCTCTTCTTAATTGTCTCCCAAATGGCTTGCAATTGAGTTTGCGCTCCCCTGCAATATTTGTCAAGTCGTGCAAAAACAGGCAACATCCACAAACAAATTCTCTAAAAGAACTGCTGACATCCTGCTGGAGGTATGGCATTATGGGAATATGTACACTCCAGAGAGTTTACGCATGATCAGCTCACTCATCCTCAGCGGGGAGCCTCAAAAAAATAGAGACAATAACTATAATATTTTTAGAATTATTTAATGAAGTGCAACCATGAATGACTGGAATACCCCTTGATGAAAGTGTAAAAACATACTTACATGTAACATTAGATTTTCATCTGAAATCACAATGCTGAGCTCTGCACCACTGTCCACCCCATAAAGCAAAATCAGTTGATTTAATTGATTATATTACAGAATTTGCCCTGTGTGTGTGTTGGATGCAGCATGCAGCCTTATTAACCATGATAGCAACTACAAGCACCTACTTACAAAAGCAGTTGGAAAAAGTTCAACGTGTTCAAACCTCTATTACTCAATGCCAGTGGTACTTGCAGTGATTCTGACTGCTGGGAATACCAATTCAGAACAGCTATTAATTTACTTTGTGCATGCCGAGGTGTTAGAGCCTAATTTATACTGGACTGGTGAGGGGCCAGCTGGAAAAACAGTGAATATTGGACCAAACTAATGCTAATGTTGCTCTGCATACTGCACGACAACTGTTCCCCAACACATTATCTGAATACATTTATATGTGCAGGAATCTGGTGCGGGGGGTTCTGATTTAAAAAACCTTTACTCTGGCATAACAGCACAATAACAGCAAAACCATGCATACTCGATCCCTCTGTGTTATGGACAAACTTCAGAGGCAAAACCTGCAGTTTAACCCAAACTGTGATGCAAGGCGTAAATTCTCCCAGTGACACCCTTCATCCAACCCTCAGCTGAGCAAACCCACTTGCAAATACGCACACTCTCACAAGCACACACCTTGTATTGTCTTCAGCTCTGCTCAATTATTAATGGATAAACAAAGAGCCGTGAACTGTGATGGACTGTCGGCAGATATTTTCCCCTCTCATATCTTGGCGGCCCAGGAAACGTACACGAGAGCTGGCACTGTAAAGAGGGAGGAGAAGCTTAAGGTCAAACACGCTCACTGCACGGGATGCTCGTGCACGCACACACACTTTCCTCTGCACACACGACCAGATGTGCATGGATGTATTCACAAACAGATACAAACAAACAGAAGATCTGCAAGGAGTACAGATATTCTAAAAATGTCAGGGGGAGCTGCATGTGCGTGTGTGCGCAGAGGAAAGTGTGTGTGTCTCAGAGAGAAGTGGAGCAGATAGCTCATTTCCTCTACTGAGACGGTTAGCTGCCTCCTCTCTCAGGAGGTTGGCTAGCCATGTGAAGAGTGTGCGAATGTGTTTGTGCGTGCGTGTGCATCTAACAGGCAACACACTCTCCTGGGTAAGCGAGGATGATGTAAGGGCAGCTCATCGACTTCACTTCGTGCAGCAGCAGCACAGAACAATTCTTAAAAAGGCTGAGCAGCTCTCACAGACTTCCAGGTAAATAACACAGGACCCACAGCTGCAATAACGACATTTCATTTTTAAATGGCATGCATCCAAAATACAATCTTGCAGCAGGAGATGTGATGAAGATAAACCCCTGCAGCGTCTCTCCATCCTGGTTTCCTGTTTATCGTTGTTTTGGTAATTTTAGACGAAATTCTGCTTTGTTGATATCTACATTCACTGGGAAGTGACTCAAATGAGCCATGATGTCATTCTATCCTCTCTGTTAGCAATGCGCTCTCTGATTCAGCCGTCTGTCTCCCAGTGTGTTTCTCTGTCTGTCTTTCCTTCTGTTTCTTCTCCCTCAAATCCAATTTGTGATGGAAGACGGGGACGTTTTCAAGTGACCAAATCAGACCTGTGTGTTCAGACAGTCGTGTGATTTGTTGTAATTATGCAGCTGAGATGCATGAATCCATGAATGGAGGCTGCTATATTTGTGTGGAGGCAGGTTTTCTGTTTCTGGGTTTCTTCTTTGCTTTTCTTTATTACAGTATGTGACACTTATGGTGTGTGTAACATGGTGTGTAACATCACATTTCAGCCCAGATAGATTTTAAACTCATCTGTAAAGAGTTAGTGGGACCTTAAGCTGCATCCACGTGCTGTACATAAGAAGGAAGAGGAATACTGGCATGGCAGACGGGTGTACACCTGTTCACTTCCAGGTAGGAAGTCCTAACCAGCAATGGCTGACTCCAGATGCAGATTATATAATGATGACAATAAGGAATAAGGAATCAAACATTTAACAGATTTGCCAAAAAAAACAAAAACAAATTTGACCTAAAGAAAGCAGAAAAACAATGACAACACATTCATATTAAAGTAATATATAGCATTTCAGCAATAGCCAATTAGCTTGCAAGGATGAAAAAGCTCCACCGCCTTGAAAACGGTCACTGTGGGAATAAGATCCTCTTTTAAAATCTGTGTTTTCTTTCATAAAATCTGGTGCTGCAGGAGACAATTATTTTCACTGCCGTAAATAAATAATTTTGCCAATTTATTGATGTATCATCTCTGTAAAATAGAAGGAAATGCTGAAAAATGCTCATCACACTTTGCCAGAGAACACTGATACATTAAATTTACAGTGATATGAAACAGAAAAACAGCAAAATCTCACATATTAGAGGCTGGAACAGCATGTTTGGTGTGTTTTCATGATAAAATACTTCAGCATTTATCAAATTATTCTTGATTAATATTAAATCTACTGAACTGACCAGCAGGTTCAGTTCTGATAAACCCTGATCAAACTGGAACACATTTTAGCTGCAAACTGGACGCAGGACGTGTCTGAAGCTGCACTAACCAACACAAGCTGAAGCTGATCAGCATGTTTCCACCACTGCTCGCGCACCCGCAGAAAGAAAAACACTCCAGTAAGTTCCCCCTCAGCTGTACACACACAAATCCATCAAGCTGTGGCGTACATCTCCGACTTGTTAAGGTACCATTTGTCAGCTGCTCCTGGAGTGGCTGTGTGACTCCGCCACTAATTGCCACTGGTGCTAAATTTAGTAGGGGAGATATGAGTCCTTTTGATCAGAAGCACTGAATCTTAAAAAAAAAAAAAAAAAAAATGGTGCTCAGCCTCACAGGCAAGTTTACCCGCCTCTCCCTGCGCTCTCCCCCATCTCTCTGTCACTGGGGAATAGGTGAACTATTCCATATGTCAGCCTTGTCAATCAGCGGCAGAAATATGGGAAGTACTCCCTCTCTCTCGCTTTCTCTCCCCCCTCTTTCTCCCTCTCGCCAAAGATCCTGGGTAGATGTTGTTCGTCTCTCTGAGAATTCTGCCAGTGCTCCGGTGTGTGTTTATTTATTTCCATGTCATCATGGGTGGTTTGGAACCTCAAGACAAGATGGGAATATTAATCAAAACAATCTCAGGCAGGAATTTTAATTGTGACGTTAATCAATCATTGTAAATGAGACTGGGGCTCCAAGTAAACTTGTTAGACCCGGAAGACGCCGCTTATGTGCTATACAGTAAATACGTGTGCTGATCCTGAAAAGGAGTCATCCTTTTGTGTATCAGGATCCATCTCACGTTGAAGGTGAAGCTGTCTTAAGTTGCTAATCAAACAGACCCGGAAGATGAAAGTTGGGCACGATGATGTTCCCACAGCAGCTTCCTTCTGTAGGTTCAGTGCTCACATGTGGGACACACTGCTGCAGACGCTGAGCGCTGGCTGATGAGGGGTCAGTGCCGACAGCTCGCCTCCATGCATCATCTCATCAACTGACTGTTTTTCTCCGACAGTAAGTTAGCTGTCCAGCCGGTGTCAGCGAGCAAAGCCGCCTGTTTACTGATTGATGGCGCAAGTGTGATCAAGACTTCGACCATAACTCACAAACTTTGGCTGCTTGAGTTGCTGCCTGCGATCAAGGTTACGGCAGATCAACTTTATCTTCGGCGAAAAGCTCTTCAGCGCAAGCGTCGTCAATAAATATTCTATTTTGATCCGTTTCAGTGACGTGATGACACCCAGAAGGCTCTTATATTAATTAGTACATTTTTCATAATCCAGCCAAATGGTTAATAAAGGGCTTTGTGGGGAGATTGATCTCCACGGGGAGAGCATCCATAAAGGACGCAAATCATACTAAAAGCATTGTCTAAACAGATACATAAAGGCCAAGGTTGCAAAGTGAATGTGCGGCAGCTTTTTGAAGCATCAGGGTTGTTTGTTTTCTCATCCACTTGTTGTTTCTCCCATTTTTAATACTTTCAACCAACCCTCACTTCAGGAAAAACTTTGGTGAAAGTTTTCCTTCGCCCTCATCAGAGCCGTGTTTAAGCGCCCTCCATAGGTGTGAGATTGTGTTTTCTGTTTGCCTGCAGGCCTCAAGTCTCTATTCTGAGGTGAAGTGTTGTTTTTTCTTTGCCGTGGGAGCATTAAGAACACGTGTGAGACGAGACAACATGTTTGCAGCTAAAAATAATTGCAACTGTGCAACACACCGAAGACATGAACCGAAGACTATATCAGTGCAAAATCTGCATCCAGCAGAGAAAAATAAGTTCCCGACTGTGGTTAAGATATCATCATTAGGTGGGAGAACTGACAGAATGCTTGACCAGTGTCGTTCCAGAGAGCTGCTAACTGTCAGCAGCTGCCGTCTCCCCTCTGTGATTCTCGTTAGCGCCCCGTCTAATTCACGAGGATGAACGCGGGCCAAGGCTATCGGGCTCGCATGTAGGGAGGCATAAAAATTCTGCTTGTCAACAAGAAGCGAGCTCAGGAGGATCATGTCCTCACAACCGTCCTTAAGACTTGGAAGACGTTACTGGAGTGTTATGAGCTGATGTTCGTCTGTCTGGTGTGATCCAGGAGCATTTTTGGACGTGACGTATTTTAGATTTTCTACTTCCTTTAGCTGAGGTTGTCCTCCATTTTTTCATCAAGGCTTTTTTAAAAATGCTCATTTAAAAAAAAAGGTCATTCTTGTCTTCATCCATTCACAACCTCGCACTCTGACCTTTAGCCAATCACCTGTGAGCTCTCAGTGTTTAAAAACACTAATGTCACACATTCAGATGCATTATGTGCATGTTTCCACTACTACTACTAAGTCCCACAAGCAAAACAGCTTCAACAGCAAACCATGGGGCGAATGAGTGGCATCAAATAAATATGCTGTATCTCTTCAGCCTCTTCCACACTGAACAAGAAATGCAACATCTGGCTTTGTCTTCAGTTGGAAAGGGTATAATCAGCATCGAGTCCAGGTATTTATTGGCTCCAGCTCCGATCATGGACACACTAATCTTGGCCCCGTTTCTGGTACGATTCTAAGACACTTTTGACCGTTCCAGCTGTGCTTGAACGCTGTTCAGTCAGCGCTGAGTGTGAAAGACAGACTGAGGTGAAACATGTAAAACTGAAACTGTCACTGCTGTTTTCACCTGTTCCCTGTTTTCTGGCATGCAAAAAAACCCCACATAAGCACTAATTTTGATGTACAAGTGGAGCGGTTTATACTCTGGCAGAGCAGTGCTGCCAAGAAAAGTGGATGTTGTATCACAGTTATGATAGCTTCCACCATTTTTTGCCTCAAAGGTCGGCAAGGTCAAGAGGCTTTGAGGTTGGGTCAAGGGCGCAAATTTGTGCATGAAAGTTCAGTAAAACTGAAGTCTGCTCAGCACATAAAGACCTCACCTCCCTGAGCAAATCCATTAATTGTCACACCTGCGAGGCACCAGCACAGCTCTCAGTGTTTCGAAGCCCACCGCCTCTCAGACACACCCATGCAGCTGCAACACACACCCACAGACGGAGAGGGAAGAAAGAGAGGATGAGTCCACGAATCACAGGGACAATCAAGGCTGTGTCATCTCCGAGCCGGCGTGCGGACTTCACGACGATCAGACTGTTAACGACAACAAGAAGGGATGATGTACGCCATTAGACAATCCCGCCGCACACTGGAAACATCTATCCTGCCTGTAACTTCACAACCGATGTTCGATGTTGATGAGATGTTACAGTATGTGTGCTGTTGTTTTGTCACGTACTGGAGCTCGCGGTGCCATGAAATGCTTAAAGAAAGGCTGTTTTGATCAGCTTCTGCTGAGCCGCACGGTAATGCAAAACGAGATCAGGACATTGACAACAAGATATCATCCATTTATCAATTTGTTTCGCATGAAAGCGCTGTCATGTTGGGAGAGTCTTTTACTTTGCCGGTATGTGACAAAATGCACAGTATAGCCGATCAGTTAGCGTGAAGTTTTGAAGTGACAGAGGCTGCACGCGACTGTGGAAACTGAATGTCCAGCCTAATGAAGTCTAGAATATGGCCTTCACTTCAAATACGAGATTCAGCTTTGAACCTATGGTGTGCGTGTGTGTGTCTGTATGTCTTTACATCTACCTCTTTGAGGCAGAAAGACAAAGAAAAAGCAGGGCGGCTGTGTGTGAAAGGATCTCTGCATTAACCTTGCTGCTGGCTACGACCTCAGCCCACCCCCCTCTGCACACACACAACACACACAAAAACACACTCATTTACTCAGGCGTCGGTTCATCCCAGGCACCGGGCCGCCACCGCTGCCCTCTTCGCTGTGTGTGTGTAAAAGCTACACTTAACCTCGTCCCCACCACCACCGCTGCCTCCCTACCCGGGACCCACTGACAGCTCACAGGCAGGCCGCCTTCAAAGGTGCAGCGCTTCAAACAGACAAGTGCACACACATACACACACAAGCACACACGATGCAGCGCTTCTTCTTTTTAACCTTTATTTATCCAGGGAAAGTCAAACTGAACTTTTCCCAGCAAAGCCCGGCTTTGAGTTCGCACCTGCAGGCCTCCCTGTCCAAGCGCAATCCTCTTCAGCTGGAGATGCCTCGCTCAGAGACATCTCCAAAGGTTTGAACCAGCAACCTCATGTTCACCCCCCCCCCCGCCCTTTGCTTTCCCAAAAGAGCCCATGTGCCCATTTTACTGCACCAGAGCAGCAGTCTCTCACATAACAACACGAGGAAGGAAAACCAACGAGCTATGAAACATGCACAGCCAGGCACGCTCGCTGCAATGTATACAAACATGAGTCTGATTATTCTCTGCGGACGGAGCTCAGATGATTTCACTCCTCGCTGAGAGAGACAAGGGGCAGCAGGAGAGCAAATAAACTTGTTCAAAAGGAAAATGCAGAAGTCAGTTTTTGGAGGCAAGCGGAGCAAAGTACCACAGGGAGCGTTACTTATAGAGGAACTTATTTGAGAAGTAACTCGTTGCAGTTACAGTTCAGAAAGACCAGACCTGAATAAATGTCCAGGCACAGAGCACTTTTTTTTTTTTTTTTTTTCTTTTTTTGCTGTTTTTAGCAAAAACAACAGGTAAAAAACCAGCTTCCTGTTCAGCACTGGCTACCAAAACAGAGCAAAAATGAAAATGAACATTGGACTTTTTGGAAAACTGTACTCTTGTCTTATGTCGAGATTCATGTTTTAAAGATTTCCAACCAACCTGGCGTCCTAAAGCAGCACGTGAACTGCACACTGAAATGGTACAGCGTTCATATTTTCAGGGGTCACACCTCAACACAGGCGTGCAATCTGTTACTGTATACCGCTGCAGCGGGACTGATGTAACTCTTCGAGGGACCCAGAAATCCTCCACTGACGAAACCCTTCGAGAGGCCCAGAAATCCTCCATTATCGCGGCTGTGGATCTACCTGGCTGTCTGTTCTCATCAGCTGCGGCCTCGGCAGACTCGGCTGCGGGGAGGGTTGAGCGCGAACACGTGTGGGCCTAACTCTGCCTGTCACCGTGAAATAACTGACACCGGCGAAGACCGACAGCGTCGGCGGAGGGGCCGTTTGAGAAAATAGCCCGGGTTGCAGAGGCGGGTGGGGGAATGCCTCTCTGACTTGTCACAGAAGATGTTTAACTGTGAGTGAAGGAAACATTGTTTGCCAGCGGTGTGTGTATGTGCGTGTTATCTATGCATCTCACACTCATGACTACCGGTGGGGGCCTCTGCAGGCTCACATAGCAGAGGGATGCTGGTATGTTACGCCACCCGGGGCCCGACAACCCTAGACTGGAATTGTACTGGGAGCAAGTGTACAAAGGCCCCCCCCTCCCCATCAACACAACATACTGTACGTCCGCCAGACAGAACAAATTACACTGCCACCACCCCCTACCCAAAAACAAGCTCACATTACCTCCAAACCAGACTGCAGCCTCTGCACACACTCTCAGCGCAATGGTACTTCTGTTGTGAGAGACGAATAGCGGGGAGCGAGGGCCTGATTACTCATTTGGCCCTATTTGTTTTCATCTGCCTGCCACACTTGATCATACAATCTGAGGCCCGGCTCTCGCCACCTCCTACCCCTGAAACCCTTGAACAGAATCAGACTGATTCATCTGCTCCGCACTGATGGATGGATGTCCGCTGTTTATATTCCGCCTCTGGTTTCAGAGGAGGAAACTCCCATGCCCAACACAGAGCGGGCTTTGAGCGTCGGTGTGCAGCCTTTTTACAGTTTGCAGGGAAAGAAGAAAAGTTCACCTGCAGTTGTAATGTAAAAAATGATGAACAGCGCAGAAATGTTTCCTTAACTGGAGCAAGACACGCGTCCACAGCCATTCTTGTGGTTCGATAAGTTCAGGACCAAAGTTTGCTTGACTTATTATTTTTGGAAATGCTTAAATTTTGACCTGACGATGTGACGAGATGAAAATTCAAGGGCCTCACCGAGGTTCTTATCCTTTTGAGAAGAGGTCAAGCTGCGGGTGGGACGACATGAAAAGTCAGGGATCACTGAGGTCAGGATTCATCATCCACGAATCACGACTGTCAGGACATCAAGACGTCGGATTTATAAAGAATTCAACCTTTTGGTGCCGCTAGTTGGACAGCGAGGGCGTCAGCACAGGATTAGGATTCACAATATTTCACTATGTGAAAACTGTAACGTGCTGGTTATGTTTCAGTAAAAGTTAGGACTCTTAAAAGGGTCTTTAGGATTAAATAGTGATACATGCCACTAAAATTCAGGGGGTTGACATCGGGTTATATGGCAATCCATCAGAGAGTTGCTAGATATTTCGTTCTGGAACAAATTCATCCTCAACTGGGAAAAATGAGCCATAAAGTAGGACAACCGAGGTCTGTTTTGTTGTTGACATGTTTTTCTGGGGCTTCAATCAGATGTTGATATCAGTTAAAAATATGTGTATTGAAAGGAAAATGTTTTGTCTTTTTAAAGATGAATTGAATAAATAGTTTTTTAAATGGATAATCAGCAGAAAAGATGGCTATTTTTTGAAAGAGCAGATAACAAAGCACGGATTTCAAAGTGCTGCTTTGGTTGCATTTTGAAGTATCAGGCGCCAGTTCATTTGCAGTTAATTACATTTCCACCCAATGAATCTGATACAGTAACTGTTTTCTTCCAACCACTCCTCTTACATCTTCAGCTTTTTGATGGTCTGTTAGTGTTAAAAATATATCCTCCTCGAACAAAATAACACCTTTTTGAATCTTCGGTCCAAACAGAAGCTGCAGCGGCGCTGAAATAACGTACATCTGCACGGCAGATTGTCCCGGTGCCAGGTGTGAAGTAATGTTCATTAGAAGTGACAAATACCTGATTCGTAAAGCAGTCATTGAAAGCAACATGTGTTAGAAGGACACGTGTGATGTGGATGGTGAGAGAGAAACTTGTAAAAATTTGAAGGCTTTGTTTTGAAACCCAAGAAATCAAGCGAGAGATGGATACAACACAGATTTTTTCCCCACATCTGTGTTCGGATGCACACGCACTGTGAGAGAAATGAAGCCTTCCTCCCATCACAGCTAAACAAAATATAAGTCATTGCTTCGCTGTGTAGCCACTTCTCTCCAGCTCGGGCTCTGACATAGTCCTGTAGAGCTAATGAACCAGTCTGGTGATGCATCCTAGAAGCCAAAAACATGCAAGTTTGTCAAGTATATCCAGGGGATAGTGACGAGTGCAACCACGGTGAGATGCAATGGAAAACTTTGCTCTAACTCTGGTGGTGCTGTTGTAATTTTGCACCTGCATTAGTTTGAGGATACATGTTGTGCAGGAGCAGAAGATGCAGCTCATGGGCACAGAAATGTCACACCGGTGCTCCATAAGCTAACATTGTGACTCACATTTTGGTTAGCCGATGGTGTTCTGAATTAAGGCTTACTCAGCCTGCAAATTAGCAACTCCTTGCTATTAGGTGGCATCTTTCTCTAGTGAAATGAAGCGTTCTGCAGCTTCTTCCTTTCTAATCAGTCAGTGGATCAGTCAAATTTCTCATAAAACTGCACGTGACTTTTGAATCATCCCGACAAACGGGCCTTCAGCAGCTGAAAATGGCTCCAGGTTGTTCCGAGCGAAAACCAGCCTGTTCGGGCTGACAGGTGAAATTAAGGATTTGACGCATTCTGTATTAATCTAATAAATTTGAATGCGAGTCCAGCATCTTTTTCAAAGTGTGCTCCACATCCAATTTGCATCACGTGAGTATTCATTCATCTTTTAATTACATATCATTACAAAGTCATTCTGATACCAATGGATTACCCACTGCAGAGTGTAACTAATTGCGAGACACACTTCGTACAAGTTAATCAAGAGCTTCCCTCTAAGGAATCCCTTCACTGTAATCTAATATACAGGAATGTTCTATTCTGGAGTTGGCCACTTCCTCCTGCCTCTTCTCCTCCACATACAATATTCATGAAGGTGGGTTCTTCCCTAAAAAACCCCCTCCTCTCCAGGTGGGGAAGCAAGCGCGCCTCTCCCCACAAAACCCCAGCCACTCTTTGCTTTTTATAGACTCTCCCTCTCACTCTCTCTGAACGGTTAAGCTGTCCCTGGGTTCCTCTTAGCTATTGTAATCCATACACAATACCCACACATTTAATGGGAGAGACGCCTGCAATAAAGCAGAGGGAGCATTTCGCGGGGAGCAATTTAGCCTTCAAACAATACGCCAAGGTTTGCTTCCTTGGGACAATACTGCTGCTGTTTTCCACCCCTTGTTACAACGCAGAATCTGGGATATAGTCATTACGGTTTGGGCTCAATGACGGCAAAATGACAAGAGTGGCAGGCTTGAATCGCACGCTGTCACCCGGAGAAACTTTGCATTCAGTGAATGTAAGCGTGCGGGCCTTCGGTGGAATGAATGTTGTGGAGCTCAGCGGTGTGTCCTTTTAGCAGGCGCAGCGTCCGGCCGCTATCTCTCATCTCAGCTGGTTTTCAGGCTAAATGCGAAACCCACCTGGGCGAAAGGAGAGGCCCTTGCCGCTGCATGCTTTGTGCCCCCCCCCCCCCGGCATGAGGACACACAATGCCTTCCTCACACTAACCTGTGGGGACAATGGACAATAAAAAGCAATCATTCTCACTTCACCAGCACAATTACTGAACAACTTAGCTCCCCTGCCTTCCCCCAATGCCGGCAAAAAGTGAGAGCAGAAGAGCGATAAAGAAAAAGAGTTTTTTTTGATGCGAACACGGCTTCTCTGCTGCTCGCTCCTCTTCCCTCCATTTCCCTTGGTGATAAGATACACAAGACTGAGCGCACTGACACAGAGCATGCTGGGATAATGTGGCAGCGTGCTGCTAAGCACTTCCTGTCCACAGCAAGTGCAGGGGTTGCACTTGCAGCATTTTTCCCTACAACTGGGTTTCTTCACTGGCACTGGCATGGCTGGCTGTGCTTCATTAAGATTGCACAGATATCAGTATCTCAGCCTGTCATTAATAATGACAAGGCCCACCGCTAAATACATGTCCACTGTTAATTATCAGAGGCCGTGTCTGTTAAATATCAGATTCCTCCCTCTAAATAGTGGGCAGTTCTCCCTTGCAGTCTCATCTGTCACTGTAAATGTCATCACTTTATTCTCTCGTTGGCGACCGTGACAGGCCCCACTTTGAGCCCCACTTTATCTCCTTTGCCTTCCATTCTCCCTGCTACAAAGATGCCTCTTTCTCTCTCCCTTTCTTTTCTTTTTTTTCCTCTCCTTCCACCACTCACTGCTGTATCCGCTTTCCACACGTGGCGAATGATTGCCCGGGTAAAGGTATTTTCTGTTTCAATCTTACACTTTCCCAAGGGAGAACAAAAAAGGGGGACAAGCTTTCTGCAGCTGGTTTCACTGAGAAAATTGTTCAGAATTGCCTCATTCCAGGGCAGATTAGCGAATGCATACAATCCCAGGCTAAGTGCTATTGTGCACCACAATTTGGCCATTATACTTTGTCTTTTCCATTTAGAGAACCCCTACCCAATTAAAGTAATACAGCCCTTCCAATACCTGCTCCCAATTAAATCTGGGCGGCATTACCTGCCTTGATAGAGCTGGCCATGGCTCCTCAACACTCACTTGCATTCATTAGGCCTATTCAACGTGACGGAGCTGATGACAACGATTCAAGTTGCTCTCCCTCCATCCCTCCCCCTTGCCACTCTCTTCTCTCTTGTTCTCCCCCTCTTTCGGACGGGCTCTCACTTTCTTTTTCTTTTTTTTTTGTCCCTGCCTTTCTCTCTGTCACTCCTCTCAAGACTAGAAATGCCTGCCGCTTACTCTGAGGACTCAGAATTGGCTGGGGAATAGAGGGGAGTGAGGAGAGCCCCCCTCACCAGCGCCACCGCCACCCCCTCCAACCCCTTTTCTCTTTCTTCGACATTTTCTCGCCTGCCCCTGGTTTTGTTTCCCAGGTAGCTAGGATTTTTTTTTTCCAGCTCATTGTGCCTTTTTCAAATCCTTCGTCCATGCTGCTTGGTTGGCACCATTTTAAAGCCCCGGCGTCACAAAGAAAGAGCTTGTCCAGGCCACTGACTCGATTGACAATTTCAGAGTGTTAAAAAAATCCACAAAAGCCGGAGCTTGGGGTGTCGCTGAAATGGGGGGAAGCCGTCAATATGACATGTCTGCTGTCCAAACCCATAACCACCAGGTGTTTGTAGCCTTTCAGGAAAAAGCCGTCATATCCCACTGTTCCAACTGAACTCGTGGCTCATGCAAAATGAAAAAAAAAAAAAAAAAAAAAAACTTTTCTTTCACTGTTCACTGTGTCACATTTCATAAAGCTGTGGTTCTAATGAGCCAGGCCGACAGAGAAATATGCTGACAGTAGTTGTACTTAAAGCTGGGGCCATCAAATGTGCATGTATCCCGTATTTAACATGCTAAATAGCCTTGAGAATATGACTGAATTTCCCCAGAGAGATACAATTTGAGACGAGCAGGAATATGGCTTCATTTCTGGTAATGAATATCAATATTGAATGAGTACAGAAATGCAGGTATGTCTCCTTCATGTGCAGTAGGTCAAATGGGTGAATGCACAGGGTTTTTCCTCAATACTTATTGGTAAAGAGTTGAGATTGATGGATAATAAAAGAAAAGCCTGGAAAAATTTTGTATTTCTATATCCAGAATACACAATTACATGTATTCTGTATATAGAAATTTCCCATTCTGTGGCATTTAACCTCACGTACATCTAAATAAAGGGTCACAAATGCATGCTTTCACATTCATAAAAAAAGGCTTGTAGTTTAAAACAGATGAGCACTGCAGCTTTTAGCAAACGCCACTTAAACTGGAGGAAACAGTGCATTTGGTGTGTCAGCAAGTACAATATGAATCAAAGTGGACTGCACTGCCTACTGTATGTTCATCAGGGTGAGGGAACATGTCACACAGTGCAACCGCGTGGCCCATTAATGGGCTTTTAATAGTTTTTGTCTGAAATATGGAGGAGCCACATCAGGCTTTAGCTGCACAAACAACAATTCATTCAACTGATTGTTGGCTTTGGCAATATCGATTACAGAGGGGGACAAATTGCTTGCAATAAGTTCTGAGCCTTGTGGAGTTTGAGCATAGATTTATGAAACATTAACATATTGAATGCTCAGTGTGCAGCAGTTCTGTATATGATAAATACATCACACACTACATGGAGCTAAAACCACTTTTGCAGGTTTACATGCTTCCATCAAACACCTTGTACCCCAAAGAGCAGAGTGCCTCCTTGATAAATTCTCCCTCTGCTATTGGTTTTACTCTCAGTGACATTTGGAGATAAAGTAGGTGACTATCATGGCAGGAGGAAGACGGAGGAGGAGGTAGTGGAGGAGGGAACGGGAGTGAGAGTGACATTCTCAGGACCCCCCATGAGGGGAAACCTCTGGGCCCTGCTCAGCCGACAGTGGGAATGATATCAACTTTCCCTTGTCAATGTGCCGGAGGATCAGCGTCTCGCGCCGTGCGCTTATGGACGCGAGGGGTTTATTTCAGCCTGACAGACACTTAGAAAAACTGCGACACTGTATGCATGTAATATTTGTCATTTAGTGAATTTTTATGTGTTTTCTCGTTTTGAAAAGCTGAGCTCAAGCCTCCCACATCTTCTCACAGCGGCCACGCTGCAGCAGAGCGTGCCTCCGTTGCATGCACATTGGTGTACTTTGCATTTTCATGATTTCGTGAGGGTCCTTGATGGAAATTCAATTTACAACAATGTGATAAACAAATAAAAGCTAGTTAAGGGATTGCGTGCTGTTTCATCATAATTTACAGTCACAAACACCTCTGAAGCATATTAATTTAAGCACTTTGATTATTTGTTTAGGGGGGAAGTACATTTTCTACCTATACTCTAATGGAGCCCTTTTTCACTTAGGCAAATGCGCAGCAGCACTGAGCAGCCAGCCAATCAGATTCAGCCGAAGTAGGTCTGTGTGTTCCGACCTTGGGAGCCACGGCAACCCAGGGATCGCGCTCCCCTTTGATATGCCAAATCAAAGATCCCGCTTCTGCAACTGAAGGCTGTTTTGTTGCTCTAGTACTTGTTGTTTTTCCCGTGTCCATGTTAAAAGGGAAATTGGCCGTGACTTTCACTCAGGCTGCTCGCATAAAAATGAAAAATGATCAACCTTTCTCACCTTGGGGGAGATTTTAAAGGGAAGGCTGCAAGGATGCTTGACACGCTGCACTGTGTAGCTTAAGAAATAATGAGGCACTGGGAAGAAAAGTATTTAAATAATAAGTAAATAAAATATCCGTGATGCCCCCTCCTTCCTCCTTTGCAATATTACTGCAGTGGACTCGAAAGACACATGTATGCATGCAACCACTTAGCAAAGACTGAGAGTAAGGAGAGGAAGCCGGATGGGAGAAGAAGATAAAGGAGGGCTAAATTCAGACCACATGGCTGTACAAGAGGAGTCACCAGGGGCTACTTCTTGTCACGGTAGCTTTCTGAAACTGGGATAAGAGAGGCACGGGGACCGGGGATGAAGATGCTGTTATTCATACTTAGACCATCATTACTGAAAGTGTCAGTTGGAAATTTCAGTTGGTGAGTTTTGGTTTGGTTGTTGCCCTAATTTAATATGTTGCTCCTCTCCTCGCTCCTTGCTTCAATCGGGACTTTATTTTTCCAACATGTTCTTGATTTTCTTTCCATTTTCTTCCTCAAATGTCATTTCAGCTGACTCTCCTCAGATGAATATTACCCAGAAATGCACAAATTAAGGAAGCTTTCCGAGCAGCTGATCAATATTGTAAATTTCAAGGTTTCTCGTTCACCTTGTGCCTGCGCTCCCTCGTTCTCCGCCTCAGCAGATGTTGGTGACTAGCTGGAATTAGCGCGAACACTAACCCCAGCCAGCTTTTAATTAATTTTACACAGACAGTAGCGCAGTGACCCCGTGAAAAAGGACGAGGCACACCCGACTAATCAGCCTGAACCCTGTGACATCACTCCTGGACCTGCCAAGCCAGCCAAAACAGGGGGAGCCTAGGTAGTTTACTCTGGATACAAAGCACCAATTTATCACTATAAGCAAATGCTAACCTAGGAGCGTTGCCCCCGGCAGAATTAATTGGCCCTCTCCCTGTCTGTGAAGTGTCTGGCCTTGTTTAAAAAGACAGGCTGCCCCAGAGACCCCCGCTCTCAACACGCTGCTCAGAGGAGCTGTGCCGCTATTGGCTGATTGATAGCCATGGAAACCCCTGCTCTGCATAACCAGGAAGTGCTCGTTCATGAAAATGATTGGATGCTCAGGCCTGAGGCGAACGCATGTTGTCAAGAAGTGGCAGAGCCGGGGCAGGTTTGTGAGTCGTCTACGTCATTGAAATGAGCGTTTTTGTGCACCATGTCTCAAATCAAAAGTTGAATCAGCTGACCGTAAATGCAACGAACACTCCATGTCTCAAAGCTGACTCCCTCACAGAGACCCTGCCTGGTGGTCAGAGCAATCACGGCATGCAGCGGGTGCCACATTTAATGGAGTTCCTGGTCACTGCGTCAGTGTTTTCCCTGGCAAAAACGCCGTCGGTGCTCCAGGGTTCGCCACCCCAGTGCTGGAAACGACACAACTTTTTTTTCAGAAGGGATGAGGGGTCTTTCACGTGTCCTGCACGCTGCCGCTTCAGCAGATAGATGGAGGGGAGGAAAAAAAAAAGTGTGATTATCTACGCTATTGGCTCTTTTTACCCACTCTACTGTGACTAAGAAAGTGTGGGTACATTGTAAGAGCAACTTTCTAATACATTAGCCAGAGAGCTGGAGATTGAAGGCTCCTACTGTAGGCTGAGAGGAGGAAAAAAAAAAAGACAACAGAGCTCCCCCCCTCTCCTCTTCCTCTCCTTCACCCCACCACCCACTCTTTCTTTATCTGGCCTCTCTCGTTCAGTTGAGAGAGTGCAGCCCTATCTTGCTGGCCCATCCGCGGTGTCTCCTTTCCCTGGCTCCTGTACTTGGGGGAATAATTAATCGGGCTAACAGGTAAGAGATACCGGGACGTGGCATAAGAGCAGCTTTCAGAGCTTTGTGTGTGTGGGGTTTCCACGCTGAAATAGATCCGCACGCCACTCAGGGCCCTTTTCACCGGAGGAGCCGTTGAGGAGGGCAGGCAGCTGTGAGTGGATCTCACCGGACAGCAGCGCCCGCCCCCTCAACCCCCGCCCCCCTTCACCTCTCCAACCTCTCCTCTCCTTCCTCCATCCCCCTCGAACCCCACATCCTTTATTTTTGCTTTTTTTTTCCCCTTCTTGTCTCAGAGAAATGAGGCTCATGCACGCACAGAGGCAGCTCAGGGTGCTGGAGCAAACTGGAGGGCCCTTGGACACTTTCCCTGATCTGTCCTCCACCATCGGCGCTAACACGCATGACTTCCACGTGTATTTCTATTCGCTGCAAACATTCAGCACTAACTTTCTCCTGTTTTCATTTTTTTTTCAATACGCAGTCAGAATTGTAGCCTAAAAGTAACTGCTGTCCCGTTTAACAAAGACTTTCTAAATAAAAAGACCTGGATGTGACAGTACAGTTTGTAAAGCAGCGTGTTTCTGAAGGCTTATTTCCTGGAGGAGGCTTCAGTTTCTTCCTGTGGGTGTCAGGTGATTGACAGCAAGCGGAATGTAAAGTAATACTTGCGCTGATGTGAAAACATCCAAGTGGGTACACTGAAATTGTGATAAAACAGAAAGTTCCACAAAGCCAAAGCGAAGCTTCGTGTTTGCAGCCATTAACGATGCTGCGAAATCATAGCAAGAAAGAAGTCCTAATGCCCGATGTCACAAATTTACCTCACAATCAGCATCCTCCAGCCTTAAACCCTCAATTCAGAGCAGCAAAGACTCTCCAAAAAACCCTTAAACAGGGAAAAAAATGTCCCTTTTGCATGGACAATTACAAGGACATACTGTAAACGGATACTACTGATGAGAATTTGCTAAAGCATAATCGTTAAAAAGTTATGTTTTGTGTCAGACATGGCATTTGTTTTGTAATTAGAGAGGTAAAATATACAGCTTTCACAGCTCCACTGTGTACAGTAGCTGCAGCGCAAGTACAGTAAAAGCAGGATGATGTGCACGCATCCTCTTTTCCCTTTTCTCCTCTTCTTTCCGTGAGCAGCGTGTCACGTCAACGGCAGCTGAGAGACACTCCTGCAAAGGGAAAACTTCACAGCCCTTCCTGGTGTCACACCCTGAAAATAGACTGTTAAACTCTCAGATACTGAAAATGAACTAAGTGATATATTATTTATAACAGCCAACACACCGCTTAGAGGTGAACGCTGCTCGACTCAGCGGAGCTTTGTCCCTAAGTGCTGTCGCTCTGCTTCGAAAGGATCGGGAAGTTTGAAGATGATTTGTCAGAGGAGTCAAAAAACAGTTATTTTTTATTTTTTTGTCTTGATTGCTCCGTGTGCAGCACCTCCGCTGTCCAATGAGAAACGACATAACCCCCTCCCCCGGAAAACAACAACCCCAAGGGCCTCCAACAAGGTTCAATTGACTCTAAGCACATTCATCAGTTTGATATTACAGATTTTGAGGCAGAGCAAACACTTCTTGCTCATTTCTGGCTGCTGAATGCTCACTAACACAAACTGAAACATACTGTAGGCACCATTTGAAAAATATGATACTCATGAAAGTATCTCACTGTGTCATATTATTGAAGTCAATCAGCCGTCCTCGGGCGATGAAAATGATGTCAGTTTAGCAGATGAAATTGCCCGTGTTTTGAAATATTGAGTGTAGTTCCTGAAATATGAGGCACTCTTGAATGCATGTTTAATGCAAGTGAGCGCTAATCTTCTTCGATGGAACGGCTGTAAACAAATCTGATTGTTTCCCCCTCCCCGCTTTGAAAGGTCGGTGGTGTAAAAAGTACAGTAGGATGCTATTTCCCTGTCAGCTCCAAAATACTGTATTAAACTCCCTGCAGAGCTCACAGCTGGACGCAGGGAAGGCCAGAGCGCCGCCGTCCACGCTGTCCTTCTCCCCCCGGGCCACTAAAGGGGGAGGTCCGGCCAGGCTGCCACTCAGCCAGGGGGGGCGCATGATGTACGACCAAAAACCAATGGGATCGATAGGAGCCCCATGCAGACAGTCTCCCTCCCTCCCTCTTTTCGTCCCCCAGTCTCCCCTCCCCTGTCCTCTCTTACTTTCCCCTCTCCCTCTCCTGCTCTCCTTCACTTTTCCTTTTGTCTTACCTCCCCCTGCTGGCTGCCTCTCTTTTTCCTCCTCCCTCTGAACACTCTCATGGGCTTGGCTTTAGCATTACGGCTCCAGAAGAGCTTAACATAAGGAAAAAGCGGGCGATGCTGTAATGCAGATTTGCATTTTGCCAAGTGCTGTGTCATGAGTTTGGGAAATGCAGAAATTCCCTCGGCGCTGTTGCAATTACCATTATTTTTACATTTTACATGGCGAAGAAGCATCAAATGCTACTTAACAGCTTGCATATCTGAATGTTGAAAGTGTGGCACGAACACTGCCACGGGGCCACCCAGGCTGCAAGAACGCAGCCTCTCACTCTACTGTAATTACTTCAGATTAAAGCATCCACCAAATGGCACGTGCAAACAATTAATCAATGATATTGATAACGCTTCATCACAGATAAATCAGTCTTGTAATGTCAGCGTTCATGCTTAATCATCTGACTCAGGTTCATCAACAACAGTGATTGACAGGCCGCAGAAGAAGGAAGGGAATAATTAAGGGATACAGATATTCCTGTAACTCTTGGCGGTGATCGCCTTCATCATCTCAATATGACGGTGGCTTTCGTGGTTGAAAAGGATACTGCTGACAAATTCAATTACTGAAAGAAGACAGGCTAATGGTCCGTGGTAATGATTCATTTCATAAGTATTTCTGCCGTATGTTTTAATGAAAGCTTACATTGTCACTGGTGGCAAAGGGAACGGATGCCTTACACCAATTACTATACTGTCACCGAGGGCGCATGTTGCAGCCATAATCCTCCCCCTCCCTCCACAGCCCAGACCAGACATACTCACATTATAGTTAAAACACACAGCCCGGACATGTGTATGTGCACAATAACCACAAACACACATTTTTTTCTCTCTCTTGTTGCCCCAGCCTGCTTCCCCTTTGTGCAAGCACAAAGAAAAGGGATCTTCTCTGTTATTCTTTATTCCTTTGGTCCATTCTTCGATGGGGCTGGATGCAGGGGTCCGGGCGCAGCCTCTGCCCCACCACGCTTCACCATCCCTGGGCGTGAGAGGTAGAGGTAGGGGCCTTAAGAGTGTGGAGGTCTCCGCAGGTCTCGGGGGGAGGAGCGGGTGCGGTGGTGGGTTTGTGGGGTAGGCGGGGGTGGTCGGAGGCTGACATACATCTGCAGCCCGGAGAGAGAGACTGGCTCAAAGGCTTGGGGAGAATGAGAAGGGGTTTGCAAGGGTCAGTGACAAGTGGCACACACAGGGTGGGTGTGCGGGTGAAGTGGGGTGGAACAAGGGCTATAGAGGGGCCAGGGATTGTGTTTTTCCCATGGTCCGCTACCCCTTTTTTCCCCCCTCCGAAGTTTCCCCTCATGGACCCCCACCCAAACCTCCAGAACCAGCCCTCCCACCCCCCATATCCCGTGGTACTCTCTCTCTCTCTCGTTGCCCTGTCAAGAAAGGACCAGGCAGGCTCAGTTTCACTCCACAGGGCCGGTGTGTTTTCAATGAATTGATACAGATGAAGAAGTTCAGCACAATGGATGGATTACCTCAGCCAAAATAGAGCGAACCCCCCACCCCCGCACCCCCGCACCCCTCCTTGCAAACCAACTCCCCGCAAACCACCTCCCCCTGCCTCCCCTCACAAGCCCACCCGCCCACCTCGCTTATTCACACAGCCACTGACACACTGGATGATATAGACTACAGCCTCACACACACACACATATAAACACGCCTGTATGTGCACACGGTTTCCAAGGCTATGAAGTAAATATGGTCACAAATTCAACTTCTGCAGCGCTGGCAATGCAACAAATGCTATTTGAGGCACATTTAACTCTAAAGGCTCTGAATTTTGAATCCTTTTATTGATATTCATGATCCTGGTCTCTTCTGAAAGGTGTCAAAATGAGCAAACTTACAGAGGCAGAAATGTGGTAAAAATGTGCCTTTAATTTTAATTTCAATTTTCATGTTCTCTCTTGTATGAACTTCTGTGAGACTTTCAGTGTATAATCTCGGTTGAAAATAACAGTCAGGGGTTAAATAGTATTGTAAAAATGGGAGGCAGAGACCTTCCCTGCACAATATCCTACTGTGACCGAGTCTCCCCTCTCCTCTCTTTAATAACATATGCCATTTGGTGGATGCCCACCTTGCTGCACCATGAGAGCATGCATCTTTTAGCATGGGTACCCTTATTTTGGAGTCAGGCTTCTAATCTTGGCAGTGCTGGTATCAGAGCCCTCACACACCAGCTACAGAACCGTCACAGAGCCAAGTAAGCTCCAGCTTCCTGGAGGTGAGCATGACGTACAAGTACATTTGTGTTTCTCTTTAATCTCGGTCCACTTTCAACCTCGAGCCAGTTCATGCACTGGAGGAGTTTTTAACACCTGCTGGCTGATTTCGGCGGGAATATCTGCACGAAAAGGAAGGCGATTTGCATTTCTGGGTTTTCATATGAGTACTTTGAGCTGCAAAGAAAAGAGCGCCACTCATAGGACAAACTGTAATAGTCTGTGTGACTGACAGCTGACCTGTGGGCAGAACACTACTGCAATGACACGCCCAGCAAGAATGCTGTCATCAACATCAAAATGTCAGGACTTCATCAATACTCACTGGTAAACCGTTTGTAGCTCTTAATACATCCTGGACAAAATGTACTAAGCTGGGGGGGGGGGTGTAATCCACAGGGCCCGCCCACCATCTCTGTGGCTGTAGCTGGAGGTGGCGGCGTTCTTAGCTGTCCAGGCTAATGGCTACGAATGGGCCCTAATGCATGCTCCTCCCGATAAATCACACACACAGCGCCCTGCTTAGACATTCAGCAGCTTGGCCGACCACTCTGCTCCATCACACACTCTGAGATTAATGAGTACCCACCCATTTACCTTGCACCCTTGGACAGCAGGATACACAAAAGCACATGCACACACGGGCAAAAAACACATGCTTAGATTTATATGACAACACTTATGAGGACTTCTCTATTGACTGCAATTACTCTTGAACACTATCCTTAAGCCAACTTCAAAAATAATGCTTTTTTATCCACACCCTTCCATGCAGGTGCAGGCACACACACACACACCTTCTCAAACTGTCTAGGTTTTGGCAACACTTGCATTCTGTCTGGGGGACAAAACGTCTCATCACAAATATCCAGTGCGGCGTCGGCCGGGCAAAATAACACACTGACAGAGTGAGACAAGTGTGCAAGTAATAACAGTAGGCAAGCTGAATGATTAATAGGCTATATGCATGAGACACAACTCTTCTTTTCCCTAGTTTGGGTAAACTTTCTCCCTCAGGCGGCTGTTGTGTCCTTTGATCTTTCATTTAGAGTTATTACAATCAGACACCGCTGCTGCTAACATTACAGGAATCCAATGTGCCGAGCCGAATGCCTTCTCCAAATGTTTATTTTAGCAGGAAATAATGCACTCAACTAACCATATCTTTGGCGTTATCATCATTGCCCAGGCTATTTACAAACTGTATCTATTAATCATTTTTGAGCATGTACAGCAATTAAATTAGGCCGGGTCACACTCGAGCAATAATAAGATTTTAATTGCGTGGGGCAAGGCTCTAATTCAACTATCTCTGGATCGCTTGACGGGGGCAAACGCTCATCGGGAGCACAAAGACGGAAAGAAAGGAAGGAGGGGGGAAAAAAAGGAAAGGAGAGATATCAAATAGCAGGCAGTTTATGTGAAAATGAACTAAAGAGAGAACAAAAGGGAGTGAGAGAAAGTGAAATCAAAATAGCAGACTGTCTTGGGTGTTGCAGCCTGAAAAGACAAGTGCAACTGTGATTACAACCAGGCCAGACATCTGGGTTTGTTTCATCCTCCCTTCCTGAACCTCTGACGTTAAAAAAAAACAAAACAAGTTCCAATACAAGTCATCTCCAATCACCTTCAAATACAGCTCAGCGATCCCAGGTCAAACCCCTCAGTCTCCACCTGACAAGCAAAACAAACACGCCACAGTTTAGGAGCATGCAAACACTAGAATATGAGAGTGTAAAGGGGGCGGTCGATGGTGGTGGAGGGAGAAATGCACGAAAACAGCCAGAAAATGGAACAGAGCAAAACCCTGAACAAAACACAAGCTGCTCCAGAGCAATATGAATGTTTACTTGTTGAATCTTTTATCAGTTTTGTTTTTATCTCTCTCCTCCTCTCCCTCTCTCCGTGTTATCTATGCAGCAGGTACTGAGCTATGCATTGAGGCTGCGTGGAGCTGATTAGAACAGTGATAGATGGGAGGGTGGATGACCTTAGCTTCCGACTAAACACAAGGTTGGACATTTGTCTCCTCGCTGCATTTGCATGCTTTCCGCCCGTTTATGGCAATTTGTCACCATACTCGCTTTGCCATTGAGAAGACACAAAAAAGGGGGAGGTAAAAGGAGGCAGTGCAAGGCTGGATTCCCGAGAATAGAAATTCAAGGCAGGTTATGATGAAGCACTTTGCTTCAGATAATTCCAAAAAAGTGCAAAAACTCACATCCTGTGAGTTCTCCTCATGCTTACCCTTCCTTGTTGGTAATATGTGAAGTCACTGAAGTATAATTAAGGTACACTGGTGCAGAAATTCATCTTAGTAGCAAAAACAGGGACAATGCAGAACTCTGTGTGCATGCAAAAAACATGTTATGTGCTTGTTTGGAGGCCAGCGTCCTCTTCAGGACCCCAGCTGCACCCTGCAACCTCCCACTCTCCTCCACCCACAAAACACACGCGCCATAAGCACGTATGCCCGCGCACACGATGCCACACGTGCTGATGAATGGCCTGTCATGCTGTTTGGGGATCAGTGAATTATTTACACTCATATGCCTTTAATAATTCAGAGGCCCAGTCTTAACAAATTACTGCACCGCTCCCCAAACCAACAGAGTTCACTCAGCCAGAGCGCCACACGCAGCCCGTTCATCCACTTCACAGCATGCCCTTGGAATATGATGGTGACATTTTTGCAAGGCGCCAAATCTCAAGCGTAATTCAATCATTTTTGAAAGCGAGACGTGTCTCAGCAAATCAGTGTTAGACAGCGTCTTCACTGATATCTCGCTATTGAGAGATAAGCTGGTTCCACTGGTCGGTTTGAGAGGTTCATCATGGTGGTGTAAACTCTGCTTCTACAGGTGGAGAAGCCCCTGAAACAAAGCGTTCACAGTGGATGTTTACTTTATGAACTGCAGTCTTGCATCAGGTGTATTATTGATAAACCTGACAGTGAAGGTTAGTCAGGTTGGTACAGTTTTCTCTTCCCTTCATGCAAGTTGTGACTTCCACCGCTGATGCATAGAGGTTACATGCAAGAAACACTACTGTACATGCCTGTGTGCATACTTTGTATTAACACGAGTGTCGCCAAGAGACACACCAGGACCAGCTTCTGCACCCATAACTAAACATGACGACCCTGGAAGAGGTTATCATACTGTTAATGCTGAGATCATGACGAGATTTCTCTTCAAAACATTCAGCTTGAAAGACTACAGGATACGTGCACCATCATGCACATGCAAACACATAGACAGACATCAATTTATAAATTGAATGAAGCAACAAAACAAACATGACACGCGGCCGATCCGCAAGCTTATGGCCTCGATCGTCAGCTCTCAAGCTCTGACACACTCACCACAAACACTGGAAATCAATTCTTTTCCCATTGAGCCTTGCGACTTGTGAGATTTGCTGAAATTTCACATTTTTATCAATCAAAAACACATGGCCTTCATAAAAATCTCGCTTAATTTAGGTGCAGCAGTCTAGATGCCATAGCCAGCACCCACAATGCATCGGCACATGCACAACCAATTGGCTCATCCTGTCTGTCACACAGGGTAAGCTGGTCATGTATACATACAATGAGAGATTAGGCCCTGACGACGCGCCTTCTCGGTTTCCCTGGTCGTCAGCTAACACACACATATGCACACAGACAGACAAAGACGACACAGACACACACAAACACACACGAAGGCCCCACCAGACACTTCCAGGTCCCTAACGAGGTCGCTAATTAACTCTCCCACTTGCGCTCGCTCGTTTTCATCCGAGGTGCACATTGCTTTTTTGACAGGGGAAAATTGCCGGGCAATTAAATCATCTGAAGACGAACACTCCAGCAGCTGGTATTAACAGCTAAATGTTACATCCATTTTCAAAAATGCGATTGTGGAGAAACTGTACAGTAAGTGACTGACTGCTATAGTGCTCCCTAATAACCCACAGCTGAGGCTTTATGGCACTGTACTGAAGCAATGCAACATCGCGTGTTGACGTTACGAATATCCAGCGCAGTGCACCCATTTATGCAAACCACGCCGCTGTGTTATTCACTCCTACTTTGGAGAATCAATTGTGCCAGAGTGAATACAAATGATTTCATCTTACTCCTCTTCCATCCTCATGCTATTGCACAGAGGCGGAATCTCATGTTTGATTTCATTATTCGTAAGAGAATAATAATAATAATAAGAGAAAAACACAAAATCCTCCCATTTGAGAAGCTGAAATGAGCCAATATTTGACATTTTTGCTCGATTAATGACTTAAAGCTGCACCAAACCATATTTTTATAGTAAAAATGCATCAAATGACTATGTGCAATGTGTAAGGCAACGCTCATAGTGACAAACCCACACCCCATTGTTTTGCTTTCACGACCCAAAACTTTACTGTTTCTCTTCCTCGCTCCAGTGGCCGCAGGAAGCTTGTTTCAACCAGGTGTGTGTGTGTTACCTGTCCAGCAGACAGAAATTAGCAGCTAAAGAGTCGGATATTTGCCTCTTTCTCTTACTGTAACTGACCTACTGTTACTTAAAATAAGTGTGTAAGCTTATGCTGCTGCCTCCATGTGGCCAAAAAAAAAGCTCTCCATATATTTCTGTTTCTTTAAAGGCGACTGACTTGTTTTAACATTTCTTTCAAAGTCGCATCTGCCCTGTCCTCATCCTGTAATCCACAACCTTCTGTTAAGATGCACAATGATAAATGGCGAGATTTGCACATAAAACTTGACCCAGGTCTGCACGCACACACACACGCACAGTTTTTTGGGCTCCACTTCATCTCAGTGCAGCCTCCTGGGTCCCCAGCCTCTTCTGAAACTGATTTTTGTCTCCTATTTTGTTAACCTTGCTCGCAATTAACCCCACGCTGCGAGCCAGCCACACATGGGCCAATGGAGGCAGCCTGCAGTATGTGAGCGCCCAGCCCGTGTGAATCACCGCATTGTGTCGTCTGTCCTGTAAAGAAAGGAGCGGGGAGAAAGGAGAATGAGACACAGAGGGAGAAAGAGTGCTGTTTTTTGGGGGTCCACTATTTGTAGCAGGGTACCCCCAGGGGCAATGACAGCAGTGGAGGGTGGAGGGTCTGCTTGTGTGTGGGTGCAGGAAGGGGGGGGGGTCCCATCCTGACAGGTTCTTTTGTAAAGGGGGGTTTGGGTTAGAGAGGAGGGGTGCTACGCGTAGGTGAGGGCCGGTTTTGTGGTGCCGTCAGGAGCGTCGGAGATGGCGTGAGTCGCCGCCGACAGGGGGTCATTGTACCCACTCCATTCTGCCTCCACCCTCTGCTCCTGCTCAATGGGCGGATTAAAGAATATACGCCTGAGTCTTAATCTTTGAACTGCGCAGACGCAGATGCACAAACACACGCAGCTGAATCGAGCCTGAGCAGGCCGGGTCCCACGCAGCTTGTGTGTGCGTGTGCGTGTTTAGCTAAACGTTCACATCGGCGGTTACACTCGAATCTATAGCTCTCATCTGCATTGCAGAATGCGGTGTAATGATGTTACCCGTGCTATGGCACATGCTGTAACGCTTCTTTTTATAGATCTCTCCGTGCCCCCCCCCCCCCCCCTCGTAATGAGAGAAAAAGGTCAGTGTCTGGCGAGAGGGAGGAAGGGAAACGGGAGATGATATTAAGGCGGCTCCTTGGTTTCTTTACAGTTCTCCAAGTTCACCAACTCCAGCAAATGAGCATGTACAACAAGCCGAGGGGCCTTTTACTGCAAATCTAATTCATTTCTCTAGACAACTGTGAAATTTGCCATTGACATTAGTCATTACCCCAAGGCTAACGAAAAGATGATCTCAGTTAATAAATGATCCCTAACAAGGAGCTCTCCCTCTCTCTCTCCCATTGTGTTAATGGCAGGGGCAGCTGTTAACGGCACGCAGTTACAGAACAACACTGCTAACACCAACTCTGGCTTCACTTCCCTCTCAGTCCTTCTGCTTTCATTTGGCTGCTGGGTAACCCCACCCCCCCCAACCTCCTCTTTCTTCATCACCCCCTTCCTCTCCCCCGTCTCCTTTGCTCCCTCCCTGTATCATCATCACCCTGCAGATCCTGCATTATGCAGTGGCATCATTAGAGCCTTGATTTCAGACGCTTCCGGCACGGCTCCTGGATTGCGGCCGCGGCGCTTCCGGATGCTGGCCGACTCGGATTCCAAGACGAGCCGAGGACGCCATTGGGAACAGATGTGAATGACAGCAGCTCTGAGAAATGGAGAGAAAGGGAGGACAGAAAGAGAGACCGGGGAGGGGGGAAAAATGGCTAATCATCTGGAAGAGAGTCTGACCCTCCAGCTGGCCCTGGCCATCATTGATACTAAACAATGAGGAAGCTGTTCTAAGCACCATGGGTAAGGGTCAAGCCAGAGGATGGATCACACAGCAGCAGAGCGTACACACCCTCAGCACTGAATATATACAACGCAGCGAAGCAGGTCACTTCTAGGAGACAAAGAAGAAGGTTGCCAACTGTAATCAAGCACTTTTGTTCCTGTCAATTTACATAATTTGAAAATAAAACCTATCAGAGCTGCTCTGTTTTATTTCTAGGATGTAATAATTGTTTCCTGAAAAGTGAAATCCATTATTAGGGCGCCGAGGCATCAACGTTTGTCTATCTCTGAAATGACAAGTCACATTTTCTCTTTGGAGGAAATTGTGTTTGCAAGAGGGGTCCCCACGTCTAGTGTGGGGAGCACATAATGCAATATTCACGTTTTCCCCTACTCAGAGTTCCAATTTATTGAAGTAACCGAGCAGAAAATGCACTGACAGCTGTAGCACTTTATTGCGAATTAGTATATACATTCTACACCCCGCAAGAAAAGCCAAGCCGCATTGTATTTTTGTAATTGCCGCAGGCTGGGAAAACGCAGGGACAACGGCAAGTCGAGCAATTACAAAGATGACAGGGTATACTTTTAGTTTCAGCCCCTGTTTGACGACGAATGCTGGGAGGAGGAAGCATCGGCGAGGTCTGGCGGCGGCGGCGGCGGCGGGAGCGGGAGAGAGAGCAGGTGTGAGACGAAATGCAAACACTGATTGGTCATCGTCGCCGGTCATTGGCGGCGGCGTCACTGTTGTCATTGCTGAGCGCTTTTAGAGGTTGTGTTTAACAGAATGAAAACACACACTGGCTGCTGTGCAATTTAAGTTTTGGGCTTTTTGTTGACAGCCAGTCAGACAGAGGAAATATGTGCGTGTGTCCAGGGAGGAAGAAGCTGCCTGATACCACGACAGAGAGAATGAGAGACGGCTAAAAGCCAATTTAAAGCAAAGCTGTACAGTAGATGCACAATAGCTACAGGAAGCTAGACATATCTCTACCTGTAGGAAGGATTTCATGCTCGTGGTAAATGAAACACATTTCAATGGTTTTGTTGCCATTAAACAGGCTGCATAATTTGAGATTGTTACCCTTTAAGGTCTAATTATAGCAACTTGGTTAAGGTAAGATCATGGTCATGGTCAGAGCTGGTCGATGGCGTTGAGACCCAGACAGCTATCTGAGTCTATCAGAGTTATGACACTAAGAACTACTATATCATGTCTCTAAAAAGAAGAGGAAGAAGAAGCAGAAGAAGAAAATGCAGATCTGCTCACTGTGCTGTTTGGATGATACAGAAAATGTGTTTCACTTTGTTTTCTCCTCCCGTTTTTTTTTTTTTGTGTGTTACTGGAGCTGCTGCAATACGTTGTTTAGTAATATAAAAACAGATATTGATTTTGTAAATATGGACGATGCACAGAGATCGAGTTGGCTGTTCACATATGAAACATTTAGATTAGCTGGTTGGATCCCTGGAGGACGCCGGGAGATGAGGAAAAAAAGCTATTTATCAAGATAAAATAAGTTTGTAGCAGTTCTTATCAGTGTACAGTTCATTTGAAACTTATTATTTCAAATATGTTTTTTGTTTTCTTCAGAACAGTACTTGTAATGTGCTTATTTATTTTTGCTCCTGTATGTTTCAGAAGATACATGTTCTGCTGATATGCTGGTGTCTTGTAATCCCATGTGGGATGAGTCAGATGTTTGAGACAGAAATAACTATTAAAAGCTCCAAATCAATCTGCGTTCTTTAGTCTTTTCTAAACTCTGAAGCAACTTTTGTCATTTTTAAAGAATTGGCTCCCACAACCGGATGGATACAAGCAGCATAGCTCACTTTACTTCAGAAACCTTATAAAGCCACACAAATCCACACATGACCACATGTATACAGTTACAACAGGATGACTATAACACGCTCTGCTTTGATTGTTTCCATCAGTCTGCTTTTTTCTTCCCAAACACACACAGGAAAGTGGAGAAGAGAGGTCCCCGGCCTGATTTGATTCTCGACCTGCAGGTGTACGGGGGGGATTTCAGCCGGCTATAAGCTCCCCTGGCGGCTCCTTTCATGACTCCAGGTGACTCCTCCATGCAGTCTTGCGGGCCTGTTGCTCTCTTGCAGCGTGTGAAGCAACACGGCAGAGAACACGGTGTTTTCTCGCTCTTGTGTATTTGTCGAGCTGATGTGCTGTTTGGTGTGCAGAGCTGCTGAACTGTGAAGCGCCCGGGGCATTGAGAATAAAGAAGGACTGACGGTATGTGAACCGGCCAGCCTGTCCTGCGTGCAGGTGAACTGCCCAAGGCCTTTGTGGGCTGCACAGAGAATTGATGTCAAATGAGAGTGACTTCAGAGGTTGGTCAGGTGCATGAAATATGTATCGAGATGTATTCCAGCTTGAGTCTTTGAAACCCTTTTCTCTGGTGATTGATGGATTGATTTAGACTCTAACTGGAACCAACTGAACTGCCCCATGTGAAAAAAAACCTGCACCCAACAGGCTGCGCAAAAATCAACCAAATACAACCAAAATGATAACAATCAAGCTTTTCAATTTGCAGCGTTGTTTCATCAGATCAGGCGACGCGTGTTTTATTCGCTGCATCCACGGCGCTCCTTCTCCTGACGGAGAGCCGGAGCTGCCACTGTATTTCAATTCAGTCGCATATGTTTTGCGAACAGTGGAAGCAGCCCTGGGGATGCTAAGGAAGAGATGGAGAGTACTTAGGATGTAAAACGCACAAAGCTGCAATGTAAACACTTGTCTTCCTTCATATTAGATTTTCCATCATCTTCATTGCTCCTTCTTTTGGCGAGAAGCACATCTCACACTCCGGCGTTTCAATTTGCAACGCCGCCGTTCCAAAGTACATGTTCATTTATTGCTGTTATTACTTTGTCATGTTGGATAAATTGATAACATGACATAACTTGTTTGCTGCCTTGTTGCACCGGCAGTCTGATTATGAGGTCAAGAGCGTTAACAAATGACAAATGCGGGAGATGAGAGCGTTGCCATCCATTCGTTTCAAGCCGGTCCTTTTCCTGTTCTAAATTAAGACTATTGCTCTGCCAGGGTGAGGCAGAGCACGCAAGAAAGTAGATGGACAAAGTCTTTATAGACAGGTTTTATCACCATAAACTATTTGGCTTCCAGATTCGGCCTAATGACAGTGGGAATTTGTAGTGATTAAGAAGAGGGGGCAGAAGGAAAGGCCCTGTCAAGGTCACAGAGGGCTCATTATAAAAGCTGCTAAGCTACAATCTGTGACGGGCAGGGAACCAGGAAGGGATGAGAGAAAATGTGCGTGCGACCCTGGAAAACTGCAGCACACCTCCTGGTCCTAATTTAGCACTTCACTTAAAGGTGCGCTGCGGTTTTCGCATTTTTCTCCCACACTGGCTACTGTAAGTTAAGCCCCAAAATCCAGCTCTCACGCAGCACCCGAAAGGATTCAGGAGAAAGGCTGCTTGGCTGAGACCAAAGAGTGCAGACTGGGTAGAACCAACATCTGGTTGAAGATGTGAATCCACGACCCCCAAAAACCTCTTTGGCGACACATTTTTTTAAAAAGACCCTGATCTATTTTATTTGTGTCGCCTTAAACACTGAGAGGCGCATGATGATTTGAAGTGACCTCTTTAATGCAGTGGCAATGAACGGTGTGAAGAATCTGCCTCCAAATGGCTGTGGAAACACTTAATGAAAAGGGAAGAGCCTCGCTCAATAGAGCACTTAAATGACTGTGAACGATGCACAGGCAACGCAGACCGTACCTTCAGGGTGCAAACATATCTCCTGTCCCCAGGGGACGACTATACTGTCAAAGAATCCCCATTATGTATTATCACAAAGTCAGACAGCAAAATCTTCAAAACCAATGTCTGTGATGGGCTAAGAAAGAGCTGACAAGCGAGTGCTAGCCACCCTTCTCCTTCCCCCATTTGAGTCACTTTGAAAACTTGGCGGATCCACCTTTTAACAATCCTGTGGGGATGAATCAACCTTGCGCTCCTATCTAAGACGGTACAACCTGCACACCTAGAATTACAATGGAAGCACATCAAGGGACGGCCAAGCCTGACTGACAAGCGCTTCTCCCTTCATAAAGGCGCCGGGTTGCCTTCATTTGCATTGTGGGGTTTGGACTGGCGGGGGGGAGTTAATCAGGGCTTTCCAGGGTGCCATAGCAGGAGCTCCCATTTGTACCCCCCTTTCCCCCTAACCGGAGCACCCTTCCCCATGAGAGCCCGGCGGTGAAATCCTCTTAGTGGCAATGGGCTAAAAGAGCAGCTTGTGCCCACCTCGCCCCCCGGGATGAGGAGGGGCATGGGGCTGGTCGTTCTGGGGCTGGTCTCCGTCGGGACTGACCTCCCTTCCACTACCTGGCACCTCCCCTTAAAACAGCTTTTAATTACACCGAGATGACTCCTCCAGTCCCCCCTCCCCTTCTCCTCTGACTCACATTCCCCCTCCGCCCTCCCCACGCCTATCTCTCCCTCTCCACAGGGGAGCACTCCTCGTCTCCTCTCCATTAAGATTGAGAGAGTGAGGGGAGAGGAGCCTGCAGAGACTCCCCCTTCCACACGTGCAGCGGGGAGCAAATACCATTTTCAGCTTCAAATGTCTTTTCACAGATTGGTTTTATTTATTTCTTTTTTCCCCCCCACAGATGACAAATTTTTAATCCGTGAAGCAAATTAAAAATGATTCATGTGTTTGAGCATGTTTGCGTATATGTGACTGATTTCATAAGAATCCAACAAAGTGTTTTTGGGGGGGTTTTGCTTTGAGCAAATCTGGACGAACTTTGGGGACATCTGCAGCGTTTGGCCGTGACGTTTCAGATGTCAGAAGAAAACACCAGCGCTCCCAGGAAAGATTATAGAGGAGAGATTGTAATGTTATCTCTTCCTCTCTGTCCTTTGGCCCATACAGCAGCACAAGACTCAATTTTCTTTGTATTTCCAGGGAGAAATGAGGCGATAACGTCTCCGCTGTCGTCCACTTTCCCACCATGTGCTTCATGACAAACCTCGATTACACTGTGGTGATACCTGAGTGCAGGAGACCCCAGCAGCCGCTTCCTTTTCCCCCGCTAACAACCAACCGTTATCAGTTAATTCCAGTGAGGGATGCGTGATTTATGTTTCCTTGGATAATAAAGTACAGTATCGCTAACATGTGTAAAGTGTTCCCCAAGCGCCACCTCTGTCTCCTTGATTAATGCCGATTTAATTAAGCAGCGCACTAATTAAGCAATAAATAATGACAAGGTGTGCATTTATGCAAAGATAATAGCAAACCTTGGGTGGAGTGATACCCTGGAGAAGTTGCCCAATCAGATCACTTCTCTGGCCAACAATGGCCTGAGATTAAATGCAACCAACAGACATGTTTGACCATTGTTATGCAGCGCATTAAACACGTGTGATAATCATCACAATGTGTATTTGCCCTGAATGTATTTAGAATGATAATTAATAGAGCAATCATCACCAGGCTCATCTTCAAACAACACGCACAAAAAAGGAGGATTTTGTTGCATTTTCTTTCAGGGCTGATCGAAAGTTGATTTTTGGGAGCAAACTCATCTGCAACTTTCCACGACGCAAAAGGCAGCGCAGCTATTTCAGCTGCAATCCTACATCATGGCCGGAATTATAAATCAATCGATATTTCAGAAAGTGAGACGCCGTCCTCAACAGGGGGACATCCGATGGGGCCATTAATCAAATCACACCCTACTGTCCCAAACTCCACAACCTGAGCCTCCGCAGCAAAAAATACCAATTTCCTCTGGCGTCAGCAGCAAAGGCAGCAACTCCTCCAGCAGCGAGCCAAACATCCCAATGCCACTTTTCTGATCATGCGGTCATGCGCCTATTTGCTGCAAATATGCCCCCCCCCATGTCAAATGCCTCCGCGTACGGACTCCTGATATGTGTATAAGAAGAGCATTATTTACACTGATTAATGGTCCCCGGCTTTGGCAGGCTGTAAGCTGCTCGCATCCAGACAGCAGTGACAAATAAATCTATCAATCATACAGGGGATTTTCTAATCCCCGAGCCATCAGACAGAGTTGCAACCTAAACACTTTGTCACGGAGCGAGCGGCCCCCATTTGCTGTAAATACACACTTAGCGTATAGTTAACACAGCACTTTGAGCAGCCTCTGAGTTGCTGCACATAGAAGCACAATCACGGTCCCAGACTCTGTTAACACCCCGAGCTGAGGAGGGAGTGGTGGTGTGAGAGCTGGGAGAGATGACTGACCACTGTTTGAGCACAGGGACATTTGCGGCCATGTTTGTGAAGGAAGCTGGGTATGTTTAATAATGTTTCCAGCCATGTTTGGTGTGACTGAATGGGGTATTTAAAGGCAAATCGTGAACCAAGAGGTTTCTGTGCCTAAACCTAACCTGACCACAATCTTGGCATTGGTGAAAATTGAAAAAAAAAAGTAAAGTTTCAACATATTGATGGTTTGCAGATACGTTCATTGCGAACATTTATTGTGGTGATTAGGCTGACAGCTGTTATGACAGTAACAAACCACGCGGGGCACTTTAAACCCTGGCTGTGGTACCACACCATTAGAAAATGGGTATTTGATGTCACACTCTCCGACCATAAATCCAGCCAAAAAGAACGTCTGTCCTGATGTTTTTTAAACTGAAATGATATGAGAATAATTTGAGCGCAGGTCTATAAGAGCAAAAACATGTTTCATTGATTCTGGAGCTGCAGGAAGCTCTGACAAGATAAATGTCTTCCCCAGTACATTTCAGCAGTAGCTCTATTTAACCCAAAAGAGAGGAGTTTAGGTACATCGCACAATACTAAGTAGAGACATCAATCGGCATCCTGAGCCCTCATGGGTCCATCAGCTCCAGTGTAACAGCATGGCAGTCTATTGCAGAACAAGCCCCTGGTTGCTCTCAACCATCTGTGACTGAAAACAAAGACTGTGATCACATTAAAACGCCATAGAGGGAAGAGAAAATGTATCAAACCGCAGCACTTCCCGTAATCTGCTCACAGGTCTCGGCCATTATACAAATACAGGGCAAATTCAATAAACCCGCAACTGCCATTTAATTAAACATTTGGCAGCCAAAATTCAATTAGGCAATAATAGTTAATTCACAGAGATGGCTAATATGTTAGACACAGATAGGAAACTGGGGGCTGATATCCTGTGTCAGTTCCAATTATTTTTAGAGCTCTCCTTTAAAACTGCTTTGGCAGATTATGCAACAACTATTTTCAAAACAGTGTGACCGCGTGCGTCCCTCAGGTGGCACAAGGCAATGTTATTATTTTTTCCTCCTTCCAAGAATGCAAATTAATGGCGGTCTTCTTGTCGCGGCGCTTGTGGAGATGGCCGCGCTGCCATTCAGTCCCACACGGAAGTCAAGGTAAGTAATGCTAAGGGAAACCTAATAAGATCTTGCAGGAGGGGGAAAAATGATGATTATCTTTAATCACTAACCTGCCTCTAGTGGCGCCACCACATTATCCAGCACCTTCATTCCTTATAAAAATATCTATCACACACAATACTGGGGCGATGAAAAGAAGCAGCGGCGACGATAGGAGCGGAATGCCAATGGCCTCATTACTTGTCATAGCACATTGTAACTGGAAATTGCTTCTTTCAGGTTTTGTTTGCTCAGGCAATTACAATAAACTCTCGGCTTGACACGTTGTTTGCACAGATGTAGGACATTAATAAACATGAGCTCTAATCTGAATTATTGAACTGCTCGCCATAATTCTGACAATGGATTTGGAGCCCCTGACGGATGGAGGGACAGGAGGAGAGGGGACGGCCGGGATCCCCAGGATATTACCCCGCTGGCTGGCCTTATCACCTGAGAAATCCTCTAATTGAATGTAGGAGCGCGGAGCGCAGCTCTGCAGGTATTCCAAAACTTGGTTCAGCCTGCCAGACACCACCTACTGCCACAGCACACGAGGTGCATGAGGCTGACATTTGCTTAGAAAACTGATTATACTGGAAACAAACAAGAGAAGGAGGTGATGCCTCTGAACAAGGAGAGGAATTGAGATCGTGGCCAATTCTTACAGAAAACTCCTCTTGTCTAGAAGTTGGTAGATATTTTGAAACAGGAAGTCATATTAGAGTTTCATTGCTGGTTTAAAATGCACCAGAACTGAGCATTTACAAATTCTGGCAAAAGAAAAAAAAAAATCAAAATCCTCCAGTCTAAGTAAATGCTGGCCTTCTCACTGCTGCTGTACATATTGCACTTGAACAGATGTAGAGACAAAGTCTGGGTTTCATTCTGCCAAAAGCTGCTTGTCCTTTACTTTCCTTCAAAGTTTCCCCCAAAAACGCTGGGGAGCCAGCTTCCCAGTGCAGTGGGAATATCTACAAGAAGAATGCAGGAATAGCATTTTTTTTGTCTTTTTTTTCAGGGGAATCTTAAGATGTTCAAAAGGCATAGCAGAGGGAGGGCCTGGCTATTCTAGAGAATCAAAAAGACTATGCGGACTTTGATCACCTGCATCTCATTCAATGCAAAATTACTGCGCTGGGGTCCTTGGCTTCTCGACATGTGAGCAAGATGGAAGCTTATTATACTGTACACAGAGGCAGACAGTGAAATGAAAGAGGTCTTTTGTCAGTTCTTTGATTACAGTAAGGCATTGTGACTGTTAAGCAGACTACCAGCAATTATGAGAGCCTGAGCGAGCGCCGGCAGAGAGTTTAGAAGGGAGAAGGATATGGACAGACAAAGAGATGGCGGAGAAAGAGAAAGGTGGGGAATAAAAAGGAACTGACAGAGTGAACTGAGATGAAAACGTCAATGAAAATAGCTTCAGAAACTCCATGCTGCTGCATTGTTTTGCCCGTGTGGGTAATACCTGAACGCGCAGCTCGGATGTTTGCTGTGGGTAAACTTGGCTGTTTTGTACCCTTTGATTCCATACAACAAGCGGTATTAGATGAGAAGCATGAGGCCTTGCATTTCCATGTTGAGCCCTCCCATCCTCCCTCTTTGCAATAAATATTGACAAAGAACGTGAGCCATCGCCCCGTCACAGGTTGTTAAAAGCAAAGTTTATTGTGTGTTGGATGTCTGCGAGCGTACAGTGCGTGTGTGCGGGCATGTGTGTATTTGCATGCGCATTAGCATATCACTGTTTACTCCAGAAGTTACTGTGAAGCGCCCGTTTCTCCTTGGGGAGAGCTGCTTGGCAAACACCTCGGAGTAAACAAGACAACCAGTGACAATATGCTAATGGAGCGATTCATTATTCCCCCCCAACAAGCTCCGCCTCGCCAAAGACACCTCAGATCTCCAACATCTCCATCACATCTCGCATTTAGGATCCGCACGCAACGGCGCTGCTCCACCCCTCCCGCCGTTGCCTGATTAATATCTCATCAAGCGCTCCACTTTTCCTCTGAGCGGCCCATCAGTCATGTGGCTCAACAATGTTTCACTTCTGACAGTATCAATCTTCAGAGACTGCACAGAGGTGATGTTCTTTAAAGTGGCGCAAGATAAAGTTGTTCACCTTTAAATCTTGCAGGGATGGAGCTTGTCAGAGGTGCCCTCAGAAAAATGGAAAGCCGCACGCTCGCACTGTTCAAATGCACAATCTGCTGCGTGCTGATGAAGATGTTTCAAGCTGCAGCCAGAAGCCACACTGTACCAGTCAATAAACAGCCGGATGAACCAATGGGAGGGGCTGGATTCCAATAAGGTTCCCTCTTAATTCAATCACACAATGGATTGGATTTATTAACTCCACAAATATTTACTTGTTGCCAGTGGCCTAAACTCATTACTCTCCTATGGATTTCTCCTCCTCCATATTTACTGTTGTAAGTTAATAACAGCATTGCTTTGCATTGTTCTGAATCATTTCCACAAACAGAAATATAGACCGTGGATGTGTAAACATGGATGTGTGATTAAGCTCACTGCAAAGCATTTTCTGTTCGTCCCAATTACTCCCAAAATGTCAATATATTACCTACTGCTGTGGATGCTGCATGGTCGACCACGTGCACTTTCTAGCTATGACTGAGCAAAAGTTTAAAGTAGCATTCACCAAAATACTGAGTGCTTTTTAAGAGAGCGAGAAGAGAGAAGAAACTCTCATTTTGGATTCATTTAAACCTGCAGCCTTGTTGCTCGGCTCTCCTTTTTGCTCCTGTGGGAGTAGAGGCAGGCTCGGCAGCGCTTCGTGAAATGCATCACTTCATAAATGAAGTTTTGCAAATTGCATTATTTAGATGCATGGCGCTAAAAAACAATCCGTGTTTGAGCCGTGTGAAGTTTGGCAGCAAGTGTGGGGTTCTTAAAGGAACTATAGCAAGAGGTGACAGTGCAGAATGTGTGTTTTGCTTATCTGTGATGCAAAGACAGATAGGCGATTAAGAAAAAAGATTTAAATTGCAGGAAACGGAGAGAAAAATAAATTATGTTGTCATGAGCTCTCTCAACTTTGAGGTGCAATTTTGTCATTTTGTCTTAAGCAGCACAAGTTGCATTGTGTTGAGAAACTGTGCTGTTTAACTAGAAATAATCCAGGATTTGAAGATTCTGGAGGGAAGGAAAATTAGGTGACGCTCACCACAAACCAAAGAAGATTTCCAAGCGTCTCCAGCTCCTGAGACACAACTCATAATTCATCAGAGCATCGGGGTAATTTATTTCCCTTGGTTTTAATATGTTACAGACGAGTGGTCGTGTGTCTTTCTGCCGTCGGAGCTTTACAACACACCGGCCAGGCATGTAGAAGGGATGCCGCCGCGCACCGCACAGCCAATACCTGTGGTGCCTTTCATGGTTCAGGGCCCTCTAATTTCAACGGGAAGTTGCACATATTTCATGGATACATCCCTGCTAGAGAGGGGAGGATGAGGAGGGAGGGAGGGATGAGAGAAGGAGGGTGGTCTCACACAGGAGGAGGCTGATGATGGACTGTACTCGTCCTCCTGTGCATTGCAGGCCGTCCACATTACAACAGAAGGTTCTGGATCATTTGGTCCAGCCGTGGTTTGATGTCACCTGGACAAGTCTGCTTGATTGGTTGGACACAGACTGGAGTTCATGCTGTTCAAAATGTGGACGACACGGGGTCGCCGTGCCTCACTGGGAAATTCACAGCTTATATCTTTCCGCAGGAGGCATTACGGTCAAGTGTTGAGTCCTAAATTCATGTTTTCGCAACATATCTGCCACCTCACTTTCACTTCAAGTCCACCAATTGTTTTAAGCAATGATTGATCACCAAAGAGGCCTTTATCCTGCTCAACTAGCAGTCCAGCTGTGAGCACGACCACCAGCAGAGAGCTCAGGGGCCACAAGAGGCATTTTCCTTGATGTCACTCTGCACAAAGTCATACAGCAATGAAAGCAACATGTCTAATGAAGCAGGAGAGTGGCTGAAAATGAATAAACGCACTGACTAAAATGGGCCTAATCCAAAGCCTCATTTTGCATTGATGACTCTAAAATCTGCTCCAAAACAGCAACCACACAGCTCAGGCCAAACCCGTCAAAATAACAGGAAGTGCAACATGACCGAAATCACATGAGCTTATTGTGACGAAGGCTTCACAAACGAGTGGCCGCGCACTGTTATCCCAAAAAACAAAAGTTACTCCCAACATTACAGTTTCAAGCCTTCACTCTGACTCTAAAACCTGCACCAGTTGGTGGAGATGTCACAATCAGCAGCTAATACACAGCAGGTGTGCCAGCTGATTGCTCACTCACATCAATTAGGATAATGATGTCACCGGCGCAGACGCTGGTGATTTGTAGGAAAGAACAACATATAAATAACATTCAGAAAAATTAGGTAAACAACCCAAGTTCTTTTTGTGCTTTAATGCTTCTTCAAGCAGCGGCAGCGTCCCTCTCACACTTCTTGCTTTGCTCCACAGTAATAAAACTTGTTTAAGATTTTTTTTTTTCAGCACAAAATCAGGCCACCTGACGGAAAAATGGATGCACTCTGCGAGGCGCATCCATTAAACGGCATATTTTACACATGTGATGTTATCAGTTTCACTGTATCATTCCCCAGGTGTGTTGGAGGAGGGACCTCGAGTGTTAGCCCAGCTGTTCGGATTGCCTCTCCTCAAGGCTACAATAATGTGGTAGATTCTAATCAATACTCAGCGCCTGAAGAAGAATAGATCATGGAGCTACAGCTGGACTCCACCTCACTGTCCGTCCCCCTGCTAGTTATGAATCAGCATCCTCTTCCTCTAGAGGACAGAAAAAACAATGCATACATACACATATACACACAGAGTGAGAGAGAGGCTGATCTTTGACCCCTGACATTTGGCCCCTGACCCGTCTGTCTGATGGCCTATCGATTACGTCTGGCCTCGGCTGGGTAATTGTTGTCTCGTAATTACTTCACATGTTGTGTTTGGATCCACAAAATGGCAATTTAGCCGGTACGAATATTGCACAAGAGCACTTGAGACCACAGGACACAAGTCTCGGCTCATTTCAGGAAATTACACCCCGCGCTGGACAGACAATTGCAGCGAGTTGTTGCGGCTCGAATGAAAAATAATTGCGTTTCCGCAAAAGTGGTGAAATTTCATATTGGAGGGAGGCGCTGAAACAAAGATGGTAAAAGTAATCGGGCATATTTGTGGCTCCTTTAGAGGGATTTGAGGCATGTCACTAAGAGGCTGTCTCCTACTGTCCAATTTCCTGGCCTCATTGGCTGCATAACCATGAGGAAATGAGAAGCCGACCGCTCTACGGTTTGGTGGGAGTCCTGGGTGGCAGTTCAGTGGCGTGGTCTCTGCTTTGGTATGAAATGAAGTGTCTTTTGGATAGACGTGCGATAAGGTCTTGCCCTCATTTCATAGATGACAGGACATGAGGAGGATTTTCAATATTCATTGGATACGTGCAAGGGAATGCGGACAGTGGCGCACGTGGAAAACCAAAGCCGGACTGTTCGCCTCAGAAATACCACTGGATGTCACCTGACCTGTTGCCGTTCAAAACGAAAGAAAGGATCTTTGTTGTCTGTCATTGACACATCCATGAAAGATCTCAAAATCGCCGCAGCAAATTGAGTTTGTTGTGTATACAAGTACCTGCCAGATTTAATATTGAATGGATGATCCAAAATGGATTTTTGATCCCCGGGAAAATGAGGGAAGATTTCTGTAACAACAACAACAAAAAAAAAAAAAGGGAAGGAGGAAAAAAAAAATCCATAACCCTCTCAAGCTAAAATCCTGCTCCCGGGTGCAGAATATATTATTCTCTCCCCTCGCTCTGTCTTTTTCCCTTTTACGAGTTGTTTTCATGTAAAGAAAAACCTATAGGCTTGACCTCTGCGTCAGTTTGCCTTTGGCGATCCACAGATTGCAAGTTTTCAATGCTTGATCCTCAGGGAGGGATCCAAGTCAAACCCTATAAATATTTCAAGACTATTTCTTGCTCCCTAGACCCCTGACTAACACACTTGCCTCTGCTGGCAAGCAAATCCTGCCTGTTTACACTCGCCACTTACTTGTCATTGCTTTAGATTCAGCCTGGTGCAGTGGCTTAATGAGAGAGGCAGATACTACAAAATTGCATGTTTAAATGTTTTGCCAACAATCAGACCCTCTCGCTCAAAGGATTCATGGATGCCGATCAATATTTTTCGAGTCTAAAGGGTTTTCGCTGAGGAGGAAGAAAAAAAGAAGAAAAAAGCACACATAAGCTTGAGCTTAAAACTGATTCCATGCTTCTCTCCCCTCATGTGTGAATGACAGATTCAAATGTCGAGAGAAGAATCCCGTAAAAATGAAATGTTGAAGTGTTGGGAGTCTTTGGAGATACATCTCGACATCTGGTCACCATCTGAGGGAACCTGGAGCAAGGCCAAGGATACTCCAAAAAAAATGAAAATGACTTCATTATGAGGGAATTATCACTGGATACTGACTGGAGAGTTGGAACAATCTCACACGCCGAGGGAGCCGTTAGAATCGCCACTGCAGGAGACTTTATATAATAAATGAATACATTTACTTGCAAACAAATGCATGCAACAAACAACTGCGGCCACTTAAGTTGTGATTGTCATCTCCTCTTACTGTGTATGGAGCAATCAGTGTCCAGTCCAAATCAGGCTAAAATAAAGGCAAAAACACGCAGCTATCTACCTCCAGTGCCCCTCATCCCCTGCTTATAATATAAAGTGACATTATTTGTTCATGTGAAAACGAGTGCCTTTCAAAATATGGTATTTTTATCAAGGCTCTTAAACTCTTTGACGTGATAAAAAATTGCTCTTAGAGGGGGGAAAAAATACAACAGTCTGTGGCTTAACTGTTTTAATTGTTGCTTTAAACAAAGGGATAGAGACGGTATAAGAGGATCAGCGTGACAAACAGTCCCAGCGGTACCTCTATCATACACAATACTCGAACTGTGATAAAGGCGAGAACAAAACAGCACTGGAAAACTTCCAGGAAGCCATTTTCAACATCAGCTGCGGGTGAATCGAACACTTTAGGAGCAGGTCCTTGTGAAACCCACCACAGCACTGAGGGCTGCGTCCACACTGCGCGACCTCTGCTGTGATTAAACAGCTGGGATTTTATTATTTATTTTTGAATAATACTCTTCTCAAGCTGCCACAAATCCAAGTTTAAAAGGATGATGGATAACAAGCTACCCCTCAGAGCAGCTCGCTAATTGTCGGGCTCATTATTTTGTTGTTGCTGGGTGAAAAGTCCAGTTCTGTTGATTTGTTGACGTCGCTGAAAACCTCGGCAAAAAAAAAGTATTCCTCCGCCGCATCAAATATTCATGACTAAGTATGAATCAAGCGAAGTGAGTTTAACGCTCAGAAACTCGGCTCCATCAGATCTGTGTGGGTGTGGTTTGATCAGGTATGTGAGCAAACAACCGTCATCACAGTCTGATTCAAACGCTGATTGGTGCATGGTCGTGTGTGACATTTCCAGTTAAACCCCACCCACTTTAAACTAGTGAGAAAAGTGAGGAAAAGATTAAATCACCAAAACTGCCAGAAAGTTGCGTTCATATTTGTATCCCATGATTCATTTTGCACCTTAAACTGAAGGACATCACATTTTTAAGGCTTTAGTGCTTGGAAACATCTGGTTTTAATCCAGCTGCACTGATTTGTTTGTTAACAGTGAGCAACCGATTGGATAAGTGGTACAAATGGCTTACATGATTCTGTGCGACGACGCTGACGTAAATTTGGGAGACGCGTTAAGCCTATTGATAGGTGGAAAGGCTGTTTGGGATGGATGGCCCACTAAGTTGTGTTTTAGTGCTACTGTAAACAGGATTAGCATTGGCAGGTATCAAGCTACAAGGGATACAAACAGCTCGCCGCTCCGTAGGGAACGGGCTGATGCAAATACCAGCTAATGAACTGGGTTGTTGTTTGTAACAAGGGAAGGAGATGAGAGGAGGAAAAAATAAAAGTTGAGGCACGAGCGAATGAGCACAAGATTGATTAGTTTGGAAAATGTCCAGCGGGTCAGTTTTTAACGGCTTATGGAGGATTTCCAAGCGTGCGCGAGCGCAGAACTTCATTTCAGGCTTTACCTTTGTGTTTGCGCATCCCAAGTTAACAGCAAGGCAGCTGATCTACTGTATTCCCATTGAGATCAGAGGGTGCTGCATCAAGCTGTCTCGTCTAAAGACGGGACTTTATTGGGCCGTCTAAATCTGTCCTGTACACACAGCCGAACAATGAGGCCGGGAGAAAAATGGACGCCACCTGGCAGTTTGAAAGAAGGACAGCCGTTTCCCGCTGTAATCCATTCAGTGTAATCACCTGGGGGCCGCGAGAGAAGCATCGCCCACCCCTCCCTCCGCTCCCTAAACACCATTCAGCAGCGACACAGTGATGAAGTGCAGGGTGAGGAGAAAGCCAAGTGTCCCTTTTAGAGATGATCAACTGTCACGTTTTTACAACCGCTGTTCTTTTATCCTTCCACCTGATGTCGATGAACTTTCTTTCTGGTACAGTTGCTCAACTACCTGAGCGTGAGAACAAACTGTGATACATTTTTCCTCCCTCGCCCACACACACTAAATATTTGGTGTCACCCGTTCAGGAGAAGAGGTGCTGTAAATCGCATGTCTTTGGGGAGAGATCGAAAGCAATTACCATTAGATGGTGGCTATCGTGAGCCAAGTGTGCATCGCCCTAGCGACTGACTCTCGAGGCTCCCTATCCGCTAGCTCTGTGTGCATGCAATTTAACCGGTGGATCAATAGCTAAAGGCAGTTAGCGTCCCTGCAACTCCCTTCAACCGCCTGGCAAGACACGCCGTGGTATTCACACAGCGAGCAAATGTCAAAGTGATACGCCGGCTGCAAAAGCGGCCGGAGAAATTGTTCTTGTGAAACATTATTGACACACTTTAACCTGCATTTCCACCTTGCGCGCCGCAGCAAAGTCAATTCTCATTTGGAAAGGTGGCGCAGTGAGTGTGGGGACCAGCAGGGGAGGAGACAGGGGTCAGCAAAGGCAAGAGGGGGTCACGGGGTCGGAGGTCAGGGATTGGCCCAAGGTCAAGGTGACAGCGGGGTATCTGTGCAGGGAGGCCTTCATCTCCACCGTGGCCTTGGACAGGATCAATACCATTAGAGGATGTGTCTGATCCATCACTGCCCTCCCTACTGCTGCCCCCTTCCTCCCCCTCCTCTTCCTCCTCCTTTCCCCCTTCAGCACAGTTCTCAGTGGCTATAATATTTCCTATTCTCGCTTCCTTTTTTCTTAGCTCAGCCCTATTCACTCTTTAGTGGATTCATTTAATCAGTTGTCGCCTCACTCCCCTTCGTTTTCGCCGGCACTTACGAAGGAGCAAGTCTCATCTTGATACTGACCCCGTCTCCCGTGCAGAACCCCTCGACTCCCAGGCCCCGCTGAAAACGGACAGGCGGAGATAACTTGGGCCCCATATTGTTTGAACAGCATTTTATTAAGCTGAGCGCTCTCTTTAATATTTACATTGGTGCATCGGAGGCTTCAGAAACGCTTTAGGCAATTACACACATGACCAAGTCGATAGCCACAGAAACAGCAAAAAAGCCTTTATCACGCCGCCTGGAGAGTATTGCCAATTCCGCGGCCTGGCCGTTGATGTAGTTTGCATTTCAATTAAAAAAGGGCTGCAATACTGGTCCTTTATTCAAAGTCAGTGTCGTAAGAAGGATCCACAAAATGCAGGCAGAATAGAGTATTTTGTGTATAGTGTAATAATGCGGGGGCATCACACAGGCTGGTGTTCGGACTCATAATGCAGGGTTGCAGTATTTCAGTGTCACAGGATGTTCACGGCTGAATGGTGAAACTTTTTAACCGCACTGTAGAAGGAAACGATAGAAGGACGCCTTGTTGGAGACTTCGACGGGGAGTTCACGACGTTATTCCGGTTTGCTGGCATTTTGTTTTGGACCATCTTTAAAAGCTGGTCGATGTGAAAGTATTTGCAAAAATCAACAGACATTTCTTGATTTTTCTCGTTGTTCTTGAAAGCAGAAGTCCACCTCATTCTGTTCCCTTTCTGCTAAAAAAAACCCCAAAAAACTGATTCCTGCTCAGATTTACAGGGAAAGCTGAAAATATAAAATCAGACCTGGCAACATGTTTCACTTATTTTACAAAAACGTGATTTAAGAGCTTGAGAAGGGAAGGCTTTTTTTGTTGTTGCTAGGAACCAATTTGCAGCATCTGAGTTATAAGTTAAAGTTATATCGAAGGCAAAATACAGACCATTCCTTTCTTTTGATTGCGGCAAAGGACCAACTTAAAAGCAAAACACTTCACCCTGAACACACATTTTCCCTTCAGCCTCTTCACATTCAAATCAAAGCTGCTTCTGCAGTGTAGGTGTGCGCTATTTCCACTGCTCAATCTCTCCTTGCATTTTGCATTGTTAGTGGCAGCTGTGCTGAAAATGACCCCCCGGATTTCAAAAGCCTCTGTGGCTTGGCTGCCCAAGAAACAAACAGATAAACAAAAGCAACAGAGGGGTTCAGCAATCAGGGGATTCTAATAAGGTATATGAGGTTGAGCAAGGAAGCGAGGTTCGCTTTGAAGTGCTCCCAGCCCTATCTGTGCACCCCCCCACCCCTCGCCTGCACAAGCGCCCATCAGCAGACAGGCCAGGCAGCAAGTGTGTATGCTTGGAGGATCATAGGTGGCTTTGATAATCACTCCCATACCCCTAAAACAAATGCAATTACTAAGTTAATTGTGTTCAAAGTGGAGGCCGGCAGTGGAAGGAGAAGTCAGCAATCATGACTGTGCTGACGGTGCAGCGAGCGTGGAGAATAATGGATGCATGTGGGGCAAATGCTGGGGGGTGGGGGGTGATGGCGGTGGTGGCGTGGAGGGGCGGCGGGGGAGGGATGGTGATTGGAGAAGAGGTTTAAGGGGTGGGGGGGACCGAGAGGGGGCTTGAGGAAAGGGAGCGAGGGGGTTTGATGAGCGGTCGGGAGAGCGGGTGACACGGCACTGAGGGATGTGGCGGTGAGCGCCACCCGGCTTGACCTGCCATTTATCAGAGGATAAACAGCAGGTCACCTGACCAGGATCGCCGCAGCGTGATTGGCCGGCGAGGCTGTTTAGTATGCAGGTGCGATTGCGCGGCCGGCGCTCGCCGTGCACAGACCACGTCTGCTCCATCACAATGAATTATTGGTCAGAGGAATGATCAATTTGAATCAGCTGCATCCTAAGCCACGGTCAGAGGAAGAGGAAGGCTGTGCGTGTGTGAATATTTGTGTGTACGAGGAAGAAGGGGGTCAGAAAGTTGTGTATTTTGCAACTCCGGGGTGCTCTTCCTTTGCCTTTCTCCCTCTTACTCTAATTTTTTTTCTCACTCCAGAGATAGGAAAGGGGGACGGAGGGAGGGGGTTGGAGGGGTGACAACAGATGTGCTCCCTCCTTCAGAGAGCTGCTTGTTTGATGGTGACAGTGGAGCGTATCATGTAGCCTGAGGTGCTAACAGTAAATATTACAATACCACAAGATGCTCACTGCAAACACCATTTCTTGCTCTCTGCCTGTCAATTTCTCCTTTTCTACCCCTGTGGTGCTGCTATGTTGATGGAACCAAGATGGAGAGAAAATCTGTGTGTGTGTGTGTGTGTGTGTGTGTGTGTGTGTGTGTGTGTGTGTGTGTGTGTGTGTGTGTGTGTGTACTATATTTATATGTATGTATGTATATATGACGTACAAGAGCAATATATACTCAAACATGATATTCCACCATGAGCCTCTGTCAAACACATTACGGTCAACTTAAGTCATGATGGAAAAGAAAGTAAATCAACAAGGCACCATCAGCGAGAAAAAATGGCACTTTAAAAGGGCTTTCTGCAGAATAATAGGCGAGCCCGGGATTCATGGGATTGCATTTGGCTTCCTGTGGTGCTGGGGTGTCTTTGGCTCGCTCAGTCATTTCAGACAGAGCAGTGGTGCCGTCCCACCCTGGGCGCTGTACAGATGGGCTCATGTGTGGAGAAATGAGCCGCGAGCAATCATTCTCTCCTTCTCTTTCTTCCCCCCTCCGTCTCTCTCTCTCTCTCTCTCTCTCTCCCTCTGTGTGTCGACTTCTTCTTGCTTTCTGTTTACCTCTTTCTGCTTCCCCCTCCCCTCGCTCCCTTCTTTCTTTCTCATCTCAGTCCCTTCATCTCCTCTCCCTCTCATTACCTTCCCCTACCCTTCATGCATCTTTTTCCTCTCTCTCTTTCCCTCCTTCCCTCCCTCTGTTTCTAACCCCTCTCCCCCGTTATATCCCCTCTTCCCCCGTGGTGACTGTGTCCTGGGGCTGCAGAGTCTCGTGTCTGTGCAGCGGCAGTAGGGGGACTCGGCGGGAGGCCTGGCGAAACGAGCTCACCGAGACGCAGGAGCCCATCTCAGGCTTGTGCTACCGGAAAATCTGCCCGTTCACGCTCCGACGCCCAGCCAGACGCGCTGATGGAGGGTGCGTGATGGGGAGATGTTGCAGAAGGAACACGCACCCTCTGCTTTTGTTTTGGTGGAGTCTTTCATCACAGTAGCTACAGTATAGTCAGGGTGTTTGAATACCGACGCAGTGAGTCTTTTTTCTTCACCCAGATTGACTCGCAAAGAAGCAGATGATTATGTTTACTTAAACTTTATTTGTAGCTGCATATTTGATGCGAGCAAACATCCACGTTAGGCCAACACGCTGCAAAATTCTGAACAAAAATTGCCTTTCCCAACCCTCTTGGCTTGTGACACCTTCAAACAAAGCTACTTCGGACCCATTTATGCAGAATATATATGTCCCCCCGTGGTGACTAGTTCAAAAAAGGCAATACTTTTGATGCACCTGAAGAGATACGATGATCCAGAAGAATGCAAAGCCTAGTCTGTGGGCAGGTGTTAGCCGCTACCTCCATGACACACCAAACTGAATAGATAAAACTGACAATTTATTGTAGCGCTAATCATTAATGGAAGGCTGTGATGACCCCTGGGATCCATTCCTCACAGTTCTTTAAAGTCTATATTTAAATGTAGAATGGATACCAAATTAGAGAATAGCTTTTAATGTGAGCCACTTCATGATTAAATGTCTTAATTTACCATTCACAAGCTCTTAGGAGCCTCCTGGTGAAATTAAAGTCAAATTTTCAGTTCATCTTTGGGCCCAAACGCTGATGATGAAAAACCCCTCCAGCTGTTATACGTCTGTGCAATAAAGATGTCACCTGTAGGTGTGTTTGCCTTTTTGCACATCCTAAACGTGCAAGGAAATTACTTTCCTGACAGATTTTTGAGTTATTCATTATTTTTGCCTTTATTGGAGAGACAGGAAACACAAGGTGAGAGAAGAGGGGAAAAACAAGTAGATGTAAAAGGTTTAATTGGCTTCGAGTCAACAACTTAATCACCCACCTTGTGTTAATATTCTGTCAGTGACTTTTTGATTTTTAGCGAAACGCTGGATGTCCAATTCTGAGGCCCAGCTCTTCATTTCCGTCGTCACAGCTCACTCGATCATAAGTTCAGCGTCCGGATCAATCGCACCCGGCAGTGCGGTTCAGCGAGGTGCCAGAGGCCGCCGTGGGTCAGCCAGTTAAAGTTTCACTCGAGGACATCGGAGCGCCGTCAGCATTCCTCTTTGCCGTCCTCCAGCGGGTTGTGACGCCGCTCCTATCAGGTTCGCATGCATCCTGGTTTCAATTACAAACAGCTTTTTGAGGAAGCGAGCAATAAACAGCCAGCAATAAAAGAACTGCGAGGGGGGGAAAAAGGCCTCGTTTGATTCTCTCAGAGAGCTTTGTGTTACTGAGAAGAAGATTAAATAATGTATTGATTGGCGATGGGTAATTAGTATGGTCAGCAAATGTGTATGGAAGGGGGATTGTTTCAACATAATGATGTGATTCTTGCTTTCCCTACAGGTCATTATGGACAGATCAAAGATTCTCCACCACCTTTTGTTCGCTCCATGTATGGCTGCATCTCTGCATGTTTGTGCCTATTTCTGCTGACTCCACCAAAGCACACACACACATCTGTACTTCCACTCTTGTGAGGACCTTGGTTGGTATACATAATGCATTCCTCAGCCTCAGCCCAAACCTAATCACAATCATCAAAAAGCAAGGTTAACCTGAAAGGCTGGTGTATGCTTGGAACTGGTTTGTATGAAGTGCTGGATGTATGTATGCTGTAGATCTAAATGCAGAAGTGTTGATGCCTGCTCCTAATGACAAAAAGCCTTTTTGTAGAGCCTCGTCAAAGGCATTCATGGCGCTGCACTTGGTCGTACAGACTAAAAGTGACAGAAGCAGTTATGTAAAGAGAGTCGGTAAAGGATTGTAATAGTGTAACCACCAATATCATTCAACTTCGGACTCAGAGCATCAACTATTTTACATAAAGCAAGTTAAAGCAAACAATGAGCAGGTCTGAGGAGAAAGATACAAGGGGATATTTGGCGTTACCAGTAAAATAGATGGGAGCAAACAAGACCGGAAGACGCGACATCCTCGCCAAAAATGTCCTCGCTTTCCAAAAATGTCCTCACTCTTCAAGGTCTGGTTTTCACAAAGACAGAAACACACACACACGTACTGTACAGCGCTGCTCCGACATGGTCTCACTTCACCACCTCACTTCATTAAATCACACCCTCTTACCCTTCAGCTTACAAGACCGTCACCCTGTTCACTTTTATTCCGCTGCTTTTACACTTGAGAATTCACCTCTCCCGTTCCGTCGTCCTGCTCTGTCTTGTTGTATTATGCTTTATCGTATTCTACTGGCTTCTCCCGCCCTGCTCTATCATACACTGTTAGCCTCTCCTTTCCTATTACATCGCGTTGTCTCCTCTTTTAGTCTTTTCCGGCTTTGTCTCAGCTGATTCCATTAATTCTACCACAATTTGTGCCCAGGTCTGTCTGTCTTAGTTAGAGTCTACCAAAGCCACATAGAGCACACACACAGAGACACACATATATATAAATATATATGAAAAGGGGGTCAGGATAAAAGAAAAGGAGGTGAAGGTTTGGGCTACAGTTTGTCCTTCCCCCTGAACTCCCCCCACCCCCATCCTCCACTATCTGGAAAATTCAATAGACTAACCTTAAGAATTTAATTGATGCTGCCAACGGGATTACAAAAGGGCCGGCCAGCGCAGACCGGGGACAGCTGATTAGCAGCAGGGGTAATTGTTAATTGATTGATGTATCTCCTTACCTCTCTCCCTCTATGGGTCTTTTAGAGAGTGTTTTGTTTGCCACAGCGGCAGCGCCAGTGCAGTCGGACAGTGCATTACCATACATCTACTTTGTTTTTCTCCCCCACTGTCCTTCTTATTTAAAATTACATCGGTTATCTTTGTGAGTTAAGACAAAAGGGGGGCAACATGTGGTGGGTTTAAGGTCACTATGTGTGCGTTAAGTGCAGCGCGGGCGACTGGCAGCCTGCAGTCACCGTAGGTAGGTCGATTCCATTTCTGCACTCGGACACAAAATTTCTTTTCTTTCTGTGTTTTGTTTGGTTATCCTGATTCTGCTAACCTGCGTTTTCTATTTTCAGAAATTAGTGCAGAAAAGATAAAAGCCGGGTGATTAAGAGGAACAATAATAATGATTTTACAGGGGAGAAAAAAGGAGCTCTGTTATAGCAAGTAAAAGGGAGGAAGAAGGCGATTTGGATTTGTGTGTGTGTAAAGCGATGCTTTTGGGGTAACACAATCCTTATCGGGTTCAGCAAACAGAAACAGTCTCTCCATTATAGCGCCTTTTCTCTGACTACAAGGCGCTGTTTCATTCCGGTCCCTCTCAGTGTGAAAACCCTGGGCTGTAACTGTCCAAACGGCGACTCCGAAAGCTTCCGCTGCAGCTATTTCTGCTCACCCTTGTCCAAGCCAACACCAAAACGACTGCCAAGCGCTCCCCCTGGCTCTGGCACGACACCGGGCTGACCATCAAGCAATTACACGGGAACTTGGCAATCGGGAGGAAATCCAGTCATTAAAAGGGCTTAACACTGGCAGAGGGTCTCCGTTGGTGGCGAGCCGAGGCGCCCGCTGCACCCCGTGTTGAATGGGACCACTGGGGGGACTTGTATGAGGGGTTTCATATACCAAAGATTTGGCAGGGATTGAGTGGGTTTGTGTCATTGTGTACATGAACACGCAGCTGCTCGCAAATGCACACACTCTCCCTCTCGGACCAGATGTTCCTATTCACACACCACGCTTCCACAGCAGGATACTATATCATCGCTGTAGGGTAAAAACCTTGTACTTCTGAAATGTCAACTTTTCAGCAACTCCGAGAAACAGCCCCGGCTCTAGCGTGATGACAGTGCGTTTTTGCCGTTTGCCAATCAATTGAAAGAGCTCCGCGAACCCAAGACGCTTGACGCTTTTCCCAACCCACAGCAAAGGCTGCACTCTTTCAGCAGAGGTGAAAACATGAAAAGCAGGCGAAATCGCACTTATGAGGTTTTTGCACGATGACAGCGGTGATGTGAAGGCAAGAGCTGCACCCATGTCCAAGGTTACGGGCTATCGACTGCAGCAGACATAAACAGTATTGGATTAGAAGTAGCACTGGTTGAGGTTTCAACACATTGATTGGGCTTCTCATCAAGGCTCCTGGAGCAAAGGCAAGGCCAGCACACTTTGGTCAAACACCAAACAAGAGCGCTTGGTATGCATAGTATGGCTAATATGCTGCAGAGGATTCAATGAAATATTAAATAGTTAAAGCAATTTTGTGGTCTTTATATATATATATTTTTTTTACAAAGCTGATTTGCATACTGTTTGCACCTGGACAGCTGTTTCTGCATATTGAGAGCAAACCTGACACATTATCTTTTCACCAATGACACACAGAGTTGCAACCCTCACAATGGCAAAGCATCTTCCCAGCCGACCTCAACCATGTCTCCTCTAAACGTTGCTCGTGCAAGTAAATATGTTTCATGATGACAGCTACAGTTTTAGCTGCTTTAGCGACAAAGACACATTCAAATTGATGACAAGAACAGTTATTTCTGTAGACCCTCATCTGAGGGATGGACACAACAATCATGAATCTGAATTCTGCATTTTCCGCTATTAAACTTGTTTGTAGATGTGAAATATGTCAACATGACATCACTGCGCATGTTTGGCCAGATATCTATGGGAATCAAATAAAAATACACCAAGTAACATCAAAAGCAAACAAGAAATATAAGATATATTGCTTATTCCTTATCTGTTCACGTGTCTTAGAGTGGAGAATTCTTGTATTTTTGATGCGTTGTGGGATCTTTAAAATTGATCCTCAACTTATTATGAAGAAACTGACAAGGTTGTGTTGACTCGAACATCTTCGCTGGAGTCTCTGCACGTACGCCGCAATAAATATAACTGCATGAGGAGAAGGAGCTTCAAAACAGAGTGTTTTCTGTCAATGTCAGTATCAAGAGGGAAAAAGTTTGAAAACCATTGTCAATAGCTCATCATCAATGGTTCCAGCCCTCTAAAATAGCCGTCAATGAGAGTGATGCACACATGATCGGCCATCCTCCACCGCTCTCTGCAGAGGCCTTGGAAAGTGCACTCCATGTTGAACTGCCATTGAACTCCTCACAATTAGTTTAATTTCTTTTTTTTTTTTTTTTCCTTTCTTTCCAGCAGAGGCTCTGAACAGAGAACGGAGCAGTTTTCAGATGAAGGTATCCCTTAGAGATATTTAAACTCCCTACGTGCTGGCGCTGCCTCTGGGAGTGAGGATGGGATGGTTATTAATGCATTATTTACACGCGCTTCCTGCTGTCTCCTATTGTGGCTTGGCTTGATTAAGGGATATTGCTAAGCAGGCACTTTTTTGCACACTGTGATATGAGAAGTTACTTTCCTGTGAAGGACTTTTCCTTGTTCTTTTTTGAAGTATTGCAAGTTTCGTGGGCTCCTGGATCCACTGAGAGATACTATCAGAAATGGGGTCCTGTATTAAAAACAAGCTCACTAGGTGTAGTCCATCTTCAAGGAGGACATGGAAGCAGTGTTGATCCAGAGGCTGCACCCAGATTCAATGATTAGGTCTTTATGGAGGTGTCAGCAAGTTACAAATGTTCAGGAATGTGCTGAAACAGACTGGACTAAAATTGGTTTAAGTGGCTTTTTAATTTCCAAGTTGTAAATTTGGGAAAGATCATACTGAAACGATTACAGGAGCAGGGAGAGATGTGTGTACACAAGGTGATGAGCATCAGTCGTGGGTCATCAACCGGGGCGGAAGAGGAGATATATGAACAATTAAATGCTATAAAATATCCTGAAAATGTGTCTTATTTTCACATTCCTAATAGGACTTCAATGCATTAGGCCTCCGCTCTGCATTTAATTAGAACATTGTCTTCCAGTGTGGCGACAAAGGATGAAACAGGGCCTTCTTGTCCCCTGCAATAATTCCCCAGCTAAATAAATAAAGTCCTCCTTATATTGGACGGTCATTGAGGGCCATGTTTTAGTGGTATTCTAATTGAAATACATGATTCCGACAGCTTGTTTCTGCACTTAGTCGCAATGAACCATATCTGATTCG